>NC_141689.1:1056692631-1057329714 GCF_964263255.1 Lissotriton vulgaris | reverse complement strand
AAATTTTTATTACAAAATGTCTACAATTGGTTTCGTATTTTGAAATAACAACATTGAAACCAAAACTGGGGTACCAAAGATTGGCAAGTACAAGGTCTAGAAGCATTATTTAGGGCCTGCATGATCCCAGAACAAATGATATTTTTGAATGACACAATTTAGCAAACGACTTGTCTTGGCTTAGCTAAGATAAAAGACTTAAATGCACCGTCTATTCCGAAACCCATGACTGATAGTGATAGCACTACAGATATGGAGATAGACGTATCCCATATTTTACACCAAAACAGAACACATCCTGATTGGAAAAAGTGGTTGATCTGGCCAACAGGCACAAATAACTGTCAAGATAGATTCCTGAACAAAACACAGGGGCTCAAAATGACCAGGTCAGACCCAAGATACTCCCAGAGACAACATCCAGGGATAGTTACAACATACAGTTTAGGGAAGCTATGCCTCGAGTGGCTACAGAAATCCACACTGGCTGAAATTAAGCAACACTCAACTTTACTTAAAGACGGTGCTGACTTGCGTGATTTCATACTGGGACCATGCAAACAGCGTCAAAAATGTTTTATAGTGCCCGGTTTATACGCTGCGTACAACGAAGCTTGGAAAGTAATGCAAATTGAAACAGGGGAAAAAATACGAGGGATTGATCGTATAAATTTGGAAAAATCACTTTCTGTGGTGGACAATGGGTTAACGACTCTGTCCTCCAGAATATATTCATTGGACAGCATTGTATCATCTGCTATTGATATAATAGAGCAGGACTTACTAATGTTACAAAATGGTCAGTCTCAATTACGTTCTATTGTACAGCTTGGTTGGACGTTGCAAAATCTGCGTTCAGGCTACGTACCATGGCGTTTAATTAACTCGACGTCATTATTCGGTATCTTTAACCTTACTGATAAACAAATCAGTTTGGCTCAAAAAGGAGCAGACTATACGATTCTGAGCATTGAAAAACTTGAGAGATTACCATTGACAATGTCTGAGAGACCTGTCATTGAATGGATAATACACGGAACAATTTCAATTCCAATAACAACTTTCCAGTTTAAATACTGCCAAGAGTATATACCTGCGGGCCAGTATGAAAGGTTGGTTAAAGAATACATCAAATCAACCTGGGATTTACCCTATACACACAGATGTTGTAGTGAAGGGAAAAAGGAGGTATTCCTTAGTGATAACAAATGTAAAAAATCACTAAGCGGTACACTTCTGTGTCAAGGTATTAACTTGCATGGAGCCTGCAAAGGGTCTTCAAATAACCTTTCATGTCACCTGCATGGCACGCCTGCAAAACAGATAGAGCCATTCTTTAGACAACTTAGTAACGGGAGTTACGTTTTAATAAGTGACCACAGCTGTTGTGGAATGGTGCCAGGGAAAGCTTATCTCGTGACCGTAACTTCCAGGGTCGTTTGTTGTATGCAAGTATTGTATCCACACAGCAATCTAGATATGGGGGCTACGTTATGGCCTTCTTTGAATATCTCTTCTATTAGAATTGATACTTTAAGCAGATTAAAGTCTATTCTTTTACAGACAACTGTGCCTCTAACGTCATCAAAAGAAACGTATGATCTGCAAGTGGCAAGGACATCGGCAGAGATACATTCTCTTTTATCGACAAATTGCCCCGTGCATTTCGTAGAAATGTTAAGCCATATCTTAAACATGTCTGATACCAGTGGCATCGCACATGTATTTAAGACAGTTTTTTCGGGACTGTTAGCATCCTTTGAAACAGTTCTGGGCATCTTTCCCAATTTTGTCCATTCTGTCTTTGGCGGCCTACCCTTAATCATGGGACTCGTGGCAGGAATTTTATTTTTGTTCCTTCTGCTCCGATATGGCAAGCCAATGCACACACAAGACTCCAGCAACGATGGAAGAAACGATCCTAGCAATACGATACCGAGACCGTATCACTAAGGTCCTCGGTTTGGCCCGGCTAAGAGATCTGAGTACAACCTGGTTTCTTTCATTCAGACCAATCTGGCAGGATTGCATCTTACCTGTGCTTCGATGTCTGCTATGCGGAGAAGAATGCGTGTTGGACGTCTGTCTTACACTACCATCAGCAGTACCAGAGGATATCGATACTTTGCTAGGTCCTGTAACGACTCATGCATCGTGTTCCCCCCAGCGGCTACCTATTCTGATGACGGCATTCATTGAGACTTCACCACTACGAGTAGGTGGCAGTGAGGTACGAGAGGAAAGCAGCACCAAACAGGTACAACCTGAGCATTGCTGATCCAAACATCGATGATAGCAATCACGCTCCAAACTGCACAGTTGCAGCATTTTCGAACTTGGTCGAACTTTCACCTGATGTTGTAGACCAATTTTTTGCGAGTCTGTCTTATATGATGTTCTCTCCTAACAACGAGAATAACATTTAAAAACAATGATCACACATAGCATTCCCTGAACTCTGAATTCGGCCTTCAGTTTTGATAAACAAAACTACTGTAAACATTTGGAACTATTTTTTCCCCTGAAAGCGAAATTATTTTTTTTTCCAAAAATATTTACCTTTTTTTTGGCATATGGTACTCTGCTTAAAGTAGAACTATTCTTAGAGAACAGAGCTTCTATTTTTAGGATACTAGAGACAATATTTTACCTCAGCCTCTAGCACATATACAGCATTTTGTATAAATATGTGATGGAATGGTCTCGACCATCTTTTCGGTATTTAGAGCCATTTCATGTGTAATTTACGCAATTCATTCAGCTGATATATATATGCATTTAACTGAATGATGACACTGCTTTAAAAACGTACAGTCAACACTCATTTTCGTGTATTTACCATATACCATTTCAAATGCGAAATATGTATTTTGGGGTGGGTTGGAAAACACACATGCATTGTTATATGTTTACTATTGCTTAGTTTTTTAGTAATGATGGACATTAATCCGTGGAGTGGGTGTTGTATTTCTATCTAGGACCCTAATTCGATATTCCCGATTCATGCCCTTATGTGGTTATAATTAATAATATCCCTATACAGGCATAAGAATCATATCCATATTCAGTAATAGCCCATGTAGTCCAAAGCACAGCACGGCTACTCCCATCGACTCCTAGAAAGCACAACGTGTTCTTTAAACAAACCAAGCCTCCAGCAGCCCGGGAAATCCACCCCTGCTTTTGTTTTGATTTGAACAAGAACTCCTGGAGTCCAGAAAGAACTGTTAGTTCTTAGTGACGTCTTATGTCAAACCTTACGTCAAACACGGCACCTTTCAGGTATAAATATACCAACAGTTGCCATAAGCAAACACACAGTGGTTTGGAAGCAGAGCGGCTATCTACTTGCCCGAGAGCCCAGCTGATGCGAGAGCCCACGGAAACCATATCTATGCTTTTACAGTATTATTTCATAAAACTACTTTTACTGTACGCACTTTACTTTATGATAAGTATTGCAATTGTGGCAATTCATTTCTCTTGCATGAGAAAGAAGACTGCTCAATAAAATAACACCTTTTATTGAAAACGCCTGTCTCTCTATTACTCTGCATTCTAGTGAAACTAAGTATGCATGGTTGACTGAGTAAAATTGCTGCCTATTGTTTTCTCACGACTCTAGAGATACACTCTATTCTGAGGGAGCAAAGTTGTCATGTTTGTATGGTTGTCGGAAGCTAATCCCTTCTTGTCTAAATCCGGAGAGTTAACTCTTTCCTGAACATTCAAGAAAGTTTCTAGTGACCTCTAAGCTAGCTGGCAAAACTAATTAAGTCTGATATAGTCAGTAGAGACCTAGTCGATCTCAGTCCTACGTCTACACTGCTGTTTATATTATTCCAATGCGCAGAGCCTATTGGAAATATAGGAACCACACTACAGTAGAAGTTGGAGAGATGAAGGGAACCCCTACACCTAGCACTTCAACCAAGAAAGAGGGCATCATCGGAGCTGAAAAGGCTTTGTTAGATCCAAATAGTCGTAGGTTGCATGTTGATTTGCCTAAGGGTGATTTTAAGCTTCATGCGTATGCCAAGCTGCTATATGAGTATGTTGAGGCAATGGATGTGAAAGATTGTTATGTGTGTATGCAATTGCCTGCCTCAGTGGTTGAGGGTATTAACCCCTTCCATGCTCATGACGAGCTCAGCTCGTCATGAGGCACAGTTGAGCTGTGCTGATGACGAGCTGAGCTCGTCATGAATAATAGGATTCAAGGAATTTTAGCACAGGAGGGGAAAAGTCACAGCAGCCAAGGTGTTAAGTATCCCCATCTTCCATTAACTTATGGGATTACATGTAGTTTGTTGCTTAGTATATTCTATGGGAGAGGCCATTATGAGTATTTCTTTTTGAATTATGAAGCAGAGCTTTCAGAGGCACCAGCCTATAAGCACCTGAATAGGTATGTTTATTACAAGTAGGAAGACAGGATTGGGAAGTACTTCATACCAGCTACAATGCTAGATACCTCTCATGCCCAAAGACATAATTTGACTTGTTCACTAATAGATGTAAAAAAGAAGTTTGTAGATCAAATAGAAGATAGATATAGGCAATTAACACAAACACATCACACCTGAGATAGTCCAGTAGATTGGACAGATGAGGAGAGAGCTCACAGAGCGAAAGAAAGCTACGGCCATATAGCCTTGGACCTAGTGCAGAAGGGGAAGTTGTGTTTGAAACGTGTGCAGACCTACTATGATAAGATCTATGTAGGACAGAGTTTGTCTGATCATGTTTTCACTATGGAAGCGTCCACGCAAGGTTCGGTGCAAGTGGTGCCAACAGTATATTATGTGTGTGGAAGGAATGTTTAAGTAAGATTGCCTGCTAATTGGTATGGTACATGGTATTTGGTTATGATTTTTCCTAAAATCTACCACGCAGATGATTATGAACTGTTGGAAGATGAAAAGCATTCTAGAGCAAAGAGAGCAGTGATTGGAGACATTTTTGGAGTGGTGATACCAGGGTTGGGAGTGATTTTATATGATGTGAAGATAAGAAAGTTGGCGACTGTTGTGGATCGATTGTCGACAAATACAGCTAAGTCATTGATACTCGTTGATGGAGAGATGTTATCGATAAGAACAATGGTGATGCAGAACCGTCTTGCTTTAGATGTCTTATTGGCAAAAGAGGGCGGAGTCTGTAAAATGTTGAAGGTTCAAGAGTGATGTACTTATATACCAGATAACAGCAAAGATCTGGAGAAATATATAAGTAACATTACGTGATCCATCATGAGATTAAGGATCTGACTGAGGAAGGAGTTTGGGAAAAGGTTGGTAAAGGGTTTGGAAAGGTGGGAAGCTGGTTTGCGAATTTGGGGAAGGTATCATTGGTTATATTCTAAAGCCTATCATTATCATTGCGGTTGTGTGGTTTGTTTTTGGGGATTTTCAAGAGCTTACCAGTGGTACAGGGTGAATCAGGTTGAATGATCCCTTAGAGAGCAGGAGATAAGGATGGCTAGACTGCAGGACAGTCACTATCAGAATATTAGGAATCTAGAGACGTTCCGACAGGGAAGAGTGGCTACAAGCACTGTTTAGGTCGGTCCTTTCTCCAAGGAATTGTGATTTTGGTGATGACACTAGTGATCAAAGGGGGAACAGATAGAGCGTCATGATATTCTGAAATTTGTAGGGGTCTATCATGATCACTGGTAGTCCATACCCACATATATTCTGCGTTGAACAAAGTATTAATCATTAGGAAATGTGGACGTAATAATGAACGATGTATGTGTAATGCTAGAAAATTAGTTTGTGTTAGTTGAAAGGGAAAAACGTCATTTAAATGTAACTGGTTATGGCAAGCGCTTAACGAATCACTTTGTGGGCAATATAATGCATTAGATTTAAACGTACTCTATAAAAGTCTGCACGTGTAGAGATGACTAAATATGCCTTACGGTGAAGAAATGTAATGCTTATAAAGGCAAAGTTTGTTATTTACGTGTAGGTTTGGATGTGTAAAGGCATGAATTGATTATCCACGTTGCCATGAAAGGCCTATTTGTGATTTCTTATGTTAGCTGAATCGAGTAGGCCTGAAATGTATTTTCCTTGGGAAGGCTCCTAGTTGAAGGCAGTCAGACGATTTCTATGTGCAAGGTTAATTCGTTCACATGCTTTCCGTTGCAGGTGCAAGTACACTTCCCTCTTTAGTTAGACTGACGCTCTTTGTTTTAGGAGTTAGGTATGGAGGGGACCTGTTACAGTGTTTCGTTGGAATGCTGATAATTGGGAGCTCTCTAGAGAAGCCTGAGACCGAAGGACAACTCAACAGTTCTTGGAAGAAGAGCAAGTTTGTAGAAAATTACCTGCAGAAGATGTCCAGCAAAGGAGGTGTTTCGGGTGTGTTCTTTGAGTTGACAATTTTGTATTTGGGACAGTGCCCCGGGGAGGGGAGAGCAGATGAGGGCAGACAAGAGCAGAGCGCTATTAGGAGGGTGTGAGAAGGAATGGATTCTTAAGATGAAGACTTAGCTTTGGCTTCTGTCCCTTTCCAACGTGAGTGTACTTCTTAGGAAGGCTTCACAAGCTGACACCTTTTCTCGATCTTGCCTGGGAGATGCTATGCAGGGATGTCACCTAATCGGTAGAGTAGGGACAGAATTAACCAATTATTTTTCCTTTCTGTAAAACTGAAGAAGACTAATTTAGATATTGGAGCAATTGTTGCTTGTTTAATTTTCTTAGAATTGCTTATTCTTTTGATGTTGCACCGAATTAGGTTGGTCCATAGAATGAACTTTGTACTAGTACCCATGTATTTTTTCAACCTCGTTATGAGGTGTTTGTATGTTCAGTTATTTTTGGCTTTGTAATAAAACCCATAAATTGTAAGTGGGAGTCAGTGATCCTTTCCGAGTCTGAATTGATTAGTCTCTACTGATGGGGGTAAATGCATTGGTTTTCTCCCCTTTACACTTCTCAGCAGACAAAAAAGGTCCAGTGGACCGAGGATTCTTATGAATGGTAAGATCTGATAAAACGAGATAAGAATCTGGCACAATCAGACAGTGGTCCCTGATGGTTTGACAGTAAGAGGGGGAGGCCGGAACGACATACTACACTCGACCCTGGACAACTGGCATGCTGCAGGGAGACTCTCAGGGCTGATCAGGATAGAAATCTCAGAGCCCCCAAAGTCAGCCTGTTTGGAGGGTTCCAGTACAAAAACTGCATTGTAAAGCCTTGCAGAGTTATGTCCTGGCGAGAGGTTTCTTTGTTGCTCCGTTTTCTAATCCAATCCTTTCTGCGGAATTTCAAGATGGCAGCCAGACGGCACCTCTTCCTGCGCAGCTGTGCTCGCGCTTGCTTGCGTGAGGCACTGAGCACTTCAACAGAAGAATTTTAGGAAACTGCAGCATTTTGTCACTCTCTGTTGTTTGATTCTTCCAGAGAAAGAATTTTGAGGGTGAAACTTCAGGTCTGAGTTTTGTTATGTTCATAGTAGGTTCACTGTGAAAGCAGGTGAGTCTTGTCGCACTTTCTTTTGCGATAGGATTCTATATCCATTTGTTTGCTGAAGCTCCCGATTCTATTTTTGAACATTCGCAGTTAGCTTTCCTGAAGACTCTACGTTGAATTATTTGGCCCTGAACATAGATTATTTCTTGACCTGCTACCATGTCAATTTGGTAATTTTCAAAAGCTGCAGCAGGTACATTTTGTATATTCAAGCTCAGAACATCCAGAGAAGAGCTTATCAGTGTTAGGGGACTTTCAGCATTTATTTTCATGGAAATTTGAGAGAGTTGAGAAGTCTCTTTGTACATAGACTTGATTTATCTAGTATATTGACTAAAGAAAGACTTATTAGCAAATCATCTACTAGAATTCATTACAGAGAAGTAGCCAGCAGTAGGTATAGTTATATATATAAGAACGTCCTTTCAAACTCGCATCGACTTTCAATCCCCAGATGCCAACTGATGCGATTAATGCCTTTACGGATGCTATGGTAAATGACCTGCTTAAATTTAGATCTAACCAAAGGAGTGAAAATACGAAAAATAACATCAACTTAACAGAAAAGACAGCTTTACAAAATCTTATTAAAGATAAGACAATAATAATAAAGCCCTCGGACAAAGGGGGAAATGTTGTTGTCCAAGCCTGACTGAAGTAATGGACTGAGGCACAACGCCAACTGTCAGATGTAAGGTACTACGAAAAAACAACAAAGGAAGTATATCAAAGCAGTATGAAATCGTATGATGAATTAAGCAACAAATGGTATTAAAATGTAATGTTAGGGACAGAGGAACATCTATTTCTCCGGAACAATCATTCGGTAGTCCCTACATTCTACCATATTCCAAAACTGCATATAGATAATGTGAACTCACCCGGGAGGCCTATAATATCCTCAGTTGGCAGTCTAACCGAACACCTATCCAGATTCATAGATCATTTTCTGTTTCCTTTTGTTGCGCAATTGGACTCATACACTAGAGACACTAAGCATTTCTTGAACAAATTGTCTACATTGATTTGGGATCCGAGCTATTTATTAATTGTACTAGACATCACAAGCCTGTTTACGTGCATAGATCACCAACAGGGCTTAAAGAGTTTTGCCTGAGTAATAATATTTTTTTATTTGAGGATCAATTTTTCAGGCAAACCTCGGGGACGGCAATGGGCACCTGCTTTTCCCCCAGCTATACAAACTTGTTTGTAGCCGCTAATAAGGGACAGGTATATTTAATAGGGTACAGAGTTAAAGCACGCTAGTGCTTGTAATTGTTGTTACAGAATCTTCTCTGTTTCACGAAACCTTTCAGAGCCCACTGGAGGAGGCCCAGTTGGCATGGCTGGACTCTCATAGCAGGATATGCCTATGGTGAGATAATGTAGCACATTATTGCACCGGTTAGCCAGCATACGCTACGACCAGTTAATATTCCCTGTATCGGTGACTCTGAGCATAATGTTCTCACCGACCCTTCTGTGTTTGCGACTACCTTCACAGATTATTACAAGGAGCTTTATGCTTCACATAAGGCACTGCCAGAAGACCTAGTACAGTGGTTATTAGAGGACTTACCACTAAGAACCCTGTCAGATGAGTGTAGAACATTATTAGATACCCCTCTCACGACCGAAGAATTGGGCGCCACTCTGGCAGACCTACTCTTGGGCAAAGCCCCAGGCCCTAACGGCTTGCCTTGTGAGTTTTTTAAAATATACCAATCACAACTTGGAGCCCACTACATCAAGGTAGTTCATGTCGCAATAGTGGTGGGCGGCTACCTTCAGACTGGGGACATGCCGAAGTAGTAATTTTTCTTAAACCGGGCTGCCCCCCTGAATGCCACTCATCATACTACCCAATCTCGCAATCGAATATTGAAGCCAAATTACTCGCTAAAGAACTTGCCAACCACCTTCTACCCTATATAACTGCTCTAGCACATCCCAATCTGGCTGGCTTTATGCCCTGCCGTGTCACAATATTTGTTGCGCTCACAATGCCATAGCAGCGGTGGACCGTCTTGGTTGCCCTGCTACCCTACTACTGGCTGATATAGACAAAGCTTTTGATTCGGTCAGCTGGACCTATCTTTTTGCGCTCCTGTGACGACTAAATATAGGCCCCAGATTTTTATCCTAAATACGGGTCTTGCAGCCTCAGTGCCGGTGGTGGTCTTGGTCTCTCCCAAGTGTCCTATTCGGTGTGGCACCCATCAGGGATGACCCCCATCTCCATATCTGTTTGCCTTAGCCATGGAGCCGCTGGCAGCTTGGGTCAGAGTGGATGCTCTAATACGGGGCTTCTAATGGTGGCGGGAAGTCTTGGATCACAAAGCACTTATGCTGACGATGTCCTATTTTTTCTCACTGACCCTAATAGAACAGGACCCAGACTGCTCTGAATCATGCATATATTTGGGGAGACATCCGGTTTGTATATGAATGCCCGTGAGTCAATCCTGGGCCACTGCAGGGAGTGACTGATCTGGGAACGTGGTCCATCATCTTGACCATAACCACAGTGGGCTAAAATACCTAAGCGTCTTTCTGTCAGCCTCCCAGCCCACCTCGTAGAAATGAAATCTCGCCCGCTATTGATGCAAGAAAAAGAAGAGGTATAATCCTGGTCACATCTGCCATTGTCTCTATTTGGATGTTCTGCCATCTTCAAGATGGTATCTCTCCCAGTCTTCTATAACAATTGCGGAATCATCCCTACCTGGTATCGCCCACCTGGTTCCAGCATATAAATGCAAGAATGGGTCAATTCATCTGGGGTGGAGGCTCTCCGCCCGAGTGGCCCTGAGAAAATGCTTCCAATCTACATACTGTGGGGGAATTGCAACCGCGGATATTCAATCATACCATGCAGCATCCCATCTCCTGGTATTGAACAAGTGATGGTATGGTGATAGAGGTGACCTGGCATATGCAGTGGAACGCTGGTTGATGGGCAACTGGAATCTCCATACATATTTACATAACAGATCGGCACTTCAGTCCCATCCACCAGCGACAGGTGTGATCTTCTGGGTATGAAGGCAGTCACTGTAGCTTATGGGATGGTGGGTTCGTTTGACAGGAGAAATTCCTCTATGACACAATAGTCTCTTGCCTCAGCTGGCCGCGGGAATGGATGCTATTGGTATATCCACGCTGGAGGTGGTAATATGTGGTCGGTCTCTCAAATCTTTTTAAGTGCTCCAAAGAGAATTTGATAAGCAACACACTCAGTTCTATAAACATCTCCAGTTCTGACATGCTCTGTTCCCATACATTTCAAACTTTGCGACCCTCCCAGAATTTAACCGATTAGAGGCCAAAGTATTTATGGGAGACATGGGTGACCAAACTGGGAAGAGGCCCTGGAGTTCTCAAGAGGAGCGTGACTGCATCTCATTCAGTTCAAATACTTACATTATGTATACTTTACCAGACAGAAGCTTTGAAGGACTGGCCGAATAGCTACCCCTACACGTCTATGCTGTGTAACAGTGACAGTACATTTCTGCTCACAATCTGGCTGTGTGATGCGCTCACTGGGTTTTGGATAGGCATTCGTCATTGGCAGCATATTTACAAGCATCCCATATAATTGCACAGTATTTCAGTGGGACTGTAAATCTCTGGGTGCATATTATCATGTGCTACATTATATGACAATATAAGGCATCAGCAGCCACTGCACGTTATGCCACCATACTCTGTAACACTCTACACCAATGCACTCTACACCAGTCCACTTCTAATCTATGCCACTCAAGTGTATAGAACTCTATGTGACTCCACACTATGCCACTCAAATACATAACACTCTCTGCCACTCCACAACACTTTACTCAACTGTTCACCATACTAATTTATGACACTCCATGACACTCTCCTCTACACCACTAACTCTTATCCATGCTGAACTACAGCCATGCTGTTGTACAACTTGGCTAAAACATATTGGCGAAGCCAGTAGCTCTTGCGTAGGTGAGACCTTTTGGCTTTGCCAGTGCTTGTTTAAATTCCTTACCTGTCAATCCCCACAGCAATTGACCTGTCAGTCATTACTGACAGCATTTACAATCATTCAAAACGTAACCAAATTTCTGCCTTTAAAATTAAGTACAGGGGGCAAATAGATGTTTTTTCTACATATCTGTAAAAAGCAGTAAAATAGAAAAAACCGAGAGCCTTAATTAAGGTGTCTTTGAAAGGTCGAAAGAGGTTTGAGGGGCCAAGTTCGATAGGTTTTTGTACAGCACGCACATACATATTGTAAGGTGCTCTCCTACATGATAAAGAAGAAAATGGAGCCTGGATTAAATAAATGATTTGCCTAAGATCACACAAATAGGATACAACGGTAAAAGGGATTAATGCCGTGTTTTTTGGTTTCCCTTTGTGCAAAGCAGACATTAAATGTGTATTTTTTCTACCTCGTGATTGCAATAAATGTTAATGTGTTTTTCTTTCTTTCTTGGCGCATGCTCTTAGGGCGTGGGTGGCAGGAAGAAGCCACCTGAAAGCTGGGCTCTTTTGGGTCTCGAGATTACAAGATGACCTCGATCTGATCCAGATCCAGTCATTTGACTCGAGCCTGGCTCGAGCTACTGTAAATTCACTTCAATTTATGTTTTTCTATGGCGTTATGCATTTTCTGCATGGGAATTTTTCACACTTGAATATTTTGCTTGGGAACCCTATGTATAAAATTTGGTACCTGCTTTTTGTCACCACAGCCATAGCACGACTGTGTTTAGCGTTTTCGTGGCTCCAACCTGAAGTACCAGCTTTTCAATCGTGGAGAGCCCAGTTCTATAGCATATATGACTTAGAATACAGTCTCAATGTTGTCAAAGGGTCAAGGAAACGCAAATTAGGTATTTATGTTTGGGGGAAGTGATATATATCACGTGAACTTTAAAGGTGAACATGAATGTGATCCATTGTAATGATTTTAGGTAATGATTTTGGGTATACTCGAATTAATTGAATTGCGTTTATGCCTAGCTATTAGATCTGTCTGTATATGTAATTTTTGTGATGTTTTGATACTGTGGAATAAAAAAAAAAGAATATTTTGCTGCTCTGGTGGAGACGTTCTTCCTTCCTGCTCAAAGGTTCCACGTAATCACGCATTGCATTTAAAAAACGTTCCAATTAGTTAAGAAAAAACCTTTAAGTAGAACATTCCATTATTGCAAAACAAAGAGAAGGACTCGAACACCTCAATTGTTATTATATTATAATGTGAATCGAGTTGATTTCCCTTTAACACTGAGTTTCCGTTCTCTTCTGTTTCTTAACTCTCGCGTTATACTGAGAGTCAAGTATCTGTAGAAATGCTAGGACAAAAAAATCCTAGTTTGGTAAAGTGGAAAAAAAATCGAAAATACAAAGAATGAGATAACTGCGCGACATTGGATTCGCACCAATAAAAGTAAACATCTGTGTTGGAAGAGGGAACTGAAACTTAAATGAGCTGAAAGCCCAGAAGAGGGCGCCACTACTCCGAGTCTGCCCTACTCTCCGGCTTTACTTAACTACTGGATGAAGCAAGATCCCGCGCAAGGAGCTCGCGCTGAAATCGCAGCAGCGTCCCCCTTCCCCTCTCCACTCGCGCTCGCGCACAGGCCAGGATGCGCCACGCGCTGGAGTGAAACCGAAGGCAGGTAACTGAGTGTTAATTATGTCTGAGTGGATTCGAGGGAAGCAGAAACCCCTATACCGTACCAGCAGGGAAATGGTTTCTCAGCGAGGAAAGTAATGATGCTTTTATCAGGAACAATATAAAGATTGCTTTTTTACTAGTGTGCGTCCCACTGGGCTGGGGCTATGAGATATTTCTGTTTCTGGCTGTAGGGCCCTGTGTGCTTTTACATAATCAAATCAATATAGCTATGATTCACCCTCTGGCAGCGACTGCTCCTTGCAAGTGGCTGCTGCCTTCTTTTACTGGCCGGAGGAAAAAAAAGCCGCTAGAGAAACTTATTAAAGATCCCCAAGAATTGATCTGTTTTGGTTTAGCTGTCCTTTTCTAATTGTCGTGTAAAAAACAAAGATTTCAAGCCAGCGTCTGGGAAAAGCATTTCTTCATTTCGGTTTCGTGTGTACCTGTGTGGGTCTAGCTCACTGTAACTAAGGTAGGTGCAGTGACAACGTAACAACGTCAGAAGCGGCGTATTTTATGCCAGTTAAAACGTCACTAACCATGCCCGTGCTGTGAAGTGACTAAGATTGCATCAACCAGTGCTGACTGCTACGTTTTTTTTAATAAACTGCTTTTTTCATTGTGTATGTTGTAGTTCCGATTTTCCCATTCTGTTGCCTATATATGGCATACAATTTCCAAAATGCACTGAGCTGTCAGCCAGAAAAAAACACAGAAGCAGCCTTGCTCAGTTCCCCAGGTCCATGCACGATGTACTGCTCCTGTCCAGTTGTTGTCTTTGGATACTGGAAAGTGCAGTGTTGTTCCAATTGAGAGAGCATGACTACATGTCCCAGAATTCATAGAATAAAACCTGGACTGGAGCACCAATTCAAGCATGGACCTGTGAAAGTTGGCAGCTACGAAGAAGCGTTGACATTCCAACATCACCTTAGCAGCTATGTTTCAAGAAGTGTAAGACATCATTCCCACTCGGTCCTTGCCTAGGCTGACTGCCTGTTTCCTCCTCATAGAAAATATCTACACCCCCAAAAATTACGTTTATGTTTTCCTTTATCAAGTTTCGGTTTGATATAAGTTACTACGTGCCATCGTCAAACAAAACACAAAAATATATCGACTGTCCTGGTTAAAAGCTGATGTGAAAAAATACACAAGCCTCATTACTAAAATTGCCTGTCTGGAAAGATGCGACATTCGAGAACCAGATGAGTCATGTCTGCTCTGACCCAACCATTTGATCTTGTTTAATATTATAACCGAAGCTGAAAATGGAATTCATGGACTCAGATGTCAAGATATTTTGTCTCATAAAATTATACAACTGTAGCTGTAGGAAGAGCTCCTGCTGGGGTGATGGAACCATTGCTGTTCTGATTTAGTCATTATTTTTTAATAATTTGTTAGAAACCTTAGTGTGATGAAAAGTTTCAAACCCCCTCCCAGGTTTTTTTTCAGCATGAAAGTAGAGAGGTAAAATAAAAAATAATGTTCCTCCTGCTGACTTCATATGCTGCAAATGTTCAAAATATTTGGAGTGTGGTTTCTCAGCACCTGATGATCACAACACTTGCATCTCACTTTTCAGGGTTCAGCTACTGCCACAGTACTTGACAATGTGATTGTCACAGACCCAGGGACCAGTACTTTCCAGTGACCAGCAGTAGATCAAATCTAACACTATTGCTTGGATGCTCTTTGCTTATGATCATATTCCTGCGCCCCTCCTCCCAGTTCTTAAGTAAGAGGTGGAGCCCACCACTGAAACTGCAACCTCCCTGCTTCTGGAACAATCCACCTAAAAAGAAGTCTTGCACATATCACTCAGTGAGTGATGGGGCTAAAATCACGGCTGTCCTAGCGTGCTTTGGAATTTAAGGGGAGTTTAGGGATTCAGGTTCAGTTGCCAGGACAACTTCCTGGGAGCATGAGCAGGTGTAAGGGTCTGCAGGGGGCCAATAGAGCCGCGAGGAGAATCAATGTACAAGAAGATGGTCCCTCATTTTGGAGGCTCCATAGTGAGATAATAGACTCATTGTCCTGACCAGACCCACTGTGCTAGGGATTTTGTCGCTTTTCCACCCACTACTTTGTTGAGTTCTGAGCGTTTGGGAAGTCTGGACATGGGTGGTTATTAGCCAGCCTAATGGTGCACACCGGTGTATATAAGAGCAGGTATGTACATCGCAGGTGCTGGTGGAAGCTATTGGTTGCTCATAAGCAATCTAGAAAGAGGAGTAGTTAATCACAAGACCCCATGTTGGTTGTTTTTCTGACTGGCATGACCTAAATATGGAACATCTACACAAGAGCTCACCAAAAGTATGCAGGACGGTTCCACTAACTTTTCTGACCCTTTGGTGCCGCCAAATAGTAGGAGCCATCAAATAAAGACCAGTAAAAGAGAAAGTGGCAGCTACATCCCTGAATATCCGAGCAGAGAATAAGGGAGATATTCAAGAAGTCAGTTTGTTGGTATGGTAAAATCAGCGGTGAAGCAGTGAATATACCTCTAACCAGTGTTGGCTGGTAATGTTTCAAAGCGGTCGGGTGTGTACTTCTCCTTGTGTTGCACCGAAGACACATGGAGCATACTCCACCCAGTAAAAATGTGCAAACAGATTACAGCGAATGGTGTTCTTTTTACCAAATGTTCCCAAAGAAATTTGCTAAAAAGCCATAGATTCACAGGTAGAAATCATGTAGTTGACTTAGGTGGGTGAGTCACACTGCCATGCACAGTGCTCACCCATATCTGGTGACTGAATCAGGTGATCTCACTCTAATGTGACCTACCAGTAGGACCCAGATGGTCGGTGGAGGGAACTAATCCTCTTATAAACGAAAAGAACAGCAGGAATATGCACAGAGCACCACTTGCCCCCCGCCCCCCTTCCCCCCCGAAAATGGTCCTCTTTCCTTTAACTTTCAGTCAGGGTTAAAAAGTAACTGCACATACAGGTAGATTCATCAAAGACCCGTTTTGCGAGTCTTTAATAGCGATTTATAAGGAATCGCTATTACAGACTCGCAAAACGGGATTCATGTAGGAATCGCAAAATAAATTGCGATTCCTACACATTCCTTATTTGCGATTAGCAAATTGCTAATCGCAAATAAGGAATAACTCCCCATTCATTCCTATGGGCCTAAAGGCCCATAGGAATGAATGGGGAGTATTCCTTATTATATATATAAAGGACACCCTGTAGCACCCCTGAAATGCAAATTCAAACAGGTGTTGCGCACACACATGTCCAAAGGACATGTCTGTGTAACATGCAACAGAAAAAAATGCACTAAAGTGCTTGGTACTATTTTTCGCTATTTATCACGAAGTCAGACTTCGTGGTAAATAGCGACCAAATATTGCGAATTCGCAATTTCCAATTGGTTCATGAATTGCATTTCAGGAATCTCTAATAGAGATTCCTTAAATCCAATTCCTCGCAAATATGCGATTTCGCTAATAGCAATTTTTGCATTTGGGATGATGAATCCCAAATGCAAAAATCGCTCTCGCAAAGGGCCAGATTCTCAGAATCTGGCCCTTTGCAAGCGCAATTTACCTTCATGAATCGGGCTGAAACTCATCTCTTCGAGAATTGCGAGAAGAGCCTACATCCCATATTCCTTGCTATCCAGAATACTTTGCAGTGTCGTCAGCAAGATTTGCAATACAGAGTGCCATTGTGCTTTTAGAAACCCACACCATCAGGGAAACGTACGTTTTATGCCTGAAAAAAATCATAAGTTGAAAATAATGTAAAGAGTGAATGGATAACATCAGTCATCTGTGATTAAATCCGAGCACATGCACTTATTTCTTTAAGCCAAATATGAACTGCAACATTTTTCAATATGTTGAAAGAGCTAAACCACCTCCACATTTCCAGTAGTGGCGCTCTATCCTCATTCAACCCCAAATTTTAATCCAATAAGCATTCTGCGGAGATTTGTACTCAAAGAACATATTCGATAGTCCAACATGTGATTCAAGCAAACCTCTATTAACATAATTTAGCTTCCGAATCTCGACTAATATAGTATGCTTTAAAAAAAGCACACAAAATTACTACAGCGCACACTGCCTGGCCAGGGAAGTAATTATGCAGTTCATACGCAGATTACAAGCTTTAGTTCAAGATAAAATAATTTAATAAATATTAAGTCACTTAAAAATATTAATCTACCTGTACTATAAACGAGGCATTTATTAATACGAAGTCATAAACAATTTTACAGTATGATTTCGGTGGATTAATAGCTAAATTGCTGGTCTCGATATTCTCTCATATAAAACAGTGTGATTATGGACAATTCATTTTATCTGATTGTGATTGTAAATACATTTTACTTGAAAAAGTCCAAGTTACTTTATTAAGCTGCAATCGACTTTACCATTTTTATTATAATTTGAAGCCAGTTCATCAAAAAGTACGAGATACCCACCATAACAAAAAGTAAAAATCGTATTATTGGAAACATATATTTATGCCAAAGAGCCCAAAAAGTAATTCCATTCCAGACGTCCAGAGACACCGGACAATTTACAGCTATTGAGGTATCATAAAAACAAACGCTTTTCTAGTTTTATCAAAGGCCAGCAGATTATGAAGTATCTAAACTGAAGGTTCTGTTTTAATTTGAGGCTCAGGCTAAGACCCCTCTTAGCTCTCTCAAGTTGGCCCTAGCATTCCATCCTCATAATGTCGGGACTGGCCTTTGTTTCAATTGCACTTTGCAACGACCACGCCGTGACAGCATGCGGCAAAAAGGTATGCGGAGTGAAGAGGGTTATTCCTTTGCAACGCCTTATTTTTCATCCCTGTGGCTATATTTTAAGAGGAGAAGCCGCATGGAGATCCATTGAAATATGAAATGTATAATGTTTTCAAGGAGCCACACAAGCATTCGTGGTCTGCAAAAAGCCTCAACAAAGTATATGTTTTTTCAATTTGTGTTCTTCAAGAAACCATCTTGCAGATATTGCTTATCATCCAGTTATCAGGAACAGCTAGCCTGCTAAAGGGCCATTCATTCTTGTCCCCCACATGGAAAGTTGCAAAGTTCTTGACTATGCTGGGTAATGCCCTAAGCTTCTGATCAGTGGACATGTCCAGTTTATGGACAGATGATGGACATCTTATTCTGATCAGTGTATTTTAGAGATAGTCACCAATAACCACAGCAGCAAGTTCAAGTCACATGCTCTAGAGTAATGTACCAGTGAAGTGCCCTGCTCAGCTTCCCAGTCAGAGGGGAAAGTGCTCATGGAAAGAATTCTGTTTCCAGTAGAAGGTGTCAATCAATCAATCACTCAATCAATCCATTTGTAGAGTGCACTACTCACCCGTGAGGGTCTGAAGGCGCCGTGGGAGGGGTGGGGGTGCTGCTACTGCTCGAACAGCCAGGTCTTGAGAAGTCTCCTGAAGATTAGCAGGTCCTGGGGCTGTCGCAGGTGGATGGGTATGGTGTTCCAATTCTTGGCAGCGAGGTGGGAGAAATATCTACCGCCGGCAGTCCCTCATCGGATGCGGAGGATGGTGGCGTAGGCGAGATCAGCGGAGCAAACCTGGCGGTTCGGGTGTGGAAGGTGAGTTGTTTGTTGAGGTACACTGCTCCGTTGTTGTGGAGTGCTTTGTGAGCGTGGGTGAGGAGCTTGAAGGTGATCCTCTTGTTGACGGGGAGCCAGTGCAGATCTTTCAGGTGGGCTGTGATGTGGCTGTGGCACGGGATGTTGAGGATGAGGCGTGCAGAGGCGTTATGTATGTGTTGTACTCGTTTCTGGGGTTTGGCTGATGTTCCTGCGTAGCGGGCATTCCTTTAGTCCAGTCTGCTGCTGACGAGGACCTGGGTGACCGCCCTTCTGGTTCCAGTGGGGATCCATCTATAGATCTTGCAGAGCATGCGGAGGGTGTTGAAACAGGAGTAGGAGACGGCGTTTACTTGCTGGGTCACTGACAACAAGGAGTCCAGGATGACCCCCAAGTTGCGAGCGTGGTCGGTAGGCATCGGTGCGGCTCCCAGCGCGGCTGGCCACCATGAGTCGTCCCAGGCAGAGGGGGTCGATCCGATGATGAGGACCTCCATCTTGTCCGAGTTCAGTTTCAGGTGGCTGTTCCTCATCCATTCGCCGATGGCCTTTATTCCTTCGTGGATGTTGGATTTGGCAGCGGTGGGGGCCTTGGTGAGGGAGAGGATCAGCTGGTTGTTGTCAGTGTATGAGATGATGTTGAGGTCATGCGATCGGATGATGTTGGCGAACAGTGCCATGTAGATGTTGAAGAGTGTCGGGCTGAGGGACGATCCTTGGGGTACGCCGCAGATGATATTGGTGTCTTTAGAGCTAAATGGAGGGAGGCAAACACTCTGGGTTCTGCCAGTGAGGAAGGAGGTGGTCCAGTCCAAGACTTTGTCACCGATCCCTGGTTTGTGGAGGCGTGTGCTTAGGGTGTGGTGGCAGACAGTGACGAAAGCAGCTGAAAGGTCTAGGAGGATTAGGGCAGCGGTTTCTCTGTTGTCCAGCAGGGCCCTGATGTCGTCGGTGGCTGCAATGAGGGATGTTTCGGTGCTGTGGTTGCTGCGGAATCCATATTGGGACGGGCGTAGGATGTTCTCTTCGAGAAAGGAGGTCAGTTGCCTGTTGACGATCTTTTCGATGACTTTGGGCGGGAACGGGAGTAGGGTGATGGGCCGGAAGTTTTTGAGGTCCTTGTGGCCGGCCTTATGTTTCTTGAGTAAGGCGTTGATCTTTAGCTCTCCGGGAAGGTGGCAGTCTTGAAGGAGTTATTGATGATCATGCGGAGATGGGGTGCAATGGTGGAGCTTGCTTTGTTGAAGAGGTGGTGCGGACAGGGGTCAGATGATGAGCCGGAGTGGATGGTGTTCATGATTTGTATGGTGTTGTCGTCATTGACGCGGGTCCAGGAGAGCAGGGGGTCGGTGTGGCTGGGGGGCGGTGAGTCTGAGATGTCGGTGTCTGTCGGGGGGCCTAGTTGTTGAAGCTGTCGTGGATGTCTGCAGTCTTGTGGTGGAAGAAGGTGGCTAGGGAGTTGCAGAGGTCTTGCGATGGTGGGATGTAGTTGGAGTTGGAGCTGGGGCTGGAGAGTTCCTTCACAATGTTGAAGAGTTCTTTGCTATTGTGTGCATTGTTGTCGATGCGTTCTTTGAAGGAGGTCCTTTAGGCGGCTCAGATTAGTTGGTGGTGTCTGCGGGTGGCGCTCTTGTAAGCTGCATTGCTGTCCGGTGTCTGTTCATGGTGCAACTTCTTCTCGAGCCTAAGGCAGGCCTGCTTGGATGCCTGGAGGTTGGCGGTGAACCAGATGGCTTTTCTGTCGGCGCATTTGTTAGAGGGTTTCTTGATCGGGGCTAGAGTATTGGCGCAGTCGTTGATCCATTGCCTGAGGTTGCGGGCGTCGTCGTCGGTGTCGGTGGTGTCAGTTGGTAGGTTTCGGGTGAGGGTGGTGAGTAGCTGGTCTTCGGTGACTTTGCTCCAGCTGCGACGGGGGGCCTATTGTGTGTGGTGGTGTGCGCAGTGGTGGTCGTCCAGTGGAGTTTGGTGGTGTGGCTGAAGGTGACGTGGTTGCTGGAGGAGAAGATGGGGTCAAGCGTGTGTCCGGCGGAGTGGGTGGGTGTTGTGACAAGCTGTCTGAGTCCGAGGTTGGTGAACAGGGTGGTGGAGTTGCTGTTGTTGGTGTTCTCGAGGTGGAAGTTCACGTCTCCGAGGAGGATGTAGTTAATGGATGCAAGGGCGTGCATGCTGACGAAGTCGGCGATGGAGTCGCAGAACTGGGGCTGGGGGCCGGAAGGGGTCTGTAGATGAGGGTTCCTCTGAGGGTGGTGTTGGGGTCGATGTGGATCTGGAAGTGCAGGTGTTCGGTGGCACTGAGGGTGACGGCGGTGCTGGTCGAGATTCTGAGAGTGTTTCTGTGGACGATGGCAATTCCTCCTCCTGTTCCGTTGGTACGGTCCCTGCGGGTGACCTTGTAGCTGTCAAGGATGGCTATGGCGATGCCGGGTGTGTGTAAGAACAAGCGAAAAAGTCCCGCTAAAGCGGTGATAAGGGCCCTTGGCAATATGCCCCACTATTTATAACATGGCTCACCTGAGTGACTGTGTGACTGTCTGTATCAGTGTGTAAGTGGATGCCTGACTGGCTGTATTGGTGTGTGAGTGGCTGTGTGGATTTGGTAATATGGCTGTGTGAGTGGCTGTATTGGAAAGTGAGTGGGTGTGTGAGTGGCTATATGGATGAGTTAGTGGCTATGTGAATGACTCCATGGGTGTGTTAGTAGTTGTGTGGGTGACTGAGTGGCTTTGTGAGTGGCTGTATGGGTGAGGGAGTGGGTGTGTGAGTGGCTGTATGGGTGAGTGATTAGCTGTTTGATTGTTTGTATAGGTAAGTAAGCATGTGTGAATGGCTGTATTGGATAGTGAATGTGTGGCTGTAAGGGTGAGTGAGTGGGTGTGTGGGTGGTTGCATGGATGTGTGAATGAGTATGTAAGGGGTTCTGTGGGTCTGTGAGTGGCTGTATTGGTGAGTGAGTGGCAGTGTGAGTGGCTGTATGGGTTAGTGTGTGGGTGTATGGGTGAGTGACTGCCTGTGTGAGTTTCTGTATGGGCGATTGAGTGGGTGTGTGAGTGGCTGTAAGGGTTTATGAGTGGGTGTGTAAGTGTCTGTATGACTGGACGTGTGAGTGAATTTGAGTGGCTATATGGGTAAGTTAGGTGTGTGAGTGGTTGTATGAGTGACTTGTGTGAGTACTGGTATGAATCTGTGAATGGGCATGTGAGCGGTTTTGTAGCAGTGAATGTGGTTGTATGAGAGCTTCTATGGGGTGTGAGTGGGTATCTCAGTGGTTCAGTGGATATTTTCAACAGTGATGTCATTTGAGATATCATGAGTATTGTAATATGTGAGATCATAAGCGGTGAATTGCTGTAGTGTAGGTTATAGTTAGCTCAGGTAACTGTAAAAGATGAATTTCACTAGTTTTGTATTAGGGAAATCTGAGCCTAAGTAAAACATCCCTGTAACCTTTGTTTTTTTCAGTGAATTTCTAATATTTTTAAAGTTCTATTTCCTAACAATAATGCCCTTGTAACCATTTGTTTTTTTAGTGAATTTCTAAGGTTTTTAAAATTCTATTTCCTAACTTTAACGTTCCTGTAACCACTGGTTTTTCAAGTAAATTTGTGAGACTTTTCTATTTTGTTTCCTAACTGTAACCTGTAACCTTTTGGAGTGAGTGTGTGAATGAGTGCATGAGTGTCTCAGTATGTGTGTGATTGAGCCCATGAGTATCTCTCACTGTGTGAGTGAGTGTCTGAGTAGGCCTGGGAGTGGCTGCATTAGTCTATCACTGGGACGTGAGTGGGTGAGTAAGTCTCTGAGTGAGTCTGTGAGTGGGTGCATGAGTGTCTCAGTGGGTCTGTGAGCGGGTGCGTGAGTGTCACAGCAAAAATGGAAAAAAAGCAAGCATGGGCTCCAGTGCCACCAGTTCCGTTTCTGTGAAAGCAAGCGATGGTGCTCTTTTCATGGCCAGACCGCAGTGCAACAAAATTAATCCTCAAAGTGCCCTAAGCATTTAAGAGGCACACAACAGGTCTCTGCCCTCCGGGCTTCCAGCGCAGCATGCCTCGCCACTTCACACATCATTAGAACGTCCAACGCGTTTCAGGGAACCACCCCCTTCCTCATGGGCTGCAATGAAGGCACTCGAATTTGCATCAATTTCATTTGTGAACTTTTATTCAGAACAAGCTCCTCAGTGGGCGTGCGCTCAGTGCGTCATACCAACCAGGTTGGACCAGTTGGAGCACAGGAGTCTATTTTAAATACAGCGTGTCAGATCGCAACACAGCCTACTAAAGGCAAGTAAAGATTATGCAATATTCATGATTGGACACTCGACCTTACATAAAGGACTTAACAAAAACAGCATAAATGGACCACAAGTCCCAGCAAATCTGGTTGGTATGACGCACTGAGCGTCATATATATATATATATATATATATATATATATAAATATATATATATTTATTTATTTATTTTGCAACAAGAAGACGCCGCACTCAGGAACTCGATTTTACTTTTTTGGTTTATTCAACAGAGCCCAGTCTGCACACCGACGCATTTCAGCCTTGCGGCCTTGGTCACGGTAAGTGGTAATACCTTCAGCAACTGTTTTTATATTACTTCCTGTTTGTCATGCCCATGAATTCTGGGACATGTAGTTCCAATGTTTATACAGTTAATCCACAATGTAGACATTCTATATACATATAGACAGTTTTCCGTGCATTTCTTACCCTGCCCCCAATATTTACAGAAGCAGATGTTACTTATTGATACATTCCCATAAGACAAGCATGTTTTTTGGTCCTATTATAAGAGCTTTCAAAATTGGTAAGGTTTTCAAGTTATTCTTGGAAGCTGACGCCTTCCCAACATAACTTAGTTCATTCAGATATTTTGTATCAGCATTTTTTCCTTTTTACATTTTTTGGTTCTGTTTTGTAAATTGTTTATCTACAAAACCAATTCCTTTGTTTATTTTTAGAAAGGACTGATAGAGGGTATAGTACTCTGATTTTATAAAATCGATTACCAAGTGTGTTGGGACATGTTCCAAGTGGACCGACAGAGATGTCTTGGGATTATGTAGATTTTTATAATTGTCAAAAAATACACCTATTAACAATTGAAGTACCGTGTCAAATGATGTCTATGAGTCTGTATTTGCACAGGTTCACATCTGTTCAAAAAGTCTTTGGATTAGTTCATTCCAAATAGACATACATTTCTTCATCGAAATTCATTCCTCTTGGCTGTTTTGTTTTCATCCGTATGATATATTTCGATTCAAGTTGTCGTAATTTCTTCTTTTGGTCCCCCAGTCTCTCATTTGTTTCAATTGCATCTATTGCAAAAAAGCTCATGTTTAGCCAGTTTCCATTTTGACACTCCAAAAGATGCTTCGTGGTGGCATATGTAAGATCCCGATTCTTAACAGCACGGATGTGCTCAGGATTCTCTTTTTGAGCAGGCATATGGTACTTCCAATATATAGCATCGTACAATCACATTGAATCGCGTAGACTACATGTTTCGTTGTGCATGTGATTTTTTTGACTATCGTGATCAATCTTCTTTCCGGGTCTCTGATGTTCTTTTTGCTAATCCCTATTTTGCATGCTTTGCATGAATTGCATTTTCGGAAGCCCAGCTGTTGGTTAGTTAGCCAGTTAGTTTTTGTACTTTGTGGATTGAAGTGGCTTCTGATCAGAGTATCTTTTATAGAGGGTGCTTTGCGGAAAGTGATTTGTGGTCCTGGGCCTATGATTTTCTTTAGATCATGATCTTGTTTTAATAGTGGCCAATATCTCTGCACAGTTTGGCGAATTTTTTGTGATTCCTTGCTATAAGTTAGTATGAGTCTTGGTGCTTGTTGTTCTTTTTCTTCTGTCATGGATGTTTTCGGTTTTTTGATCAGCATCTCGGTTCTAGTTGATTTGTCCAATTTTTTCTTACTTTTGTTGAGCTCTTCTCAGGGTATCCTTTCTTGCGCAATCGATTAGCACTGTTTTGATTTCCAGTTCTGCATTTTTGCTTTGAGAGCAATTTCTTTTCATTCTTAAAAATTCTCCGTAGGGAATGCTACGAATGAGTGGTTTCGGATGAAAGCTCGCAGCATGTAAAATACTGTTGGTGGCGTTTTTTTCCCGATATAAGGTTGTTTGTAACTGGTTATCTTGGATATAGATTTTAATGTCTAAAAAAAAATCTATATGATTGTGGTTTATGTTGTGTGTAAAGGAAAAGCCAATGTTGTTTTGATTGAGAGAGTCAAAATATTCCTTGAACTCTGATTTGGTTCCATCCCAAATTAAAAACAGATCATCAATGTATCTGATCCAAAGGACAATTTTGTCCATAACATCATTGTATCTTGGGGCCCATGCGACTTCCTTCTCCCACCAACCCATGGTTAGGTTCGCATAGTTGGGGGAGAAAGACATTTCCATAGCACATCCGCAAAGTTGGTGGAATAACTCGTGGTTGAATAGAAATATGTTGTTCTCCAAACATGTTTTAATCATGTTTAAAAGCATGGCAGAATGTTCTAATTCTCCAATATTTTTTTGTTTCAGAAAGTAGGCACATGCGTTTAAACCTATTGAATGTTCAATAGACGTATACAGAGAGAAATATATATATAAATATAAATATAAATATATATATATATATGTACATATATATATATATATCTATATCTATATATATATATATATATATATATATATATATATATATATATATATATATATATATATATATATATATATATATAGATATATATATATATATATTGCCACGACTTCTCCCAGCAGGGAAAAACAACGGGTCGCACAGCCAACCTGGATTCAAACAGTAATCCTTTTTATTTCTTTCTTTTCAAAGGGCAACAGGCGCAGAGATCTACGCGTTTCGGTGTCACTCCACCTTGCTCACGATCACTGGGTTTACCCCACCCTCAAACATTTAAACACATTTTTTTCAAAAACAAAAGTATTTCCTGTCACATGATGTGCTAAGGATTCTGGTCCTTGTAGTTTTAACCAAAAGTTTGACACAAAATTAAATTAATTGAGAATGCACCCCTTTCAACAAATAGATTTCAATGATACTAAATTTGATGCATTAATTCATGCGCCTTACAGTAGGCTTTGTATTTCAAACTTTGTACTGCCTTCCAATAGGCTGACTCATACTGATGATATTAACTGGTCATTGTACATATAGTTCTGATTCAATTGTCTGGTTACAGGTGCACATATAGTTCCTCCGATTGGTTCAACCCATTAGGATGCAGGGTCCTCAGGTTAATAATGAATTTCGATTCCGCTTGTCTCAGTTTTTTCGCTCGATCACCTCCCCGCTCACCTTTGGTTATAGTTTGAATGCCATAAAATCTCAGTTTTTGCCAATCACCCTGATGTGAGAGTTCCATATGCTTGGCTATGGCATTTGAGCGGTCCTTATGAATTGTAGCCCTCATATGTTGTAGAATGCGATTCTTCAGTTCCACAGTCGTGCTGCCCACATATTGCATGGGGCACGGGCACTCCACTACATATACAGTGAATGGTGTCTTGCACGTTATGCATTGTCTTATTTGCCATTTCATTTTGTTAGCCAAAGTGATTTCCTTTGTTTGTTTGGCTATCTGGCACATTTTGCATCCATGGCATTTCATGAATCCTTTGGTTTTCAGCCAATCATCCTGTCTTTTTCTCTGGAAGTGGCTGTGTATTAAGTGATCCTTTAAGTTTTTGGCACGTCTGTAGGTTATCGTTGGGTGTGTTCCCATGAGCTCCTTGACAGTGTTATCCAACTGTAATAGTTTCCAATTCTTACGGAGGATTTTGCCTATTTTTTCACTCTCTTGTGAGTAGTCTGTGATTAGGCGGATTTTCTGCGTCTCTGGATCATCCTCTTTGTTTTTCCTCTTCAAACATTCCTCTCTTGTTTTTGTATTGCTTTTTATGAGACTGTTTCTCACTGTTTGTAATGGGTATTTCCTTTTTGATGAATCTTTCCATTGTCTTTTTGCTGTTATTCTTCCACTCGTCTTCTTCACTGCATATCCTACGGATTCTCAAAAATTCACCGTACGGAATGCTGTTAAGTAATGTTTTTTGGTGGAAGCTGGTAGCTTCTAGTGTGGCATTCGTCGATGTTGATTTGCGGTGGAGGGTCGTATGTATTTGTTGATTTTTAACATAGATCTCTGTGTCCAGGAATATGATTCTCTCTTTGCTCATATTGTAGGTGAATTTCAGATTTTTCACACTATTGTTCATTATCTGAAAGTATTCCTGGAATTCTGGTTCTGTTCCATCCCAGATAATCAATAAATCATCGATGAATCTTTTCCAACTCACCACTTTGTTCACAAATAATTCATTTGTTGAATTCCACGCAATTTCCTGCTCCCACCATCCCATGGTGAGACACGCATAAGATGGACTAAAGGAAAAACCCATAGCCGTCCCACTCCGTTGTTTGAAGATTTCTCCCCCGAAGGTGAAAATATTTTGTTCTAGACAAATTGTCAGCATTTCTTGTAGCAATTTGTTGTGGTTATTGAATTCAAAAGTTCTCTCCTTTAGGAAGAAGTTGCATGCTTTAACACCCAAGTCGTTATCAATATTGGTGTATAAACCAATCACATCCATCGATATCAGCCAGTAGGATTCCTGCCATGGTGTGTCTACAAGACTGCGTAGTAAATCACTGGTGTCCTGTATGTAGGAGTTCAATTTCGATACAAAAGGTTTTAGGAAGTGATCAACATATTCCGCCATCGGCTCCAGTAGTGACCCCTTGGCGGAGATTATCGGTCTTCCTGGTGGATTTTTTTGATCCTTATGAATCTTTGGCAAAAAATAAATGGTTGCCAGTATCGGGTGAGTCACAGTAAGGAATTTGTGTTCCATGTCATCTATCAATCCTTTCTCTTTCCAACCGTTCAACTTTTCATCAATTGTCTTTTTTAGCTCCATGGTTGGATTGAATTTCAGTTTTACGTAGTGCATTTGATCCCTCAGTTGGCGATTTGCTTCCTTTTCATATGCACTGCGATCTTGGATTATCACATTGCCGCCTTTGTCGGCAACTTTTATTTCTATTTTGTCGTCTTCAGATAGATTTTTTAGTGCCAGTCGTTCTTCTTTTGTTAAATTGTCTGGACCATAATTTAATTTCAATTTATATAAGTCCTGTATAACTGCTTCTTGAAACAGGTCCACCTTGTTTCCGGGGCTTAGTTGTGGGTAAAACTTTGATTTCGGTCTTTTTCCACTCAATCCAGCTCCACATTGAGTTATGGCCTGTGACATTGTCACCTCCTGCATTGGATCTTGGGTTAAATTCATTAAAGTTAGAAATCCGTCTGCATCTGTTAGTTGTAAATTTTCCTCATTTGGTGTTGATGGAGTGGTGTCTCTTTCTTTCAATGTTTTGTCTCTGAATGCTTTGGCTAGTTTTATTTTTCTTATGTATAGATATAAGTCAATTCTCACCTGCGCCAGGTTCATATGGCTTTTGGGGCAAAAATGTATCCCCCTCTTCAATAAGGATGTTTCAGTGGTTGTGAGTGCTCTCTCTGATAAGTTTATTACTTGTAATTCATCCATTACTTCCGCCTCTGCCTCATCGTTCGCGTCTCCACTCCTGTCCTCTCTGTCCGCCGCTTGCTCCTTTTTCCTCTTCTGTGGCATTTTTTCCAGGCCATTGTCTTCCTCTTCCCCTTCCTCGCCGTGACTGGAATTGTGGTGCAGGGCGGTTCCGTTCCCAATATCGTTGTTGTAATATGAGGCGCATGTCCCCTAAAAAAGGCATCCTTTTGGCATTCTCATTTTCTTCTCTAGACGCTTGTTCATTGGATACAGTGGAGGACGCTAAACTGGACATACTTGACCAAGCCATTTGTTCCTTTAAGCCATCAAATTTCCTTGCAAATGAGAAAATGCGACCATCCGCATAATCATTCGTGTCTCTAATGAATTTAGAGTGTTTCCTGTCCATTACCGTTTCCTCATGTTTCTCTATTTCCGTTTCAAGGTCTTCCTTAAATTTGGTCATTTCAGATGTTAGTTTTAAAGTTGCGAGTTCCTTTACCACTTCCTGCAATTCTTCCTTTAGCTTCTCCAAAGCAATATTTATATGTTTTATTAGAATAACAATCAATCCCAATGATGATTCAAGAATATGCTCGCCCCACTCTTCTAACAGCTCATTAGATGCATCGTTGTTATTAGGCATCAATAAAATTCTCAAACCCCTGGGCACCATTTTTGCTTCAAAGTATTTCTGCAGTGTGATAATTTCCCAAGATTTATTTATTTCCGTACGGCTTAATTTTTCCCAGTTTTTGAGTTTGCTTCTCACATCCGATTTTCCTGAGGAGGTCGCTGCACCCGTTTTTTCTCTTGGGTTGCTTTTGTCAAACAGTTCGGTTACTTTTGTTGCACGTTTAGCTTCTCGCTTTTCCATAATGGCGCCTGTTTAGACGTTTCCCTTTAATGTTTGTAAAACTTTCACTTTTTGGATGCAATATGTGGGCAGCACGACTGTGGAACTGAAGAATCGCATTCTACAACATATGAGGGCTACAATTCATAAGGACCGCTCAAATGCCGTAGCCAAGCATATGGAACTCTCACATCAGGGTGATTGGCAAAGACTGAGATTTTATGGCATTCAAACTATAACCAAAGGTGAGCGGGGAGGTGATCGAGCGAAAAAACTGAGACAAGCGGAATCGAAATTCATTATTAACCTGAGGACCCTGCATCCTAATGGGTTGAACCAATCGGAGGAACTATATGTGCACCTGTAACCAGACAATTGAATCAGAACTATATGTACAATGACCAGTTAATATCATCAGTATGAGTCAGCCTATTGGAAGGCAGTACAAAGTTTGAAATACAAAGCCTACTGTAAGGCGCATGAATTAATGCATCAAATTTAGTATCATTGAAATCTATTTGTTGAAAGGGGTGCATTCTCAATTAATTTAATTTTGTGTCAAACTTTTGGTTAAAACTACAAGGACCAGAATCCTTAGCACATCATGTGACAGGAAATACTTTTGTTTTTGAAAAAAATGTGTTTAAATGTTTGAGGGTGGGGTAAACCCAGTGATCGTGAGCAAGGTGGAGTGACACCGAAACGCGTAGATCTCTGCGCCTGTTGCCCTTTGAAAAGAAAGAAATAAAAAGGATTACTGTTTGAATCCAGGTTGGCTGTGCGACCCGTTGTTTTTCCCTGCTGGGAGAAGTCGTGGCAATAAATAGCGGCTTGGTTCTGCCGCAGGATACCGCACATACGAGAGCGCTGCGCAAACTCCCGAGAAGGAACCGCTTTGGAGGCATATATATATATATATATATATATATATATATATATATATATATATATATATATATATATATATATATATATATATCATGCCTCTTTAGCATAGTAGTTTAAATGCGCCAGTTGGTTGATTTACTATTTTTGCCCAACAAGATGACTGTACTTTTGGTCCACCCACACATCATTCCCTCCAAGACACAGTAATGATTAGGAGATTTGCTAGTATCTTAATATCAAAAGAATATATGAAATGAACTTCTTTAGTAGAGATCTTGTTAATGTCCTATTTCTAGTAAAGGAAAATATGTGTTAGAGATATGAATGTGCATTCCAATTATAACTATCGCTCCTCCTAGAATAAAATAGAAAGAGGGCATGGTGAAGCAGACATTTATGCCTCTCTGTTGTCCCATCCTTTTTGAAGCTGTCGCATCATCAGGAGAAATAAATAAGAAAGCAGATGGCTCTATAATATTCCCAGTGATACAAAAGTAACAATTACAAGTATGGTAATTGCTTCTGTGAATGCATCAATGTACTTTCAGGCACTTGAGACTATTCATTGAGGATAATGGCAAATTAATACATATCTTTAAGAAGACGATGATCTTACAGTTGATATCTGGACTATAATGATTGTTAAACAACTTACCAAAGCAGTAGGTAATGGTTGAATTGAGCAACACATAGATATTTACTTAAATCATCATCAGCTGAGAATTCCAAAAAGCTATTTCCTTTCAAACATTATCAACAGATGGTTCCGTCATTTTATCTCCTTCCAATCATCATCAACAAATGTTTCACAACTTTTTCTCCTTCCAAAGATCATGTTGCCCCAGTATTGCATGTCAATCTAAGGTGACTCCATATTTCAACCACTAGTAGGTATAAACACAAAATGGATAAGTATATGGGGCTTTACCTCTTTATATATTTTTAAGAAATGGATGCAATCTTTTTACAATGGATGGAAGCAGTTAGGGAGATGATTCTGAATAACACTGTAAAGGTCACTCTTAGTTGGTTATGAATTTTATAAATCTAAATTGTTTAATAATTAGTCTTGAATAGGATGATCTAAAACATTTAGGTAAAAGGACACTTGTCCATAATGTGCTATCTTCTGCTAATATGTTTATGCATTGCTTTGTCAAAGACTACATATTACTAAACCCACATCAAAACAAGTCAAATTTAAAATCTTGTACCGATGACAAAGTTAGAGTTTAGGTAAAAATTGGACAGTCCTGGCAACAACTTTATTTGTAAATCAATAAATAGGATGACCATATCAAATGTACACTTGATAATTTTCTTGTTGTGAATATAGTACTCAATGAATTTGATCAAATTTAGCTGAACTTCACGAGCAGCCAAAAGATAGGATTACATTAATGATAGAATTCTGTTTTTATGAGGAGTAAACAATGCAGACTTCAACAGTGAGTCAGTTTAGGAATATACTGTATGGGTGTTGAGACTTTATCACCATTTATTGGGACACGTCAGACTCCACAGGCCTAAGAAGAGGACATAGAGACTGTGGAGACACATAACACAACTTTAGAGGTGCCAATAATTTCGTTGAGTACACTGCATCCCGAAATGCGATGCAGTGCGTGCAACGAAATTCGTTTTATTTATTTAAATGTTTACGTACCTGTAAAACTCCGTAATCCATACATTACTAACCCCCACCCTGGCCCTCCACCTCTCCACGTCACCGCCCGGCATTTACTCCCACTGCCAGCCGCGGCTGGGAATATACCTATAGTAAGCTTTACAATCAATGTCCACACATAACAATGGTGGTGGAAACTACATAGTGATAGCAGGGAAATTCCAATGTTTGTCCCTTACATTACCCCTTTTCACCTTTTCTTTGAGTCTCATATGTAGTGCTTAGTCTATTGAGTACTTGTAGTCAGACTCACTGGGAGGCACAAGGTCAGCATCCATACCAGAGAGTTCTGATAGACACAGAAGATTTTTCTGAATCACAGAAGAATAGCTTTGTTTCAAAATGTTGATGAATTTATTATTGAGAATGTACAGCACACACATAAGTACTGTTATCATAGATTATCTAACATTATCTGTCCTTAAAAGCATATCAAATTGGATGTAACTATGCATTCTGCAATTTCTAGTGAGTGTTATGATTACCCATGTAAGTTGATTACATTTAGACTCTGCACATCCATTCAAGATGAATCCCCTTCCAGGCTTCAGATGCTCACATAGTATATAAGGCAGAAACAAAAGTGATAGTTGACAAAGAGATTAGATTGTAGCTCCATGTAAAGAAGAATGTTCAACATAGACCCTAGCTGGTCAGACGCATTCCATTTGCAGGATAACTATGTGTTGTGTAAATGTCCATTTAGATTATTTTTATGCAAATGTATTTTACGATTATACCCTGAAAATATGACATGGATCTGGCCTCTCTGGACCAGCAGGAGACATCGCTGAAATAAGGGAACCTTTCTCTGAACGTTGAACATTCTAATAACGTTTAAAGTGGGGTGTGCTGCATCCAAATAATAGCTTGATTCAGCTAAAAACATTTGTAACAAGTATTCCCGGTATTCCTTTATAGTCTGAAATGTTCTAGTAGACCTCTATAGATAGTTTGTAATATTAGATTAATGATCAGTATTACAGTGACCAATTCACCCCAAATAGTGTTGGGAGGCATGATCTCCCAGTTCTCATTTTTGCAAGCATGCTAACCATATTCAGTGGCTCTAATGTTCCCTTAACCTAGCCTTACCACTTTTAGATCATTTGTGACTGTTGTTTTCCTAATAAACTGTTTATTAAAGGGAAACTATTCCATCTACATTTACTCATTCTCATGCTATGAGGACATGAGGACAATGCAGTGAATAGTCCTTACAGATCTGCAGGCAGGACACTGGACACCACTTCCTGCCCTAAGGAAGGGACAGGGGGAGGCAGGACATTCCTGAATAGGATATTTCAGAGTTGACCTTGGTGGGGGCAAGCTCCCAAGAATAAGAAGAACAAATACACTGGAGAGGGCACCCAAAGTAAAGCGTAGAATTGTACAATACCTGACTCTGAGATTTTCTGTCCATGCATGCACTGGGGACAATAGCAAATGATGACACATAGCAAAGGAGACATAGGGTTAGCATTGAGTGGTCCATGAGACTCCTGTCTTCTCTGTCTGTGGCCATCTGCTTCCACAAACAGAAAGCTGTCTCTTATGCTCAGATTCCACTGTGCCAATAAATTCCAACGGAAAAGGTTAGTTGGCAGTCATTTAATGCGTTATAATTGCAGGAGCAAAAGATTACTTTGTGATCCGCTTTCGACTGCCTTGAAACTTACAAGAGTAACAATTTTGCCATTGCGAGTGGCAAAACATTTTGAATCGTAATGTCACTTTGGTGCGTTATGTTTTTGTTTTCCCCCGCCCAGAGCCTGTCATTGTTAATGCACCGGGCTCCAGGTAGTTGCTATGTTTCAAGAAAGCCAGAGGGTGGAGACACTTTACTATACCTATTAAGGATGGTATATAATTAGTGATATGGAGTGATTAATTTCGAAAACATTGACATACATAATCGCTTGTATTGCAGTGAAGCAGATGGCAAATGCATGATGTTGCTGCTACCACTGGTTTCCATGATGGTTCAGAGGTAGTTGTCATGCTTCTATCTAGAAAGCCCCCAATGCCTAGCTTCCCACTTATGTTGGGAATAAGAGGCACTTTCATTAGTCTGATGATTCAAAATAAATAAAATGGGGAATTGGAGAAAGTATGTCATCTAAAATTCTAATTTTCTTTAACAGTTGTCTTTGCAGGGGGCATTTACCCATCAACTGTCACCAGTAATTTGTAATCCACAAGTTAGATGCTGGTTAACAGAGCAACATCTGGGTGTCATCAACATATTTAAAGTAACAACTTACAAAAGAGAGAATACATTGTCAGTGGCCGGGGATAAGAATTAAAGAGAATCCGCAAAATGGAGGAGTCCTGGGGCCCGCTCCTCCCAATGGCAGAGATCTCCCTTTGGTATAATATAGAGAAAGGTATAAAAGTTTATTAAACTTGGAAAAATAGCTAACATTTTATATGTTGAATATTAATATACATTCATTTATATTTTGAATTTAGTTCAAGATTAAAAATGCTACAGCACTATTAACTTAATTTGGAATTAAATATTTAATTTATTTAAAAGTGTTACATGAAATAAATAATTGATTATATAATAATACATACTAATGCTATATTCGTTTTTAAATTCAAGTTATTAACATATTTTAAAAGTGTATAAATATATTTTCTTTTTAGATCATTATTAGCATTAAATTGAATGTGTTGATATTTTTAAATAGTTTAAATATTTTATTTAATTTTACCATTATTTCCTATGGGGTGTTTTTAAGTGCCTATATACATTGATTTCTATGGGAGGGTGTTTTAGTACCAGTGGTTGGCCATCTGTGGTGCTATATTTACTTAAGCTCTGAGTTGGATGACATTCAGTACTGTTTTCTGTCATTGTGCTGTGATAACTCTAAAAGTGCAGTTTCTGAATAGCGAATAGCAACGTGTTTACTCTTTTTCATGAGGATCTCCCATAAAAAAGACTGGAGAGATGGGGTGGAGATTTACACTCAAAGGTTTGTAAATTTATTTTTTTAGAACTTTAGACAGGACTATTGTAATACTACAAAAGTACTACAAAAGGCAGTTTGTGAACAGGCCCACCTAAGTTCACCTTCCATGATGTTGTCAGATGTCATGGAACAATTGGGGTCAATTGTCCTTAAGTCATGTTTCACTAGGAGTTGTGTTACTGGCACCTCCCAGTCTTACCAGATTTCCTCAGCTGGGTCTTATCATCTCCTTTTAGTTCCTCATCCCAGCTGTGTCTGCCTTCTCCCCCTTTTGAAGGCCATACTTGGACCTAACTCATCGATGGTGATGCTAGCATAACCAAATTACTCAGCAAGAAACACAGTATAGTTGTTCGACCCACATATCTAGATGCCACTCCATGAAAGTCAATACTCTGAACTATGTGACCCACTAACACAACCAGCATACCTATTCACTCGCTAGAATACTACGTCACTTCCCAACAGAACCTGTGTTAGGCTCTGCCATCAGGCCAATCATGCATGAAAAGCAGAAAGCATCTGCCAAATATTGATATTATTCTCTATTTACTTACAATCTACAAAAATCATTTGGAAGAATAAATAAGCATGTGTATGAAGTAGGTTTTAATCTTTTTATAGACGTCACTTATTACTACACCCATGCTGCAGTTACCATACCAAACATTGTGAAAGCTAGGCCAAGGAAGACATTGCCTAACCCAACATTGTTTTGATGTTAGGGACAGTGAAGCAAAGGGCAAGTTAGACCTACGGAAAATTGTAGACTTCTGAAGTTGTTAAGGGTAGCTGATTGTGTTGATGAATGGGACCACTGATGACATAAGTAGGAATTGACTAGGACTTTGGTCAATATTTCCCAGGAGGCCCTGTATGGTAAATACTCCTTTACTTGATGTATGTTCTGAGTGAATAAATATATAGTGAATTTGTGTTTACTGCATCAGTTTGTAGAAGGTAGTAGGAACATATGAGTCCTGAATGGTATCTTATCTGTGCATTTTCTACACAGAGCCTGACAAGCAACTGTATATCTGTAGGTGATCTGGATTTTCCCACTCATACCAGAGCATGTTGATACTCACCGTCATTATCTGACTAGTGCATTTGTTGTTTGTGGTGATTCAATACTTCATTCTCTCATTATAATCATGAGAACATCATAATTCGATTGATTCATATTTTACATGTGCGGTACTGTGTTTCATTAAACACTGGCAAATACTTCCCTTTTTTATGCATGTGACATCGCCAGACCTCATACAAGTGTATTCAGACATCAAATGCCATTGTAATTAAAAATGAAGGGGATAGGATTTGATCAGTATTTTTTTTTTTTTTTCAGTTGTTTCAAAACGCTTTCTCTGTACAGGCACGCAGGCCCTCTCACGTCAATTGGTCACATTAAACCAGAGTAAAGGACTAAAGGCCAGTCGGTCAAGACTTAGGAAGTACTTTAGAGTTTGGCAGATGGGATACCCTACCAAAATGTGGTTGATATCGGGACCATCTAGCAATGCATGGGGCATTTGACAAATTGGTGATGGAGTATTCGATCTGTCAAATTCAAAACAAGGCCCTAAGGCGTGACCCTTGGGGGCTTTAGTCCTCTACTAAGGTCTCTAGAGTGTCTCAATAGGGAAAAAGTTTTTTTTTTAACATTTAATAATAAATATTAATCAATCTCTAACTCTCATGGCATCATCAGCTAACAATAATCTAAAATACACTACAGCACATGAGATACGTTAGACACAGTCCCCAGCAACAATCCATATAACTCTGATGTTTACGAGAGATCAAAGAAAAGTGTTGTCTACAAACCAGGCAGCTTGTCAGTAAATTGAGGCATACTGATCCTTACAGGCATTTATTTTTTAAGAAGAGCTGACCAGTGTGTAAAAAAAGATAAAAGCAAGCAATGTCACTTGTATATATGCTGCCATTGATTCTGATTGGTGAGCAAATCACCCCAAACTCCTCTTGTCTGCCTCTTTTTCACAGATCTAACCTGGTGCACAGCAGGCTGTGGGAAAGACAAATAACGCCCGTCGAAACGGGAAAAATCACTTGCAATTAGCATGTTATTCCTACTCTGAAGTGCTGAAAGAAAATGGGGCACAAATTCTGCAACCTTTAAATCATATAATCTCACACAATCAGTATTTACTGTGTGTGGAATTTTCCCCAAGAATTTCACACACATTGTGGTCTTCTACATTTACATTCTAATCATCCAGGCCTTAATATGTAAGCATTGGACTCATAATAAATGAAATGTCTTGTCACCAGTCACACAGACTTGAGTATATTTCAAGTTGGTTTATTTTCTGCTGTCTCTAGGTGCAGCGCGAAACTCGCAAACCTATCAATTCTTTTCATGCCTTCGGCTGTGAGTACAAATGACCAGAGAGGCCGCGCGCTTTTGTTATCCCTTGAGTGAGTGGCCATGAGATGTCTGAGCCTCTTGCTAGCTGGCTTCTTTAAAATGCAAGCTTGAGGGGGGATAAACAGAGAAAGGAATACAAATATTCTCACAAAAAATAACTTCAGGCTTTAACAATCTCTGGGGTGTATCGATGCATGGCAGCGGCCCAGTCAGGAAGATAACACAGTTTGCAAACTCGTTAGGAAAAACGCACATTACGACAACAGCTTACCTGCTGGAAGAAAGAGCCTAAAAGAGTTGGAATGATGCATTGAAGACCATGAAATACATTATTTTCATTATTTTTGAAAGTTTTTAATTGTGATAAGGGCGTGTCCCTTAGGCATCATTCCGGAAATTACTGTGTGGCGATGTATGGACCTGGTTTTTACAGACGCTATGATTGCAAGCGGTTTATGCACCATCATTTTTTTAACTCTATCTCTGGGCAGGCGAGAGTGTAACTTGGCAGCAGTTTTTTTTTTAATTTAGCTTTTTCATCAACCTTAAATTTAACCATGGCGTCAATTATAATGAGTTAGAAATAGGACACAATATTGCATAAAATAGTATACTAAATACATCGGGGCAAATTTACAAGCCCCTTGCACCACTTTTGCGTCATATTTAACATGAGAAAAATGACGCTAAAATGACGCAAGGGTTTGTAAATAAGCCCCATTGATTTTAAGGTGACAGAAACACAATAAAAACACAATACCATGCTTTTGCACACTGAGCTTGATTATAGAGTTGTACAGTGATGGATGTCATTAGACGGTAATCGTATGTATGGGGTAGAGATTTTTAGAACACAATGCTCATCATATTTAGAAAGACTAGGGGGCATATTATCAAGCCTGTGCGCTAAAATTATCGCCGCTTTATCGGCCGAAAACGGCCGATAAAGCGGCGATAATTTTAGCGCACAGGCTTGATAATATGCCCCTAGGTTTCAAGTTATATAGAAACTGATATGTGTCTTAGATTTTTTCCTAAATCATAGGGCTTTGGAAGTGTTAATAGTACATGGTGGTATTAGCGATTTCTAGTCAACAGTGGATCTGCACAAAGATCATCCTAAAAGGTTCAAACATTTCTTAAAGTGGCATCACTGTATTATTTGTATGAAAATACACAAAGAAGGGAAATATCTCTCACAGTGGTGGTCGCCATTAGGTAGTTGTAGTTAGGAATATGTTTCCATAGGAAAAATATTTTTTACTAGCAGCCCGTCCCGACGTTGTCCGGGTATGAATTGCTGCCGGCCAGTAGTATATTGTTTTGTAGGATTTCGTTTTGATTGCATTTCTTATCTGTAACAGGCCTGTGAAACGCTCCGATTCACAGTGCACTGCTGATGCACTTAAGAGTGCACGTTCAGTAGTGTGTGAACTCGAGTTTCCCTACTTTATTTTTCCTTGCAATATTATATAGCGCGAACTCGACAACATGGCATGAGCACAATTTACATTACGGAAGAACACATTCATTTGTGGTGGGCACGGGGAGACAAAGCGATTTGCCTGGAATCACAGGATGTTGAGCTGATGCCGAGATTCGAACGTAGCTCCCCAGCTCTAAAGTTCGCAATTCTAGAACTTGTGGCGGGAGGTGTGTCTAAAAGTGTATGTTGGTGCTGGCCATCAATGAGAGAGACCTGTGCATTTTTCAAATGGGTGGTGAAAAAGTATGAGTATGTTGCGGGAGATGTGGGCTGCCGTGCCACCAATGTACTTACCGGGGGAGGGTAAACACCCAATATTCTGCAACTTTCTTTCCACATACTATCACTCCGCATACTTTCATTACGATAGTACCATGACTCCGCAATGCTATTATAACGCATGGTATTACATTTTATATGCTTTTTCCACACATACATTTACCACGAAATTCCTTGTAAATGCATGAATGGTAAAAGCATGTTTTTTTTTAATGTTTGGATAAGGTAAGTATGGGTATAGGGGTATATGTTTTGGGGTACTGAGGTATATGTTTTGGGGTGTTTGGGTATTTTAAGGGTTCAGATATAGTTTTGGGTTATGGGGTACAGGGGTAGTTTTAGGGTTTAGGGATAGGTATGGGTTTTGGGGTACAGGGGTATTTTTAGGGTTCAGTGCTAGGTTTGGGTTTTGAGGTATAGGGGTATTTTTAGAGTTCAGGGGTAAGTTTGGGTTTTGGGGTACAGGGGTATTTTAAGGGTTCAGGGCTAGGTTTGGGTTTTGGGGTACGGGGGTATATTTAGGGTTCAGGGGTAAGTTTGGGTTTTGGGGTACAGGGGTATTTTAAGGGTTCAGGGCTAGGTTTGGGTTTTGGGGTATGGGGGTATATTTAGGGTTCAGGGTTAGGTTTGGGTTTTGGGGTACAGGCATATTTTAGGGTTCAGGGGTAGGTTTGGGTTTTGGGGTACAGGGTTATTTTTAAGGTTCAGGGCTAGGATTGGGTTTTGGGGTACAGGGGTATTTTTAGGGTTCAGGGGTAGTTTGGGTTTTGGGATACAGGGTATTTTAAGGGTTCAGGACTAGGTTTGGGTTTTGGGGTACAGGAGTATTTTAGGGTTCAGGGGTAGGTTTGGGTTTTGGGGTACAGGGGTATTTTTAGAGTTCAGGGGTAGGTTTGGGTTTTGAGGTATGGGGTATTTATAGGGTTCAGGGCTAGGTTTGGGTTTTGGGGTACAGGGGAATTTTTAGGGTTTAGGGATAGGTTTGGGTTTTGGGGTACAGGGTATATTTAAAGGGCTAAGATGGGTTAGTGTTTAAGGGTGTTGGGGTATTTTAAGGAGTAAGGGCGGGTTATGATTATGGGGTGCAGGGGTATTTAAAGGGAGCAGGGTGGGATTAGCACACAATATGAGATATGGCATGAAGGGCGGAAGGGTCTACACGCCCCCAGCGCTTGTCAAGCCCCCAACGCACGCCCACAGCACAACGCGGACACGCCCACAAGGGACTACTTTGCTGGCACGGTTCTTTTACCTTTTAAATGAATATGGTGGGCGTCTGCATAGCCTATGTCCTTCTGCTGCAACTGCCCTTTCCAACGCTGTATTGGGTGTTGTGATTGGTGCTGTGGTTCCTGAGATTACCCGCCTCAAAGATTTGGCTCTCTCTTTATTATTTTAGTATAGATTTTCCTAGTAACTACGGTGCCATTTGATGAAACTTTCCTAAAAAATATTCTTCCACCTCAGCTCCTAATTGGAATGTTTTGGGGTGATATGTCAGGCGAAGGCAGAGAAAAAGGGGGGTCCCAAAACGTGTTTTCCCCATTCTTTTTATCAATAGGAAAATAAAACACAGTTGCAGCCTAATCAGCTGAACAGGTTTACGCCAAATTTGGGAGAAAGCTTTTATTATTTGATGTCAACTCATTCAGTAATTTTTGAGATATTAAGACTCAAAAATGTTGTATATTTCCCATTGCGGCAAATCTGTGGAGCAGACACATCTCGTGATGAGATCTGATTTGGCTGCCACCACATCAACTACGATGTGGCAGCAGCCATCTCTTGCCTCCTTAGGCCTGGACCTCCCCAGGGCCAAAAACATATATCACTTTTGAATTTTTAGTACCAAAATCAAGGCGGTGAGGACAAAAAAAGTGTGCACTGTTCAGTTCTTTTCTTCAATGTTTCCAAAGAAGATGCTCAACTCCCCTTAGCCCACCGCTCCTGGCCACAACCCTCAAAATGAAATCACAAAAATGGAAAGAAACGTCTTATAGTAATGTCCATATCAACAATTTATTATTGTATTTCTTCAGCAAACAGTCAGCAGGCCAATTTCCAATAAAATATTCAAATTTTTATTCCAAAATTGTTGCAAATGAATTAATATGTCACATATTCATGAAGTCTTTTCAGCCACTTTTGAATGTTACTGCATATTCATGGTGGATATGTGAATCTGTGGTAATTACATTTTTCCCAAAAATGGGCAGGGGCCTGCTCTTCAAAAATATAACCACCTCATGGGATTGAATGGTTATGTGAATGACTTTACGAGTGGGTGTGTGAGTGCCTTAATAAAGGAGTGAGGGGGTGTGTGAGTACTGGTATAGATCTGTGAATGGGCATGTGAGTGGTTGTGTGAGAGGGCGTATGAGAGGTTGTATGTGGGTGTGACTGGCTGTGCGAGTGGTTCTGTGGATGATGTCATCAGTGATGTCATTTGTGATATCATCGGTGATGTCACTGACCATGTCATGAGTGAGGTCATTTGTGAGGGCATAAGCAGTGCATTGCAGGGGCATAAGTTATAGTTATCTTGGGTAACTATAACTGCTAAATTTTACTGGCTTTGGACGAGTGAAATCTGAGCCTATCACGTCCCTATAACCTTTGTCTTTTTCAGTGAATTTCTAGTTTTTTTTAAAATTCTATTTACTGACTATAAACCTCTGTTTTGACATGGATGGCATCTATAGAAGTTGGAGTTCACTTTACAGATGAAGGCAACAGGGTGTTTCTAACCAACCTAACTCTGTATCCAGTGTAATTTGTATCTGTCGTATACACACAATCAACATAAAGACTCTTGTCAGAGCCACCCTAGTGCTCAAAATATTGTTAATTTTCTTAATAAAGTTCCTTTTTTTCACATTTTTGGAATGTTCGCAACAACATTGCGATGGTCGCAAATATGTTGCAAAATCATAAAACAAAAGCAGACATTCAACAATCACCAGCACATGCAAAAATGATAACTCAAATAATTCATTCTACACATTGCACTACGCATATAACTATATACATGGTTGCTTAAAAGCATGTTTAAACTCATGTTCTTGTAGTACACTTCATTAAAAACAATCTTTAAAAGCAATTTTTCTGTGTTCGCAATGACGTCAGTAAAACACAAATTATAGTATTTTACACACAAGGGGTTTATTACTGTACTGTTTAAATTCATATCATTCTACTAAGATTCTATAAAAAAACATCTTCAAAACCTATTTTCTGTTTTCACGGTAACACTGACCGTGACCATCTCAAATACGTTGCAAAAAGGCAAAGCAAAAGCAGGAATTCAATATCCACCACCATATTCAAAATGTACGACTATATGATGAATTTTAACCATCAGACTAGATACATCACTATCTAAATAACTCTATAAAACATTTATAAGTTTCTTAATATCTCGGTAACAGTGTGTATTAATGATTAACTGGGTCAGGCAAGTGGCTGCATGCGTCTCTGGGTGGGTCTGTGACTGGGTACATCAGTCTCTGAGTGAGTCTGTCAGTGGATGCATACATTTCTGACTGAGTCTGTGACTGAGTGTATGAGTGTCTTGTTATGTGAGTGTTTTAATGAGTCCCTGAGTGGGTCTGTGAGTGGGTGCATGAGTCTCTTGGTGGGTCTCTTACCAGGTGCATGAGTCTCTGACTAGGCTTTGTGAGTGGGTGCATACATGTTTAAGTGTTTCTGGCACTGGGTACAAAACTCTTTCAGTGAGTGGCTATCTGAGTGGTTCTGTGAGTGAGTGTTTGAGTCTCTCACTGGGTCTGTGATTGGGTGCATAAGTCTCTGAGTATGTGACTAGGTGCATGAGTGTCTGAGTGGGTATGCAAGTGGGTGCATGAGTCTCTGGCTATGCGAGTGGGTGCATGAGTCTCCTAGTGGATATGTGAGTGGGCATGTGAGTCTTTGAGTGGTTATGTGACTGGGTATATAAGTCTGTGAGTGGTTATGTGAGTAGACTCATGAGTCTCTGAGTGAATCTGTGAGTGGGCGCAAGTGTGTTTGAGTGGGTATCTCAGTGGGTGTATGAGTGTCTGAGTGGTTATGTGAATGGGTGTATAAGTGTCTGAGTGGGTATGTCAGTGGGTACATGAGTGTGTTACTGGATCTAAGAGTGGGCGCATAAGTGTCTGAATGGGTCTGTGAGTGTGTGTATGAATCTTTGCCTGAGTCTGTGATTGGGTGCATACGTCTGTGAGTGGGTGGGTGTGTGAGTGGAAGTGGGAGTGTTTGAGTAGGTCTGTGAGTGGGTGTAAAAGTCTCTGAGTGTTTTTGTGAATGGGTGCATAAGTATTTGAGTGGGTATGTGAGTGGGTGCAGGAGTGTCTGAGTTGGTATGTGAGTGGGTGTATGAGTGTCTGACTTGGTATATGAATGGGTATCTAAGTGGGTATGTTAGTGGATGTATGACTGTCTGAGTGGGATAAGTGAGTTGAAATATGAATCTATGACTGTGACCATCGAGTGTATAAAAAAAAAAAAAAAAAATATATATATATATAAATATAAATATTCATTTTTCTATTTTCACCAATTTTCGCAATGTCACCGCGATCTTCGCAATGTCCCCACAGCGTTACACAGGGCTGCACTGGCAGTCATGGCGTCATCGTGAATATCGTGCATAGTAAAAAAAATCTATTTTGGACTTATAACATGTGTCACTACCACCCCTATTTCTGAAACATGAGGGTCGGAGTACCACCATCCTGACTCCTTATGTCACTTGTTACAGATATTTTCATCCCCTGGAACTATTCCCGTATCGAAAAATGGCAGCTGCAAATTTCTATTTAGGTTACATTCAGCCAATGACAGCATTCCTTTTGGCACATGCATTTGTGATTAACCGCGATATCGTTGTGAAATATCCATGGCCACAGATATTACTAACTTTTTCTTCTTAGGTTTCTAAGGAACTACTGAATGTATTTACACCAAATAACAAGAAGCACAATCTATGGAACTAAATCTAGCTTTTTGCCAAATTTTGTTTAATTCCATCCAGTTGTTCGGGTTGTAGTCCTTTTTACAGGTCCTATTTGAATTAACATTGCACATGCACCCTTTTGTAACCTCATTTTTCTCAGCCCCCCTTCACGATTCACTTCAAAACTTTCTGTGTGTAACAAGAAACACCGGAGCACTTTTGTTGCTGAAAATTTCGTGAAGATTCATTAAACAACTCCAAAAGTTATAGGCAAGTCAAAAAATGCTTTTCCTAAGGAATCATGGTCCTAACTATAACTACCTATTGGTGACTGCCTGTAGGCAATATATATATATATATTTATGAATATATGCACCAGCACACCCTCCCCCACAGCAGCCGGAGTTCCTGCAGGGCGTACCTGCTCCCAGGCCTGCCACCTGGTACCAGCATGGAGGGGAGGTGGTGCTGCACGTAAAAATCAAGTTCAGCCATCTCCGCTTCTGAAAAAATGGTTCAGGGATACACCCATTTGGCGGCGCCAGCTAGCAGCCGCACTGGCCTCACCACTCCCTGTTTCGCCCGGCTCTGGCATGGTGCTGGGTGGGGAAGGAATTACTAGAAGAATAAAGGAAGAACTAAGGAAAGTAAAGGGAAAACCAAAAAGTACAAAAAGTCATGAAATAGAATTAAAAAAGTAACATAAACAAAGACACACACTAATAAAATAAAGTTAAATGAGGAGTGGATGAGTGAGATAGGGGAGGACTGCAAAGATGTAATTAGGCTCAGAAAACGAGGCCCAGCACATGCACAGAACAGCAAAGCAGGTAAAACAAAAAGGGCGCGCACATGGGGACTGTGCTATTCAAAATGCTTTTTCAACACAGAAGAGCTCATCGTGCTACTGAAATGCAAAAAAGCAAAGCACTTCTGCCCGCTCACAGAGTTCCGCTGAATCTTGATGAGTTTTTTTTGCACTCCGTGGAATTCCGCTGAGTTAAACTCTGCGAATTTAACCCAGGCCTACTTTTTTACAATTTTTTACAAATTGTTAAATTCCCTTGATTATGTGAGCATAAATAGTGCCCAGCCCGAGTCATTATGTTTGTACATTTGGAAATGTTATTCAGTGCAGCATATCACCTCATGGGTATTTGTTTTCACAGTATAGATCACATTAAAGGAAACTGATATGGAAAAGGTTGAGCCCAATCAACTTCAAAGTATGGTTTCTATCCGATTTTCCTCACGCTTCATTATCAAGTCTGTGGACTAGCTAAAATTTAGCAGAAAACTAGCTAAAGGCTTGACTTTAAAAATATTCAGGTTCTGACCTGAATATCCAGATCAGAGCATTCAGCATGAGTGCATAGTATTCGTGGAGGTAGTGGCCACGTTCTGATGTATCTCTCCTTTGTGTGTTCTCTCTTGGGTTTTGATTTCAGATTACAGGTATTTATAGGTATGTAGAAGGGAATCAGAGAGTGATTGCATCGTTTCAATATTAATAGGGTCTATAGAATTTAAAATGTGTCGATCACTATGTCTATCACCCAGCTTCTAGAGTGGTGGATTGTTACAGTGTTAGTTTAGATGGTTAGAGAGGAAAGAGGAGAGCTCCGAGGTAGTGGATTGTTGATGTTTTTTTCCAACTGAGAAGGAAGTCACCCAGAATGTGATGTCTAAAATATTTCAAAATTATATTTGAAGAGTTCATTTACTAAGAAGTTGTTTTCATGGGGTTGGCATATAGAGAGAAGTCTCACTTTACTAGATTATGGGACTGTGGTCTGGAGTTAATACAATTGAAATTAAGTAAACTTTTAGGAGTTGATTCTGATTTAGATTACACTTGTTTTATGAATTAACACAATCCTACCCCTTTTTTTTGTCAACTCGGTCCTGTCAGAGTATAGTGCGGTATTGTGAAGATTTGAGAAGTATGTGAGAGCCAGATTTCATTCAGAATTAGTATTTCCAAATCAGGTTCCTGGAAAGGGGCGACCGAATCGGTCCCCCCGAACGTATGGCCGAGTGCCTCGATCCCCCGGGAAGCCATTTTGGGCGGGAGGCGCGTCTCAGCTGGTATGCCCGAAGCGGCGTAGCCGGGGCGCGCTCGTTCCCGCCCTAGAGTGGGCTGGCCTAGACACCGACGCAGCCAGCCACGCCCTCAGGGGCAGGCAGGGGCGGGTATACGCCCGCCCTGAAGACGGATAAAAAGGGACGCAAGACCAGAAGACATCCTCTTGTTCTTGTGCTCTGAAGCTGCACCTCCTCGCTGCACGTGAGCTCGGGACAGAACGAAGAGCCAATTTTGAGCGTTTTAATCTCTCTCTTTGTCTTTTAGATACTTCGTCTGAAAAGATGCCCAAGAAAGGAGCGAAGAGTATGTCGACTGACCAGTTGGTTCGGGCCCTCATGAAGGACATGTCCGAAATTAAGAAGCGGTTGGCGGAGCGAGACGGCGAGGAGGGAGCGGGGCGTCCACCGGCCGGAGGGAAGCCAAAGAGGCCGAGAAGGGGGCCGGTCGGGGGAGACGTCCCGGTTCCCTGTTCCCCGCTCGAGGCGCCAGCCCCGGTACCGGCCCCGGTACCGGAGGAGGGGAATCCGATTCCCGTGGTAGTCACCCCGACGTCTGCCGAGGATATGCCTCCCGAATTGGCGGCACAGTTAGCAGCATGGTTGGGGGACGGTAATGGGGGCGCCATGGCTACCGAAGCGCAAGCATTCATAAAGCAGTTGCGCGAGAAACGTGATACAGCCAGGGTGCCCGCGCCGGATGCGGCGATAGACAAGCCACGAGGGACGGAAGCAGCGTCCGGTGCAGGTAAGCGGCCATTGCCGATTGCAAGGGATGAGTCAACACCGTCTCGTAGAGAAAAATTGGGGCAACATGTTCCTTTGCCAATAAAGGAAAAGATTTGGGCGGGGGAATACGTTAACATTTTTTCCCTGCTCGTTGATCACTATGAGGTCGAAACTGTTAAGGGTCAAAAGGATCTGATGCATCCGAGTGTTTGGCGCGCAAAAATGGCCGCCTTTAAGGTTAATGAAAATATTGGTAACTGGGGTAATGCTTGGGGAATCTTTACGGCAATTTTGGGGGAACGTAGGCCTGATTTGCTCCCTGAATTTCCAGTATATCAGTCACGAATTATGGGGTACTCGACATCACACCAAGGTAACCAATGGTTCTGTTATGACAACCTTTTCAGGAAAGCGATGGAGCATAACAAAAGTTTAACCTGGGACTGTTACGATTCTTTGACATGGAATAAGATGAAAGAGTCGGGGATGTTGAAAGTGCCATTGGTGGGGAGTGCTGTTGGTGAGTCCTCCCGCCAAAATGGGGGGACACCCTTTCGGTCGGGTACGGGTACAGACGATTACCCGAGACCCGCAGGCAATACAGGGAAGAGGGGTTTCTGTTTCAATTTCAACAGAAGTAAATGTACTAGGCCCCCGGGATCTTGTAAATTCAAACACGAATGTAGTGGTTGTGGGGCACCCCATCCTGAGTCCTCGTGCAGAGCCAAATCGGGTGAAAATGGGGGTAGAGGAGGCGCTAAACAGGTCTAATATAGTCCGAGGGGCGCCTTTACCAACCCCGATTGATACCCTGGCGATGATTCCCTGGCTCAGCGAATACCCAGATCGTACTTCTGCTGGGGTGCTACGAAACGGTTTTTCATATGGTTTCCGCATCCCGGTGGGTAACTTTCAGGGTGTCGGGACGTGCAAAAATCAACTTTCCGTCTTGCAGCATACGACTGTAGTACAGGATAAGATCCGGAAAGAGGTTACCCGAGGTCGGGTTGCCGGCCCGTTTCGTGTTCCCCCGGTACCGAACTTTGTTTGTTCTCCTTTAGGGGTGGTCCCCAAGAAGGACCCGGGTGAGTTTCGATTGATTCACAATTTATCAGCTCCTCATGGCCTTTCGGTAAACGATGCAATTAATCCAGAAATGTGTTCGGTGCGGTACGCATCATTCGATGAGGCCGTAGCCATTTTGAATCGCCTGGGGCCCGGGACGCTGATGGCGAAATCAGATATCGAGTCAGCGTTCCGTTTGCTCCCGGTATACCCGGAAGACCAACGTCTTTTGGGATTCATGTTTCAAGGTTTGTATTACATGGACAGGTGTATGCCGATGGGGTGCTCTATATCTTGTGCTTATTTCGAGAAATTCAGTAGTTTTCTACAATGGGTTTACACGAAGAAAACAGGTTTTCGGAATGTGATGCATTACCTCGATGACTTTCTGTTCCTTGGGGCCGCTGGGGATGATGAATGTGCCCGGTCCTTGACTGAATTTTGTGTTTTAATGAATCAATTCGGCGTGCCGTTGGCACCAGGTAAAACTGTGGGTCCCACGACTTGCCTCGAGTTCCTCGGGATCGAGTTGGACTCTAGTGAGGGTTGTTTTCGTTTACCAGCTTCCAAAGTATCGAAATTCAAGACAACCCTGCAAATGTGTATTACTGCATCTAAAGTTACGCTGCATCAATTGCAGCAATTGGTGGGGAAGTTGAATTTTGCCTTAAGGGTGATCCCGATGGCCCGCCCCTTCTCCCGTTCGATTTCACAGGCGATGGTCGGCCTAAAGGAGGGTCACCATCGCACGAGGTTATCGGCCGAGGTCCGCCAAGACATGCGTATTTGGTTAGCATTTTTGGCGGATTTCAATGGTCGAGTCGTCTGGAACAAACCGGCCTTGTCCTCTGAAGAGCTTGGTCTATGGACGGATTCAGCGGGAAGCATGGGTTTCGGCGCCATCTTCGGCACAAAATGGTCGGCACAAAAGTGGCCAACATGGTGGCACGAAGAGGGGCTGACGAGTAATATTGCTTTCCTTGAGCTGTTTCCCATTTTGGTGGCCCTCAGATCCTGGCCCGATGGATTCAAAAATCACTCTGTCATATTTTGGTCTGACAATATGACCGTTGTAGAATGCATCAATAGTCAGGCAGCACGTTGTAAAATGATTTTGAGGCTGCTTAAAGAAATTGTCTTACTGTGTATGCAACTGAACGTGGTATTCAGAGCAAAACATGTCCCGGGGGTGATGAATCAGGCTGCTGATGCACTGTCTCGTTTTCAAATGCAGGCTTTCTCGGGTTACCTTCCCTCAGCGGACCCAGAGCCAGCACCCTTTCCCGAAGCTCTCTGGTCTCTCGGTGCCCCAAACTTCGTTACCTCGTGGGAGAGAGTCTAGCACCAAGGACGAGGAAGGCATACGAAGGGGCGTTTCGGGCTTATTTAGCCTTTTTGGGGACTGAGAGAGGGGGACTTTGGGGGCATGAGGATTGGGTAGTACATTTTCTGATGTCCTTGCGTAAGGCTGGGAAGTCGGTGGCCACAGCCCAGAGGCATCGTGCTGCCATCTCCTTTGTTGCCAGGGCTCATAATATCCAGGACCCGACAGCGTCTTTTGCGGTACAGAAAGCGCTACGTGGGTGGCAACGCCTTGAGGGTCGCAGAGTAGATGAGAGGCGCCCGATAGGTCTGGATAGGTTGTCCCAGTTGCTGGCCACACTCCCCGCCATATGCTCGTCTCAGTTCGAGGCCTGTTTGTTCCGAGCTGCTTTTACGCTTGCATTTCACGGGGCTATGAGGATAAGTGAGCTGGTTGCAAGGAGCAAGCGGGATGTGGCGGGGGGTTTGTGCCGGGAACACATTCAGATCAGGGGTGAGACTATGACGGTATCCTTTGTCAAGTCAAAAACCGATCAAAGTGGGGTGGGAGACTGCATAGTCATTCGCAGGATTCCAGGGTCTTCCATGTGTCCGGTGAAGTGTTTAGACGATTACCTAGCACGAAGGGTGGCATCATGGGGGGGGACATTGTTGAGACACGCGGACGCCACCCCACTGACGAAGTTTCAGTTTCAGCGGGTGCTCGCGATGTCAATTACCGCAGCGGGCTTGGACCCGGGTGAGTTTGGGACCCATTCCTTTCGGATAGGGGCTGCCACAGAAGCTGCAGCCAGGGGTCTTAATGTGGAACAAGTAAAACGAGTGGGGCGTTGGTCCTCCAATTGTTATAAGAGGTATGTGCGGTTGCACATGTTGTGAAGCTGTAATAATGTACTCACGCTTCTTGTCTTTTGTTTGGTTTTCAGTTACGCAAGCCTTCGAGGCGGGGCGGACTATGCAGTCGACCCAACACCGGGCCAGCGGTCAGACATCACCGGCTGTGAGAAAGGAGGTGTGGGTCGTGGGCCACTCATACGTGAGGCGTGCCGCAGACGTATTCGAAGCAGGTGACATGATTCACGTAGCTGGGGAATACGGGTACAGGATGTCCTTCTACGGAAGGGGCGGTCTCTGTATTGACCAGTTTCAGGCATACTTTGAGGGTTTGTTAGGGCGGATGAGGTCACCGCCGTCTATAGTCATAGTACATTTAGGGGGCAATGATTTGGTCACCACCGGTAGACGACTTCTCCTGGAGGCAATGCTTTCCACTGTAAGTTGGTTGGCGAGGAAAGTTCCGGGGTGCATAATTGCGTGGTCTCATATGATCCCACGAAAAGTGTGGCGGGGGGCTATTTCGATCCCTGCTTTGAACCATTCTGTTAGGAAACTTAATAACAAAATGAGTAGGTTGTTCCGTTCCAGGACATTGCATTCTATCTCGCACGGTTGTATTAATGATGACAGTATGTATCTGGGGGATGGTGTGCATTTGTCTCGGGTGGGAAATGAGTTACTCATAGGAGACTTCGTAGCATGGTTAAAAACGTTGGAACATGACCTTTAGCTAGGAGTTTTGTGGGGGGCCCGGATAGCCGGTCAACTATCCGGGCCTGTGGCGGTAAGGTCATGATCGGTGAGCACTAATTAGTAGATCCCTATGAGTGGGCGTCACCCAACACGGATGGGAGCGCTCGGGAGAGGTGGCCATTGGCCCCTCAATGGGGAGGCGGTCCCTTCTAAGGATGGGTCGCCGGAAGTAAAGGAAAGGCGGTCAAGGCCCCTTCCTTTGTAGGAGGGGTTACAGCCCCCTCCTGGGGAATTTCCCGGGGCCAGTGACATCTGCGACGGCAGATGCGGTAAGTTGTGTGGGGTTGGGATAAGGGCCACGATACCTTCTAGATACCTCACACGAGTATTCGAACGACCTTTAACTGGCGTCGAGTTTTAGGTGCCCCCGTCAAGTCAAGGGAAATTGGTAGTAGTTGCACTTGAGGTACGCCTCCGTGCTGTCGCCCATCCCAAGTGGGAGGGGTAAGTCTGGTTAGGGATCTTGACACCGGTTATGACCTTGCCGTTGGCCCTTAAACGTTAGGTTGTACAATTTCAATATGACAAGAAATGTTTTGTAGGTTGCTAGTTCGGCTAGGAGAACCTCTGTATTAGAGAATCTGTTAAGGTTAGCCAAACATCGCAATATGGTAATGAAATTGTACATAACATGAAACGTTTAATGTTTTAATTTTGTTTTAATAAATACGGCCGGGATGGTCACTCCATCCCACTTCCAAAAACTTCAAGAACTGTTTCCGGTTTCACTCCTTTTGGGGATTGTGTTGAGAGGGGGTGGCGGGTATCTCGGCCATATGGAAAGGGGCGACCGAATCGGTCCCCCCGAACGTATGGCCGAGTGCCTCGATCCCCCCGGGAAGCCATTTTGGGCGGGAGGCGCGTCTCAGCTGGTATGCCCGAAGCGGCGTAGCCGGGGCGCGCTCGTTCCCGCCCTAGAGTGGGCTGGCCTAGACACCGACGCAGCCAGCCACGCCCTCAGGGGCAGGCAGGGGTGGGTATACGCCCGCCCTGAAGACGGATAAAAAGGGACGCAAGACCAGAAGACATCCTCTTGTTCTTGTGCTCTGAAGCTGCACCTCCTCGCTGCACGTGAGCTCGGGACAGAACGAAGAGCCAATTTTGACCCACCCACCAGCCCCTGAAGACAGCCAGTTGTGTATAATAAAGTTGATTAATTTTGTTTTGTTTTCGTTTACAGGTTGTAGTGCCATGTTGATTTTGAGTTAATAAAGAATGGTCGTTTTTGAGTATGTTTGCCATTAAAGATATTCAGTTTAGTGTTGAATTTTGATGCATGCTCTTTCGGTCATAGTGGCCAATGTATTTTTAGGTTAATTTGCACTGTCGTATTTATTTTGGTAGGCGGTAAGGTCATGATCGGTGAGCACTAATTAGTAGATCCCTATGAGTGGGCGTCACCCAACACGGATGGGAGCGCTCGGGAGAGGTGGCCATTGGCCCCTCAATGGGGAGGCGGTCCCTTCTAAGGATGGGTCGCCGGAAGTAAAGGAAAGGCGGTCAAGGCCCCTTCCTTTGTAGGAGGGGTTACAGCCCCCTCCTGGGGAATTTCCCGGGGCCAGTGACATCTGCGACGGCAGATGCGGTAAGTTGTGTGGGGTTGGGATAAGGGCCACGATACCTTCTAGATACCTCACACGAGTATTCGAACGACCTTTAACTGGCGTCGAGTTTTAGGTGCCCCCGTCAAGTCAAGGGAAATTGGTAGTAGTTGCACTTGAGGTACGCCTCCGTGCTGTCGCCCATCCCAAGTGGGAGGGGTAAGTCTGGTTAGGGATCTTGACACCGGTTATGACCTTGCCGTTGGCCCTTAAACGTTAGGTTGTACAATTTCAATATGACAAGAAATGTTTTGTAGGTTGCTAGTTCGGCTAGGAGAACCTCTGTATTAGAGAATCTGTTAAGGTTAGCCAAACATCGCAATATGGTAATGAAATTGTACATAACATGAAACGTTTAATGTTTTAATTTTGTTTTAATAAATACGGCCGGGATGGTCACTCCATCCCACTTCCAAAAACTTCAAGAACTGTTTCCGGTTTCACTCCTTTTGGGGATTGTGTTGAGAGGGGGTGGCGGGTATCTCGGCCATATTGATAATTGCCAGTATGTTTGTGCAGTTTGAAACGGAAGATAACTACAGTTTACCAGAGTGTAGCTAAACCTCTAGCATGAACTTTCAAGAGCATGTCTCCCTCATGGTTGACCATGATAGTCTAGGTCAACGGATGATGTAAATTGGAAAGCATCTAGGTGAAATGTGTGAAGAAAAGGTGAGATTTTAGAAGAAGGGTACTCACAAACATTTTGCCTGAGGCCAAAATGCTTTGTCTGTGATGTGACCGAGAGCCTCATTGATGCCAACAGGGTTGGGTTGGGGCTGTTGACAGTAATGTAGGTGTAAAGCAAACAATATACATTTAATGGTTCAGTTGCACAATGTGAAACCAGTAAGCTGGGAATTAACTGGGCCTCCCCACTTAGCCAAATTGTGTGATCCTAGGCAATTGTTTTATTTCACTTTCCCTCCTTTTCGTCATTATCACGTAAAAGAGGACCTCGAAATACATGACTTCAGGATGTGCGCTGTACAAAATCATTCTCCTCGGTTTGATTTAATAAAGTATAATGTTGTTAGTGTATAATAGGAACTTTGGCCACCCAAAAAGTGCATATAACAACTGGCATGCCTCTTAGTACACTACTGGCATTGTTGTCAGGATGGGGGGGTATAAATGTTTCTAAATTCATATTTGAAAACTACCCCTTTTTAAAAAATATTTCTCAATGCACTGAATATGTGCGTTTTCTGAAATGACCTCTGGGACACTGTGTATGTTCAGATCTGGTTCTGCCGTTAGGAAAGTGTATTAAAAAGACTATGGGGCATATTTACAAAGAGGCTGCGCCTCCGTAGTGTCACTGTTTTTGACGCAGTGCGGGCACAGATTGCAGACACATATCTACGTAGCCACGCAAAGCCATTTTACGTGGCTTTTCATGGCCTCGTATATATGGAGTAACGCAAAGCAGCGCAAGTTGCTGCCTTGCCCTACTCTGCATTAAAGAGGCATTTCATGGGTGCTGTGGTGGGTGTTCCCACATAACACCCAAGGTCTTGTGAACCTGGAAATGCGTTAAAAGTATACGCCTCCCCAGGGATGGTTTAAGGGTTGTTTTTGAGAGGGAAGAATTCTCCTCCCCCACAAAAACCACCTGATTTCATGCAGACACCCTTGCACCATGGTGCAAGGGTGACTGCATTGGCAGCCAGTTGTGCACCAGAGCAAAGAAAAGGACATGGATGCACCATAGTGCTGTAAATATGACGCACCCTGCACTTTCTTTATTGGTGCAGCATGGCAAGCTGGCTTGCAGTGCCAGATTGCGTCAATACCTTGTAAATATACTATATTTTCATCAGATATAATTGTATTATTCCTATATATAAGAGTATGATTAGGGCAGAGTTATATGTCGCTTGGGCTGTACTGTTAGTAATGTTTGGCATGTGTTGATAACAAGGGGTGACTTTGAGGGATTACAGTTTGTCAAAGTCAGTGCCTAATATGTGGAGGGTCATGTCTTATGACTGCAACACAATATCGCACTTTGTTTATGCTAATGTGTACCCTGCAGTTCTGCTTTTAGTAGCTGGATACAAACCATTCCCGCCATATGGAGCAAACGACGAGCAACAAGCTTTTTTGTGTGCATTGTTTTGGAAACATGTTATAGTAGAACTTTTCTACAGGCGCAATACTTTTCACAGCGACCATACCTTGTTACTATTTTACATGTTGTACTGCTTCTATTGTGCCTCATTGCACCAGTGCTGTGTGGCTTATGTCATCTTATTCTCCAGTAGCTGGAGTTAAGAGCAATTTACCAGTTTACAGTTGTAACATTTCACAGTTTACCATTTCACCACTTTACAAAACAGCTGCTTTTTCCAGCAGGTTTACCACCATCATTAGCTTCCACTTACCTTAGCTTGAGAGGTGTAGTACTTACATGATAAGACAGCTTACCATCTTCTTTTGTTGTACTTCTGGTGTAGTAGTTTGCAGCTGCACTGTTTACCAACTTTGGTAATTTACAAGAATTTAATTTTGAAACTACACTTATTTTGGCATTATGAATTTCCACAAACAGAAAGCATATCTTGGTACAGGGGATTAAAATTCTTGTGGATGAGGGCATGGCCTTTAATTATTACGTCATGCTGGAAAAGGAGAGGGAGAACTTGAGACACAAATGGGGACACTACCTACATATTAAACCATTTCAGGTTGAACTTTTAGCAGCCATGAATATAATTCCAGGTTACCTTATTCCTTTGAGTTTTGCCTTTGTCCCACTGCTCTTGAAGTGCATCACACATTACCCTCAAATCTCTGATAAAAGAATAGGATGTAAGCTTCTTCAAGAGACCTTCATACTTACTCCGGTCTCTTATGGGTCTTTAGAAGCATTCTGAAAATGGTTGCACAAGGCATGGAAGCAGTTCCAAACAGCTTTCACAGATCTGAAACTGGATGCTACCCATCTAGTATCAAGCATTTTCCCTATCTTCTGAAGCTGTACATATAACTCGCTGGTAGCCAGATTTAGCTGTCTCTGTTTTTTTTGGTGACATGCTGTATGTGGCATACAATGAGTCCATGAAAATCTTGACGTGATTGACCCCGGCAACCTCATCAACTGTATCTGCCACAGCAAGTTCTAGTCTGTGAGCCAAACAGTGCCATGTCAGTAGAAGATTTGGAAATTCTGATTTCCGCAATGCTGCTACTCCTCCTTTTTTACCAAACATTACTGCTGCTCCATCTGAACATACAGCTATCAAGATATCATGTAGCAGACTTTTTGTGAGTCCAACTTTTTGTAAAGTTGCTTAGGAGAGCTGTCTTTACGCCAAGGGCATTTGTTTCTGCCTGCGCCAGCAGGCCGAAATAGATGGTCACTGCGGTACTTTAATTTCCAAAAATGCCACAGAGGTAGATGATTAAGGTAGAAGCATTGCTAATAGAAGTGCTTTCATAAATTAATACTGTGATCTTTGGTTTGTGTTGTCTGATATAACAGACAAATCTTTGTTGTATTTCCAGTGCAATGTGTTTTATTATTTCAGTTGCAGTCACATTGCTGTGCAAAACATGGCCCATTGCACTGCCATTCTTTGCCTGAAGGAGAATTAGATCAGGGTGGTCAGTGAAAGGGCGATCTTTTGTTGCCAAGTAGAAGGCAGTGTCAAATACCCTGCATGTGCTCTCCATATGTTTTGCATTATATTTTTGTACTGTCACCACCAATATATTTTCCTGCTGAGCTGTAAGAATGTCTTCAGCTGCCAAGTGACAAGCGCTCACCTTATGCTTCATAATCTTCTTCCTGAGCTGTTTCTGCCTGAAAGCTTTTCTATCACGGGAAGGACCAACCTCGCCATCTGCCCACTCTTTACTTATGCGCATGCCCTGGGTGTTATTGTGCACTGAAAGACCTGTTGATTGAGCCTGTTTGCAGGAAGAACATCCAATATTGTCTGACTTAAAATACAACCATTTATATTGCTCTTGAAAGTAATACCAATGTTTAGTGTTCCAGCAGTCAGGGATTTTGACTGTTTCTTTTTCTGGCACACGTTGAAGTCTTTGTAAAGGTGGACTGTCCTTGGCAGACTCTTGCTGAGTTTTACTAGCCTCATCACTAGTTGGTTGCACTGGACATGATTCTCCTGTAACACGCTGGCGCTTCCGTGACGGTAGGAAGTCAATCATTGAAGACTGCATAGACTTGCGCTTCAGAGCAGAAGCAGATAAGCCACTAGTAGCCATGGTAAAATTTAGAACTTCCTTCTTGAAGGCTGGACTGGTATATCTGAAAAAGAAAAGAAAATCTTCCACTGCTGATCTCCTCTGCTGATTTTGGTTTCCAGCTGATAAGGCCTTGCGTCACGCAACGAGAATATTAGGCCTCTTATCTGCAACAAAAATTGAATAGTTTACTCCAGTGATCAACAATGTTTAATTGAAGTGCCATTTAGCAGGCAGATGTTACTCTTCATTTGTGCTGCTCCTGAAAGGATCTCTCATTGTGCAGTGGAACAAGAATAGACTTCTGCTTCGCTTTATAGAATATTAGCAAAAAATAAATATGGATAAATACAGACAAAAAATTGATTCGAATGGTGGCTTTTACACCACATATTGTTGTTAGGAGAAAATGCCAATTCAAGACTGGAGCAAACTTAACTATCACCAGAGAGATATTCCACAGTAATCAATGTTTGTTGAGCTGGCTTTAAGTGAGCACTTCCTTCCCAATTTTCTTTATTTATTCTCTTATCCTCTTAATACACACTTAAGGGAAACTGTCTAATTTCAAGTAAGTGTTATTTGGTATCCCAGTAGTAACTGAGCAATTTCGCTGAGACTGCATAGTTAACAAAGTCACTTGATGCTGACTAATGGTTTCCTTTAAGATGTTGGATGTCATTTTTCTACAACATAAATATATGGTATAATTCAAGCATTCCACCATCACTTTTCCCTCTCTGAGAAACCCAAGTGTAATGGATTTGTCAAATTCCACGTCAAAGTGAAGTTGCACATCAGCCTTATGCCTGGTACCAGTCAGTGTGATTGTATATTGCCCATCTGTGTAGAGTGTCACTGTTAGATCTGGCGGTCTCTAGTTGGCAGAGGTAAGTACCTCTGTTCAAATAGGGATCGTTACTTATAGTCAGGGTAAGGGGGTACCCACAGTAGTTAATCCCTTCTCACCCCCTTGGTAGCTTGCCATAAGCAGACAGGCTAATCCCCAAGGCAAAGTGTAAAGTATTTGTACCAACACTCACAGTAACATAGCCCAACACCACAAATGGACACTACGCCAAGTATTTATAAAAATATAAATTACTTTATAGAGGTTAGGCAGATCAAAACGTCATAAACAGCACATACACAATCACTCTTGTTTTAGAAAATGTTCTCTTGAAAAATGTTTACATGGGTAATATTCTCTTAAGAATGCTCACTTGGATAATGTTCTCTTAAAAATGCTCACTTTGATAATGTTCCATTAAACCTGGAGAATAAAGAATTGACTGAGCCCTTCGGCTTGGAGGACTCCTGCTCCTGCTCCTAGCGTGTGGAACGTTATTTCAAAACTATTATGACTGAGATGTTTTTCAAAAATTCCCCAACCCAGAGTGGTGGGAGGAGTAGCACCTGGATCTCAATAGGGCTGCGCCTACCTGCCACAATGCTGGCTCCACCTCCTGCGGTGCGTCTGATGGCCCTCGCCCACACTCACAATGGAAGAAGAGGTGCACTGGCAGAGTGTACCCATCTGCATGTAGAGTACATGCAGATGGATCTATTCAGCCTTGTGCTGACTCAGCCAGCCTCCTGGAGCCGCCCCCAGTCCCTGTCACAAACAAACCAGACAGTCACTACACAACAAGAAGAGGCACACAGAAAGGTTGAACAGGAAAATAGCCACCATCTAAAAGTGCTATTTCCAAACTTAGAATTTAAAAACCATCTTCACTAAAAGATGTTTTATTAAATTCTGAGTTCAGGGAAACCAGATTCCATATGTCTATCTTGCCATTATGGGAAGATATGCAGGTATTCTTCCCTCGAGCCATTCAGTCTCGACCACCACGCACTGTTGCTGTGGATGGTTCCCACCTAATTTTAATGAATTTTCTTCAACTATCTTACAATTTTTACATTACTGTTTCTGTTGCTTTAAAAAAAATGTTTTATTATTCAACGCAACAAAAGCTTCAACTTCAGCTTTATACTTGATTGCAAACACTTGTTACAACCATTGTAATAACATTTAAACACAATATGTTTCATGAATTGCTTTAGTTGTCTTTTCAGCTGTCCGATGTTAGCTCAATGCATTTCGGGCCGTAAGAAAGCCCTTCATCAGGAGCCTCAAATCTAAAAAATTGCATACCTTCCAATTCTACCGATAACAACTCTTCTTCAATAGTGGCTCATAGCCGCAATTACGCCAGAGTTTCTCAAACTGACAAGCGCCCATCATTCTCATATGTACTCTCTTCCCGGAAACGTGTCCAACCTATTCGTGGAGATCGACGATCACCACCTCTCACATCTCTGTGAGCGCCATCTTAGAAAAGTACACAGACTGTTCTCCAACCTGCTTGTTCATATAATATCTACTCCTAACCACCAAAACCATAAGAATGCTCGGGCTCACCGACGCCCGACATTCTATTACGATCTTCTCAGCCATACATCGAACCTATTCTCAATGTCTGACAACCCACGACTCAACCATCACTATTAGCGCCATCTTAAAACAGTAACAAACTCAACCTGAATCGAGACTCCCACTTTTCAAGACCAAAATCAAATGTACCACCACAACCGAGTTCGCAGCAAAAATATGTGAAATCAAAAAATGATAAGAAAATTAAAAGTGAAAAGTAGACAAATTGGTCTTGAGTCCAATGTCGAATACAAGCATGATGTTGTTAAGCATCTAGCGTACAGACAGTTTCACAAAGTATTTGTCATATCACATCTGGTAAGAAACAATTACAAGAAACAAACATAATCAATTTTTTCATTCAGACCTTTTGGATTCTGAGTTTCTAATCTCTTTATCCAATATGTCTCTCTTTGAAGCAAGGATCTGGTTAGATCCATTCCTTCATGTTGTTTTACCTGTTCTAACACTGCAAACTGCATCTGGGCTATACTGTGTCTGGCCTCCATTCAATGTTTAGCTAAACTGATTTTAACATTTTGGTTTCTGATCGTACTTTTATGTTCTGAGATTCGAATTTTCAATTTTCGCTCTGTCTTTCCAACATATAATTTGCCACACAGGCATTTTATTTAATAAATCAGATTCATTGAATTGCAATCCGAATCATGGAATAGTTTGATTGCTCTAACTGTGTGTGGATGATGTAAATTTGCTCCAACTATCACATTATTACAATGTACACAGTTGGTACACTTTTTCATTCCTTTAAAAACATTCTGCTGTTTTTGTTTTGGTGAAGATATTAGGATTTCCTTTAGATTTTTCGACCGTGGGGAAGGCAAACAATGGTTTTGATCGAAAAATACCCTGAAAATCTGGCTCGTTTTCAAGTAATTCCTAATAGCGATTTATTATGGTTTTAATCTTTTGTGAACGAGTTGAAAACTTTGACGAAAAGACTTGTCTGTCTGCTTTCTTCTTGGGGTTTTGTTTTAACAAATTGCCTCAATCAAATACTAAAATGCGGGTTTTTGCCTTCTCAAGTAAGTCATGTGGATCCCCCTTTCAACATATTTCTGTTGTTGAAATTTCAAGTGGTGTTCAAGATCTTTAGGATCAGAACAAATTCTTTTTAATCTCATGAACGGTGAAAACGGGAGGTTGTTTTTCAGACTTTGAGGATGAAAGCTTTGGAACGATAATGCGTTATTTACATCTGTTTCTTTTCTGAATACTTCTGTGCGTATATTCATTCCTTCCATAGTTATGGCCACATCCAAACATGAGATCTTAGAATTGCTAATTGTATGTGTGAATTTAATGTGCTCGTCAAAACTATTCAGTTGCAACAGCTTCTTCTCCAACTTATCTCTACTCTCCGTCCAGAGTATGAAAATAGCATCTATAAACCTACAGTATAATACTGTATTTTCTTGCCATTCTGGATCGCTGTAGATGAAATCAGATTCAAATTTAGCCCTAAACGTATTGGCGTACGCTGGAGCCCCAGCAAACCCCATAGAAGTACCCTTCTGTTGTAGAAGAAACTGATCTTCCCATGCAAAATAACTATGATACAAGCAAAAATGAAGAATTTCCAAAGTGAAAACTTTATCTGCTCTAATGGTGGATTGACGCAATAAAGCTCATTCTACAGCCTCGAGCTTTGACGTCTACTGTACAAAGAATCATGTCATTTTTTGGTATTACTCCTGCGATTTTTAACAAAAAATCTGTAGTATCTTTGACGTACGAAGGCCATTGCTGGACAAATGGTTGGAGAAAATTGTCAATGTAATGTCCCATAGGCTCAAAATTGGTTCCACAGCCAGTCACTATAGGTGTCATGTGAGGGTTCTGTAGGTTTTTGTGTATCTTTGGGAGCATATAGGGACGTGGTCTCCTGGGAAATTCAGCTGTCATAAACTGCTTTGGAGAGGATGAAATAAAACCTTTCTCTTGGGCGTCATCAAGAATAATTTGTAGTGTCACTCTCAAATCATTTGTAGGGTCTTTCTCTGATGGTAAATATGTCTTGTCATCTGCAACGTGCTCATTCACTTTGTTTCTGTAAAAATATTTTTCCATTACGACAATGGCTCCTCCCTTGTCTGCTTTTTGTATTACTAGTTGGTCATTGGCCTGTATTGTACAAAGCGCATGTCTGTCTTGAATAGAAAGATTTTTCTTTGTAGATTTCCACATATTGATTTTTTTAAGTCCTTTTGCACTGATTTTTCAAACACATCTAAAACTTTGTGAGAAACTGGAGCTTGAAATTTTGATTTTGGTCGAAACTCTAAAAACTCTGTTTCTTCTTTCTCATGTTGGCTTGGTAAAATATTGTTGAAAAAAAGCTTCAGTCTCAACACTCTTATGAAGCTGAATAATGCTACTTCGCTTTCTAACAGATTGGTGTCATATGTTGGAACAAAACCTAAACATTTGTTCAACACTCTTATTTGATGAGGCGCGAGTTCAATTTTGGAAATGTTAATTACTAAGTTTGTCTCTGACCCCTTGTGCGTGCTTGTTCCATGGCTTCTCCTAGTTTTCCTCCTGTTTTCGAAGGTTATGGTGGTTGGCTTGAGTCCGTGTAAGATAGTTGAAGAAAATGCATTAGAATTAGGTGGGAACCATCAACAGCAACAGTGCGTGGTGGTCGAGTCTGAATGGCTCGAGGTAAGAAGAGGAAGAAGGTCTGATATAGGCACGGTAGAGGAAAATGTGCTACCACTGCAGCACGCATAGACTAAAGATTTAGTAACGTTCCTGGCAAATTAACTAATTAATCCATTGAAGATATTGTGTTTAGTCAGTTGCAAAGGAGTGCTTCTCCATTCAACTCAAGATATGCAGGTAAACATGTTACACAGCATTCCCCATGTTATCCTATGGGCAAGATAGCCTTTCAATAGTGAAAAACGAAATTGGCAGTATTTCAGTATCAAGACATGTTACCCACACTAGTAACACCAAACAAAAACTGGGATGTCTGGTCACCCTACCGTTGACCTTTGAGGCACAAAAATAGAGCCCCCTGGAGCCCCCTTTCGAGGCCCCCCAAAAAATTGGGAGGCTCAGATCCCCACATACCCTCCCCCCCACTTAAAGCTCAGCATTTAAAGATTGCAGTTACTTTCTTCACCATGGAAAAGTTCAGATGGACGGGACATAGTACCAAGTAATAAGCAATCCTAGCCAACACTTTGTGAACAGTCCTAAAGTGGTAGGGGTAGTCTGATTTTTCTGGCTATTAGGGCTCAGTTCATATTATAATGCAGATGAAGGCAGATTGTAGGTCATTGCATTGCAATGGGAAGATTCAGAAGAAAGAGTGCAGTGCCCATAAATCAGCAAGACTAGCCTGATACATTGTGACCAACCTTAAAGTGGTAGGAGATAGTTTGATTTTTAATGGTTGGCAGGTTTCACAATACTTTCATCTTCTAATATTGTTCAGTGACAGCTGACAATGATATGGAGTAATGGGCTGGGTGGTCAGGGTTGAGGGTAGAGTGCAGGGGAGGGGGTGCATGGTGGGGGGTTAAAAATAAATACAAAAAATAAAAGACTAACCTGGTCCTGCTGGCTGCAACACACTCCTCTGTTCCTGGTCCCAGCAGTCCCTGGGACAGCATCACAGACTCCCCATCCAATCCCTGCACTACTCTCATGCATTAGAGCAGCGTGAGGATTGGCCTGAGGGGATTGGATTAACACTCACACTGGCATGTGTCTCCAACCCGGCTGTGGAATACAGCTAGGTTGGAGAAACCTTGGTGCGCATGTCAGTATGACCGGCCTGAGATGGCTGGCCAAACTGACATGCACACTTAAATGGCACCTACCAATCCTCCTCCCCGTCCGATGCCCCAGCCCTACCCCTCCCTGCAAATGCTGGCTCAGCGTGCAACTGAAAAATTAAACAATAGGAAAATATGTTTTTATTTTTCAGCTGCTGGCTCTGAGCCAGTAGGGCGACGCGCCTCCGCCATTGCGGATGGGCCGCTTCTGATGTTGATAAAGGCAGATTGCAAGTCATTTCTTTGCATTGGTAATGGTCAGCAGGATGGGGCCAAGTGCCCAAAAATCAGCAAGGCTAGCCTGAGAGATTGCAACGAGTCCTTAAATGGTAACTAGTAGTCTGATTTTTCCTGGTTTGCACAGCTCTGTATACTTTCCAATAAAGGCAGATTGCAGGTCATATGTTTGCAGGACAAGACACATTGCCTAGGATTTTAGCAAGGTCAGCTCAAGATATTGTGACCATCCTTTATGTGGTAGGTGTGGTTTGTTTTTTCCTGGCTGGCAGGGCTCACAATCATTCTAACGCCAATAAAGGCAGATTGCAGGTCATACCTTTGTGATCAGCAGAGTCAGCAGGCTGGGACCAAAATGCCCAGAAATCAGCAAAACTAGACAAAGTCATTGTGGCCATCCGTAAAGTGGCAGGGGCGCTTTTCTTTTTTTCCCTAGTTGCCAGGGACTTGGTAAATTTATCTTCTAATGATAAAGGCAGATTGTCGGTCATATCATTGCAATATGAAGGGGCAGCAAGAAGTTGTCAAGTGCCCAGGAATCAGTTAAGCTAGCTCAAGACATTAAGACTAGCCTTAAAGTAGTGAGGAGTATTCTAATTGTTTCCATACCATTCATGTGCTCTCCCAAGGATCACCCAAGATGCACAATGGTTGAGTTAGGAGTTGTCTAGGGCAGGAAATGACATACTAATTGGCTACTTTTGCTTTTGTTCAAAGGCTTCTTGCTAGAGATGAGAGCAGAATTATTGGGAGGATGGGGTTAGGGGGTTGGATGACAGCAGATATAGGAGTTTGGAAAGGAAGATAACTTGTGGGGACATAAATAAAAAGTATTTTTCACAAGGCTCACTGGTCAAAGAAGAGATGACATAAGATTGAACAAAATGAGAACTACCAAATGTCCCAGCTCAAACAATGGAAGCCGGGAAAGTCTCTTTTCACCACATTGTCTTATTTTTACCCTGAAAAACTAATAATAATAAAGTGGAAGTTATTCTAGAAGGAAGCTATGTGTCCAGAGGTGCGGCCTTAGGTAAACTAGAAAGAACAAAGGGTCTCTGTGATCTAAAAAAAGCATTAGACTTGTATGGAGGGATGAGGACAGGACAGTGACATGAGGAAGGTCGGCTCCCTCTTGCTTAGCAAGGGCAACAACTTACCAAGCACTTCATCTCTCAACCTCACATGTACAGACAGGCAATTAGGTTGGGTTTTGAGATACAATCTGTGAATTTTGATGTTTGTAGAGTTTCTGCTTAGGTTGCCAGCTTTGACTGCTCTTCCATTTTTTTCCACCTTCATATGCTGAATTTATTTATCAAAAGGCTGTTTCCCTTTCTTAAAAAAATAAAAATAAAATGGTGCATGGCTGCTACGCTTGTCACCAATTTCTTTTCTTGACCATTTGGCATCCTTTTAGTCATTCAACAGCATCTCTGCACAGGGCATGTCACATATGGATTGCTAGACCTTCTCTGACTAGCCCCCTTTTTGGAATATGGGCTCACAGCATCATTCTGCTGCTCTCAAGGTGAAGCTGCTTAGTTTTTATTACAGTTATAATGTTTGCGTCTAACTCACCCTCACCCATCATTCCACCGGGCTCTATGCACCTCTGTGGTCATCACACACAACAGGAAAACACTTACCGCATAGGCTCAAAACAAAAATAACATTCTTCCAACCACACACCCTACAGGGTGTAGCTTTCTATTCGAGTGGGGAAGTGCTTCATCGACCCAATTAAAGGCAGTAGCGCTAAACGAATGCTACAATACAGCACAGTGAGTTTTGCATAGAGAACATTTTGGGCGCGCGCCTGAGCCATTGTTCTGCCGCAGGCAGTGTTTACCGTTGCCTGTGATTGACCTCTGTAGAAAATGTAAAATGACTTGGGCCCAAAACTCCAGAAAACTAAATATGCTGTACGAGAAATGAATCTGGCATATTCAAAAGCCACCAAGCAAATATAATTCACTGTTTATTTAAACATAAAAAAACAAAGAGAGCATAAATCTTGGAGTCAGACATTAGAAACATTCCCCCTGAAATCTATGTAAAAAAGAAAGGTACTGTAGCCCGTAGACCGGTGCCAGAAAAGCTCTTGGGGGAGAGGCTGTGTGTCAGTCCCCAGCTTTTAACAATTTAAATTCTTGGCAGTGAATAAAAAAAATGCGTATAAAAAATGTGCAAGGTATTTGAGACTGCAATCCCCCAGGTACTAAATCTAGTGTTTTCTGGCACTAGATGAATGTTGCTGGAGTTTTAATCTAGCACCGTAACACCAGATTTCCGCGGCTGTTCGTTATTAGTCTCAACATACATTGCAAATATGTCTCTTTTTTCCAGTATAACTTTTGGAAGGCAGCTTTTTTCCCACCCACAAACCTTTTTTTGTTCTGATAAAATCAAAAAAGGAAAGTGCTGGCGAACGCCACCAGTGTTTTATTGGCTGACTGTGATTTTTGTTAACATAGGGAGATCCTCTGGTCGTCGTGGAGGGGTGTTCTCTGGCTAACAGACGTTATTGTGAAGGAGGGGAAGCTTAGAGTGAGAATGAACCATCAGGGGCAAAATGTGTCTTACTGCAAGCTGCTCAGCAATGTGCCCTGAAGAAACCTTCCTTTCAAGCTTAACACTTTGAGCACCTTGTTATGTGCTTCTGGTGGTAGATGTCAAATCCCACATGTGCTATGAACACCCTGGTCCCAAAGACAGAAAATGAGACAGAGCGTCACCACAATTCTGTCACAGTAAATACTGCTTCAACAAAAAGAACTGCAAAAATAGGACAGTGGTATAAATCACTGCGAAAGCTGCACTATAGAAAGCAGTGGTAAGTAAAACTCTCCAAGGATGGGCTCAAACCTAGTCATAAATGCTTGCATGTGTACTCAAGGCTGGACTTCAACATAGTCATAAATGTCTTTGTGTGTGCTCAATACCAGGCATAAACCGAGGAATAAATGCCTGCAAGTGGCTCAGTGCCAGGCTTAAACCGAGTCATAAATGCCTGCAGGTGTGCTCAAGGCTGGGCTTTAACATCGTCATGATTACCAGCATGCGTGCTCAAGACTGGACTTAAACTTAGTCATAAATGCCTGCAGGTGTGCTCAAGACAGGGCTTTAACATCACCATGATTACCAGCATGTGTGCTCAAGACTGGACTTAAATCTAGTCATAAATGCCAGCACATGTACTCATGGCTGGGCTTTAACATAATCATATTTGCCTGTATGTATGCTCAAGGCTGGGCTTAAATCTAGTCATATATGCCTGTATATGTGCTTTAGGCTGGGTTTCAATATAGACATAAATGTCTTTGTGCATGCTCAATACCAGGCATAAAGCTAGTCATAAGTGCGTTTATTCTGCTCAGTGGCAGGCCTAAACCTAGTCACAAATGCCTGCCGGTGTGCTTAAGGCTGGACTTAAACTTAGTCACAAATGTCTGCCGGTGTGCAGAAGGCTGGACTTAAACCTAGTCACAAATGCGGTGTGCTTAAGGCTGGACTTAAACCTAGTCACAAATGCCTGCCGGTGTGCTTATGGCTGGACTTAAACCTAGTCACAAATGCCTGCCGGTGTGCTTAAGGCTGGACTTAAACCTAGTCACAAATGCCCACAGGTGTGCTTAAGGCTGTACTTAAACCTAGTCACAAATGCCTGCAGGTGTGCTTAAGGCTGGACTTAAACCTAGTCACAAAGGCCTGCAGGTGTGCTCAAGGCGCGACTTAAACCTAGTCACAAATGCTTGAATGTGTACCCAGGGATGGCTTAATCTAGTCCTAAAAGCATACACAATTAGTTGCTCCTTCACGGTGAAGAGAACCAACAAATTTGCTTCTCACTACCAGAGAACACACAACGGCAAACAGAAATCTACTCTGCAGGGACATTTAACTACATCCAGCATGGTAACATAGTACAACACAGTCATCCAGTATTTAAAATACTGGTGAAGAAACTGCTGCATATAACCTAACATATTGAGTTACACATGTTGGAAACACGTGCAGCCGACATTGTGCACTATAACATTGTGTGCTCTGGGCATATAATTCAAGTTATAAATTCTAGTTAAAGATAGAAGAAAAGGGGGCGTGGCCAAGATGGCGGCTTGAGTGAACGGGTCTTCCGGAGGCTCCCCGTCCCGGACTTCCAAGCCCTGCTTATTCCGCTGACCACCCTACAGCCGGGCCCAGGGCTTCGCCGCTAAGAGCAGGAGAAGGGGCTGGGGCGCCACCTTGACCACCGGTGGGCGCAGAAAACCACTCCTTACTCCCGACGAGCGGAGGCGGGCGGCCCGAGGCTGAGAGCGACCCAACCCCCCGCGCTACACACGAGGCTGGGGGGTCTGCAGAGGGGTAACGACGCCTGAGGGGGCCGTCGAGGCGGCCTTGGGCACTTGTGGAGGCCCGCTGCCAGTTTGAACCCGCCTGGTGACCGGGGCCCGCAGGGACGACGCGGTGAAGAGGCCGCCGGGGTGCCCGGGCACGAGTAGCTACGCGAGGCCCCAGCTGCGGCCTGGTGGACTTGAGTGAGGAACCCGGCCCGTCAGCCTAGAGATTCAGCGGCCCCTGGGAGTGCGCGACTGGATCGGGCCGGGACTGACTGGCCGACCCCCCATATAGGCTCTTCTGGTGAGCGGGGGGCCGGGGGCCCTGTTGGGAGGCCTGGCGGGTGAGGCCTGGAGGCGGGAAGTGCACAGGCCCGGAGGCCGCAGTGGAGCAACGTGGAGCCTGAAGACTAGTAGAGAGGCCACACCGGCCGGGAGTGCGAAGGAGCCGACACCTCCCGGTCAAGAATAGAGGCACAGACTGGGGAGCTGGACAAGACGGCACCACTGAAGGCGTGAGGTGAGCCACGAGGGGACAGCCCAGCCGGGGGTTCTAGGCAGGAGCCCACTTTCGGACATGTGGGGACCCTCACCCCGGGGGAGGAACGCAGGCCGGACTGAAGGGGGCCCTGTCGGCGCCGGGCTCTGGTGGGGGCCATACCGAAGGCATTGATCGCCCTACACTGGGAGCACAGCACGTGGAACATTCTGCGGCCTGGAGGCTGAGGTGGAGGTGAGGGGGCCCCGCAGAGTAATGGGGGATTGAGGGGGCTAGGTCCGTCCCCCGATAAGCATGCCTGCAGCCCAGGACAGGAGCAGAGCCCTGTTGGTAGGGGAGGAGGCCTGCGGTGGTCCCACGACTCGAGGCGGCCAGCCCCTCTGCGGCGGACTGTGAGCGAGGAGCCCTTGGCCACAGGGTTGCGGTAGCAACTGAAGGGAGTGAAGGGCCTGGAGCAGTTGGAAGCCACTGGGGATCAGTGAGAAGCCTGGGGGAGCGGGACTACTGACGGGGCGCAGTGTTGTCTGACCACACTGGGCTCCTGGTGCGACTACCGGCCACGACGACCTGTTTACAACCTTGAAGGCCAGGCGCGAAGCTCGAGAGTGGTGGAGTAGCAGGGGAGAGGGAAAATGACGACCACCAATCGCAAGGGGAACCGCACCATCACTGACTTGCTGGCGAAAGGGAACCCCAAACCCAAAAAAAGCCCGGACAAGCAAGCCCAGGGACCCCCGGCTAAGGGGACTGACCGAGATGGGGGCGAGGGCCCGGCGACCAAAGCCTTCATGGAGTCACTCTTCAACTCACTTAAGGAGGACATTCAATCCCTTCGCCAGGACATGGCAGAGGAATACAAAGAACTCCGCCGCGATGTTGATGACCTAGGGGAGCGAGTGGCGGCCAACGAGCTTTCCGGACAAGCTAGGAGCGAAGAGGTGGAATTTCTCCGACAGGAAATTGTCCGCCTTAATGATCAGCAGACTGACCTCCAATCCCACACGGAGGACCTAGAAAATCGTTCCAGACGGAACAACATCAGGGTCCGGAACGTGCCCTCCTCGGCTGAGGGGGGAGATGTTACTAGCTATTTACAAGGCCTGTTCCGGGCGGTCCTTGAGGTGGGAGATGATTTTGAGATCCGCATCGATCGAGCGCACCGAGTAGGCCCGGCGCGCAGGTCCCAAGGCCCCCCCCGGACATCCTTGCCTTTCTGCCCGACTACACTTTAAAGGAACGCATCCTGAAGGCGGCGCGCCCCAAACAGCCCATGCAATACCAGGGCCATGCTCTGGAACTCTTTCAGGACCTCTCACTGATCACGCTGCAGAAGAGGAGATCCTTCAAACCTGCAACTTCATTCCTGTGCAATGAAGGGGTCCAATATTCCTGGGGTCACCCCTTTAGACTGATCTTCCGCTGGAATGGGACTCTTCACCAACTGCGCTCCCTGAGGGACACCTGTTCAGTGCTCGGGATTCCGTACGAGGAGCCCCAACCAGGCTTTGGAGGCGGTGGAGGCACGGTGGGGTCTCCGCCTTCATCCTCTCAATCGACAAGTGACGGTTGGCAGAAAGTTCGGCGCGGCAGGTCCTCGAGAAAGACGCTCAAACCTGACCTAAAGACAATGGAACGAGAAAAAGCGGCAGCGATCCAAGAAGTCTCCAAAGACACAGGTGTCGGTTCTTGAGGTCCGGTAAGGGGGTTCTTCACAGCGACCAGTAGAGCCAGGGGTGGGGAATGGGGCGTGGAGTCCCGAACCGTCGAGCCGCCACTGCCAATTACCCACTACAAGTACTCTTTGACTGCTGTTGCAGACTGACAGGAGGGGGGACAGCAGTCATGGTCCGAACTCATGATCACCAGTTGGGGAGTGTTGTTCTGTTACTTTGTTGGGGGGGGAGGGTTTGGGTGGTGATGTGCTGTGGCAATGTGACTCTCGGGGCCTTCCACTGGGTGAGGATATGGGGGCGGGAGGGAGGCCTCGCCGAGGCGGTGGAGACGGGTTGACCCGAGGGAACTTTCTTGGAGTCTTTACCAGACTGGGTGGGGTGTGCAAGGAGGGCGGGGGAGGTCCGGAGAGGCCCCGGCTTGGGAGGGTGGGGCGGGGAATGGCATGCACAAAGCGGTGGTCCTGTCCCGCTCCTAAATGCCTATAACTATCGGGACCTGGAATGTTAAGGGCCTAAACTCCCCGCAGAAGTGCAAGAAGGTATGGAAGTATATACTGGATCGGCACTTAGATGTAGTTGCTTTGCAGGAAACACACCTCTTGAAGCCGGAAGATCACCGGCTCAAGCACAAGAAGTACCCTCTTATACATAAAGCCTCTGCGTCCACTAAGCAAAGGGGGTTGCGTTACTGTTCGGCCCGGCCGCGCAGTTTGAACCGATGTGCACACAGAGTGACAAAGACGGGAGGTGGTTAATGGTCAAGGGCCACTTAAAGGGTAAAGTGTGCACCCTGGTGTCCGTTTATGCCCCCAATGCGGGTCAAAAGAGTTTTCTACTTACACTTCTGGGCAAGGTGACAGATTTTGCTGAGGGCCCTGTTTTCCTTTTGGGGGACTTTAACCTAGTTTGGCATCCGACACTAGACAGTACACACACTAGAAGATCTGACATGGGCCTCTTCCCGGACTCTATCCAGACACAGATCGGGGACATGGGGCTTCTAGATAGCTGTCGAGTGACATACCCGGACACTCGGGACTTCTCGTTCTATTCCCATGTGCACCACACCTACTCCCGCCTCGATTACATTTTTTTTTTAGTCAGTCCCTACTGGGCGCCCTGCTAGACGCAAAGATCCTCCCCATCTCCGTATCTGTACATGTAATGTAAATGTACATGTATTTACATAGCGCAAATCACCCACATCGCAGGCATCTAAGCGCTTGCTTAGGGAACCCGTCCTGGTATTCCCCTGTAAGATAACCCCGGCAGGGTATCTACAAGGTGAAAGCCAGGCATCCCGCCACGAGGGGCAGTTGGGGAGATTAAGCAAGCTATTGCCCAGAGTCGCAGAGTGTGAACCCGTGATTCGAGTAAGCACCGGAGCGAGAATTATCGAGTCCGTGGAATTATTGAGCCCAAGCCCCGTCGAGGCGGGGAATTGAACCCTGGTCCAGGGCCGATCTCAGCTTCCGGGTCTGCCGCCTCTAACCCCTGAGCCACACTTCTCCACATCTGACCATGGGATGTAGACTATTTGTTTAACCTGGCTGGGGGGTGCCCCGACACCGGCGCGATGGTACTTCCCGGAAGCATTAGTACGGGATAAGGAATCCTGCACGCAGCTGAGGGAGGCGATTGGGGAGTTTTTCTCCCTCAATGACCCAGAGGAGACCTCTGAATATAACACCTGGGACGCGTTTAAGGCGGTTCTTAGGGGTAAATGCATAGCACTTAACTCGGCCCTTAACAAGCAGCGCGCTTTAGAACGGCAAGACCTAGAACAGGAGCTCTTGACGGTTGAACAGGTCCACAAGCAGAAGCCCACCAGACAAATGATGCGAGCACTCACGGCCCTTCGAGGCAAATTGCGAGCTATTTACAACAATAGAGCGGAATATACCCTTCTCAAGCTGCGCAGCCTAGCATACACGCAAGGGCACAAGGTGGGGAAGCACTTGGCCAGACAGTTGAAGGACAAACGGGAGAGGGAATATATCGGGGGCATACGAGATGGGGCGGGGAATCTCCAGCATAGAGACGAGGACAAAGCTGCCATTTTTGGGAGGTTCTATGCATCACTATACACAGCGGATTCTCATGACGCTGAACGCCAGGGCGCCTTTCTGCGGGACCTGCCTGTCCCACAGGTGCCCGCAGAGTGGAACAAAACTCTCGTGGCCCCTATCACCATTGAAGAAGTCTTGGTGGCTATCTCGTCACTCAAAGCCCATAAGGCACCGGGGATAGACGGATACACCGCTGTCTTCTATAAGACCTTTGCCTCCGAGATTGCACCCCGCCTGGTCAGCCTCTTCAATCGTATGGCCACGGAGGGCGACGCAGCGGCCTCCATGACCGAGGCGGTGATCTCGGTAATCCCCAAACCGGGTAAAGATCCCTCTTTCTGCGACTCATACAGACCCATTGCCCTCCTTAACATAGACGCCAAACTTTACTCCTCTATTCTGGCCAAGAGACTGGGCGACCTTATGCCGCTTCTCATACATCCCGACCAGTCAGGCTTTATCAAGGGGAGGCAAACTCACGACAACATCAGGCGCGTCGTTCATTTAATAGAAAAGGCCAACAAATTTAAAATACCTGCAGTGCTAATCGGTCTTGACGCCGAAAAAGCGTTCGACCGGGTGGATTGGAGCTTCCTGTGGTCCAGCCTGGGGAGGTTTGGGTTTTCCACCCAGTTCATCACAATGCTCCAGGCCAACTATAGACGCCCATGCTCTAGGGTCTCAGTCAATGGGGTGCAATCGACCCCCTTCGGACACACCAGAGTGACGAGACAGGGTTGTCCCCTATCCCCCTTCTCTTCGCCCTTAGCATAGAACCCCTAGCCATAGCGATCAGGGAGCACCAAGGGATTGAGGGACTCCCCTTCACTGGTGAGTCCCACAAAATCTCGCTTTTTGCGGATGATGTCCTCCTCTCCCTGTCCAATCCGATGAGCTCCCTCCCACATTTGCAGGATGTGCTCGCCGCCTTCGAGGGAGTGGCAGGCTTCAGAGGTAACCTGACCAAATCCTCCATACTTAACCTAACTCTCTCCAGTGCTGAGGCCTCGCAGCTCCGGGCGCTCTCCCCGCTGGACTGGGCTCCTTCCTCCTTGCTGTACCTAGGGGTCCAACTAACTCCCAAGACCGATCAGTTATATGCGGCTAATTTTCCCGATCTCCTCACTCGCCTCCAACGAGAACTTTCCCGCTGGAAGACGCTTTTCCTCTCCTGGTTGGGACGCATACATGCCATCAAAATGTCCCTCCTACCCAAACTCCTCTATCTATTTCAAGCGCTTCCTATCGAACTGGAGGAAGCCTTCTTTGTGCGTTCCAAGACCATGGTTCTGAAGTTCGTGTGGCAGGGAGGAAGGGCTCGTTTCTCCTTTCACATGCTAAGGCGTCTGCAGCGCGAGGGGGGGGGGCGGGTCTCCCGGACCTTCGCCTCTATTATAAAGCAGCTCAACTGCGCATCCTAGTTGAGTGGGCACAGATGGAGTCAAAAAGCACTGACTCCACATGGACCGCAGCGTTGCAGGTAGAACTATCTGGGACCTAATATGGCGCGCTAAGAAAGACAGGCCCCTCAATGCATACATCAGCACCCCGACACGCACCACCCTTAAGGTGTGGGACACTGTGGCTGAGAGGGAGGGCTGGACGTCTTTCCCGTCGCCTCTCACCCCAATCCACTTCACCTCTTCCTTCCCTCCAGCGCTCCGAGAGGGGCCATTCGATGCCTGGAGGGCGGGCGGATGTCTCGCACTCACGCACCTGTTCCACAACTACGACCCACTTACTTTTGACAATTGCAAGAGGGAATACGGGGTGGGAGACCGGGAGCGCTACCATCACGCGCAACTCCTCCACTGGGCACTGAACCCGCAGATCAGGGAGGGAGCCTCTAGACCCCTTACCGCTTTCGAGTTGTTCCTGCTCAAGGCTAAGTCAATGAAAGGGGCCATCTCGACACTATATAAGCTGCTACTCTCCACAGACACTGCACCACGGCCACGCTTTATGTCTTGGTGGGGAGGGTGGGTCCAGCGGGACATTGGGGAGGAGGAGTGGAAACACTTGTGGGCTGACATCTTTCGCTTCAACCGTTCCACGAAATTGAGGGAGGCGCACATGAAGGTAATGGCGGACTGGTACTTGTACCCAGCTAGACTGGCTAAGATCTTCCCAGGGGCCTCGGTGCTGGAGAGGGTGTGGTCTACTAGGTGACTTCCAACACATTTGGTGGGACTGCCCCTCCATTAGGCCTTTTTGGGAGGAGATTCTCGCTCAGATACAATCCATCTTAGGATACCCGGTCCCGATTACGATGGCGGAAGCCCTTTTAGGCCTTCGGGACCCCCAGTTGGAGCACCAAACCAGGGCTGATAAAAGGATCATGTGGTTATGCTTGGGGGCTGCTAAACTGGCAATAGCTAACGCTTGGAAACAGAGGGCGGCACCGGCGATGTCACTGTGGCACGCCCGCCTGTGGCAGCTGCTCAGCCTAGAGCGCATGTCCGACATCTCCCATGAAGACTTTAAGAACTTTGAGTTCCGCTGGGGACCACTGGTCTCGTTCCTCTCTAAGGGCCTGCCATCTGCAGTATGCCCCTCTACTATCATAGCCCTACACTTATTCCAGTTCTAGGTAGGCCTCGAGGACTGATATATCACTAATGGCACCTTCACCACTGGGGGGCGGGGAAAGGGTGTTCAGGGGTGGGGAGGGGGTGGGGGGGTTGTTGGAGTTTCTTTGTTGCTGTTCATATATGTATAAAATGTTCACCATTAGCTGTCCTGGAACACTGGGGACTCAACACTAGCGGAGACCCTCGCAGGGTGGGGGGGACTTGGAGGCCGTGAATACCTGCCATGCACAGGGGTACGGTGCTGCACCTGGGCACCTGGACTTTCTCCCTTCTGGACTCTGCTGAGACTCGGCCCTGGCGGCTCACGCATGGATTGTTAGAAACTTACAGTGCATGGTCCAGAGGCGGCTAGCATTGCGGGCCGTAACGACCCCTTCCCTTAGGTATGCTGGGACTAGGATGCTTTTTGACTAATGGGCCCCTGCGTGGGCATGGTGGCGGATTGTGCTCTGTGACTTTTGTTTTTACAGGTGAACAACAATTGTTTACAAAGATAGAAAAAAACAACAGGTCTGGTAAAACACACAATACCTATGCTCATATTATGTTATCCTACATCTGTGATATGGCAGCCTCATCATTTAAAACTGCAATATACATTATGTTTATTTCCTTGTGGTAATGCCTCTGTGTGTGTGTAACCATACCATTCTACTGCATTACTAACCGGCTGCTTATATTTTGGTGTATGTAATTTAGAATTTTCTGAATAACATTGACTATCATAATGTATTTATCGATCGATTGATTTTTATTGTTATTTGCATCAGTTATTTATGGCCTTTCCTGGCGAGTAAAGCTGTTTGACTGACTGACTGTGATAATCATAACCTAGCATTGCCATATTTACTTGACCCATGGAAAGTAACCAAAATAATTACACTAGCAAAAAGTTAAAAAGAAAATTCATTTGTTGAAGGTGCATCTAATCTATCCTCTGCCAAGCTCAAAAGTACAGTCATTTTTAGGCGGAACTGGACAGTGCATTTGAGGCCCTGCGAGGCATGCTATATTTGAGTATGTACTTGAATCCCCACGGATATTTGTCATTGGCTTGTGTCATTGTCCTCCGTAAATGCTGGCTTCCGATTCGTTAATAGGCTTGTTAGTCGATCCTTAGTGCCGCCTCGTCTTCATTTGTAACCTCCCATCAGGACTGGCTTTTTTACTTCTTACATGATAGGTCTTTTTTAGTCTCTAATCACTATTTTCTTTAATGAGTTTCTCCTGCTACAGACATGGCATGCTTGCCTGCAACATTCAGCGTGCCAAGCTCGCTTTCAATTTCCAAGCAGCCAGGGACAATGGCAGCCGCTGCTTTCAAATGAAATAGGTCTCGCATTTACAAGAGTTTGAGCTATTGGCATTGTAAATGACAATGCCTTTTATTTATGTGTTAATTATCAAAACAGACAAATAAAAAGCGTTGACATTTACAATACCAATAGCTTAAACCCTTGCAAATGCGTGAGACCGTGTGTATTGCAAATGCTTCTTTTTTCTGTGTTCCATTTCACTTTCAATAAAAGGAGATGTTAAAAGGGTCTGCCTGCTTCATAATTCTGTGAAATCCTTAAACTGAGAGGGCAGTAGTGTTTCTTGCATCAAGAAACGTCCATAGGACCGCTAGTATTGGGCTGACTTCCTGCAGCCCCATATAGCAAACACTTGTGTCTGGCTCAAGAGGGACGTCTGGTAGCAAGAGTTTGCTGTACTGCGCCTTTGTGAAAGACAAATCTGTAACTTTAGTCATGCACAAGAGGACCATTTGGTTACAGGCTTGAGGAACTGCACCTTTTTGAAAGAAACTTCATATATTTTCCACGTTATATTTTATGTGTGTGATTGGAAAACAAGGCAAAATTCAGGCCCTTCTAATAAGATGGTGGGCACAACTGCCAGCCCTCCCTTATGTCACAAGCACCTAGATTTTGCTTTAAACTTCCAGTAAATTTTAACTAATAAAATGTATTTGAGGAAGAAAATTAAGGCACCTCTTCCTGGAACCAGATAGTTTGGGGGAAATTGGAGGAGGCAACTTACAGTTTAGGCAGATGAAATGTGTTTAGGCAATACACGTGAGATATTTTAATACACTGTTAACCACAGCACTGGTGACGGGCCCCATCGCATGTGCATCAACTGAAGTAAGCATATGATGACTCGTTCAGAGTGGGGGTTGGGGAGGAATTACAGGGCAATCGTGGATTTCTGATCTCCCAATTGCATCAAAGGAAAACCTTTACCTCTGGTGCCCTGGGTCCACCTTAGTATTGAACCAAAACAATGAACACCAAGTACACCTTTAGCACTTTTGTTTAAGGTAATATAGCAGAGATGCCCAATGCTCACACAGGGAGGTGGTGTAGATTAGAAACTGGGAAATAAACAGACAATAATAAGCCTCTATGAAATTACCTTAAACGAAAAAGAGTTCATTCTACACACAGTTACATACTAGACACAAAAATATAAAAGAACATGAGAAATAACATGCAATATAACCAAGGCTTAATACAATAAATACGCCTCTACCTATTGAATTTAGCAAAGGGCATTTATAATCAATAAACCACTGCCTATATCTCTGACTATAGGCTGTCACAATCAATGTAACCGTTAACAGCAGGTTTTCTCAATAAACTACCCCATGCCTGCAGATTCTAACAGATAGTTTTTTTACAAGCAATACTCCTTTGCCTATTGCTTTTATCAAAGGGTTCTTCACAACCAATCACCCATTGCCTATGGGCTTTGACGGCTTATGATGATAGGGATTATGTGGCACTCCAGGAAAAGCGAAACGTTAGCGTTTTGTTTCCCGAAAAGTTGCTTACAATCATACAAGGCTTCCATGAAACAGGGTTATAAAACAGAAAGATCTCTGCACATTGCAGCAGCGCTGGAAGCAAGGGTGCGCTGAATACTGCAGCACCCCTTGGTATCCTTGATAGAGTTCAGATGGAGAATTAACAATATAGAAGCCAATAATCTCGGAACATTTACTGTGTATTCAAGTTCAAATTGTCACATGAATACAAGTTTGACTGGATGCTGCTAATGCTTCTTACATAGAGACCTAGAGTTACTGTTCTTTTCCCTAGCTGTAATTTTATTTTTGTAATTTTAGCTACTGACACTGTTGCTGAGACAGTGAGAAAAGAATGTAACAGTATTCCTGAGGTTTTCTAACACTTATAAATAAAAACATTTGCTTACTTTACAAAGAAAAATACAGACATCTCCCAAATATATCAGCCGAATGGAAAGTACAAACGAGGCACATACGTTGATGGCCAGTACCTTCACTTGGAAGGATGTACCAGCACCACTGGTCCACGCAGGGTTTTAGATGTGGTTTCTGGGTTTGAAAACATACAACCAAAGGAGCACACTGAGCGTTTCAGAGACGGAGAGGGCTCACTTCAGTTGCTTGTAATGATCGTCCTTCTCGCCTGGCAGCAATTGTGGCACTTGATTGTTCCGCCTGCATAGCTGTGATCTCCTCATGTGGAGGGTATACTTCTGAGCAGGGTAGGGTATACTTCCAACACCCTTCTCTACTATGAACTGTCTCTTCCCTTGTGACAGATGAAGCGATCCAAGTGATCAGTCAACTGACTCAATTTGCTAAATCACGAGTGCTTACTTGGAAGAGGGTGGTTTTGGGTTGCCGCATGTTAAAAAATTCTTCCAAGCCGCATTTATGGACTGCTATGGACATGCAGCTACATCACAAGGCCACAGAAGTAACTTTACCACCAACAAATGCCAATAGAAAATAACATTCAGCTAGTACCATTTATTAAGATCACCAGACTACCCAAACGGAATAGATTTAAGATCTGGTATATAATTCTAAAATATTTACACAAATAAAGGAAGAATACAAATTCACCGCAATCCATCTAGATTTTTTAATACGATGCTGCGATGTTTTAGGGCTTCAATTGAGTATTACAGACTATAAAGAACTGGGAAAGGATAGGGGTCTATTAAATAAACGATCTAATGATTAATGTGAACTTGAAAACCTTGGATCATTTAAAAATAGGGAGACGTGGGTCCCTTGCTCACTTTGCGACTGGATTCAAGCTAGCCTGGCTGATGAAGGGTGTTATCCAGAAACTGGTCTCAGGATGCTTGTATCTGGTTCAGGGAAGACTTGGCTTGGCTGTTCGGGCTGGACAGTTCCCATGAGGCACAGGTCAAGGCTAACTTGCAAATAGCAGGGTTTGAACTGAGGTTGCAAAGTGAGCTAAAGAATGATGATGGATTCAACCAAGAGCTGTGACTGGGGTGAATGTCTGAAATGTTTCAGCGCTCCATCTATCATCTCATTGTGTTTGCTTTGTTCACCCTAAGTAGGCAGGGAATGCCCAGACGTGGGTCCCTTGCTCACTTTGCCACTGAATTCAAGCTAGCCTGGTTGATGAAGGGTGTTACCCCAAAACCGGTCCCAGGATGCTTGTATTCAGTTCAGGGAAGACTTGGCTTGGCAGTCATCTCCTTGTGTTTGCTTTGTTCGCACTAAGTAGGCAGGGTATGCCCTTAAGTAATGTATTGGCATTTATATAGCGCACTACTTACCGTAGGGTCCCAAGGCGCTTCGACCGCTGCGAAACCCTTCCTGGCTTCCCTGAGAGCTGGTCCCTTAATGGGTATCTCCAGGGTGAGACCAGGCATCCCCGGCGATCTGGTGGGGCCGTTAGTGAAGATGAGGCAAGCTAATGCCCAGAGTTGCCGAGTGTGATCGCTGATCAGAGTGGGCACCGAGGCGAGAGAATTATCGAGTCCGCTGACCCTGGTCCAGAAACCTGCCGCGCCGGGAATCGAACCCTGGTCCCGGGCCGTCCTCTACTCTCGGGTCTGCCGCCTCTAACCAGTGTGGATCCCTTGCTCACTTTGCCACTGGATTCAAGCTAGCCTTGCCGATGAAGGCTTTTACCCAGAAACCGGTCCCAGGATGCTTGTATCTGGTTCAGGGAAGACCTGGCTTGGCAGTTTGGGCTGGACTGTTTCCATGAGGGACAGGGTCAAGGCTAATTTGCATATGGCCAGGTCTACACTGGGGTGGCATGGTTAGAAAAAGAATGATGGATTTAACCCAGATCCGTGGACTGGGGGTGAATGTATGATTTACTCAGCATTCCGTCCATCATTTGTTTGCGTAGCACTTGTCACCCTAAGTGGGATGGGTATGCCCAGACGTGGGTCCCTTGCTCACTTTTCCACTGTATTCAAACAAGTCTGGCTGATGAAGGGTGTTACCCAGAAACCAGTCCCAGGATGCTGTTATCCGGTTCAGTGAAGACCTGGCTTGGCAGTTCAGGCTGGACTGTTCCCATGAGGCACAGGGTCATGGCTTATTTGCATATAGCTGGGTTTTAACTGAGGTGGCAGAGTGAGCTAAAAAATGATGATGTATTCAACCCATATCTGTGACTGGGGGTGAGTGTCTGAAAAGTTTCAGCGCTCCGTCTATCATCGCCTTGTGTTTGCTTTGTTCGCCCTAAGTTGGCAGGGTATGCCAACTTAAGGCTTCACAGTGGGCAGGTAAACAGATGAAAAGACCGCTCCCCATGAGCATTTTTCTTGCTTCTATCCACTGGAAGCAGACTTAGTGTTTGCTTTCGCTTGGTGGAAGCTTTTTCATTGCTCTTGCAAAGCAACAGCGAACAGGTTTACCTGCTCACACCAGAAAACTACTATGTCATAGATATGAGCAACCCGAGACATAGCGAGAGCCTGCCCTGGGGATGGGGGTCCAAGGTGTAATGATGTTGATGCAGAAGTAAAAGTGCCCAGTGACCAAACTGGTCAGGCACTAGGACCGGCCCGAGTGAGGGTCGAGGGCGGGCGGAAAGGGAGGAGCTGGGAGCCCAAGGGGCAGCTGGGCAGTTAGCCGTTGGGATTCGAGGACGAAGGACATGGTAATAAAGAAGGTCCTTGATAAACATTCACTGTGTCTGCCTGAGTTCCTTTAAGGTCGGACACTATATCTGGTGACGAAGGACTGGACCCAAGCGTGTGGACGGCTACAGCGGCGACCAGGCGGTAAATATCCGGCCCGGAGCTCGCCCCACGTCTGGAGGCTCGAGCGCGCCGTGAAAAGTGCCCACCGGAGCCCACCCGGCGGCGGAAAGAGCGGAGCTCGCCCCCACGTCTGGAGGCTCGAGCGCGCCGTGAAAAGTGCCCACCGGAGCCCACCCGGCGGCGGTAAGAGCGGAGCTCGCCCCCACGTCTGGAGGCTCGAGCGCGCCATGAAAAGTGCCCACCGAGCAGATCACCCAAAAAGGACTAACCGGGAGCCCACTCCGGCAGTAAAAGACAAAGAAAACGAACCTCACCTGCAGCAGTGACTCTGACGGTGAATCGCGGCTGAAAACGACAAGCGGTGAGTGGAGAGTAGAAGCACCGAGTGAATGAGTGGCTCCGGCCGTAGAAACAAACAGAAACGACTGAAATCTCGCTGAAAACGAGATTCCCGGCGGCCATTTTGAAGTCAGGCAATATTGACCAATCCCCTGCGAGGGATCATCGGCGGCCATTTTAAAGTCAGGCAAAGAGCCTGAAACAGCAAACAAGCACTGACAAGCAACAAACAAGCATTGGCAAGTAACAAACAAGCACTGGCGATTGCAACGAAATAACAAACAAGCACTGGCTAGTGCAATAAAAGCAATAATAAAGCACTGGCGAGTGCAACAAAGACTGCAAACAAGCACTGGTGAGTGCAACACATAACAAACAAGCACTGGTGAGTGCAACAAAGACAACAAACAAGCACTGGCGAGTGCAACAAATAACCAACAAGCACTGGTGAGTGCAACAAAAAGCAGCAAACAGAAAGTGAATTAGGACTACAAAGCCGCCAGGAACCACAAGAGTACAATGCCTGACTCAGCCCCCGAGAGCATAATGAGAGCATCTCTCCTGCACCGCCCGAACCACTTGTCATTGAATCCGGCAGGAGCATGGGCCCGCGATGGCAAGAATGGATAGAGGATTTTGAGGATTTCATGCAAGCATCCAAGGTGTCAGACCTCAAAGAAAGACTGCTTTTTCTCAAGAACCTGATTGGCAGAGAAGGTGGACGACTCATAAAAGACCTATCAGAAGACTCCTCTGACTCTTACACTAAAGTACGTGAAGCACTGGACTGCAAGTTCCTACACAAAAGGAACGTCGACTTTGAGCGGTACACCTTCAACCCGGCCGCACACGAAAGAGGTGAACAAATAGGGGCATTTGTAACACGTCTGAAACGATTGGTGAAACACTGCGACTTTGACAAGTTCTCAACTGAGGATGCACTGCGACTCAGAGTGATAGAAGGTTGTCTCTCCGAGCTGCTAAGACGCAAGCTACTCAAGAGAAGCTACACGTTGGAAGAGATCGTGGAGATGACAAGAGTGGATTAACAAGCAGACGAACATGCGAAGAAAATGGAGACCGGGAAAAGTGAGAGACGGGAACAAGTTTTCAGGATGCTATCGCGACAAGAGCACAGAAGGTTTCCACCACAAACTCGTTCCTCCAGATCAAAGAGACATCACCACCAGTTAAACAAAGGACAAAAAGACACAAGTCACAAGAAGGGACGATCAGACAGACAACTTAAATGTTACCGATGCAGATACGACTTCCCGCATGCAGATGCCTGCCCAGCACTAGGACAACAATGCCGAAAATGTGGCAGAGACAACCACTTTGAAAGCATGTGTGGGGCAGTACCGAAGAGTGACCACGGGGGAAGACACCGACGACACCCACCCTCAAACAGTCATCATCATGTCAGAGCAGTCCAGGACAGACGAGACTCATCCTCTGGGTCGTCACAATCTAGCTGCCGCTCCTGCAGGACATGTCAATCTCGGGGATCGTCATCAAGGGAATCTCGATCCCCATCGCCCACCCCCTGAGTTCGAAAGGAATACCTGTACCGTGTAGCTGACCTTGATCAGCTAAAAGAATACCAACGCTTAGACATCAGGGTCGGCTCCCACCCCGCCCAATTCGTGCTAGACAGTGGAGCAACGCTAAACTGTCTACCAGTGACGGAATACCAATGCATGAAACCACCGCCAAAGCTAGTTGATGCCCACATACACAGGGGTATTTTAGGGTTCAGGGGTAGGTTTGGGTGTTGGCGTACAGTGGTATTTTTAGGGTTCAGGGCTAGGTTTGGGTTTTGGGGTACAGGGGTATTTTTAGGGTTCAGGGGTAGGTTTGGGGTTTGAGGTACAGGGGTATTTATAGGGTTCAGGGCTAGGTTTGGGTTTTGGGGTACAGGGGTATTTTTAGGGTTTATGGATAGGTTTGGGTTTTGGGGTACAGGGTATATTTAAAGGGTTAAGATGGGTTAGTGTTTAAGGGTGTTGGGGTATTTTAAGGAGTAAGGGTGGGTTATGATTATGGGGTGCAGGGGTATTTAAAGGGAGCAGGGTGGGATTAGCACACGATACGAGACATGGCATGAAGGGCGGAACTTACCACACGCCCCCAGCGTTTGTCACGCCCTCAGCACACGCCCACAGCGCAACACAGACATGCCCACAAGGGACTACTTTGCTGGTACGGTTCTTTTACCTTTTAAATGTATATGGTGGGCGTCTGCATAGGCTATGTCCTTCTGCTGCAACTGCCCTTTCCAACGCTGTATTGGGTGTTGTGATTGGTGCTGTGGTTCCTCAGATTACCCGCCTCAAAGGTTTGGGCTCCCTCTTTATTATATTAGTATGGATATATATGTACAAAGCTGATTTCACATGAATTGCACGGCAAACAGAAAGCAGCACTCCAGTTTAGATTTTCACCATTTAATCGTGCTCAAGACCGAAGCATTTCAGCTTCATAGAAGTCTTTCTCAAAGTAGTTTGAAAAATGCTCTATTTCCTCTTGATATACATGCCTTGATAAATAGAAAGCAACAACATATTATCGAAATCATGCTGTGTTCATATACTACATGATATTTGAATTACATTTTTCAGAATTTTCTTTAAAATGTAAACATATGATTGGTAAAATATTGGTGAAATATACAAAGCATGTCATCAGTATATGAATGTATAAAAGTATTGCTAATATCAAACATATCGAACAAATCAATATAGTGGCAATAATATACAGTTTACAGATCAACAAGAGAGAGAGGACTAGATAAGCTAGCCTGTATCCCCAGTTTATATATATAAATCAATAAAGGCTAGCTAGTTTAAGGGAAATGTAAGGGAGACTCTGGTACGTCAGCAGTGACAATATGTGGGAAAAACACTGTTTTCCTTTGAAAGCCCTCACCCACCGACCTAGTCGGTGGCATGCTTCATCATCGGGCCCACCACAGTGGCACCGAATGTGCCCCGGGTGTGCTTCAACGCCAGGTGACTGCGGAGCTGGTATGTTGCTGAGTGTGCAGTGAAGGGGTGTGAAGGTGAGAAATTAAAATGCTATCCAGGAGGTCCCAGCACCCGAGGGTATTAGCAATATTTAATGAACTGGGCCTCTGTTAGCAGGTTAAAAAGGCAATAGGACGTTTTAAGGGAGAGTTACAATGACCTCCAGCGTCCAGTGTGGTCTACATGTTTCAGCCAGTGCCTTTGTTATAAGCTGGCTTTCCTCAGGACCAAAAGGGGTGAAAGGTGCAAGTAATAATAAACTATATTAAGTGAGTGTTGTAATTTTCTCTATGTGTTGCGCACGCTAAGGCGCCGTAACTGTTAGAGGGGGATTCCCTCAAGCTTTTCTACACAGAACACATAGGACAAAGACAAGACGTACAAGGAAGAGTCATATTAGGTTTGCATTAAGTAAAAGAACCACTTTTAGCCGACTTATAAGGTGGTGTTCGACCTATATGCGGCTATAGTGAGCTCATTGGGTACTCCATAGAGCTTGTGAGGGTATATTAAACCGTTAGTGAGGGGTGGTGGGCTAAAAACGAAATCACAAGGTGAGGTACAGGAAAGTAGTGTTACTAAGTCCTCACTCTGTTATTTCAGTGTTAAAAGCCTCATGGGTCGCCTGGCAGAGAAAGAGACCCTGTAGGGATAAAAATGAGACATACAAGGCTTGCTAACCTGTAGGGAGAGAAAGTTCTTACCCCATTTGCAGGAAAGAGGGTTACTCACGAGTAGTTCGGTCTGGTTCCTCCTAGGACCTATTCATCCATCCGCGGCGCCCGAAATGTAGTGACTGGGCCGCAATGTATGTCTTTTTATGCTCTTATCGTAATCTATTGCACCTGGTTAGGGTAGAAAGAGAAGGCGGTATGCGCGTAAAACGCCCTATCATGCTGCAACCAACTGCACATGTGCAGGGGAGCAGCGCGTGGGTTCGCGCATGCGCGGAAGCCATGGCGCGTCAATGCGCATGCGCAAGGAACGGGGCTCTGATGCGCATGCGCGGTGCATCGCCGTGTGAGCGCTGCAAGTGCTGGGATGTGTGGGCAGCCTGTAAGAGAACAGGTGTGAGTAGCGCTGGATATGCGCTAGCCAGAGTGTTGTAATAGACCCAGTATTGGGCACAATGAACAACCTGTGTGTTAACAGGTGTGTAGTAGCGCTGACTGTGCGCTACCCAGGGGGTCATTATGAACGAATAATAGGGCCACTGTGTAGAGAATGGGTAGTGCCCATCAAGTTAAGGAGATGGGATCACTATTTGGAGAGAAGGGGTCAGGGGGGGCGCTCATGCAAGGGGACAGGGGCACAAGTATCTCACATGCGTGCTGGGCGCTCCTGAGTAAGACAGGGGAGGTTATTGGCTCACAGCCCAAGTTGTATCGGTGGACATGTTATGGTTATACTGTTAGGCTATTCCATGGAATGGCATCGTTCAGGCCATGGATGTGTGTGGCTAGACGGTAGATCCAGCGCTGCTCTTTTTGTAGAAGGAATCTTTCATCTTTGGCATTGTCAAATTTTTCAATGACAGTCCAGGAGAAGTCATTTGGTGTGTGATTGTTGGTCAGAAAGTGATCTGTAAGTTTACTGATATTTTTCCCACATCTTATTGTACTCCTGTGTTCGGTCATTCTTGTGCGTACCTTGCGAGTGGTCATGCCAATGTATCTCAGGCCGCATCTGCACGTTATCAGGTAGACCAGGTTGGTGGAGTTACAGTTAGTGAAATTGCGTTGCGTCCAGGTTTTGCCCGGTTCCAGATTGAGGGTTTTGGACGGAGATGTAAGGTGGCATACGCTGCAGTTGTTACAGGGTTGGTGTCCGATGATCTTGGGCAGGCCCCATGCATTGACAATTGTGTTGTCTCTGTTCTGATTGGTAGTGCGTGGCCTGGTGTTGACTAGCTGGTCTCTTAGGTTGGTAGATCTTTTGTAAGCAATGCGTGGTTTTTCCCATTGTCTTGTGCCAGAGTTAATGATTTTCCAGTGCCGTTGTATGATGTTGGAAACTTGGTTCGATGCTGTGTTGTACGTTGTTACACAGGTGAGGACTGGTTCTTCCTCGGGTTTGTCGTAGTTTTCCAGGAGGGCTTCTCGATTTTGATTTCTTGCTCTTTTGCGGGTTTGGTTTAATATCCTAGTGGGGTAACCACGCACTACCAATCAGAACAGAGACAACACAATTGTCAATGCATGGGGCCTGCCCAAGATCATCGGACACCAACCCTGTAACAACTGCAGCGTATGCCACCTTACATCTCCGTCCAAAACCCTCAATCTGGAACCGGGCAAAACCTGGACGCAACGCAATTTCACTAACTGTAACTCCACCAACCTGGTCTACCTGATAACGTGCAGATGCGGCCTGAGATACATTGGCATGACCACTCGCAAGGTACGCACAAGAATGACCGAACACAGGAGTACAATAAGATGTGGGAAAAATATCAGTAAACTTACAGATCACTTTCTGACCAACAATCACACACCAAATGACTTCTCCTGGACTGTCATTGAAAAATTTGACAATGCCAAAGATGAAAGATTCCTTCTACAAAAAGAGCAGCGCTGGATCTACCGTCTAGCCACACACATCCATGGCCTGAACGATGCCATTCCATGGAATAGCCTAACAGTATAACCATAACATGTCCACCGATACAACTTGGGCTGTGAGCCAATAACCTCCCCTGTCTTACTCAGGAGCGCCCAGCACGCATGTGAGATACTTGTGCCCCTGTCCCCTTGCATGAGCGCCCCCCCTGACCCCTTCTCTCCAAATAGTGATCCCATCTCCTTAACTTGATGGGCACTACCCATTCTCTACACAGTGGCCCTATTATTCGTTCATAATGACCCCCTGGGTAGCGCACAGTCAGCGCTACTACACACCTGTTAACACACAGGTTGTTCATTGTGCCCAATACTGGGTCTATTACAACACTCTGGCTAGCGCATATCCAGCGCTACTCACACCTGTTCTCTTACAGGCTGCCCACACATCCCAGCACTTGCAGCGCTCACACGGCGATGCACCGCGCATGCGCATCAGAGCCCCGTTCCTTGCGCATGCGCATTGACGCGCCATGGCTTCCGCGCATGCGCGAACCCACGCGCTGCTCCCCTGCACATGTGCAGTTGGTTGCAGCATGATAGGGCGTTTTACGCGCATACCGCCTTCTCTTTCTACCCTAACCAGGTGCAATAGATTACGATAAGAGCATAAAAAGACATACATTGCGGCCCAGTCACTACATTTCGGGCGCCGCGGATGGATGAATAGGTCCTAGGAGGAACCAGACCGAACTACTCGTGAGTAACCCTCTTTCCTGCAAATGGGGTAAGAACTTTCTCTCCCTACAGGTTAGCAAGCCTTGTATGTCTCATTTTTATCCCTACAGGGTCTCTTTCTCTGCCAGGCGACCCATGAGGCTTTTAACACTGAAATAACAGAGTGAGGACTTAGTAACACTACTTTCCTGTACCTCACCTTGTGATTTCGTTTTTAGCCCACCACCCCTCACTAACGGTTTAATATACCCTCACAAGCTCTATGGAGTACCCAATGAGCTCACTATAGCCGCATATAGGTCGAACACCACCTTATAAGTCGGCTAAAAGTGGTTCTTTTACTTAATGCAAACCTAATATGACTCTTCCTTGTACGTCTTGTCTTTGTCCTATGTGTTCTGTGTAGAAAAGCTTGAGGGAATCCCCCTCTAACAGTTACGGCGCCTTAGCGTGCGCAACACATAGAGAAAATTACAACACTCACTTAATATAGTTTATTATTACTTGCACCTTTCACCCCTTTTGGTCCTGAGGAAAGCCAGCTTATAACAAAGGCACTGGCTGAAACATGTAGACCACACTGGACGCTGGAGGTCATTGTAACTCTCCCTTAAAACGTCCTATTGCCTTTTTAACCTGCTAACAGAGGCCCAGTTCATTAAATATTGCTAATACCCTCGGGTGCTGGGACCTCCTGGATAGCATTTTAATTTCTCACCTTCACACCCCTTCACTGCACACTCAGCAACATACCAGCTCCGCAGTCACCTGGCGTTGAAGCACACCCGGGGCACATTCGGTGCCACTGTGGTGGGCCCGATGATGAAGCATGCCACCGACTAGGTCGGTGGGTGAGGGCTTTCAAAGGAAAACAGTGTTTTTCCCACATATTGTCACTGCTGACGTACCAGAGTCTCCCTTACATTTCCCTTAAACTAGCTAGCCTTTATTGATTTATATATATAAACTGGGGATACAGGCTAGCTTATCTAGTCCTCTCTCTCTTGTTGATCTGTATACTACTAAGCAGCGCGCAGCTGTGAGAGCTTCCTTCCCTCCAACATGGCCGAAAATATGGGCCTTACTTACACTGCTGAGGACATCAGCGAAATTCTAGCTGATCCCTCACTCCTGGCAGACTTTAACATCCCGGCCACCGTAGCACAAACAACGGACTGGGATTCACTTACGGAGAAAAAGAGGAACAGGATCCGGACTGTTCTGCACGGGGTCATCCTGGCACAATACTTACGCACCAATACAGCTCCTACCGGCCTTCTAGTCACCAATGCCCCCAGGATCTTCCTGGATGACGCAGCATTTCGTAAAGACTGGGCCCAAATCGCCTGGCATTGCACTAGGGACTGGCTAGTCTTAATCATCAAAACTGCCAAACGTCTATCAGATGCCATCATGATAGAAATCCAAGCAACAGAGTCCCATTTCAAAACCACCATAACGGGCTTTAAGAAAAAACTCGAGGACCAAAACCGCGAAATAGCGGAATATAAAGACTACCTAACCCAGACCAAAATTAAGAAATTCGAGAAAGACCTGAAGAGATTCAGCTATTCTAAAACCTACCCGTACTCGGAGGACGACTACACCCCCCCCAAAAAAACCTTTGACAATTCAGACAATAGCTCTGTCTCAAGCACCTCTAGCAACTCTAGCACAGGATCCAACACATCAAGAGGAAGAGGAAGACGGGGACAACACTGGCAACAACCCTGGCAAGGCCCCCAAAACCAAAATTACGGGCCACCACCGCCCCTCCTAGGCCACTTCCCACCTCCTTACTTCGGATACCCACACATGTATCCCCAAGGCAACATGCCGTTCTTCCAAGGGAACCAAAACCCCCGGTATCCTTTTTTATCCCAGGGCAGAAGAGGCCGGGGCAAGAGACGGAACTCGGGACATGTCCAATGGACCCCAGAGGAAGAACCTGTGAGCGCCAACACAAGAAACAAAACCAGGGAACAACCGGGAACCAGCAAATAGCACCACAACACCCACTGGTGTTCAACTTATCCGACACTCAGTTAACAACAGAAGAAATGGAAGTACTCAACAAAGGCCTTTCATTTGTCCCCACTCCCAGGCTAGACATGTTCAAATTACACGTCGAGCTTGCTGAGTTCTTCAGGAAACTTAAACTTAAAGCTTTCTTTGAGAAAAAGGACAACATCATGTCGGAGACAACCAGCACGCCAAATGAGACAGGCTTGAGAATGAAGTCCACCTTCACCCCCCCACCGGGTAGCATCCCGGTCGAAATCCTGACGTTCGAACAGGCAGTCTACACCGATATACAAAACCTACAACAAAAGGACACCTTTAACAACCTATCCAGCAAAGATAGAAGTACCATCCAACGCCTTCAAAATGATCCCTCACTGGTGATCAAACCTGCTGATAAAGGGGGAGGAATAGTCTTGATGAACAAGGCTGACTACGACCTCGAATGTAAGAGGCTCCTCAGTGACACAAGAAACTACAAACGCCTCACCAGAGACCCGACTGAACAACTTCAAGTCACCATCAACCGACTGGTCACCAACGCAAAAGACAACGAACACATCTCTAAACAAGAGGCGGACTACCTTTGTCCCAAAGAAATAAAGACCCCTTACTTCTACACGGTCCCCAAGATACATAAAGGTATCTCTCCACCACCCGGGAGACCCATCGTATCAGGGATCAAGTCACTCCTAGAGCCACTATCACGGTTCTGTGATTTTTTCCTAAACCCACTTGTTCAAAAGACCCCCTCTTACATTAAAGACACCAAACACCTTCTTAGTGTGATTCAAGATATTGACTTTGACCCCACCACAGAACTCATGGCAGGACTAGACATAGAAAGCCTATATACTAGCCTACCACAGGACGCTACACTCCAAGTGTTACATGATGTCCTAATGACAAGCCCCTGGGAGTACAACACCCCCCGTAACTTCATCTTAGACTGCGCGGCTCTGGCTCTCAAAGAGAACTATTTTGAATATGAAGGTACGTACTACTTACAGACGAATGGAACATCCATGGGCAGTGTTTTTGCCCCCAGTGTGGCAGGATTGTACGTGGCCCACTTTGAAGACACCCACGTACAACAACCTACCAACCCCTTCTCTGCCAACATACGTATGTGGCGTCGGTATATCGACGATATACTCTTAATATGGAAAGGAGACCAAAAATCACTAGACAGCTTCATGCTTTGGGTCAACCAACTGGACCCCTACCTACGCTTCACATGCACCAGCAGTACCACTGAACTACCCTTCCTGGACCTAAACATCAAACCTGACCATGGGAAGCTTACCACCACCACCTACTACAAACCCACAGCAAGGAACTCACTGCTAAGGTTTGACAGTTTTCACCCTCGTCACCTGAGGGAAAACTTGCCCTACGGGCAGTTTCTACGTATCAGGCGCAATTGCAGCAACATAAAGGACTATAAACAACAGTCCAATGACCTAGTACACAAACTGAGGGACCGTGGTTACCCCACTAGGATATTAAACCAAACCCGCAAAAGAGCAAGAAATCAAAATCGAGAAGCCCTCCTGGAAAACTACGACAAACCCGAGGAAGAACCAGTCCTCACCTGTGTAACAACGTACAACACAGCATCGAACCAAGTTTCCAACATCATACAACGGCACTGGAAAATCATTAACTCTGGCACAAGACAATGGGAAAAACCACGCATTGCTTACAAAAGATCTACCAACCTAAGAGACCAGCTAGTCAACACCAGGCCACGCACTACCAATCAGAACAGAGACAACACAATTGTCAATGCATGGGGCCTGCCCAAGATCATCGGACACCAACCCTGTAACAACTGCAGCGTATGCCACCTTACATCTCCGTCCAAAACCCTCAATCTGGAACCGGGCAAAACCTGGACGCAACGCAATTTCACTAACTGTAACTCCACCAACCTGGTCTACCTGATAACGTGCAGATGCGGCCTGAGATACATTGGCATGACCACTCGCAAGGTACGCACAAGAATGACCGAACACAGGAGTACAATAAGATGTGGGAAAAATATCAGTAAACTTACAGATCACTTTCTGACCAACAATCACACACCAAATGACTTCTCCTGGACTGTCATTGAAAAATTTGACAATGCCAAAGATGAAAGATTCCTTCTACAAAAAGAGCAGCGCTGGATCTACCGTCTAGCCACACACATCCATGGCCTGAACGATGCCATTCCATGGAATAGCCTAACAGTATAACCATAACATGTCCACCGATACAACTTGGGCTGTGAGCCAATAACCTCCCCTGTCTTACTCAGGAGCGCCCAGCACGCATGTGAGATACTTGTGCCCCTGTCCCCTTGCATGAGCGCCCCCCCTGACCCCTTCTCTCCAAATAGTGATCCCATCTCCTTAACTTGATGGGCACTACCCATTCTCTACACAGTGGCCCTATTATTCGTTCATAATGACCCCCTGGGTAGCGCACAGTCAGCGCTACTACACACCTGTTAACACACAGGTTGTTCATTGTGCCCAATACTGGGTCTATTACAACACTCTGGCTAGCGCATATCCAGCGCTACTCACACCTGTTCTCTTACAGGCTGCCCACACATCCCAGCACTTGCAGCGCTCACACGGCGATGCACCGCGCATGCGCATCAGAGCCCCGTTCCTTGCGCATGCGCATTGACGCGCCATGGCTTCCGCGCATGCGCGAACCCACGCGCTGCTCCCCTGCACATGTGCAGTTGGTTGCAGCATGATAGGGCGTTTTACGCGCATACCGCCTTCTCTTTCTACCCTAACCAGGTGCAATAGATTACGATAAGAGCATAAAAAGACATACATTGCGGCCCAGTCACTACATTTCGGGCGCCGCGGATGGATGAATAGGTCCTAGGAGGAACCAGACCGAACTACTCGTGAGTAACCCTCTTTCCTGCAAATGGGGTAAGAACTTTCTCTCCCTACAGGTTAGCAAGCCTTGTATGTCTCATTTTTATCCCTACAGGGTCTCTTTCTCTGCCAGGCGACCCATGAGGCTTTTAACACTGAAATAACAGAGTGAGGACTTAGTAACACTACTTTCCTGTACCTCACCTTGTGATTTCGTTTTTAGCCCACCACCCCTCACTAACGGTTTAATATACCCTCACAAGCTCTATGGAGTACCCAATGAGCTCACTATAGCCGCATATAGGTCGAACACCACCTTATAAGTCGGCTAAAAGTGGTTCTTTTACTTAATGCAAACCTAATATGACTCTTCCTTGTACGTCTTGTCTTTGTCCTATGTGTTCTGTGTAGAAAAGCTTGAGGGAATCCCCCTCTAACAGTTACGGCGCCTTAGCGTGCGCAACACATAGAGAAAATTACAACACTCACTTAATATAGTTTATTATTACTTGCACCTTTCACCCCTTTTGGTCCTGAGGAAAGCCAGCTTATAACAAAGGCACTGGCTGAAACATGTAGACCACACTGGACGCTGGAGGTCATTGTAACTCTCCCTTAAAACGTCCTATTGCCTTTTTAACCTGCTAACAGAGGCCCAGTTCATTAAATATTGCTAATACCCTCGGGTGCTGGGACCTCCTGGATAGCATTTTAATTTCTCACCTTCACACCCCTTCACTGCACACTCAGCAACATACCAGCTCCGCAGTCACCTGGCGTTGAAGCACACCCGGGGCACATTCGGTGCCACTGTGGTGGGCCCGATGATGAAGCATGCCACCGACTAGGTCGGTGGGTGAGGGCTTTCAAAGGAAAACAGTGTTTTTCCCACATATTGTCACTGCTGACGTACCAGAGTCTCCCTTACATTTCCCTTAAACTAGCTAGCCTTTATTGATTTATATATAATAATATACAGTTCACTTGAGCAAAAGAAATAAAAAGTGCAGCTTTCAAAATTGCTCAGACGTGAGTCCCATGCACTCCACACCACTGGATTCAAGCAAGCTGGGCTGAAGACAGCTGGAATGCCAGAAACCGGTCCTCTGAAGCTTGTTTCCGGTCCAGGGAAGGCATGGCTTGGCAGTTCGGGCTGGACTGTTCCCATGAGGCACAGGGTCAGACTGATTTGCATATGGCCATGTCTGAACTGGGGTGGTGTGGAGTGCAAAAAACGATGGATTTAGGCCCAGATCTCTGTACTGGGGTGAGTATATGACATTGTTCTGCATTATGTACATCACCTGTGGTTTTTGCATTTGTCACCCTGAGTGGGATGGGTATGCTCAGACGTGAGTCCCATGCACTCCACACCACTGGATTCAAGCAAGCCGGGCTGAAGACGGCTGGAATGCCAGAAACCGGTCCTCGGAAGCTTGTTTCCGGTCCGGGGAAGGCATGGCTTGTCAGTTACCGGGCTGGACTGTTCCCATGAGGTACAGGGTCAGACTGATTTGCATATGGCCATGTCTGAACTGGGGTGGTGTGGAGTGCAAAAAAACAATGGATTTAGGCCCAGATCTCTGTACTGGGGTGAGTGTATGACATTGTTCTGCATTCTGTCCATCACCTGTGGTTTTTGCATTTGATAAATAGAAAGCAACAACATATTATCGAAATCAAGCTGTGTTCATATACTACATGATATTTGAATTACATTTTTCAGAATTTTCTTTAAAATGTAAACATATGATTGGTGAAATATACAAAGCATGTCATCAGTGTATGAATGTATAAAACTATTGCTAATATCAAACATTTCAAACAAATCAATATAATGGCAATAATATACAGCTCACTTGAGCAAAAGAAATAAAAAGTGCAGCTTTCAAAATTGTTTTGATGCAGTGCATGTGTCAATATTGCTAAAGTGCAAAATTTTTAGAAAAAGTAAAGTGGGAAAGTGCAGATAGTTCAGTAATCATATCACCAAAACGACAATTACATGATTTGTTTCTTCTTATTAGTCATCATATTGTGAATATCATACATTAAGGATTTTATAAAAAATCAGGTATTTAGGACAGTATCCTCACACAATTAAATGCATAACTACTAAAAATCACATATGTATAACATAATGGTTTTAAGGAAATGTAGGCATAGGGTATTATCAGTCTAACATATGAGAATCTCTATATTGTTATGTACACCTAAATTAGAAGGCATCGTCCAAAGTTGTATTATAAGTACACTATTGAAATCAATAGTGAGCAAATTCCCTCGAATGTCGAAATAATATCCGATCATGTTTCATGCTAACAAAACAATCCTTGATGGTAGACATTCATTCATGAAATCCTCCAGTTGTTATAGATTGAGTATATAATTCATGAATGTCTAAATCAAAATTCAATAGCATATGAAGACCACAATATTTACCTACATACATAACAAGGAAAAGGGGGAAAAAGTATTTCAAATCACAAATAATATACCTTTGTTGGGCAAGTGCATCAGAATTTCCAATTAGGAAGCCTTCTGTGTATACCAGAAATACCCGTCATCGAATGTGTAATAAAAATTCAAACTAAGAGGATCAGGTATGGCAATGTGAGTGCGTGTTTTCATATATCTATTTAGACAAGGACAATATCACCAGGTTAAAGAAAATCAAAATAAAACTATGAGTAAGAAATACTGTAAGTGCAAGAGCTAACTAAATAGAGGATTTCATCAAAGATGATAATCAATAAAGGGATTAAGCCTTATCTGCAACAGGAACACCTAGTCTGCAGGGTATGGCTAATCTGTTAATACCCATATGTATTGCTAACTTCTCATCACTGTTAAGGCCCAACGGCCATCGATGATATATTGTGATTCTAGGACTCTTAGATGGCTCTCTGTATCTCCTGTTCTGATATGTTTTACCACCCTGTCTATACCATAAAAAAGGTGAATAATGTATTATCAGTTTTATGCACTTTAGCAAAATGTCATGCCACAGGGTAAGTCTGATCATTGCTTCTAATGTCCTGAAGATGTTCCAATACTCTCTTCATGAGAGGTAGCTTTGGGTTCCCGATGTACATTAGTTTGGATGGACATTCTAGGGCATAGACCATAAAGTCCGAGGTACAGGTGATACATTTGATAAGGGACCTGGTCCTACCAGTAGAGAGTGTAAACTGCTTGCAATTTATGTTTTGCAAGAGACCTATTGTTCATTTACCCATGTTTGTGTTTTCTCAGGATTGGAATGGGTATGTCGAGAATATCCCTAATAGATCTAGGTTTTGGTTGGTGACCTGGGGCCAAGCCTCTATACTTCTTCTTATGACTGGGTCAGTTGTTATGAGATCCCAATGTTTTTTTCAAACTGTCCATGATTTTATACGATCACCTGTTGTAGGTGATTCTAAATCTAGGAGTTAGACTGCTGGTATCTGCCTTTTTAGAGTGTTCTTTAAATAGAACATCCTCATGCTTCATATTATGAACTTTTTGTTTGTCCTGATTAAGACCTTTATAGGGGTAACCATGTTCCCATAGGGGATGCTCCATTTAAGTGGGTTTGGATGGTAACTCCCACTATTCAGTTTCCTAGTGCCAGCAGTTTCTTTTCTAGGCAGTGAAGTTTTGAGAGTGTTGCCATCTGTGAGAAAAGAAGTATACAGAAATTCACTTTGATCTTTACTTTTTTTGTAAGTGAATCATAAACTAAGATCATTGGTTTGCAGGATATTAATGAACTCTTCAGCAAGTTTGATATCGCCCTCTCAAATGAAAAAAAGGTCATTGATATACCTTAACCACATGGAGATATGATTGGTATATCGCTCTTTGGTATCTATCCGGACCACCCGCTCCTCTCACCAGCCAAAGAAAATATTCATGAAGCTGGGGGCGGAGCAGGAGCCCATGGAAGTTCCAGAGCTTTGGTGATTTAAGGTGTCTTCAAATATAAAGATATTTTATTCTAAGAAGAAGACATAATGTGCACAACATGCTGGTGTGATCAAAGAAAGAGATCCATCTGTCCCGGAAAAAATACATACAAACATTCACTCCCATTTTCTGCTCAATGCATGTATACCGTGAGCATATATCTAAGGTGTTCATAGGGTAAGATTCCTCCTACTTGATGTCATGAATTCTGTGTAGAAAATCAGTACTAGCCCTACAAACAAATCTTAGACCTATGGAGACAAGAAATGGTCAAGAAAGATAGCTGTGTTTTCCGAGAGACCCCTGTTCGATGATAATATGAGTCTTACCAGTGGGCTAGTGGCATTTATGTAAACTTTTGGAAGTAGAATAAGGCAAGATGTTTTGGAATTGTCAATCCTTAATAACCACTATTCATCAATATACAATAGACCATTTGAGTGCCAATCCCATAAGAGGTCATGCATATTATGTGTAGATGGAATGTTTATACGTCGCCCAATCAATTGCTTCATAAAAGCTTTGATCTTCAAGCTGTCTCCTAGCGTCTGCTCTATAGTTAGAAATAGCCATCACCACTATGTTGCCGCCCTTATCAAATGGTTCAATTACTATTGTGGGGTCTTTCATCAGATCTTGTAAGCCTATATATTGTCTGTTCTTTCCTAAGATTGTCATATCTGGGAATATCAGTGGTGTTTCAGAGTTTGTCAAGTTCACTAATCATAACATTGTGGAGCGCTTCTATGTTATCATGTGCCATATTTAGATTGAGTCTGGACCTGGGTTTAAGTCTATTAATGGTGCAATGTCAACCACAAAACCGAGGTCTCTTAAAATGGCCCAGGCATTATCAACAGCGGAAATATCTCATTCACTCTCAAGATAATGTGCTGTAAGAATGAAAGCACCATCCTGCAGCTTGAAATTGGTATCTGCCAACCCACCCCCCATGTCCCCCATGTGTGTCTTTGTATGATAAAGAGCATAGCATACAATTTCATGAGTTTTAGTTTTCGTACTTCAGACATATGTGGAAAGGCAACCCTGAAACAGCTCATGAGTGCATTAATGTACTAAATAACAACAAAATCAACCTACATTTTTCGGGAACAGTAAGTCCGGTGTCAGCGGACTATCTGGACCTCAAAATATATGTAGAAGATGGACACCTCCACACAAACCTCTTTAGGAAACAAACTGCTGGCAACTCCACACTGCATGCCAGCAGTAGCCATCCTCCACAATTAATCAACAGTATCCCCTACGGGGAACTGCTGAGACTTCGCAGGAATTGTTCCAAACCATCTGATTTCGAAGCGGCTGCTTCAGAATGCATATCCCGATTTAGAGCTAGGGGTTATGGCGAGAAAATACTAAACAACACTCTCAATAGAGTCAGGAAAATAGAGAGACAGTCCCTTTTGACCAATAGCTCTGAACAGGTCAATCGTAGAGGCTTGCCAGGTGATAACAAGGGTAAGTTCAGAGTTATAACCCCCTATTCAGCAGGAGCGGAAAGCTTTAGAGCAATGCTACGGAAGAACTGGCATATTCTCTTAACTGATAGCGTGCTCAAAGAAGATCTCCCAACCCAGCCACTCCTAACCTTCAGCAAAGCGAGATCACTAGGTGACATACTAGTGACCAGTCATCTAGAGAAAGTGCCCCAGAGAAGCAACACCTTAAGGGAGCAAAGAGGCTTTTACCCCTGCGGCCGCTGCAAAGCGTGCGCAGGTAGTAAACGTGTCCTTTCCTATGTTATAACAGAAACTGGCAGGAAAATGTACATAAATAAATTCATTACCTGCAGCACACAGTATGCCGTCTATTGCCTACAGTGCCCCTGTGGCTTACGCTATATTGGGAGCACGATTAAGGAGATCAAGCTCAGAATACTCGAGCACATGCGAGCCATCGACAAAGTAGATCAGGCCTATCCGGTGGCTCGTCACTGCGGAGGCCCACAATCGAGATCGGAACAAGCTTCAGTATTTCGGCCTTGATATTGTACCCCCGAACATACGAGGTGGTGACCGCTTACGCAGATTAAGGAGACTTGAGTCCCGATATATTATTGATCTCTGCACGAAACATCCCAAAGGTCTTAACAGTGGGGAGGAGATGGCTTTCCACTTGGGGAAATAAACTTATCAGAGTAGAGAATAATACCCGGTAGACATTATTCCAAGATGATAGTCCATCCCAATGAACTGTAATTAGACCTTCTCAAAATATCATCACATATGGAATAACTGTATACCAACGTACGCAATAGCTCTGGAACTTCTGCCTGAATTTTGTCATGTATATATTAACTGTGTGAGAGACTCTTTGTATTGTTACATGACCCATAGCATTTGACTTGTTTTATAATTCTTTATTATGAATTCAAGAGATATTGTAAATGTTTTGTGCTCTAGATCGAATGAATTTGTAATTTGATTGGGAGCCATTTATGGGCATACTACAAGAGCCCCCTGCACATTCAGTCTCCACTGTATATAATATTGATTTTCACTACATGGGTTCCACTATGGACTTACTTTATAAATTCCAAATGACACGTGTATTATATGTTGTGAATAACTACACATGACTTTCTGATGCTGTACGCGATGCATCTCACTATATATATATCCCACATTCCTTTTATAAGTTACCCCTATCACATGGTTGTTGATTTGGAAGTCACTTATTCCCTTCTGTTATAGGCGGTTTGGATCATGTATTTCATATGGGGACATTAGCCGATACACGGCTGTATGCTTTTGTCTAACCTATGACGTTTATTGTTGACACGCCAAGCATGGAATAATGCGTCTGCCCATCTGTGGGCTTAACCACTTTAGTCTATCTTATGTACTATGTCATTCAGTGTTATATATATAACACACACTACAAGATGGCCGCACCTATTCCATGCAAGGTGTAAGTCCCCTTGTTTATGTCCATGCCTTATTGAATGTGGGAGTGATCATCATCTGTTTAAAACAATGTCGGGAGTAAACACAGTGCATCACACACTGACGAAGGCAGACCGCCGAAACGCGTCTGTGTGCACCCCTCCGCTAAATAAAATCTAGCGCGTTGAAACCTTCATCCTCGAGTGCTGTCTTATTCTTTCCGGGAGTTGGAGAGATTTGGAGCGTCATATATATATATATATATATATATATATATATATATATATATATATATATATATATATATATATATATATATATATATATATATATATATATATATGTTTGAGCAAAGCCCTGGAGCTATAGAGGAGCACTCGATGCTGTCCCTGGCTTGAAGCAGCCTGTGTTTGCCTCGCTGTTGTTTGCTTCCTGCGCATCTTCCCTCATGAATTAAAACCCTTTCCGACGCGTTTCGAGGCTGGAACGCCCCGTAATCATGGAGTGGGTCACAAGGTCGTCAGACTGCAGCGCTGTATTTAAACCTTTTATTTGGTCGAATGTATCCTCCCTCAATGGGCGTGGCACATTCTGGAAGCATTGAATGCTGGAATTTGAAGTCCCATGCAGCGCTGCTCAGTGTTTACCTTAGGTAGGTTCTGACTGTTCGTGACAGTTTTGCACATTTTCGTTTATACCTTAAGTAGGCGGGAATGTCCAGGCATGCAAACGTTAAGCTCCCTAGAGACAGCATGCTGATGCTGACAGGAGAGGTTCCTATCCATCGCCGTTATCATTTTGATCTTGGGTGATCTCGATGAAACTGGTGCCGGCCTCTCACGGCCAGGAGCCGTGTGGAAAATGTTTGAGCAAAGCCCTGGAGCTATAGAGGAGCACTCGATGCTGTCCCTGGCTTGAAGCAGCCTGTGTTTGCCTCGCTGTTGTTTGCTTCCTGCGCATCTTCCCTCATGAATTAAAACCCTTTCCGACGCGTTTCGAGGCTGGAACGCCCCGTAATCATGGAGTGGGTCACAAGGTCGTCAGACTGCAGCGCTGTATTTAAACCTTTTATTTGGTCGAATGTATCCTCCCTCAATGCGCGTGGCACATTCTGGAAGCATTGAATGCTGGAATTTGAAGTCCCATGCAGCGCTGCTCAGTGTTTACCTTAGGTAGGATCTGACTGTTCGTGACAGTTTTGCACATTTTCGTTTATACCTTAAGTAGGCGGGAATGTCCAGGCATGCAAACGTTAAGCTCCCTAGAGACAGCATGCTGATGCTGACAGGAGAGGTTCCTATCCATCGCCGTTATCATTTTGATCTTGGGTGATCTCGATGAAACTGGTGCCGGCCTCTCACGGCCAGGAGCCGTGTGGAAAATGTTTGAGCAAAGCCCTGGAGCTATAGAGGAGCACTCAATGCTGTCCCTGGCTTGAAGCAGCCTGTGTTTGCCTCGCTGTTGTTTGCTTCCTGCGCATCTTCCCTCATGAATTAAAACCCTTTCCGACGCGTTTCGAGGCTGGAACGCCCCGTAATCATGGAGTGGGTCACAAGGTCGTCAGACTGCAGCGCTGTATTTAAACCTTTTATTTGGTCGAATGTATCCTCCCTCAATGGGCGTGGCACATTCTAGAAGCATTGAATGCTGGAATTTGAAGTCCCATGCAGCGCTGCTCAGTGTTTACCTTAGGTAGCTTCTGACTGTTCGTGACAGTTTTGCACATTTTCGTTTATACCTTAAGTAGGCAGGAATGTCCAGGCATGCAAACGTTAAGCTCCCTAGAGACAGCATGCTGATGCTGACAGGAGAGGTTCCTATCCATCGCCGTTATCATTTTGATCTTGGGTGATCTCGATGAAACTGGTGCCGGCCTCTCACGGCCAGGAGCCGTGTGGAAAATGTTTGAGCAAAGCCCTGGAGCTATAGAGGAGCACTCGATGCTGTCCCTGGCTTGAAGCAGCCTGTGTTTGCCTCGCTGTTGTTTGCTTCCTGCGCATCTTCCCTCATGAATTAAAACCCTTTCCGACGCGTTTCGAGGCTGGAACGCCCCGTAATCATGGAGTGGGTCACAAGGTCGTCAGACTGCAGCGCTGTATTTAAACCTTTTATTTGGTCGAATGTATCCTCCCTCAATGGGCGTGGCACATTCTGGAAGCATTGAATGCTGGAATTTGAAGTCCCATGCAGCGCTGCTCAGTGTTTACCTTAGGTAGGTTTTGACTGTTCGTGACAGTTTTGCACATTTTCGTTTATACCTTAAGTAGGCGGGAATGTCCAGGCATGCAAACGTTAAGCTCCCTAGAGACAGCATGCTGATGCTGACAGGAGAGGTTCCTATCCATCGCCGTTATCATTTTGATCTTGGGTGATCTCGATGAAACTGGTGCCGGCCTCTCACGGCCAGGAGCCGTGTGGAAAATGTTTGAGCAAAGCCCTGGAGCTATAGAGGAGCACTCGATGCTGTCCCTGGCTTGAAGCAGCCTGTGTTTGCCTCGCTGTTGTTTGCTTCCTGCGCATCTTCCCTCATGAATTAAAACCCTTTCCGACGCGTTTCGCGTATATATATATGTATATATATATATATATATATATATATATATATATATATATATATATATATATATATACATACATACATACATATATATATATATATATATATATACATACATACATACATACATATATATATATATATATATATATATATATATATATATATATATATATATATATATATATATATATATATATATATATATATATATATATATATTTAATTTAAATGTAAAAAATATATATTATTATTTTAGTTTAAAAGTTAATAACTGTGAACAGGCCCTATGTCTTTTGGGATACAAGAGTTCCTAGCCAGAAAAAGGCGTTGTAGCAATTTCTTTGGAATGAGGGAAATTAACCAAATTCCCTTGCATTTGCGAAAGGAGTCTCCAAAACGCCTTGTTGGAGAGCTGTATAAGAACTCCCTTCCCCTCTTCTTATCCAGGTCCCCTAGAATATTTGTATATATTTTACTTGTAAAAACTACTTCTATGATTACTTGCTTTTCCACTGTTTTTCTCTTCCTGTATTTTTGCAATGAAACACTATAGTCAGTCAGACGTGGATATTACGTAACTTTGAAAATTTATCCTAAACGTGCAAAGATTCCCTGTCATCCAAAACATGTATTACATCTATTTGCATTCTGTCAAGGTGGTGGATGTGGCGCCTGGTACATTTCTTTTTGGTGCCCCCTCCCCCCAATGACCGCCGTCTCCATGGATTCCTTCACTACCACCCCTGCAACAGTGCCCCTTATTTCTACATATCCCCTCTCTTATAAGCATTTCATTTGTTTTATAGTGCTGCTCATATCAGTATAGGGTGTCAGGGCACTTTATGCCTCACACACATAATACAGAAACAATGAATCATGCATGTGTAAATCATTGTATAGGAAACATTACATAAAGCAATAAGGATTGCAAGTCGGAGGAATCGCATATCATCCACGCTATTAGGGAGTGTATTGTAAGATTGTATGGTTTGTAGAAGCACAATCTCAGGATTTAAAACCTACCACAGTAGTTGGGGGTTGGCTTACTAATAGGAATATATTTTTACCCAAATTAACTCTTTTTTATCAACATTTGGTTATAGAAAACCTGGGGAAAAATAATGCTCTAAAGTATACCACGCAGTTTGCATGCAGTTCTTTGATGACAGGTCATAAGTCTATATTAGAATTGTAACTTATGAACTGAACATAACAATAGGATATCTGTGATAAAAGCAGTAACCCACTGAGCTAGCCACATAAAATACAGTTTTGTGATCTGCCTGACAGCAGGTATTAACCCTCTGAGCTACTTTACAATGAGTCAAAATGGCCACTAGATAAATCTCCGATCTCTCTCCAGCAGGAACATTAATCACCTGCGTTATCTTTCCAATGTTACTGTTGCCTGAAAACTGCTGGACACGTACGGAACTCTGTGGCAGGTGGTTTTAAACCCATAAGTTATTTCTAATCATTAAACAAAGCGCCCCCTCTTTCCCTAAGGTCAGAGCCAGGTGCGGCTGCACTGGTCGCCCCGCCCTAAAGCCGACCCTGCCTTCTGTACTTCTCTGTTTTCAGCACAGTCTTCTTCTGGCTGAATCCATTCAAGTTGTGGAAATTCCACTTCTCTCCTCAACGTAACAATTTTGTTATTAGTTGCGCTATTCCTTTCCACAAAATAAATATATCGTCGATGTATCTTCAATACAAACATAATTGATTTTGCCATTTGATATTTTGTAGAATGTGATCATTTTCATATTGATGCATAAAGATATTGGCGTACGCCGGCGCCGCCGAATTGCCCATAGATGTACCACTCTTTTGGAGATACCAATGATTTTCCCAGGTGAAATAACTTTGCATTAAGGTGAAACTAGAATTTAATCCAACAATGGAAATCCAAATGACCTTACAGAAAATCTTCCAAAATCCCATGGATAAAGGTATAATTGATGAAAAGATGAAAACATTTCTCACTACCGAATACCCTAAACCACCAAGCTTCTATATGACACCGAAAATCCATAAAGACTCGAACAAACCACCTTGTCGGCCAATTGTTTCCACGTGTGGCAGCATACACTAACCAGTAGGGAAACTAATTGATAAATATTTGCAGCCTATTGTGATTACGATGAATTAATTTGTGAAAGATACTACGGATTTTTTGAATAAACTGGCAGTAATTGAATTGACAAAAGAGCAAGACATTATCCTGTGCAGTATCGATGTTCAGGCATTGTACACCTCCATACCCCACCTTAAGGGGATTGAGGCAGTAGAGTAGGCATTGCTAACAATGAACTACGAGGAACCCATGAAAATATTTATATTGGAACTGCTGAATTTCACCTTAATGCACAGTTATTTCACCTGGGAAAATCATTGGTATCTCCAAAAGAGTGGTACGTCTATGGGCAATTCGGCGGCGCCGGCGTACGCCAATATCTTTATGCATCAATATGAAAATGATCACATTCTACAAAATATCAAATGGCAAAATCAATTACGTTTGTATTTAAGAAACATCGACGATATATTTATTTTGTGGAAAGGTCCAAAAGAAGAGTTGGATGAAAATATCATGGAATTAAATAAAATCGATCCAAGAATACAATTCACCTTTGAAATGCACGAAAAAACTATCAACTATCAACTATCTGGATGTTACTATAAGGAAAAATTACAACAAATTTGAAACCACTCTATTCTCCAAAAAAACTGATCGTAACAACCTCTTGGCATATCAGAGCTTCCACCCGCAAGCACTTAGACATCATTTACCATACTCGCAACTGTTGCGAGTTAAAAGGAACGTTTCGGACCCAGAGGAATTCACTAAACAATCAGAAAAAATGGTTCAACGCTTTAAATAGAGGGGTAACCCGGATGTAATATTGAAACAAGCCATAGAGCAACAGTCGAGACAGAAAGAGTCTACTGTCAGCAACAGGATCCAAAAATAACATGTGTAAGCAAGTTTTCCACTGTTACTCCACAATACAAAAGCATCATTAAAAAACATTGGCTGCTTTTACAAGCAGAATCAGACTTCAAAGAAATCTTCAGTGAAATACCCATTTTCGCTTTCAACAGAGAAAGAAATTTGGGTGAAATAATCAAGCAACCCTCAAGTTTACCTCATGCACAGAAATTCAAAGGAACCATTCCTTGCAGAAATTGTGGAAATTGTAATAACATTCTACAAGGCAACACTATCACCCATCCCATGAGGGGCAACAAAATCACTTTGAAAGTGAACGCTACATGCGATACGACTAATATCATTTACATGATTAAATGCCCGTGCGGCAAGGCCTATATAGGTCAGACTGAGCGTAAATTGAAAATACGACTGAATGAACATAAAAGTAATATCAGAACAAGGGCTTTAAAATCAGTTGTGGCAACTCATTTCATTGAAGCCAACCACCAGATCAGTCAGATCAAAACTTGTGTTTTGGAAATAGTGGAGAAGCGAGCTGATAGAGATAATAAAAAAACTCTGCTTAAGCAGGAGAACTATTGGATATACAATTTAAAGTCTTTGAAGCCCAACGGGATGAATGAAAGGACAGAATTCAACTGCTATTTATAAGCATTGTGTATACATATAGTATGTTAGGAGTTGAAAATCCATATTTTAGTAATACAGATGGGTTGTGCAGACGTTGATCATTTGTTTAAGTATGTCTTTCTTTGTTTTGGTTTAGTATATGCGAATCACTCAATTGACAGCTGTTTTATCACATGTCCGCATTTTACTGTGGTTTATATCCTAATTGTTCACCTTGAGAAAAACTTCTGGGTCACTGTAGTTTTACCGCCCCAGTTAGTATTGCAGCGTGTACGCTCAAATCCTATGATATTCATAACATACCATTTACTCTGAATGCTAGTTCCATTTAACCATAGTTGTCAAAATCTTTATTGTCCCCACACGGGGAACACCCAGCATGTGTGGCTGTACTACCCCTTTAACAAAAATGTAGCGTGTAAGCCTATACATTAAACCCCACCCCCTACCCTACGTCACACGCCGACTAACCCCGGCGAGGGAACTCTTGGCGGTTACCCGTTTTTACTGTCCGGATTCAAGATTTCACGGATCCTGGCTTTAAAGGATACAACATTCCTAAGTGGTAAGCGTAATATGGAGCAGTTTGAAATACGATTCAAGCACGTAGCGTAATTCCGCCGAACTGATGCATGTCTTAATTTAGTCTGATAGCCCGCATAGACTCACCACTTGTAAACACACGCTAGCACTTGATTCAAAAGCCGATAATCAGTGACGCTTCTAGATAGGTTCAGCATACCTGATGGGGGCATAAGCGACATTACCCACTGTACTGTGTAAAATGGTTAAACAATCTGGCATTCTAATATACATTGGAGACAGGTTTATGAATTCATGGAGCTCATAGCACACTAGAGTATACGATTGTTGAACAATTATTCGAACAGATGGTATACATAGACTGCATTAACTTTTGACATCGCGTTTAAGTGTTTTTGCATATTATTTACATAAGAGGTAGAATTTTAGGAAGTTTTCTTTTCTTTTCGCAGATTTCCCTGATGAAGGCACTATTGCCGAAATGCATTGGAATGATGAAATCATGGAATGATACATAAGAAAGTTGTTTTGACTATAAGACCATATGTTTATATATGGAATTGAAAAGCAAAATCAAGTATGATGAATGAAGTATGAATAAAATACTTTGAAGATACACACTATAGTGTTCAACACTTTATTTGGAAGAACTTTTCCTGCAGAATTATAGCACACTTCTGTGCCCCAGGAGACACTCACACATACCGTGTTGGTGCAACCCTTTTTGATTCTAGAAACTACTCCAGTGCAGAGAGTAATCCTGAGGAGCACGAACTAATTGGAATAAAATCCCTAAATATCACTCGTAGTGCGCAGTCACAGCATAGAACCTTGTGGGATCCCACCACTTGTCCTAGGTGGTCAGGTTATTAATAACTGCAAAATGAATTTACAACAAAATCACAAAAAGAGATCTTTTCCTGACAAAGACCTAGATTTCTGTCAAATTTGGTGTATTTAGTTCAGCAGTTCGGGCTGTAGTCCTGTCTAAAATCCCTTTGGGAAATTGCATGGGGAAAACATGTTGTGGGACCTCCCCTTTTTCTCCACACCCGCCTGACAAATCACCTTGAAACTTTCCAGACAGCAGCTGACGGGATTGGGGTACAGGTTTTGAAAGATCAGTGAAGATTTGTCAAGCAGCACCAAAGTTATTAGAAAAAGAAAAAATACTTTGTCTATGGAAACTTGGTCCTGACTATAATTACCTACTGGTAACTGCCAGTAGGTAGGTATAGTTAGGACCTAATTTCCATTGAAAAAAGCATTTTTGATTTGCCTGTATCATTGGTGCCAGTTGACGAATCTTCATAAAACTTTCCAAAACAAGTATTTCAGTGACTCTAGTTGTGTGTGGAAAGTTTCAAGGCGATCTGTCAAGGGGGGCTCGAGGAAAAGAGGGGGGTCATAAAAAGTACATTTCCCATGTTAATTCCTATAAGGATTTTAGACATGACTACAGCCCAAACTGCTGGATGGAATTGCACCAAATTATGCAGAAAGGCAGCTCTTGGTCCAGAAGGCACCCTTTTTTTCATTTGGTATAAATCCATTCAGTTGTTTTAGAGTTGTTAAAAGAAATCCAAATTTCTATATCTAGGGATGCGAACCCTCTGTGAACGTTCCCAATCTCGTGCAGAGATCTGATTGGCTGCCAACACTTCAACCAGCCATCTTGGGACTCGGCCACAGCTGAGTCTGAAACAAAAAGAAAAGGTGGGAGTTTAGGAATACCTTGACCTTCTAGACTCTAGACCCATGGATCTTGCCAGGGCAAAAAAGCTTTTTTTTTTTAATTTTCACAGAAAATTGCAATTGTTTTTACAAATTCAGTGAAAATTAAGAAGAAGAAAACGAGTGCAGTCTCCTGTGCTTTTTCATAATGTAGCCCCAGGACGGGCCAGGTCCCAGAAGCATGTAGCATTTGTAACATAAATGAGAGGTACACATGGGTTCTCCTCCTAAGGCTCTATAGAGCCCCAGAGACCACCACTTTCCCGGTGCTTTATGATTATAAAGAATGTAAGCCATATGGCCCCCATTGTTAAATGTTATGTTAAAAATATTTCCTAAGCGCACGTTCACCAACGGTTTCTTGGCCCTTTACTGGTTCAAGGGAGCCCCTGGGACCATCAGTTCCATGGGGCTTGATTTTTAAAAGGGAGGGGAGGCCTCCCACTCCCACCTCCCAGGGCCGTTTGATGCCCCGGGGACCAAAATCTCCTGGGGCACAAATAATAAGGGAGGGGCACATGAAATTTATGGAAGTGGGAAAGGGGCCTAGTGCCCCCTCCCAGACCATATACGACCCCAGAGACCACTTCCTCCCCAGGCCTTGCTTGTGCTAAGTAAAGGAGGGGGCGGATAAAAAACAGGGGAATGATTCTGTTCAGGAGGTGGGAGTCCTCAACTATATTCAAAGCAATATACCTCTGACACCATGAATATAAATCTTCTTTTTACACCAGATGGATTTTTTTTATCCCTGGTTAGTAACTAAATACAAATGAAATTTTTGTTATATTTGGAACCAAGACATGTTGTCCATGTGCTGGACTCACTAACAAAATAATCTATTGCCTTATTTCACATAACACAAAGGAGGGGCGGCGCATGGTGAAAGCAAACACTAACAGGCACATGCATCAATATTGCATTTTGCGATTCCTTAATTGCGAAAAATAAGGAATCACAATTAAGGAATTGCAAAATGCAATGCATCAAGAAATCGTTATAAAAATAGCGATTTCTTAAAATTCCTTAATTGCGATTCTCTAATTGAGAATCAGAATTAAGTAATACTTCCCCATCCATTCCTATGGGCCTAGAGGCCCATAGGAATGAATGGAAAGACATTCTTAATTTGCAATTCACCATTGAAAATTCGAAAATTAGGAATGCAATTTCAAGGGTGCCGGGGTGTCCAAAGGACACCCTGTTGCACCCCTGAAATCTGCTCAGGAGTACATTTTGCACACTCACATGCCCCAAGGGCATGTGTGTGTGTAAAATGGAACTTTGAAAAATGCACTTTAGTGCATTTTGCAAAGTTTTTGCAAATTACCATGAAGGTCAACTTCATGGTAATTTGCTCCCCTTATTTGCGAATTCGCAAAATTTTAAAGTTTGATGCATTGCATTTAAGGAATCTCAATTTGAGATTCCTTAATGCAATCACAATTTAAGAAATCTCAATTTTGTGATTTCTTAAATTGCGAAACTTACTGAAATGTTAATGCATCCCAAAAATGGAAATTGCATTCGCAAACGGCAGAATTTTGCGATTTGCACCGTTTGCGAATGCAATTTCCTTTGATCCATGTGGCTGTGAGTCCACTCCCTGCACGTGGGATCTGTCAAACTGCTCCCACTTGCTACGTGCGGAGTTTTCATTCAGTTCCCTGCTCAGTGTCATGGGAGCAGGGAAACAGATGAAACAAATACTCCCACATGGAGGGAGCTGCATGTTTAGTAGCTCCCTGCATGCAGGAGCAATGCTGGCTCCCGCAGAAAGTTGGGAGCTGGCTGGGACCACAGGGGCATTGATGCTCTCCCCGTGGTCCCCAATGATACACACTGGGTGGGGTCGAGAGGCTCAGGTAGATGTGGCATGTCCCCGGAGGATGGGGTCCCCGGGCCAAAATCATCAGCCTCCATCCCTCACTACAGAAGAGGACAAAATAGGGGGCAGAAAACTCAACAGAAAAAAGGGAAAACGGGGGGCAGAAGAATGTGCAGGAAAGGCAAAACAGAGGGCAGAAAAATGAACAGGAAAGGTAAAACAGAGCAGAAGAGGGCAAAACAGAGGACTGAAAAATGGGGCAAAATGGAGGGCAGAAAAACTAGCAGAAGACACAAAACTGAGGGCATAAAAATGATCAGGAAAGGCAAATCAGTGGGCCGAAAATAGAACAGAAAAGACAACCCAGAGCAGTAGAGGGCAAATCCAAGGGCAGTAAAATGAGCAACAAAGGCAAAACAGAGGGCAGAAAAACAAGCAGAAAAAAGGCAAAACAGAGAGCATAAAAACAAGCAGGAAAGGCAAAATAGAGCAGGAGAGGGGAAAACAGAGGGCAAAAAAACAAAGCAAAATGGAGGGCAGAAGAACAAGCAGAAGAGCAAAACAGATCGCAGAAAAACGAGCAGCAAAAGGCAAAACAGAGGGCAGAAGAATGACCAGAAAAGGCAAATGGAGAGCAGAAAAACAAGCAGAAGGACAAAGCAGAAGGCAGAAAAATTAGCAGAAAAGGCAAAACAAAGAGCAGAAAGGCAAAACGTAGGGACGAAAAATACGCAGGAATGGCAAAATAGAGGGCAGAAAAACAAGAAAAAAAGGAGAAAGGCAAAACAGAGAGCTGCAAAATGAGCAAAAAAGACAAAACAAAGGGCAGAAGCATGAGCAGGTAAGGCGGAAAGGCAAAAAAACAGAGAGCAGGAAAACAAGCAGGAAAGGAAAAAAAGAGGGCAGAAAAGGCAAAACAGAGCAGAAGAGTGCAAAACAGAGAGTGGAAAAACGAGCAGTGAAGATAAAACGTAGGCCAGAAAAACAACCTGGAAAGGCAAAACAGAGAAGAAGAGTGCAAAACGGAGAGTGGAAAAACAAGCAGTGAAGACAAAACATAGGCCACAAAAACAAGCAGAAAAGACAAAGAAGTGGGCAGAAAAATTAACAGAAAAGACAAAACAGAGGACAGAAAAATGAGCAGTTAAAAGGCAAAACAGAGGGCAGAAAGATGAGCAGAAAGACAAACAGAGCAAGAAATGAGGTGAGATGGCACAAACAGAGGGCAGCAGGTAGACAGGCAGCAGACTGTAGTGGGCTGTTGGCAAACTTGATAAACGAACCTGTGTCAAATATTAAGTTTAAAGGTACTGAGTTATAAAAGTCATCTATAATCTCATATTGGATCAGCATTGTCATGCTGTGTTTCTATTGTGGATAAATTATTAATTTGCTCATTCAGAAGTTTGATCACTGTGTGAGATGTTTGACATGGTGCACATGCTGGTATAACGATAGAGGCAATATTGCAGATAGAACAATCCTCTTTCTACTTCTTATTCTTTATTAACATTTGCCCAAATGGAAAGGCATATATTATAATAAATGGGTCAACCCACTAGTACTGGGACCTGGGTAATCAATGGTATATGAGAAGGGGTCCCAGACGGAACAACATAAGACAAACAAATCAGCAAAATTAACCTCATAAGCATAGACTTCAAAGAATGTTATTTAATATACATCCTTCCTTGTAAATTCATTACCATATCCTTTTCGCAATAATACAATTCAAAACATTTCATGATAAGCCCAGAAAAAGGAGGGGGGGGGGGGAGGTGAAGAAAGAAAAATTGTGCACCATAGGTTTAAATTAGTCATAAAAGAATAGCATAATATGTGGTCTCATCAATATTTGAACATATAGTGCCACACTGGATATATATACATTATCATATATCAACTCATAGATTGAGAAAATCCTATCCTGTAATAATCAGGCACAGTCCACAAGTGATCAGTTTGCCCACAGGTAAGAAAGGATAACAGTATGTCGACGTTTCGACCCCAGTTTCGCAGGCAACGATATTGCCCTACAGCGGGGTCTTCCTCAGGACGGGTGGTGGTGGGGTGTGGGAGTACAAAAAGGGGCACCTACAAAAGGAAAAACTAAATTAGGATTGATATATTCTTACAAGAATAACTGAAGGCTAATTAAAGCCAAGCCTAGTTACCTACACGAAGCACGGTGAATCTAGCGGCTCCGTCTGAAACTTGTTGGGCCAAGGGCTCCTATTGCCAAGAGAGCGTTATCCTAAAAATAAATTAGGCATTTATAAGACAGTGGACCTTACTCGGCTATAATCCACGCAATTTCATACTTAATATCAGCACACGTGTATGCTTTAGTGAAAACATCATACACTACCCAGCCGGGTTAAAAACATAAGTTACCAAATCAAACAACGGAGAACCAACCAGACCAGCCAACCACAGGGCTAGCCCCTACAATTCATGTCATTCCTTACTCCACAGAAGTGCGTCAGACACTAGTCAAAGGCTCACCTATTCACGCGGCAGTGATCCTAGGTGCTGTTTATGCATGGGAACGCTTCTATTCATGACAGAAAACTCACATCTGCAATTAACAAAAAGATGCGATTCAGAACCTATTTGACATGTCGTCATTGCATTCTACCCCACTACTTCATCTGTTTACTCACCATATATGAGGGTGAAACAAAAGGAGCCAAAACAATTTGCTGGCAGTGACTTCTTGCTTCCAAATCGCTAATCGGGAAAACTGCCTTTAATTAAGACCTCCTAGGTTCGTTTATATATCTAGGAATTGAAATAAACAGGAGGCGTGTGTTACCAAACACATTAGCGACCTCCGCATCGCTGAAATGGGAAACGATTCCGGTATAACTAAAGCTTACCCGAAAATCGAACAAAGCGGGAAAGCTCCTCGCTGTCCATCCGTGTACCATTTAATTTAATGACTTGCCGCGCGCCATGGAGCGGGTTGAGCGGTGTCTTTTAAACAATCCCCTTCAAAGTTCACTCGGGTTTCTAAGAAACAAAATAAACGGGAGGCGCGTGTTAGCATGTGCACTCGCGACCTCCGCATAGTCAGAGAGGAACATGTCTATTAATAGTCTCGAGCTTACCCATTCAAGGATGCGTGCAGAATCCTCCGCATAACAGCACACCGTTTACTCTAGTGACCTGACGCGGGGCCAGGGGCGGGATATATCGACCGGGCAGCAGCTAAATGTCACTGCTTGCATGTAGCCAATGGGCAAAAACACATCTCTTCAAAACCTATTAGTCAAAAGCCACTTTCAGATTAAAGAAGAACCCAAATGGTGGACGGAACAAAATGTAGGCTTTAAGCCATGCACCACATGCAAAGCATGTAAAATAGGTAAAAAAATGAAGACTGTGTTAGAACCAGATGGAAAACACATGCCTATCAAACAGTACATCACCTGCACATCCAAAAACGTGGTGTATGTGATAGAATGTAAATGTGGAATGAAATACATAGGATCTACCACATGCATGTTAAAGAAAAGAATACTGGAACACATCCGGGCTGTAAAGAACTCGAACATGTTGTATGCCACAGCAAAACACTTGAGCACTTGCCAAAATGGGGATTGGCGAGCCATGAACTACTATGGATTGAAGATGCTGACCAAATCAGACAGAGGAGGAGACACGGTCCGTCTTCTTCGTCAGATGGAATCACGCTTCATTATCCGATTCTGTACAAAACAGCCCAGAGGCATGAACTTTGGAGAAGATCTCCACATACATCTGGAGTAAATATGAACTCAGCGAGAACAATATATGGACGAGGGTACTATACCCTAAATTTGAACACTTAAACTATGAATGCAAATGAAATAAGATACGCCCTTGAGTGAAAACAACTTAGGACGCTAAGTACTATACTTGTACAATCAGAACACGCCAGTCCTTTGTTTGTCATTAATGTTTTTAATCATTTTTGCTTCATAAACTACGTATCCCACAATGCCACTTTATGGCTCAGGTGGGACAGTATAAAAATGGAAAGCAAAAAAGGACTTGCTGACCGTGAGAAAAGCCGTGAGGCTGAAACGCGTCGGTGGAGTGTTGGTGTAATAAAAACTTCTAAATGAGTATCTGGTTGTGCTGCCCCTCTTGTGTTCCATATATATATATCACTGCTCCAAGTTGCCCCTCGACAAAGGTGCACCCTCCAGTAGCTCGCACAACGGCGTTCACCAGGCAAGGCAGGAATTCGTCCTCCGATAGGATTCACAGTTCTTTAGCCGATCATTAAAAAGCCTGACGCGTTTCTGAGTTAAATACTCTTAATCAGAGGCTCGGCGAAAGTTCGTGCTATGACACGCCCATATTCAAAATTAATTCCCCACAGGTGGGTTTCAAACGCAATGTTCACTGGGCATTGTAGTCTGTGTCACATTCATAAATCCATAGATGGATGCACGACACTGGGGGTCCCGAGGCTCAGAATATTCGGAGTCTCATGTGGGAACCGGTAGCAGACAGGATTATGGCTTGGTACGAGTCGCCGAGGCCCATCCAGGGCTTTCATGGACAGTTTTAATTCATCGTGCATCCATCTATGGATTTATGAATGTGACACAGACTACAATGCCCAGTGAACATTGCATTCGAAACCCACCTGTGGGGAATTAATTTTGAATATGGGCGTGTCATAGCACAAACTTTTGCCGAGCCTCTGATGAAGAGTATTTAACTCAGAAACGCGTCAGGCTTTTTAATGATCGGCTAAAGAACTGTGAATCCTATCGGAGGACGAATTCCTGCCTTGCCTGGTGAACGCCGTTGTGCGAGCTACTGGAGGGTGCACCTTTGTCGAGGGGCAACTTGGAGCAGTGATATATATATATATATACATACAAAGCTGATGTCACATGAATTGCACGGCAAACAGAAAGCAGCACTCCAGTTTAGATTTTCACCATTATATTGTGCTCAAGACTGAAGCATTTCCGCTTCACAGAAGTCTTTCTCAAAGTAGTTTGAAAAATGCTCTATTTACTCTTGATATACATGCCTTGATAAATAGAAAGCAACAACATATTATCGAAATCATGCTGTTTTCAAATACTACATGATATTTGAATGAAATTTTTCAGAATTTTCGTTACAATGTAAACATATGATTGGTGAAATATACAAAGCATGTCATCAGTATATGAATGTATAAAACTATTGCTAATATCAAACATATCGAACAAATCAATATAGTGGCAATAATATACAGCTCACTTGAGCAAAAGAAATAAAAAGCGCAGCTTTCAAAATTGTTTTGATGCAGTGCTTGTGTCATTATTGCTAAAGTGCAAAAATGTAAGAAAAAGTAAAGTGGGAAAGTGCAGATAGTTCAGTAATCACATCACCAAAGCGACAATTACATGATTTGTTTCTTCTTATTAGTCCTCATATTGTGAATATCATACATTAAGGATTTGATAAAAATCAGGTATTTAGGACAAGTATCCTCACACAATTAAATGCATAACAACTAAAAATCATTTCAAATCACAACTAATATACCTTTGTTGGGCAAGTGCATCAGTATTTCCATTTAGGAAGCCTTCTGTTTATACCAGAAATACCCATCATCGAATGTGTAATAAGAATTCAAACTAAGAGGATCAGGTATGGCAATGTGAGTGGGTGTTTTCATATATCTATTTGGACAAGGACAATATCAACAGGTTAAAGAAAATCAAAATAAAACTATGAGTAAGAAATACTGTAAGTGCAAGAGCTAACTAAATAGAGGATTTCATCAAAGATGATAATCAATAAAGGGATTAAGCCTTATCTGCAACAGGAACACCTAGTCTGCAGGGTATAGCTAATCTGTTCATACCCATGCCTATTGCTAACTTCTCATCACTGTTAAGGCCCAACGGCCATCGATGATATATTGTGATTCTAGGACTCTTAGATGGCTCTCTGTATCCCCTGTTCCGATATGTTTTACCACCCTGTCTATACCATAAAAAAGGTGAATAATTCATTATCAATTTTATGCACTTTAGCAAAATGTCATGCCACAGGGTAAGTCTGATCATTGCTTCTAATGTCCTGAAGATGTTCCAATACTCTCTTCATGAGAGGTAGCTTTGTGTTACCGATGTACATTAGTTTGGATGGACATTCTAGGGCATAGACCATAAAGTCCGAGTTACAGGTGATACATTTGATAAGGGACCTGGTCCTACCAGTAGACAGTGTAAACTGCTTGCAATTTATGTTTTGCAAGAGACCTTTTGTTCATTTACCTATGTTTGTGTTTTCTCTGGATTGGAATGGGTATGTCGAGAATATCCCTAATAGATCTAGGTTTTGGTTGGTGACCTGGGGCCAAGCCTCTATACTTCTTCTTATGACTGGGTCAGTTGTTATGAGATCCCAATGTTTTTTTCAAACTGTCCATGATTTTATACGATCTCCTGTTGTAGGTGATTCTAAATCTAGGACTTAGACTGCTGGTATCTGCCTTTTTAGAGCGTTCTTTAAATAGAACATCCTCATGTTTCATATTTTGAACTTTTTGTTTTTCCTGATTAAGACCTTTATAGGGGTACCCATGTTCCCTGAAGCGTTGCACCATATTTTGTTGTTCTTTTTTGTACACTCCTTCAGTGCCGCAATAACGACGCGCTCTCAGGAGCTCCCCATAGGGGACACTCCATTTAAGTAGGTTTGGATGGTAACTCCCACCATTCAGTTTCCTAGTGCCAGCAGTTTTTTTTCTAGGCAGTGAAGTTTTGAGAGTGTTCCATCGGTGAGAAAAGAGGTATACAGAAATTCACTTTGATCTTTACTTTTTTTGTAAGTGAACCTTAAACTAAGATCATTGGTTTGCAGGATATTAATGAACTCTTCAGCAAGTTTGATATCGCCCTCTCAAATGAAAAAAAGGTCATTAATATACCTTAACCACATGGAGATATGATTGGTATATCGCTCTTTGGTATCTATCCGGACCACCCGCTCCTCTCACCAGCCAAAGAAAAGATTCATGAAGCTGGGGGCGGAGCAGGAGCCCATGGAAGTTCCAGAGCTTTGGTGATTTAAGGTGTCTTCAAATATAAAGATATTTTATTCTAAGAAGAAGACATAATGTGCTCAACATGCTGGTGTGATCAAAGAAAGAGATCCATCTGTCCCGGAAAAAATACATACAAACATTCACTCCCATTTTCTGCTCAATGCATGTATACAGTGAGCATATATCTAAGGTGTTCATAGGGTAAGATTCCTCCTACTTGATGTCATGAATTCTGTGTAGAAAATCAGTACTAGTCCTATAAACAAATCTTAGACTTATGGAGACAAGAAATGCTCAAGAAAGATAGCTGTGTTTTCTGACAGACCCCTGTTTGATGATAATCTGAGTCTTACCAGTGGGCTAGTGGCATTTATGTAAACTTTTGGAAGTAGAATAAGGCAAGATGTTGTGGAATTGTCAATCCTTAATAACCACTATTCATCAATATACAATAGACCATTTGAGTGCCAATCCCATAAGAGGTCATGCATATTATGTGTGGATGGAATGTTTATACGTCGCCCAATCAATTGCTTCATAAGAGCTTTGATCTCCAAGCTGTCTCCTAGCGTCTGCTCTATAGTTAGAAATATCCATCACCACTATGTTGCCGCCCTTATCAGATGGTTCAATTACTATAGTGGGGTCTTTCATCAGATCTTGTAAGGCTATCTATTGTCTGTTCTTTCCTAAGATTGTCATATCTGGGAATATCAGTGGTGTTTCAGAGTTTGTCAAGTTCACTAATCATTACACTCTGGAGCGCTTCTATGTTATCATGTGCCATATTTAGATTGAGTCGGGCCTGGGTTTAAGTCTATTAATGATGAATGTCTACCACAAAACCGAGGTCTCTTAAAATGGCACAGGCATTATCAACAGTGGAAATGTCGGAATTACTCTCAAGATCATGTGCTGTAAGAATGAAATCACCATCCTGCAGCTTGAAATTGGTATCTGCCAACCCACCCCCATATCCCCCATGTTTGTCTTTGTATGATAAAGAGCTTTAGACATAGCATACAGTTTCATGAGTTTTAGTTTTTGTACTTCAGACATATATATATATATATATATATATATATATATATATATATATATATATATATATATATATATATATATATATATTTAATTTAAATGTAAAAAATATATATAATTATTTCCGTTTAAAAGTTAATAACTGTGAACAGGCCCTATGTCTTTTGGGAAACAAGAGTTCCTAACCAGAAAAATGCTTTGTAGCAATTTCTTTGGAATGAGGGAAATTAACCAAATCCCCTTGCATTTGTGAAAGGAGTCTCCAAAACGCCTTGTTGGAGAGCTGTATAAGAACTCTCTTCCCCTCTTCTTATCCGGGACCCCTAGAATATTTGTATATATTTTACTTGTAAAAACTACTTCTATGACTACTTGCTTTTCCACTGTTTTTCTCTTCCTGTATTTTTGCAATGAAACACTATAGTCAGTCAGACGTTGATATTACGTAACTTTGAAGAATTGTCCTAAACGTGCAAAGATTCCCTGTCATCCAAAACATGTATTACATCTATTTGCATTCTGTCAAGGTGGTGGATGTGGCGCCTGGAACATTTCTTTTTGGTGCCCCCTCCCCCCAATGACCGCCGTCTCCATGGATTCCTTCACTACCACCCCTGCAACAGTGCCCCTTATCTCTACATATCCCCTCTCTTATAAGCATTTCATTTGTTTTATAGTGCTGCTCATATCAGTATAGGGTGTCAGGGCACTTTATGCCTCACACACATAATACAGAAACAATGAATCATGCATGTGTAAATCATTGTATAGGAAACATTACATAAAGCAATAAGGATTGCAAGTCGGAGGAATCGCATATCATCCACGCTATTAGGGAGTGTATTGTAAGATTGTATGGTTTGTAGAAGCACAATCTCCGGATTTAAAACGTACCACAGTAGTTGGGGGTTGGCTTACCAATAGGAATATATTTTTACCCAAATGAACTCTTTTTTATCAACATTTGGTTATAGAAAAATTGGGAAAAAATAATGCTCTAAAGTATACCATGCAGTTTGCATGCAGTTCTTTGATGACAGGTCATAAGTCTTTGCGCTATATTAGAATTGTAACTTATGAACTGAACGTAACAATAGGATATCTGTGATAAAAGCAGTAACCCACTGAGCTAGCCACATAAAATACAGTTTTGTGATCTGCCTGACAGCAGGTATTAACCCGCTGAGCTACTTTACAATAAGTCAAAATGGCCACCAGACAAATTTCCGATCTCCCTCCAGCAGGAACATTAATCACCTGAGTTATCTTTCCAATGTTACTGTTGCCTGAAAACTGCTGGACACGTATGGAACTCTGTGGCAGGTGGTTTTAAACCCATAAGTTATTTCTAATCATTAAACAAAGCACCCCCTCCTTCCCTAAGGTCAGAGCCAGGTGCGGCTGCACTGGTCGCCCCGCCCGAATGCCGACCCTGCCTTCCGTACTTCTCTGTTTTCAGCACAGTCTGCTTCTGGCTGAATCCATTTAAGTTGTGGAAATTCCACTTCTCTCCTCAACGTAACAATTTTGTTATTAGTTGCGCTATTCCTTGACCTCCCCCGCCTAAACTTTTTGGATACCTCTCTGAATAATTCTTCCAATTTGCCAGCCTTCATTGATCACATTCTCTTTTTCTTTTACTTTCCTTTATTTCGTGCTTCCCCCTTTCGATCGCCACCCTTTGAAGTCATTTTTACTCTCCGGCTCTTTTCATTCCCTTTACAAATAAGAAATTCTTCTACACCTAAGAAAAGCTCTGTTCCTTTGTTCTGTCTCTTGCCATATTTTGCTCCTCTGATGTGTTTCTGAATTCCCTGAGAAAGACATCTATATCTACAAATAATGTTCTTTGTTATTATACACAGTAGCTTTAACAATCCCAAGTTTATCTACAGTAGGAATTGCCACGCTTTTTCTGGGTGCACTTTTATCCACATACTAGTCTTTTTGCCAGCTTCAGTACTTACACAACCCCTCCTCAGACCTCCGTCGTTGGATCATATGAATTGGGGCAATTTTTAATTCACCAAACACAGATGTGTTGAATGCTTCCCGGGCATGGCCAGAGCCTGGGTGGTGTTTGTGTGGGCGGGGGGGGGGGGGGGGGCTGGGGGTGCCAGTCAGTGGGAGGTGGCACAACAGTCAGAAGGGTCGTCCAACAGTGACATGCAGACGCAACGCCTCTGTAAAGCAGGCGTGTAAAATCACATTTCACCAGAATGCTTGCCAGTGGCCCACATTAATCCAGAGAGATGCGATCCAAGCCATTTATTGGGTCAGACACGTCGCATTAGGGGACCAGCTTGTCATCTAGTAGCCCCAACGATTAAGTGGAGGGCAGCAGTATAAGATTCGCCTTCATTCAGAGGCTGAGGAATGCATTATCGATGTAGTAAAAGCGAAAGCTCCTCAGCTTCATACCTATCACAGGTGGCTTCACGGACAGTGTCATTAGTACAGTTTCATCTATTCAGCAAAACCCCCAGAAGATGGGCACTAGTGAAAAGCCTTAATGGCCAAGGTTTTTCAGAATGTGAGGTAGTGGCGTTACTGGCACCATCCCTCCTAAAGATGCATACATCTGGCTCATAAATTTAAATTCAGTAAACATGTCCAATAAACGTAAAACTATCACTTACGTTCATAATTAGAAAAAAATAAGTTGATTTGAAGATTACATGACCCCAGCCACCGCACCACTTCATTTTTATTGAGAGATTGCAAGTATGTTTAAGACACACATTGTGTATTCCTAATGCTTTGGTTATGTTTTGTAGCATTGGGAAGTACAGATTTGTTATATGCTACTTCGTCTAGTTCTGGTCTCAAAAACCTGTCGTCGAAGATGCCACGTTTCACAAGAAATCAGAAGAAATCCAATTGATCAGTTGTATTTCAGGCCTTACGAGTGCATGCGCAGATCACCCTGAGGCAGTGAGGTAGAGGAGGACAGCAGCCCGGGACGCCGGAGTCAAGGTAAGTTTCGTGTCTCGCTTCGAATAATGACAGACACGAGTGTATATGATAATCAGGAGCTTTATTCACTATGTCTTATCTGGTCTCTGTCCCAACTCTAACTGCCCCTTTTCTGTCTCCGCTCCTCCTCTTCCTCTGGCCCCCTTAGCTCCGCCCACTCCCAACTACTAGAATGCATCACAATATTACATCTCCCCCCTTATTCCTAGATCCTCGATCAGCCACATGGGTCCGTGGGTCGTTCATTTGATCCTGGTAGACGCATCTCTGTTTCCTTTGTGTGACTGTCTGTCACCTTGATGAGAGCATCCTTTACTACAAGAGTGCTTCTCTGCAATTGCATAACGTCTCGTGTGATCTGCGTATGCTCAGATTCGTGGTGATTTCCAATCGGCTTCTGGGTGATCCACTCACCTTCAGTGTCTGAGGTGACTGCGAAGGGCTCAGTTTGATATCGGCAGTCTGTCATTCTTTGCGACTCTTGTTCTATTGACGCTCAATCTCTTTTCTGAGGGGATGTTGTTCTGGTTCTCTTCCGAGCACCCGCATGTCCTTTTGCTTCAGTTTGTCTTGTCCGGTTGAGGGCACCACTGCCCTCCTGTTCAGAGCCATGGGTGCCAGACGGCAAGGTGCGATCTGGAGAGATCGTCTTGGTATGGTTTGGGGAATTATTTACTACCTCCGGTTGTCTCATCCACTCCCGCTCGGGACTGGTGAACCCTTGGAACATCTGGGCATATGTATGTTTCTCTCTCGTCCGATGATGATCTGTCTCTATGGACACGTCTGGCTTTCTTTGCAGATTGACTGGCTGGTCCTTTTCCATTCAGTGCGTGAAGTCCACTATATCTGTTTTCCTTTTGTAGGCCCTTTGAGTCAGCCTCGCTGACCCCATCAGAGGTGACGGTGTATTATTTACGTCTTGATGCACCTGTGACCAACATGACAGGTTGTCTTGTGGAATGATTGAGTGTTCAGAGACATTGGTGTGAGACTTGTTGCTCTTGACGGTTGCTCTTGATAGTTCTCTGGTGTGTTCGGATGATTGACGCCATGGCCGTTGTCGGGACCACGACTCGGTCGACTTGAAGGATCGGACCGACATGCTTTCTGAATCAGAGAAGTTCTTTGTCGATTTCCTTTGGGAACGTTCCTTTGAGAATGTCTTAGCGAGTGGATTTCTACCAGGGTTATCTTTGGGTTGTTTCTCCGAGTATCTTTCTCGAAGTGTCTTCGTTGTCAATTCACTGGAGACGTTGTTCGATAACCACATACTTGTTTCTTGAGTTTGATCCCAAGGTGTTTCATTTCTGCCTCTCTCACATGATGGTAATGACCTCCTCTCAGTTTCTTCATTATTTCGGATGTCATGAATGCGTTTGTCTTCCCCTTTACATTGTCTGAGTGAATCAGTCCATCTTATGTAGTTCGCTTCCTCTTCACACTTGTTTGATGCACTGACATCTGTGCTACCGGTGTGATATGTTCTCCTGTTTGATGTCTCCTCGCACTCGTCTCTAGACTTTGGCGAACAGTGAGGTGCTTGTGTGTCGTTGTGTACCGATTTCCAGTGTTGACCTGACTGGTCCAGTCTTCTATATTTTGCCTTTCTTGCGCGTTTGTTGGTCAGACTGTCAACTGGTCCATTGGTGCGATCTGTCCCACTTGACACTTCATCTGCTTCAGAACCGTTTGCACCATATGTTGACTGGCTCCTTGAGGTTGAACAACTCCTTGAGGTTGTATCAGTGCCGCTATCGCAACCCTGACTCATCCTGGTCCTTTGTGTTGTTGACTCGGAGTATTTCATGACACTTTGTCTCTCGTTTTGCTTTGGCTCTGATTTGCCTTCACCCTCCCTCTTTCTGGTTTTGTTTGTTTCTTGGGGTTTGTTCCCAGACATAAGGGATGTCTCTTTCCGGGTATCTTTGTGTATTGCATTCGAGTGCATGTCTTTTGATATGTCTCTCGCTTTGACCCGCACTCCAGCTTCGGCCTTTCTGATGATTTCCTTTAGCGACCACTGTCCTCGAAGGATCTTGCGCTTCGTGTTAGTATTTGAACAGCCTTCGATTATCCAGAGCCGAACTGCTTCCTCATTTGTAAATGTGTTGAAGTAGCAGCATGGTACCAAACTTTGCAACCGGGTGATGAATTTCGGCAATGGTTCTCCTGGTTCCTGCCGTGTTGTGGTGAAGGCGATGCGAGCATGATCCACGTCTACCTGTGCATGGAAATGGGCACGTAGCTTCTCTTGGAGTCTTTCATAGGTCTCTGTGTCTTTTTCAGGAAATGTTCTGATTAAGTGTCGGCCCTCATGACCTACCAGCTGGAGGAGTAGTATCAGACATTTTCTATCTCTTCGCTCACCAATTGCTTCAAGAAAATTGTCCATTGATTCCAGCCACCGGTTCCATTTGAGACCCAAACTTCGGGTGTCAGTCTGTGTCACTGGGGGCGGCACTTCAATGCAGGGATTGGACCGCTGTGTTACTTCTCCCACCGCCATGAGAGAAGAAGATTCTGATCTACTACAGGCACAGGACTGTTCACTTTGCTTCCCGTCTTCTTTGCTGACTCTCTTCAGCCGAGATCCTTGGTCTGGTCGTTTGCTTTGAGGTTGGTAAGCTTCGCAACTCTCTCAGTATGCGCCAGTGAGTGAACTTGGATTTCGTGAGTTTAGACTGGCCACCACTCAGCTAGACTATGCGTAACTCGTGGCTCCCTTTCCTTAGAGTCGCATGCTAGCTGCAGGTGGTTGATGGTTCTTCCGCTACGGTGCCTGGCACATTTGACATCTTGTTCGTTCATGCGTCTCTTCTGGACTAGTACAGGTCCTTCAATCGCTTCGTTGATGAGGGAAGGCTTCCTCGACATTCATCTACTCATACTTCTGGATCATTTATTTTATTAGCCTCTCTTACTTTTGAATTGTTTGTCTTCATGTGGGGCTGAACGTTTACTTTGGCACTTGCCTTTGCTTGTGTTTGTCGCATTCGAGGTTTGTCCGGGCTTGTGCTTGTTTTCAGTGCATACCTTGCACTCGCCTGTGCTTGCTGTGTTCATTGGCCCTTTGCTCCTTTCACTTCATGTTTCTTATACTCGTGCTTGTTTACATTCAGTGCGATCTTTGCTTGTTTCTGGTACTGCCTTCTTCTGGGTCTTCTGCAATTCTGCCCTCTTCGGGGTCTTCTGCAGGACTGCCCTCTTCAGGGTCTTCTGCCGTTCTGCCCTCTTCGGGGTCTTCTGCAGGACTGCCCTCTTCAGAGTCTTCTGTTGTTCTGCCCTCTTCGGGGTCTTCTTCAGGACTGCCCTCTTCAGGGTCTTCTGCCGTTCTGTCCTCTTAGGGGTCTTCTGCAGGACCGCCCTCTTCGGGGTCTTCTGCAATTCTGCCCTCTTCGGTTTGTGCTCACCGTTGTCTTTATTTGTCTTTTGCATTTCCTTATGCTTGTTTCATCACACTTCTTATATTGGCCAGTGCTTGTTTTCTTGCGCCACTTGCATTTGCTTGTGCTTGTTTACTTGTTTGATTCACTTCTTGCATTTGCTTAGGCTTGTTCGCTTGCCTCTTTTTTTGTTTGCCAATGCTTGTTTGGTCTTTGTCAATGCTTTTACCAATGCTTGCGGCTTGCTTGTGTTTCACTCTCGCCTTTGCTTGTGCTTGTTTGTCGCCATACTCTTGACCTTTAATGTATTTTTCATTAATTCTTACTATGAGGGGGGGAGGCAGGCGGCGAGGTGGAGCGTTGCTAGTTCCCAACTCCGTGGACCTCCGTGTAGTCCAGGCCAGCTCCGCCCAGGGTTATATATGAGTCGTTAGGTTTGTTATGTGAATGTGTGCATTTTCTTTCCCTGCAGTATGGCGTACAAATACTTACCATTACCGATTCATGTGCATAGCTACCTTGTGGCCCGATTATTATGTGTGACACTTGATGCCATCCATGGATTTTTAGCTAACATTTTGCATTCACCAAACTGTTATTTCTCTAGTTAGTGTTACAAAAAAATAGTCTTAATTTCCCAACATGCAAAGTAGTGTGAGCTACTGACTGAAAGTATCAAAAAGATATGGCTCCACTTGACTTCTATGCCAGTGTTTCTTTGCCACAACACCTTCACATGCATACATTTTGCTATACTTCTTTATCCATCTTTATTATACACTATTGTACTTATTTATTCATTCATCTTTATTCATTTATGTTGGAAAGCATCCTCTGTCCTTCAAATCTCGCCAGAAAACAACCTTATGACAAGAGGTTGCTCAGTAGCTTCTGCTCGGAGCCCACTTGGCTCCGCTAGGACAGAGGCGTGACAGGCTCCATAGTACCCACCTGCCTCCATGCTTACTGACAATCCATGATGGTTCTTTGGACACCTCATAGTGAGAACCCGACATCCACTACTCAACTAAGAGTACACTGCACACTTGGGAAAGCATGAGAATCTTTATTCAGCATAGGTGAAGCACATGCCTACCACCTTGGCTGAGCAATAGCAAATAAATCGCTCCACCCAACAGAATCACCATTAATAACGTCCAGAACAATCAATAGCAGCATTGTGTGGTATTTACCCAAAAAGATAGTGATTTGAAATGTTTGTCAGACGGAAATGTCAAGACAAAGTCATGCAGTCCTGGTACACTTGTGTCACTATATGGTCCATTGCTTGGTATTTGGTAATATTTGCTAATCATTGTCACTCCATATTCCCCTTCCATGTCACATCACTCAATTGTGAATCACAAACCGTGTGGCCACTCCTTTGCTTCAGGTGCTGATCATCACTGCCCATGCTCTTGCCATACTATTCTCCTTTTCAACAGTTCATTGTTAGTTCTTCTAATCAAGACGTCCAGGTCATTGTGCCACTATCGTTAGGGTGCACTTTGGGGTTGATTCTGCCAGCACCTCACTCTTAGTTCTGACAATCTGTCAGAGCAGTGCATTATGTATCGGTCTTTGGTGTGCACTGTTATTTTGATTCATACAGCACCTCACTCTTAGCCCAGGCAATCAGTCAGATAAGCCTATTGTGCCACAATCATTGGTGTGTACTTTTCTATTGATTCTTACACCAGCTCATTCTCAGGTCTGAGAATTTCCCAGGGCACTTAGTTACAGTCATTGATTTGTACTTTAATCTTGATTTTCAGAAAGGCCTGGGCATTGCCCCTCTACCTCAGGCAATCCCCGTCGCTAACTCAATTCAGGAAGGATCTCAAGACCTGGCTCTTCGACTGAACCGCCACGCCCAGATGGATCAGCAGGCCCTCCCCAACTTCCACAGCGCCGTGAGGGTGAGTAGCCATGCTATACAAACTCCCGATTGATCGATTGTGTTGCAATCTTCAGCATGGATACTCCATATGAGTCACTGCAGTCTTGTATCAGTTGTGCCTTGCTGTTCCAGGCAATGTTTGGCAGCATCAGGTGCCCAGTCACAACCATGTTTAAACATGTAGATCCCCCTTTCCAGTTCACTTGTCCCGGGGCCAACCTCATTCTGACAATCATTCAGTCAATCATAACATTTGTAAAGCATGCTACTCACCCGTGAAGGTCTCAAGACGCTGAGGGGGGAGGGGTGGTGCTACTGCTCGAATAGCCAGATTTTGAGAAGTTTTCTGAAGGTTAGTAGGTCCTGGGTCTTCCGTAGGAGGATGGGGAGGGTGTTCCAGGTCTTAGCGGCGAGGTGGGAGAAGGATGTTCTGTCGGTGGTTGCTCTTCAGATGCGGAGGACGGTAGCAAGGGCGGGGTTGGCGGAGCGGAGCTGTCGGTTCGGAGTGTAGAAGGTGAGTCGTCTGTTGAGGTATGCTGGTCCGGTGTTGTGTAGTGCTTTGTGTGCGTGGGTGAGGAGCTTGAAGGTGATCCTCTTGTTGACGGGAGCCAGTGCTGGTCTCTCAGGTGGGCAGTGATGTGGCTGTGGTGAGGGATGTCAAGGACGAGGCATGCGAGGCGATTTCTATGCGTTGGAGTCTATTCTGGAGTTTGGCTGTTGTTCCTGCATAGAGGGCGTTGCAGTAGTCCAGTCTGCTGCTGATAAGGGCCTGGGTGACTGTTCTACTTGTTTCGGTGGGGATCCACCTGTAGATCTTGCGGAGCATGCAAAAGGTGTTGAAGCAGGAGGACGAGATGGCATTGACTTGCTTGGTCATGGAGAGTGTAGAGTCGAGGATGAATCCCAAGTTGTGTGTGTGGTCTGTGGGGGTCGGTGCTGTTCCTAGTGCGGTCGGCCACCAGGAGTCATCCCAGGCTGAGGGAGTGGAGCCGAGGACGAGGACCTCTGTTTTGTCCGAGTTCAGCTTCAGGTAGCTCTTCTTCATCCACTCGGCTACAGCTTTCTTTCCTTCATGGGGTTTGGTTTTGGCGGTGAGGGGGTCCTTGGTGAGGAGAGTATCAGTTGGGTGTCGACGGCGTAGGAGATGACATTAAAGGTCGTGCAGTCGGGTGACGTGGGTTAGCGGTGCTATGTAGATGTTGAACAGTGTTGGGCTGAGGGATGATCCTTGGGGTACGCCGCAGGTGATCTCTGAGGCTTCGGATCGGAAAGGGGGAGGCGGACGCTCTGGGTTCTGCCGGTGAGGAAGGAGGTGGTCCATTGTGTTTTGATTTTCTTGGTAGATTGATATCAAGTGCCTTTCCCTTGAAAAGGTCCTGTTGTTTTAACAGCCAGCTGTGGCATTTTAGCAAATAAATTCCCCAGCAGATGAAGTGGTGTGGCATGATGGCAGCTAGCTTGATGAGCAATCCAAATAGCCACAACAGTGGATGGAAGGCTTAATTCAAGAGCTTTGTTACCCCAGGTTACTAGTCCTTGAAGATATCGAATGACTGGTTATCTGATAGCTGCTGTATATTGATGTCTGTTTTCCAGTGCTTAATTTGAGCCGGTGGTTTCCAGTGGTCCACATCGGCACCATCAGGTATGACATTGTGGTGCTGTTTGCCTAATTTGAAGATGAGCACAACAACAATGGTTTATTAATTGAATATACACAAAAAATGACTAATACCTGCCACTGTAGCCATTCTTATTGTTTTGGGGGTCTGGAATAGTCTGAACTGTCACACCTGTAAGAGTATGACGTTTAGTAGTTCAGTTGGTACAATCACTGGCAGCACTTGCAAGGGCAATGGGTGGTGTAAGCTACAGTGGCCACCTGACAGGTGCCCTGTCACTTATTTTGTTACAAATTAAGCACTGCTGTTTTCATAAGGCCTTGTACATCAAATTATACATGCTTCCAAATCCATCAGTGAATACATATTGTCACAACATTGAACTTGGGGCCCTGATGTGATGCCAGAGTTATAAACCAACCCAGGGATATAATACACCCAAACACATGGTCTTCTCTTCTACCTGATAAACAACTGATCCTTTCCAATGGGCAAGGGAGTCAATCTCAAGTGCCACTAATAATATTTAGGCATCCCTCCCTTGGTCTTCGCTGGAACTATTGTTTTAATTTGGCTCTCAGTCCATTATGAAGACCTCCACCTATGATTAATAAATAGAAGAAGCATTATACATGGATGCAATGCTGCAATATTGTCTTCTCAATGTGCTAGATTACAGTGAGTATTTGTCACCCTGACAGCCCAATCCCAGGGGCTAAACCAAGGCATCAGCAGAACAATCTCCTTGTTTTTCCTTCCCCAGTGCAGCTAGTCGAGATCTCCATGTTGACATGAACTCCATCAGATGGCTGTTCAGAATTACCTGCTGACGTACACACCAATCTCCATCGTGGCATTGCTAGTACTCTGAAATCTTGTGAATAGGTCTTCATATGCAATATTATGATACTGTCAAATTCTGGGCCATCCATTTAGTATTTCACCGTTTCTTGGGGCCTGTCTTGTCCCCATCATACCAAAATATTCATGGCTTAACTACTTAGGCTCCTGTGACATACAGCTTGTCCCTTATCATCTCAAATGCATTTGCGGTTTATACACCCAGATCTCAGGGAATAAAAACAGTTATGGCTGTATTGTTACCGTAGAGTGCGCATCAACACAATAGGAGCTAAAGGGGGAGAAAAAGGCCAGGCCGTCCCCCACTCAATACATCATAAACAACATTTTGCCTGACTTGCAATACACCTAATGCTGAAACTTCGACACTAGAAGGGTTTCCAATACTTTCCAATTCCCTCATAAGTGTGTTCCCTATCACTACTCTGAGTGTTGTGATGTATCAATTTTGTAAAACTAATGTCATCAGACCATCATAGAACTTATCCCACCCACAGATAACCAAGAAAAAGTGTGAGAAAGGAGAGAAAGCACCTCACGGTCATAACACCAAGGGGGTTGCTGGCTTATACTCGCCGGCACACCCACTTATCATCATAGGTTACTTTCTCTCCATACAGTAAAAGAAAAGTGTGTGTATTCTCGTGAAAAATCTCAAACCCAATGAAGTAAAGAAGGACAGTAAAATCCAAGTGTAAATGAACTGTCATTGCATAATGTCTTTACAAGTGCCATTGGACCCCTGTGAGAATGTAAAAATATAATTCTCACCATTAAAAACCGGTAAAGCTTACTGGCTCAACGTAACTTTATAAGGTGCTGTAAGCTTTCCCAATTAAAAATGGTTTTAATCAAACCATAGTCAATTTTCTTAAGCCACCACGTTTCGTTGCTAAACCGTCATGCAACTTCTTCAGGGCTGTTAGGGTTCCAAATATAAACTTTATGTGAGATTCACATCAAGCCTATGTTGGTATGACAAATAAAACAACAAAGAGCGTGCCATATGTAAAAGCGATCTGCCTTCTCAAAGAACATGATATAGTCAATAATTGCTCTAGAAAATAAATCCTTCTTTACAAATTGGTTGCGGAGACTCCTCATTCCTGAAACTGTCTTTAGGTGGAATACGCGTCATCCGATCACGTGCCCACGGGATGACTGCCCAATGTCTAGTCCCCTACAATTGTGTACAACAAAACGTTACATCACACATCAATTCCTCTCATTCTAAAATAACATTACTTCATTATAACTTTTTCCTGAAAGGGTGTATTTAAAAACTCTCTTCAATATTAATAATGCTACACAACATTGCTTAATTTGGCATATCGAAGTGCGGGCACCAAGAATACCAGTCGTGCCATTTCCCCATCAAGGCACAGCCCTGTCTCAACTATGTCTGCACGTTAAGGCCTCAGCACAACTTATGCATTTAACACTGAACAACCGATTCATGTTCATAATAGGAGGGGCAGAATGAAACTTTTAGCCACCGTCGGAAAGGAACCGCGCATTTCGCGTTCATAGCAAAAGTAACCGAACAGGCCCGCAAACATATATCTTGCCCCTACCGAGTACCGCCGGCATTTGTGACGCTCCATATTAGAGCTCACACAGCCGCGCGGTACAGATAAGAGGCAGACACCGTACACATACGTCTTACCCCTGCCGCGCCCCACCGGCATGTGTGATGCTCCATCTTGGAGCACACACACCCGCGCGGCGCAAGTACGTAGCAAACCTCACCTTCGCTCTACGTGGGCACCCCATGTAGTTAGTGGACAAACCCTTCCTCAACGGCGGCCCTCTAAGAGTGGAGCCAATAACTATGAGAGTCTGTTTAGTCGTAATTTTAAATTCAGTTTATTTTAACAAGGGCAGCAAAAGTGGAACCTTAACCAGATATAGACGTGACATCAGATAAAGTCAATGTTCAAAGGCATGAACTGCGTACTTCAATCATGCTGATTTCGGGAGCTACACAGGAGAAGGAGGTACTGACATGGCCCCATTTGCATCAGAATAACTCGATTTTGTAAAAGAAATATTTCAAAAACAATTTTTATGACGACACTCTCCAAGAAACGTTCATGAGTAAGCATGAGCGGGAAATCCGTTACGCTCGCGGATTTTGCAAATTTTTGGGAAATCCGCAATCCGCGAATTTTGCGGATTTCCCGCAAAATCCGCAAAAAAAAATCCGCAAACGTTACGGGTTCAAAAGTTGAACCCCCACTCATGCAACTATTTTACAATGGCGCCAGCAAGCTGCCAGCGCCGTTGTAAAATAGTTACAAAGTTAGCTTGCACAGGAACCACTAGATAAAACGAAGCAGGTGCTGCTTTATTTTGTGCTTCCTGTGCAAGCTAACTTTGTAACTATTTTACAACGGTGCTGGCAGCTTGCTGGCGCCGTTGTAAAATAGTTACAGGCACAGCCTTACACAGGTCACTCAAGGGACCCCTGCGCCCTTCAGGGCGATTGCATAGTAACACACACATGGTCACTCGAACTAGTTGATGCTCAAATTCAGTGACTCATTCATTAGCCCAAAAACAATCATGAGCGTCTTCGAGGCTGGACAGGTGTGCCTCTTCCCAAATCTACCGTGGAAAATCAGCTGTGATGCTGGGTAGAGGGCGGCCTTTGCATGGTCGCTCGAACTAGTTGATGCTCAAAATCAGTGACTCATTCATTAGCCCAAAAACAATCATGAGCGTCTTCGAGGCGGGACAGGTGTGCCTCTTCCCAAATCTACTGTGGAAAATCAGCTGTGATGCTGGGTAGAGGCCTTTGCATCCTTGACTTTCATGAGCGCAATCCCCGTGCTGTTCCTGTGACCAGGAGCTTCTTTCTCTTCATATAATTGTGTTCGCACGGGTTGCTGCAAGTTCGCACGCGTTTTGTACATTTTCGCAATTTGCGAAATTGTACAAAACCCTCGCGAACTTGCAGAAACCCGTGCGAACATAAAAAAAAAAAAATCTGCAAATTCGGGAGAATTCGCGGATTTTGCGGATTGCGAGTTCGCAAATCCGCAAAATTCGCGAACGCGAGAATCGCAAAATTCGCCCATACCTATTCATGAGTGAGCATTATGTCCCACTTCAACCCCTTAAACAATACACAGGAGGAGCTAATATTCTCAAGAGGTGCCCGTGTAATGACTGACCTGAGGATATTCCAATGTATGCACTACACATGCCTCCCATTTATACATCATTAGACCACATATCTGGTCATTTACTGCACCATCACTCTGTCCTAATGGATAACAGGCATAATTGAAGTGCATAAAATAATGGTTCTACCAATATCTAACACCCCATATCACTAAATTGTGTATCATCAAAGCCTTGTGGTGTAGTGAAGGGACCATCAAGGTATCAAAATGATAGTGAACACGGCCACGGGATAACCACCAGGTTCTCAACGTCTACTAACTTTATTCCATACAATGGAGTCGTCCAATCCTACCTGATCTGCTCTTTCAGAAAAAAATAATTTTGCTTCTTTCCTTGCCAAAATGGATTCGATATTATGTGTCTCACCCATCACTCTCTCGAGAACAGTCCATCTCAGATCCCTTGGATCATGTTGTTTCTCATGAAAGTGTTGCACCAATTGAGTTGTCAACTTTTTAGCTTTGAGGGTACTTAAATGCTCTTGTACACGCACTTTAACCTTCCGGGAAGTCAATCCAATGTAATGCAACCCACAGTTACACGTCAATCTATAAATGACATTGGTGGTGTTGCAGTTAAAGAACTTATTCAAAAACCATGTTTTGCCGTCTTTCAAGATTTCACTTTTGGTGACCCGAGTAAGGTTGCAAACCGAACAGCCACCACACGGATAGTGGCGAGATGGAAGATTAGATGACTGTGATGTTGTGAGAGTACGGGTATGAACAAGTTTATCCTTCAGGTTGGGAGCTCTCTTGAATGCAAACTGTGGGGTGGCATCTTATTAGTGGCCGTGTCAAGAATGGACCAATGCTTCCTCACTATCTGTCTCACTTTTGTTGAGAGTGGTTCAAACATTGTAAACACGTGAAAGCACTCATTCTTCTGCTTCTCACGTGGAGTATTCAGAGTGCGCTTGCGTGCTTGCTTGATGATTTTAATAGGATATTCCCTCTCTTTTAACTTGGTCACCAGTTGTTCTGGTTGCTCCACAAAATTGCCCGTTGTAGATAAATTGCGACGATATCGCAAAGACTAGCCCACCGTGAGGTTATCCCGCAAAGCTCTGGTGTGGAATGAGCGATAATGGAGAAAGGAATTCCTGTCTGTGGGCTTTTGATGGACATTAGTAACCAACCCATGGTCCATAGCTGTAATATCTACATCCAGATACACAGCAGACATGTTAATAACGGACCAGGTAAACCGCAGGTACTCATCAGCCTGATTAAGCCATGTCAAAAATGATGACAAACGGTTCTCTGTTCCCGTCCAGATACAGAGGACATCATCAATATACCTCCTCCAAAGGGAAATATTCCCTTTGAAGGGTTCTAGGCATGATGTAGAACATTTTCCTTAAACTGCCCTACATAAATGCAGGCCAGGCTGGGGGCGAATGTAGCCCCCATTGAAGTCCCAGATACCAGTAGGTACAGTCGTTTTTTGTATTCAAAAATGTTCCTAGTGAGTACCAATACACTAGGAACAATACAACGGGGGGTGTCATAAAACCATTCCAACACCCAAGAACACACGCTGCTGCCACCAGCGTGGCATCTTGGGGTATGCTGGTATACAATGATTCAATATCAATGGTTACCAGCAGTTGATTCCCAGGGTCAAGTTCCAAAATCTTAAGGATATTCAATATGTCAGTGGTGTCCTGCACGTATGAGCAGTGGTGTCCTGCACGTATGAGCGTTGTGTGATGACTAATTCCCTCAGAAAAAAGTCCGGCAAATTGGGACAAGTGCCCGAAACAATGGCGGTGGACCCTGTGGATCTTTGGTAGAATGTAAAATGCCAGAACACACGGTTTCTGATTGATGATAGAATCCGCATCCTTGTGCATTATCCATTTTTTATCCACCGCCTCCGCCACCAGGGTCTTGATGGTGTCTTGTAGTTCGGGTGTGAGATCCCGCATCAAAGGTTGATAATTAGTGCAGACCCCCAGTAATCTAAGAGCCTCTGCCTCATAATCGCTGGTGTTAAGTACTACCACGGCTCCACCCTTATCGGCTTGTTTAATTGTTATGGACTTATTATCCTGTAACAATTTTATAGCCATCCAATCACTTTTGCTCATGTCATTAGAGTGTACCTGATTATGAGACTGTTCTAAGACCTCAATGTCATGTAATGCCCGCTGTTCAAAAAGAGCGACCTCAGGACCCATTGAGGAAGTTGGTGGACAAAAACCGGAGGGTCGGTGTAGATTAGTAGTAAAGATAGAGGTGGGATTCCTTTCTTTGTCAGCAAAAAATGTATGAATCTTGATCTTCCTCATCATCTCAAAGATCTCTGTCCGACAATTAGAAGTGTTGTGACGCGGAGTAGGGACAAAGCCCAGACATTTGTTCAATAACCTCGATTCATCAGCCAGCAAGACATAGCTGGATAAGTTAACTACAATGTCATTATCACAGGTTTGAGCCAGCCGCATATCACTATCAAGGTTCAATGTTGGTGATGTCTGCCTCTGCTGCGCGTGATGCGGGGGGAATATGTCTGCCATGTTGGTTGAAAATTGGCCCTGTCTCGACCCCTTTGGGCCGGACCCCCTATACACCTAAGGCCTCTGTGAGTTTGCCCTAAAAAAGACCTCAGGAGTGCACTCAGGGCCTCGTTTGTTCTAGTCTCAGGTGCAAATCTGACCCTGTTCTGATTTAATGTTGACGCATGGTTTGTTGTACAAAATTGATACATCACAACACTCCGAGTAGTGATAGGGTAACACACTTAAGAGGGAATTGGAAAGTATTGGAAACCCTTCTAGTGTTGAAGTTTCACCATAGAGTGCAGCCATAAACGTAGACTCGATTATTTACTATGCTAACTTTACTGCATTGGTAGCAGAAGTGTGCATAGCATTCCAATATCCTATTTTATGGTGAACTATTAACTCATCTAAACAATGTGATTTGTCGTCAGCAAAGCTACAAAATGTGGTTATCCCCAGAGCTATATATTCCAGTATGAAGTTACTGTAGCATAGTATTATAGATTGCCCCTGTGTTAGAAACAGTGAATTCGTACCAGACTTGGCAGTAATGATGAGAAAAATAGAGAGGTATTTATGATGACCTCCTTTTATCAATAAGCCTAAGGGCGTGATTTAGATCTTGGCGAATTTGGTCCCGCTATTCCTTTTCCATTGGATTCTGCATCTGCCTACATAATAGTCTGGAGTCTCACGGCAACCATCTTTTGGACAGAAGGTCATTTAGCAGAAATTATAAAGTGCAACCTGTAACAAAAAGGACTCTTTCAACACCCACTGTGGTTTTATTATGTTTTAATTTGGTAAACACAGAGCAGCTCACTCGAGTTGAGTTACTGGCACTACCGGGATCAGCAGGCTCAGCGAGAGCCGACGCCCACTGGGGCCCGTGGTTGATGAGATAAGAACTGCCTTGCACTCTGTGTTGTGCTAATTGAACTGCCTCTAATGAAATGCTTGTGTGACATGAAACGCGTCAGACTCCTGAATTTGTAAAGACTTCCTTTCAGACACGCTGCAACCTTTGCAATTAAACAGAATAATATCTACCTGAATTTGGCTCTCCTTAATGGCCAAACTTTGTTGGTTTATATATATGATCAAGGCTTTGTGCCGAAATGTTATGGGGACAGCTGAATAAAATCTAACCAGCATCTCAAGTTTGGTCCGTGTCTGTGTCCAGCGCGATCGAAGGGAGAGCGATTGTGGGAGGAAAACAGAGGTTGGAGTATATATATATATATATATATATATATATATATATATATATATATATATATATATATATATATATATATATATATATATATATATATATATATATATATATATATATATATATGATAATTTCTCTCACTGTAAACATTCCACTCTTTTCCATCACAGTACTTCATAAAAAGTGCTAGTGCTTATGTAACCTCCATTCATATCTGTTATAGTAAACATTTACACTCTTTACCATCCTACTATTCTATCCCTGTTTAATTAAAAACAAGTAAACAGTGCTAGTTTAAAGTGCTAATGCATAAGAGATTTTTTTCAAGAGTGCTATATATATATATATATATATATATATATATATATATATATATATATATATATATATATATATATATCCATCCATTGCAGAACCCACTTTGGAAGAACGATACGGAGACCTTTGTGGCGCTTAATTATTTTATTCACAGCATGCCAGCAGAGCGTTATTCAAGAGGGCAATCTCAAGGTAGGCCAGAGGCGTTTCAGGAGGTGAACTCCTTTCTTCAGTGGCTCTTGACAGACAAGGGGAAGCATAAGCAGCGCAGACCGTTTAAACATCGTACCTGCCCCCTATGGGCGTGGCCACACAGCATTCTGGTTGATGCAGTCTGCGCTAATGTTAGCCTCAGTGGGTGCGACTCCCCGAGTCCAAATGTCTCACAAAAAAAGTTATAATAAATTGCACACACATTTGAAGTCTCTGCCTTGCTTTGTCTGCTGTAAATGAAAGCTCGAGCGTGTTCCCATCAGCAAAGGAACAGGCTCATCTCCGTCCCGATGCCGGCAGCAAAAGTTTGTCACCCGGGACCAGCTGGAAGCGGCAGGTTCTTTCCTCGACCTTGGTCAGGCCGTAAATAAATCCATCCATTGCAGAACCCACTTTGGAAGAACCATACGGAGACCTTCGTGGCGCTTAATTATTTTATTCACAGCATGCCAGCAGAGCGTTATTCAAGAGGGCAATCTCAAGGTAGGCCAGACGCGTTTCAGGAGGTGAACTCCTTTCTTCAGTGGCTCTTGACAGACAAGGGGAAGCATAAGCAGCGCAGACCGTTTAAACATCGTACCTGCCCCCTATGGGCGTGGCCACACAGCATTCTGGTTGATGCAGTCTGCGCTAATGTTAGCCTCAGTTGGTGCGACTCCCCGAGTCCAAATGTCTCACAAAAAAAGTTATAATAAATTGCACACACATTTGAAGTCTCTGCCTTGCTTTGTCTGCTGTAAATGAAAGCTCGAGCGTGTTCCCATCTGCAAAGGAACAGGCTCATCTCCGTCCCGATGCCGGCAGCAAAAGTTTGTCACCCGGGACCAGCTGGAAGCGGCAGGTTCTTTCCTCGACCTGGGTCAGGCCGTAAATAAATCCATCCATTGCAGAACCCACTTTGGAAGAACCATACGGAGACCTTCGTGGCGCTTAATTATTTTATTCACAGCATGCCAGCAGAGCGTTATTCAAGAGGGCAATCTCAAGGTAGGCCAGACGCGTTTCAGGAGGGGAACTCCTTTCTTCAGTGGCTCTTGACAGACAAGGGGAAGCATAAGCAGCGCAGACCGTTTAAACATCGTACCTGCCCCCTATGGGCGTGGCCACACAGCATTCTGGTTGATGCAGTCTGCGCTAATGTTAGCCTCAGTGGGTGCGACTCCCTGAGTCCAAATGTCTCACAAAAAAAGTTATAATAAATTGCACACACATTTGAAGTCTCTGCCTTGCTTTGTCTGCTGTAAATGAAAGCTCGAGCAAGTTCCCATCTGCAAAGGAACAGGCTCATCTCCGTCCCGATGCCGGCAGCAAAAGTTTGTCACCCGGGACCAGCTGGAAGCGGGAGGTTCTTTCCTCGACCTGGGTCAGGCCGTAAATAAATCCATCCATTGCAGAACCCACTTTGGAAGAACCATACGGAGACCTTCGTGGCGCTTAATTATTTTATTCACAGCATGCCAGCAGAGCGTTATTCAAGAGGGCAATCTCAAGGTAGGCCAGACGCGTTTAAGGAGGTGAACTCCTTTCTTCAGTGGCTCTTGACAGACAAGGGGAAGCATAAGCAGCGCAGACCGTTTAAACATCGTACCTGCCCCCTATGGGCGTGGCCACACAGCATTCTGGTTGATGCAGTCTGCGCTAATGTTAGCCTCAGTGGGTGCGACTCCCCGAGTCCAAATGTCTCACAAAAAAAGTTATAATAAATTGCACACACATTTGAAGTCTCTGCCTTGCTTTGTCTGCTGTAAATGAAAGCTCGAGCGTGTTCCCATCTGCAAAGGAACAGGCTCATCTCCGTTCCGATGCCGGCAGCAAAAGTTTGTCACCCTGGACCAGCTGGAAGCGGCAGGTTCTTTCCTCGACCTGGGTCAGGCCGTAAATAAATCCATCCATTGCAGAACCCACTTTGGAAGAACCATACGGAGACCTTCGTGGCGCTTGATTATTTTATTCACAGCATGCCAGCAGAGCGTTATTCAAGAGGGCAATCTCAAGGTAGGCCAGACGCGTTTCAGGAGGTGAACTCCTTTCTTCAGTGGCTCTTGACAGACAAGGGGAAGCATAAGCAGCGCAGACCGTTTAAACATCGTACCTGCCCCCTATGGGCGTGGCCACACAGCATTCTGGTTGATGCAGTCTGTGCTAATGTTAGCCTCAGTGGGTTAGCCTTGTGAGACATTTGGACTCGGGGAGTCGCACCCACTGAGGCTAACATTAGCGCAGACTGCATCAACCAGAATGCTGTGTGGCCACGCCCATAGGGGGCAGGTACGATGTTTAAACGGTCTGCGCTGCTTATGCTTCCCCTTGTCTGTCAAGAGCCACTGAAGAAAGGAGTTCACCTCCTGAAACGCGTCTGGCCTACCTTGAGATTGCCCTCTTGAATAACGCTCTGCTGGCATGCTGTGAATAAAATAATTAAGCGCCACGAAGGTCTCCGTATGGTTCTTCCAAAGTGGGTTCTGCAATGGATGGATTTATTTACGGCCTGACCCAGGTCGAGGAAAGAACCTGCCGCTTCCAGCTGGTCCCGGGTGACAAACTTTTGCTGCCGGCATCGGGACGGAGATGAGCCTGTTCCTTTGCAGATGGGAACACGCTCGAGCTTTCATTTACAGCAGACAAAGCAAGGCAGAGACTTCAAATGTGTGTGCAATTTATTATAACTTTTTTTGTGAGACATTTGGACTCGGGGAGTCGCACCCACTGAGGCTAACATTAGCGCAGACTGCATCAACCAGAATGCTGTGTGGCCACGCCCATAGGGGGCAGGTACGATGTTTAAACGGTCTGCGCTGCTTATGCTTCCCCTTGTCTGTCAAGAGCCACTGAAGAAAGGAGTTCACCTCCTGAAACGCGTCTGGCCTACCTTGAGATTGCCCTCTTGAATAACGCTCTGCTGGCATGCTGTGAATAAAATAATTAAGCGCCACGAAGGTCTCCGTATGGTTCTTCCAAAGTGGGTTCTGCAATGGATGGATTTATTTACGGCCTGACCCAGGTCGAGGAAAGAACCTGCGCTTCCAGCTGGTCCCGGGTGACAAACTTTTGCTGCCGGCATCGGGACGGAGATGAGCCTGTTCCTTTGCAGATGGGAACACGCTCGAGCTTTCATTTACAGCAGACAAAGCAAGGCAGAGACTTCAAATGTGTGTGCAATTTATTATAACTTTTTTTGTGAGACATTTGGACTCGGGGAGTCGCACCCACTGAGGCTAACATTAGCGCAACTGCGTCAACCAGAATGCTGTGTGGCCACGCCCATAGGGGGCAGGTACGATGTTTAAACGGTCTGCGCTGCTTATGCTTCCCCTTGTCTGTCAAGAGCCACTGAAGAAAGGAGTTCACCTCCTGAAACGCGTCTGGCCTACCTTGAGATTGCCCTCTTGAATAACGCTCTGCTGGCATGCTGTGAATAAAATAATTAAGCACCACAAAGGTCTCCGTATGGTTCTTCCAAAGTGGGTTCTGCAATGGATGGATATATATATATATATATATATATATATATATAATTTATTTTTTTATCTGTTTTAGGTTACTTCACCATGTCATCTTGTCATCTTCATTTGGACATTTCAGCATTGCGAGATTTGCAGATGCTGCTGTTGCATAGTACAAAGGGAACATGGGTTGATCCTGTGAACGACACACACGCTTTGGATGTACAGGTCTTGTACAAAGACAACTTGCACAGTGATTGAATTTTATTTTTAAAGATTACATTAGACTTGTTTTCTGTTGATTGTTGCCACAAAGGCAATATGTGCTGCTTAAATTGCTCTGACCACATGCAGTAGCCCACCCAACACATACTAATCTCCCTTCACACAGGCATCATTCACAATTTGTGTTAACTGTATGTAGCTGTTGATGTATCTCATTATTGAAAGAAGAACTTCTTGTAGCACACCACTTAAAGTTGGCTATGACATTCCACCAGATACTGTAGCAGTGTATTGGAATGATCATGTGGTCACCAAAGGGAGTACTGCCATTATTTTTTATATTGTGGTTATTGATGTGTGTTTGCTATTGTGAAGCGGAAGATCTGGGTCAAGCTGATGACATCCATCAACAAGAGTTTGGCTATTCAATCTGATTTTTCAGATTATCCCCTGTTCCTCCACGGTGGCAAGGTCCATAACTGTCAATGAAAATATAGCATGATAATTTGGGAACATCCATGGGTTATAATATATTAGGAGAATATGCATAACATGTATTTATTTCAATAAAAACATATCCTTCTTTGTGATTTGTAGTTTATGTTAATTTTTTCATTCTTTCAAAAATTTGAAACACACTACCTGCAAGGAATTTCTTTATAAATAAACAATCTTTTTAATGTAACTTTTTAAAATGTATGATGGAACTACAAAAAGTGAACAAATTGAGAAAAAAGTACACCAGTCCTTTTTTTATTCAAGAAAACCAGATGAATTAAAACAGTAACTTAACAAAAAAAAAAAAAAACATAATAAGTTATTCATGGCGAGTGAAACTAATATTGAAGGACTTACGTTGCTCGAAATCCAATTTCCAAAATACAACTGGCATGAAAAAGTTAAATGTGTCCAGAAAATAGTTCACAGACTGAATGGTAGTCTCACACTGGAGGAAATTAGGTTCTGCACCTCTCTTGCTGGTGGTAGTGGAGGTCTTGCCATCCACTCCTTCTAGTTGGGCTGAAAGTCCCTTTCTAAGGGGAGGGAGGCTGGCGGATCCACAGTTACAGGGACTGAGGTGGGTGCAGCTGTTTCCTCTTATGGCAGGGACTCCCTTTCTGTGGCTGTGGCAGATGTAGTTGGCTCAGATAATGTTGAACCACAGAAAGGGGAAGATGTTTCTGGGAAAGCCCTGCACATATGGGTCAAAATATCATGCAGCACTCAAGGCACGAAGCCTAAGGTGGAGTTCAGATTCTCCATGTCAAGGTTACAGCTGCGTAGAGCCGCTGTCTGCATTTTGCGGGACAAAAGGCGACCACACACGCTTGACTACGTTTCCCAGAATGCCGGGAGGCGACGTCACGCAGCAACGCCAGTCACGCAAACTCCCGGAAATAAGACTCAGCCAAGACTCACCAGCGGTGCCGATAATTATTGCCAAGACTTCGCACTGGTTGGTATGGTGGAGTTGCGGTAAGCTCCTGTTTGGACACTTTTCATTCGTTTGTGTCCCTTTCATCCCGTTCTGGGTCGGGTGAAGGAAGTATTGGATCCGTAATCTTTGTGCACGCAGCTGCGTGCATATTCGAGGTTTCACGAAGAACCTCTGTGATTGAAACAAGGGTTTCTCTCTCCCTGTTGGACGAGACAGCATTCCTCTTTCTCAATGTAGGGAGAAGCCTGTTGACGGTCTGTCTGGATCAGAACTGAATTAGCGGTCCGACAAACACTTTGTACATTACTTTGATTTAATAACGAGATCGGAGAAGTTTGGGCTGAAACTGTTCGTAAAGATAATTACTTTGTGTCCAGACACGGGAGATGTCGCAAGACGCAGATCACTTCCCACATTGGATGAACTAACCCAGTGGGCAGGAAACCGTTTGAAAGGGTGATGTAACCTTGCTTGCTGTTTTTCTTTATGATTCCTTTTGCACAACGTTTTTCTACGCTTCATATTCAAAAACACAGGGGAGACGAGTCAGGGGTACGTGATCAGAGGGATTGGTCCAACCTAAGGAAGAACACCATATTAGAGTGGTATGTAGTATGTATTATTGGTGACTACAATAGCCTCACATGAAACTATAAGCTCATCGTATTCCTGTGTGTTTGTCATTGCAGTTGGTTGCCATCCCTGGTCTCAACCCACATCTTTCCTCCCAAAATACAAAGCTTGTTGTATTTTCCTTTTCAGGTAGGGGTTTAGATTACTGTTGTGAAGAGTGAGGAAGAATCGTAGGATAGACCATTGTGGGGTTTTGGGGGGTGTTTTCTAAATCTCTGTCCTTGTCGTTTCAGATCTCCCTCCCCTCTGTCCCCTTCCTTTCCCGCCCTTTCGGGACTATCTTGGTAGTCTGTGTTTCTTGCTTCAGACTCTAGGAGAGTTGTGTGGGGGAGGTTACAGGCTATTCAGCACAGCCCCAAAGAGAACCGACGCCGAGCCTGACACTCCATATTTACATTGTGCTCCATCTGCAACTGATTCATCTCCCGATGCTCTGTCAACATCTGGCCCATTATGTCTTGGGACTAATGGAGGGATCTGAAGACTTGGTTGATGGTAGCCAAGGTGACATTGAACCTGGTGCCCTCACTTTGCTGGCCCACATATTGTCTCCTATGACCCCTACACCCACCACCATGGGCCCTTGTCCCAGTGTGCCACATCCCACTGGTTCCAGGCTGACCAGGTGGTGGTGGACTTTGGGGCACGAGGTTGGGATGATGTTGGTTTGGACACAGGAAATGGCAGTATCCATAGGCTGAAGTGTGGTAACAGCTGAGGTGGGAGGTGTAGGTATGGGCTGAGTGAGAGTAACAGTAGTAGTAGTCCAGGCAGACCAGATGGACCAGGCAGCTCCTCACCATACGGACTTGCAGGAGGGGAGTCTTCACTGAAGGATTGTTTCTGGTCTGGAGTGGAGGTCCTCAGTGGCAGATGGTTGGCCACATACTCTGGGTATTGGACCTATTGTGAATTTAAATAAAAAGTAATATTGTTAAAGTATGGGTTATACATCAAATGAGCTTGGAGCTAAAAAAGAAGAGACCTCAAAGGAAAAAGAATAAAACTATAATGATTGTACCTCTTAGTGGTATTATAATAAATTGCACAAACAGTTTAAATTACACATAAAAGGAAACTAAAAAAGTAGGTAAAAAATGACCTGAAAGAAAAAAAAATTAGAAAGTATACACAAAATATAATCAGAGATTCAACACAACACAGAAGAGAGGAAAATAGAATTCCAAGGCCTAGCAGGCTACAGATCTGACAATTACACAACCTACTTACTCTAAATCTGCAGTCAAAATAGAACAGGCATTTAAAATATGAAACACATATCTGAAATATGTTATGTGGTGTAAAAACACTTACAAGCACCATTACATCATATGAAATGTTATGGAGATTGAAACCTGTAATCTTAAAAACAAGAAAATACATTCAAACAAATAAAACACGGCAAACTAAACTACAATTAGGCTTAGTAACACTTTCAAAAGTCTAACTTACCCATCTCCACTCCACCAGGGATTCTTGTCAAGCCTTCAGGATGTAGGATCTGCAAGACCTTTTCCTCTCAGGGAAAACGTTGTAAGGGGGGGCTGGGAGAGCACCTCAAGGTGAGGCCAGGAAACGCAACCTCCTCCACAGGCCATTCCACCTTTTTCTCATCTCCTCCTGTGAGTGCAGGTTGTTTGCTATAACATTCACACTGTCAACTATTCTGGTCCACATTTGCCTTTTCTGGGCTATGGTTGTATTTTGGACTTGGGGTCCATACAACTGTGGCTCTACTCTAATAATTTTATCGACTGTGACTGAGAATTCTCCCTCTATAAAATGGGTAGGTGCCATCCCTGCCATTATACAAAAAAACAATGAAACACATGTTATGGCCCAAAAGAAAATAAATGAGAGAGAAAAATAGGGCAAGCAACAGAGACAGCAAAACAAAAAAAACGACTTTACTGACAAAAGTTCTTCTTGACAATGTTGTGCAGATGTGGAATGGCAAAGGATCTAAAGTGAAATGGAGTGTGTTTGGTAGGGTGATATGCAAGGGAAAGCATTAAGGCAAAAAACATCAGGTGTGTGTTGTGAACATCCATCCAAAAGTCGCAGGAATTGTACAATGTGTCCCTCAATGGAACACCTCCTTCTGTAGTCTGCTGCTAGATCATCGTTAAACACTACACAATGATGATGGACTAGCTTGAATCCAGTGGCACAGCAAGCAAGGGACCCATGTCTGGGCATACCCATGGCCACTTAGGGAAAACATAACAATATAATGGACAGACTGCTGAAACGTTTCAAACACTCACCCCCAGTCAAGAGGTTTGGGGTGAATCCATCGCTCTTTTGCTCACCATGCCACCCCAGTTTGGATCCAGCTACTTGCAAATCAATCTTGCCCTTGCTCCTCATGGGAACAGTCCAGCCTGAACTGCCATGCCAGGTCCTCCCTGGATGGGAAACAAGCATCCTGGGACCGTTTTCAGGGTATCACCCCTCATCAGCCGGGCTAGCTTGAATCCAGTGGTACAGCGAGCAAGGGACCCAAGTATGGATATACCCTTGGCCACTTAGGCAAACATAACAAACACAGCAAGATGATAGACAGACTGCTGAAAATGTTCAAAACTCACCCCCAGTCAAGAGAAAATCACATTTCATTCACATTATTGTGTGGGAAAGTTGTGAGATCACAGGCTGACACAAATTTCCTACCAACTAGCGTTCCCCCTGTTCTCCTTATAAAAATGCTTGTGTGGTTGGGCTAAACACCCATGACAGGGAAGGGCCCAAAGTGTATTGTGTAGAAATCAGAATTATCTATCGCAAAACAACCTGGTGGCCATGAGGGAAACCTACCAAATCCAAACATTTCTCAAAACTACAGGGTCCAGGAAGGTGCGGCTTGCATGGAGCCCCCAATGTTTTACTACCCAGAATCCCCTGCAAGCATCAAATTTAGCTAAAAAAAGAACATTTTCCTTACATTTCAGTCTGGGAACAAGAGCAGCACAACTGTGAAATCTTTATATATGCTCGGCACAATCCCTCCACCCTGATGGTGACTGGAGTAATGTTAGCCAGCATGGGAGTCTGCCGAGTCGATATCAGTGAGCTGCTTATGCGACTGGAAAAACTCTGTCGACTCTGGAGGAGATTTTGCCAGCACACATCTAAATATGGTGGGCGGGACTCCATCAGCTTAGCGAAGTACTTGTAAAGTCTGCTGTGGAGGGACGATGGGTGTCCCACCAAGATCTAAATCAGAACTTAAATGTTTATATTTTCAACTGTAGCATTAAAGTGAGGCAACGTATGTAGCCCTGGTAGAAATGTTTATTACGGCTGAGTAATTGGAGTAATTCTGGTAATTCTTAATTACTCTTCTGATGCAAAATTTCTGAAATTTGGTGATTGTGCCTGCTCAAATAATTTGGAGCAAACAGCCTACTTCAGAAGGACAGGAACAACAAACTTGGAGAGTGTGAGAAACTGTTGGCTATTGCTGTTCATGTCCTATAGCATTTAGTATTATTGTCCTAGCTCAAAATGCACCCTCATGTCCATTTTGGACATAAGGATGCATTTTTCGCTAAGGAATTAGTGCTAAAAGCTGAATTACCCTCATCAAGTAATTATGCGTAATCGTAAGTAATAAGAAATGGTACATAGTTATGTTAGAGGCAATTGTACCTCTTGCTCCCACGCCTACAAGTACCATTGTGTTATCCTTTCCTTAAATTCTGACATTGGGGACCATGTTCTGTATGTCGCATACTAATGATACAAGGCACAACCTTTTATATTCATAATGGCTGATGCTCCTGCTACAGTCTCCAATTTGTTATAAAATAACATGGCACCATGAGATGTAGTTATACTGGGTGTATGTTGTTCTGTTACAAAGTGTCTGTCACAGACAATGTTCAGTAATATAGCTGGATCATCTTCAATATGTGGGTGATAAGAAATACCATGTAAACCCAGCAGTAAGATGGAAATGACAGCAATCATAGTGAAAAACATATTTACGTTATCTAAATAATACAGGTATGCTACTCCATGGTGTGTCTGCTACTTTAATGTACCAGTAAGGACAACAGAACAAACAAGCAAGCATTGACTTTAATACATATCAGACTTGTTACAAAATAACAGGTAGTTGTTAAAAATAGACTTTCACCGGTTTACACCATTCATCCCTGTCCTTCTCCACTATTCTCTTTAGCCTATGGGGTTTAGGAAGCATTTTCAGTTGTGAAATATACTACTATTAACATGCGGGTGAGGTATGCTCAGCCACTTTATACACTGCAGGGGAAAGTTTATCTGGGATCCAAAACAGACCATGCAATGGGGAAAAGTGGAATGTCATTGCAATGTATCATAACTTGAAACAGCAGTGCCTGAAAGATCATACTGTATCTGACACTCCAGATATTCAGGAGTGATTGCAGCTCCTCTTAAAATGGGGCCAGGATGTTGTCTTGCTTCTGTCATTGCCACAAAAAAACTAATTGTTTGTTTGCCTTTGATTGAGAAGCCCTGGTCACCACCACTTGCACAGGACCTATTTGAGGGATTGGAAACTAAGTGAGTGTGACCCTTCCCTGACATTCTTGGTTGCAAGTGCATCAGCCATGTTATTCCCAGGGACTAGGGTTTTTTTTATGGTGAACCTTCATGTTACTATCACAACAAAAAATGTCAATGGGTCTCCTACATTCAATCACGAACCTGTGTGTGCTTACAAACAACCATAAAGGTATCCCTCAAGCATGAAAGATACCCATCAGTTTCTGTCCGTTACCGCCCTTGTCATCATCTGGGTTTTCTCATACCAAAAAGAAAATGGCTGTAGCCATAATGTGAAGTTTTAAAGTGCTACAAACCCCATGATGCAAGGATTGAGGGTGCGATGTCGACAATTGTTTGACATTAACTGATTTGCTGTGCGTATAAAACAAAAATTATGATCTAAAATTGGAGAGATAGGAGGCCAAGCATCTTTATTAATGCCCCTTAACCTTCCAATGTTTAAAAACAATGCAAATAACGTAGCAGTTTAAAGAAATATCTGCAACTATATGGTCTGGGTCAACATGTTTCAGCAATTAAGATGGACGTGAGCGTCCCCTGCCTTCATCAGGATCTAATCAAGCTACTGCAATATGTGAAAAGAGAATTATAAAAGTGAATCTTTACCATGTCACCTGGTCATTCATGAGACATCTGGTTGCTCCTCCTGATTGCTGTATCATGAAAGAGAGAAAAGAAAAAATCCTTTGCAAGTCACACACAGGAAACAATGAAATTCATAGACGTTCTAAATATCTCAACATCCAAAGGGCACCATCTATACCACATAGTCAGTCTGCATAGAAATACAACAGTTGATTGAAACTGTTTAATTAAGGAACTGCTTACCAATTTCAACAGGAGTGGATGGCATCGCCTCACCTGGCTGAGGCTCAGGTAAGTGGAGCACCGCTCTATTAAAACAAAGGGAGGACGATATAACAAAATATCATACAACAACCTTCATCACTCATCTCTGTTAAAATAAGCTCGTCTGACCCAATGTAACCCTAAAATAAGTGTCATTTTATAACACATATTGTCCAAGAATTTACTAGAAAATAACGTGTGTGGCAGTTATAAACACGACCGTCAATCTCATAGTAGCATGATTAATGAAATTCGCAATAAGTCCCATTGTCCATAATGCCACAAAATCCCAAATGTAATCATTAGAAAAAACATGTGTGGTAAGTTCAAACAAGACCGTCATTATCATTGTACCATGATTCCTGAAAAGTGCAATGGGTCCCGTAGTCCATATTGCCACAACGTTATCCAAAGAACATGAGGCAAACTGTAAATTAATCACAGACCTCATCGCAATACATTCTTGGTTAATATCACCTAAAATCTTTAACAAAGTGGTCCTCTTAGTTCCTACAACACATGAACATGTCATGTGATGCATAGTCCCCATTACGTCAAAAGCTCGGAACACAAGCCTTCGTTTAGCTGGGAAGACAGTCCTACTATTAGTCCCCAACGGTCAAAGAACAAGTTCAAGCAAAATACCGGGACATTCCTTACCTATCCGTCAGTACTCTGGACAGCCGTCGCAAGATGTGGGTGCCCCAAATGGTGCTGGTTAAGAGGGGTTGGTTGGGTCTTATTCCAAATTTAATCCTAACATTGCAGCAACCCAGCAACCCATTGTGCCGCCTTGGCAGAGTGTACATTACCCACTGTCCTTTTACATTGCAGTATGGTTTTCATTTTATTTTTATTTTTTTAATATTTTTATTCAGTATTTACCCCCCTTTCCCCCCACCCCCTTGGCTGCATGGCACTTTACATACAGATACCGTTATTGTTATACATACATATATCCAATAATTGCAACAAAATTTCACATGAAGAAATAAATGGAAGAGATAAATAGAGCACACACTGAGAAAAGAAAATTAATAATTCAAGGTAAATCCGTTCATTATTTAACACCACCCCATTCCTTATCTTTTCTTCCAACTTTCCATGGGCTCCCATATTGTTAGACCTAATTTCCTCCCCCTTTTACCTTTCCTTGCGTATATCTCCCTTTCCAGGTTATATATGGAAAGTAGCCTGGCCTACCATTGATGAAAAGTAGGGGGTACCGGATCTTTCCAAGCTGTCGCCACACAGAGTCTCAGCACTGCCATTTCTATAAACAAGAAGTTATTGGCCACACATTCCCCATCCACTCCCAAGACCACCCTCGCTGGTGTGAGTACTGTACTAACACCCATCGCATTTTCCAAGAACTTTTCAATTTCCTTATGTAGGGGGAGTAATATTGGACAGGTAGCAAAGATGTGGACTACCCCTGCTTCCGAGCTATTACAGCGCGGGCATGTGATTCCAGAAGTGCCTCCCTGTTAGACCTGACATCATTGGCTTGAGTCTCTCCTCCATTTTTTCTGTTTGCCTCCACTGTTTTTCGATGTTTTGCTGGATAATGCTTTGGGCGCCGTGCCACTGCTGATCAGTGCCACAGCGCAAGTGCTCCCTATGTTAAATTGATGTATCGATTGTATCCATGTTTGGCTTATTTGGTTTACTAAGTTTATCAAAAGGAAGGAAGAGGAATGGCTGTCCTATCGGTTCCCCGAAACAAGGTACAGTTTATCAAAAGGAGATAGGACACTAGTGACCACTTATTCCAAGAGATTTGAAAAAGCCCTCATAAACGCTGCGTATCTCGAGAAGCGGTATATCTTATTCTCCGCCCCACGCGAGCGTTGTGGCAACAGTCATTGGGCTTATTCAGTCAGTGTCTTGCCAGCCTCACCCGAGGCAATCTCTGGTTTTGTCGTGGCAGTATCCAGAGAAAAGCGAGTTACCCCACTGAAGCTGAGTGATAAAGATAAAAAAGTGTGCAAATGATTGTAGGCTTTATTCAGTTCACTTGACCACTTATTAAAAAATTATTCGGTATGCTCTGTGGATAGTTAGGAATCCATAGCATAGGTCAATTGGACAAAAATAACGTCGACATGTTTCTGCTCTATCGGCCCGAGGGTCTAAGAGCTTTCGTCAGGACAGATGTACAAGAAAACATAAAGTGAGTAAAAAATGATGTCACACTTTTGACATTAAAGGGACTCTATTATTTAATAGTCTTACCCTTGAAGGTTTTCATATACCTAGGAGTTTTGAGAGACAAAATAATAATATAGGGGTAACTAATAGTCATTTGACACTTTCATATTAGAAGAGTGGTCTATAAGACATGCATTGTGTCAATATCAATAGTGCAGTTATCAGAAACACACAACAAAAGTGACATTAAGGTGAGTTAAGGGGAAGAAACGGCGATATCACAGCAGTGCACAATGGACTCTTTGGTATGGCTTTGTAAAACGATTAGTTTACTTAGAGCGCTTCATTAGCTAGGGGCGATGTAAAAAGCAAAGACGCTCTGTTATATCTACAGGTTTTTACCTCATGGAGAGGTCTTACCTTAGGCAGAATTCAACCGCATGTCAGCAGGAGGATACAGGCTGCGAAAATATCAGAAATGGTGGTGTAATTTAGCTGTGTGCCGGTAATCAATACACGGCGCTGGAGGTGGAGACACTCACCCGCTTTCGAAGCGTCTTCCGCGTCTTGTGCTGGCTCTGCCTCCTGGACGCTGGGAGCACGCTTTCGATGGCGTTTTTACCATGTACATTCATGGAGAGAGAAAGGGGACAGTAGTTGTGTAGAAAAACGGCGCACTTTCAGGAACATAAAGTGCGGGTTAAATCCCTTTAGGATTACAGTAAATGATTTTTAGGTGACAAGCATAAGTGTTCTCAAATTACCAGAACCAAAAAAGGGTTTTTTTGAAAATCGAAAAAATGTCGAAAGAGGTGGTTTTATACCTTCAGCTTTTCCCTATTGTATTGATGTATTTCATATATGTGAGGGGGCTTGCAGTTAGGTTCCTAGGACTCATATTTTGAAGAACCTGGACAGAGAAAAAGGGGACAGTAGTTGTATAGTGAAACTGCGCACTTTCTGAGACATGAAGTGCGGGTTGGATCCCTTTAGGTTTACAATAAATGATTTTTCGGTGATGGGCATGAGTGTTCTCAAATTACCAGAACCAAAAGGGGGTTTTTTGAAAAATCGAAAAAATGTCGAACGAGGTGGTTTACCTTCTGCTTTACCTTTTTATATTGATGTTTTTCATATATGTGGGGGGCTTGCAGTTGGGTTCTTAAGGCTCATATTTTGAAGAACTACTGTTGTACTTATAGATTCAACGTGCAAAGTGATGCCATGAGATCTCATCGTTCAAACCAAACTTATTGGTTTTAAGACGGTCCACCCAACGTTGTTCTTTCTCATATAATATTTTTTCTGCGTTGGGTGTAGTTTCTGATACCTTTTCTATTACCGTCCATCTTAGGTCTTCAATGCAGTGATTTTGTTGGATGAAGTGAGAGCAAAGTTTGGTTGTATTCTTTTTGAGGCGAATGTTACTTTTATGTTCCCCTATGCGTAGTTTTACCTTCCTGCAAGTCATCCCAATGTATTTTTTATCGCAGGGGCAGGTGACCATATAGATCACGTGGGATGTGTTGCAGTTACTGTGTTGTCTCTGTGTCCATTTTAGTGTAGGGGACAATTGTGAGGTTTTTGTGCTGGTAGTAGATTTGCAGGCCAAGCAGGAGCCGCATGGATAGTGTCCTGTTACTGGAACCATATGTGCATTTATTGTGGGTTTTGGCATGATTGTTTTTCTCGGGCGTGTGTGTACCAACATATCTCGTAAGTTCTTTGTACGTTTGTTTGCCATACGTGGCTTTGGCCATTTGAATTTTCCGGTATTGACAATATGCCAGTTTTTGTGGATGAGTTTATTCACCTGATATGAAGCTGGGCAGAAGGTGGTTACGCATGTCATGAGGTCCACAGTTTCACTTTTTTCAAAAGTCTTTAAGAGGTTATCTCTAGGTTGATTCATTGCTCTTTTTCTGCATTTAGCTATGGTCGATGTCTTGTACTCCCTTTGAAGCAGTCTGGTGCTGAGTTCTTTTGATTGTGCCAGATAGTCCATTTTTGGCTACAGTTCCGTTTCAACCGTAAAAACTGACTATACGGTAGATTGTCCCTTAACGGTTGAGGGTGGTAACTCTTGTAGGACAATAAGCTGTTCTTGGCTGTTGGTTTCCTGAATGATTTGGTTTCTATTCTCAGCTCTTTCGAGTAGATAGTCAGGTCTAGGAAGTCAATGCTTTCTTTATCTGCCGTATATGTGAAGTGAAGCCATGGATCACGGGTATTCAGCCAATCCACAAATGTCTTTAGGTCTTGGTTGTTATGCCATATTAGGAGGACGTCATCAATATAACGTTTCCAGTAGAGTATACTGGAAACGTAAGGATTGGTTTGTGTCAATATATGGTTGGTTTCGAAGTTGCTCACGTAGAGCCCTGCCACCGAAGGGGCAAAAGCACTTCCCATTGAGGTTCCGTGGATCTGCAAGAATAGCTGATCCTCAAATTCAAAGTAATTTTCGGTGAGTGCCATCCGGCAACACTCTAGGACAAAGTGTCTAGGTGTCCTGAAGTCCCAATTCTCAGTGAATAGAACATCTTCCAGCATGTCTAGTGTTTCTTTTTGGGGTAGACTTGTATATAAGGACTCGACGCCCAGTCCTACTAGGAGCATAGTAGTTGGATCAAAGGTTTGGTCTTTGAGTTGATTTAGCAGGTCTCTGGTATCTTGCAGATATGTGGGGTTTTTTTTAACCAATGGTTGGAGAAATTGATCTGCAAATTTAGAGAGAGGTTCTAAAACTGATCCGATACCCGAAACTATTGGGCGGCCCGGCGGTGGAACTCTGTTTTTGTGGGTTTTGGGTAGCGAGTAGAAGTATGGGATTTTTGGATTCTCAATAGTTAGAAAATCTGCTTCTTTTTTGCTTACCCATCCATTCGTTTCAGCTTCATAAATCATCATAGCTATTGTTGTTTTTAATCTGGGTGTTGGATCAGTGTTGATTTTTGTGTAGAACTTTTCATCCGCAAGTAGTGTCAGGCATTGGGTCCGATACTCTTCTTTTCCGAGGATGACCACTCCTCCACCCTTGTCTGCGGGTTTGATGACTATGTTGGTATTTGTTTGGAGTTCTTCTAAAGCTTTTCTTTCCAACCGGGTCAGATTTTGATACGGTCTCTTAACATTGTTTTCCAACTCATCAATTCCTGTTAAGATGGCCTGTTCAAAGGTTAGTATTTCTACTGGTACCATGTTGGTTGGTGGTGTGAAATTAGACTTCTTACGGAGGGTAGTGTCTCCAAGATCCGTGATTGGTGCAGACTCAGAAAAGTGTGCTTTCAGTTTAAGTGAGCGGCAGAATTCAGATAGTTCACATTTTAATCTGAAGAGGTCGAGGTTTGGAGTTGGGACGTAACCAAGTCCCTTGTTTAGGACATTTTCTTGTTCCTTTGATAGAATCACTGAGCTTAGATTAACTATTAGTGACTCGTTTTGCTGGTTCCTGGTTTCGACGATGTCATACTCCTGGTTTGGACATTCGGCTGTTGGTCTTGCCATGAAATGGTTCTTCTTCTTCCTCTTTGATTTTGGCCCCTCAATAAAAAAGGATCCTGAAACTTTCGATCCAGACCACAAAGAAGAGGTAATAGATGGCCAAGACAAAATTTCATGGGCCCACCAATGCCATTCTTCCAGCCTTACATGCCTCCATATACTGGATGGATGAATCCTTACAATCAAGGATCCCAGCAAATGCAAAATTACATGGGCATGCCTCCACAGGGGATTAACAATCAGAATCAGGATCCTTTTTTATTGAGGGGCCAAAATCAAAGAGGAAGAAGAAGAACCATTTCATGGCAAGACCAACAGCCGAATGTCCAAACCAGGAGTATGACATCGTCGAAACCAGGAACCAGCAAAACGAGTCACTAATAGTTAATCTAAGCTCAGTGATTCTATCAAAGGAACAAGAAAATGTCCTAAACAAGGGACTTGGTTACGTCCCAACTCCAAACCTCGACCTCTTCAGATTAAAATGTGAACTATCTGAATTCTGCCGCTCACTTAAACTGAAAGCACACTTTTCTGAGTCTGCACCAATCACGGATCTTGGAGACACTACCCTCCGTAAGAAGTCTAATTTCACACCACCAACCAACATGGTACCAGTAGAAATACTAACCTTTGAACAGGCCATCTTAACAGGAATTGATGAGTTGGAAAACAATGTTAAGAGACCGTATCAAAATCTGACCCGGTTGGAAAGAAAAGCTTTAGAAGAACTCCAAACAAATACCAACATAGTCATCAAACCCGCAGACAAGGGTGGAGGAGTGGTCATCCTCGGAAAAGAAGAGTATCGGACCCAATGCCTGACACTACTTGCGGATGAAAAGTTCTACACAAAAATCAACACTGATCCAACACCCAGATTAAAAACAACAATAGCTATGATGATTTATGAAGCTGAAACGAATGGATGGGTAAGCAAAAAAGAAGCAGATTTTCTAACTATTGAGAATCCAAAAATCCCATACTTCTACTCGCTACCCAAAACCCACAAAAACAGAGTTCCACCGCCGGGCCGCCCAATAGTTTCGGGTATCGGATCAGTTTTAGAACCTCTCTCTAAATTTGCAGATCAATTTCTCCAACCATTGGTTAAAAAAAACCCCACATATCTGCAAGATACCAGAGACCTGCTAAATCAACTCAAAGACCAAACCTTTGATCCAACTACTATGCTCCTAGTAGGACTGGACGTCGAGTCCTTATATACAAGTCTACCCCAAAAAGAAACGCTAGACATGCTGGAAGATGTTCTATTCACTGAGAATTGGGACTTCAGGACACCTAGACACTTTGTCCTAGAGTGTTGCCGGATGGCACTCACCGAAAATTACTTCGAATTTGAGGATCAGCTATTCTTGCAGAGCCACGGAACCTCAATGGGAAGTGCTTTTGCCCCTTCGGTGGCAGGGCTCTACGTGAGCAACTTCGAAACCAACCATATATTGACACAAACCAATCCTTACGTTTCCAGTATACTCTACTGGAAACGTTATATTGATGACGTCCTCCTAATATGGCATAACAACCAAGACCTAAAGACATTTGTGGATTGGCTGAATACCCGTGATCCATGGCTTCACTTCACATATACGGCAGATAAAGAAAGCATTGACTTCCTAGACCTGACTATCTACTCGAAAGAGCTGAGAATAGAAACCAAATCATTCAGGAAACCAACAGCCAAGAACAGCTTATTGTCCTACAAGAGTTACCACCCTCAACAGTTAAGGGACAATCTACCGTATAGTCAGTTTTTACGGTTGAAACGGAACTGTAGCCAAAAAATGGACTATCTGGCACAATCAAAAGAACTCAGCACCAGACTGCTTCAAAGGGAGTACAAGACATCGACCATAGCTAAATGCAGAAAAAGAGCAATGAATCAACCTAGAGATAACCTCTTAAAGACTTTTGAAAAAAGTGAAACTGTGGACCTCATGACATGCGTAACCACCTTCTGCCCAGCTTCATATCAGGTGAATAAACACATCCACAAAAACTGGCATATTGTCAATACCGGAAAATTCAAATGGCCAAAGCCACGTATGGCAAACAAACGTACAAAGAACTTACGAGATATGTTGGTACACACACGCCCGAGAAAAACAATCATGCCAAAACCCACAATAAATGCACATATGGTTCCAGTAACAGGACACTATCCATGAGGCTCCTGCTTGGCCTGCAAATCTACTACCAGCACAAAAACCTTACAATTGTCCCCTACACTAAAATGGACACAGAGACAACACAGTAACTGCAACACATCCCACGTGATCTATATGGTCACCTGCCCCTGCGATAAAAAATACATTGGGATGACTTGCAGGAAGGTAAAACTACGCATAGGGGAACATAAAAGTAACATTCGCCTCAAAAAGAATACAACCAAACTTTGCTCTCACTTCATCCAACAAAATCACTGCATTGAAGACCTAAGATGGACGGTAATAGAAAAGGTATCAGAAACTACACCCAACGCAGAAAAAATATTATATGAGAAAGAACAACGTTGGGTGGACCGTCTTAAAACCAATAAGTTTGGTTTGAACGATGAGATCTCATGGCATCACTTTGCACGTTGAATCTATAAGTACAACAGTAGTTCTTCAAAATATGAGCCTTAAGAACCCAACTGCAAGCCCCCCACATATATGAAAAACATCAATATAAAAAGGTAAAGCAGAAGGTAAACCACCTCGTTCGACATTTTTTCGATTTTTCAAAAAACCCCCTTTTGGTTCTGGTAATTTGAGAACACTCATGCCCATCACCGAAAAATCATTTATTGTAAACCTAAAGGGATCCAACCCGCACTTCATGTCTCAGAAAGTGCGCAGTTTCACTATACAACTACTGTCCCCTTTTTCTCTGTCCAGGTTCTTCAAAATATGAGTCCTAGGAACCTAACTGCAAGCCCCCTCACATATATGAAATACATCAATACAATAGGGAAAAGCTGAAGGTATAAAACCACCTCTTTCGACATTTTTTCGATTTTCAAAAAAACCCTTTTTTGGTTCTGGTAATTTGAGAACACTTATGCTTGTCACCTAAAAATCATTTACTGTAATCCTAAAGGGATTTAACCCGCACTTTATGTTCCTGAAAGTGCGCCGTTTTTCTACACAACTACTGTCCCCTTTCTCTCTCCATGAATGTACATGGTAAAAACGCCATCGAAAGCGTGCTCCCAGCGTCCAGGAGGCAGAGCCAGCACAAGACGCGGAAGACGCTTCGAAAGCGGGTGAGTGTCTCCACCTCCAGCGCCGTGTATTGATTACCGGCACACAGCTAAATTACATCACCATTTCTGATATTTTCGCAGCCTGTATCCTCCTGCTGACATGCGGTTGAATTCTGCCTAAGGTAAGACCTCTCCATGAGGTAAAAACCTGTAGATATAACAGAGCGTCTTTGCTTTTTACATCGCCCCTAGCTAATGAAGCGCTCTAAGTAAACTAATCGTTTTACAAAGCCATACCAAAGAGTCCATTGTGCACTGCTGTGATATCGCCGTTTCTTCCCCTTAACTCACCTTAATGTCACTTTTGTTGTGTGTTTCTGATAACTGCACTATTGATATTGACACAATGCATGTCTTATAGACCACTCTTCTAATATGAAAGTGTCAAATGACTATTAGTTACCCCTATATTATTATTTTGTCTCTCAAAACTCCTAGGTATATGAAAACCTTCAAGGGTAAGACTATTAAATAATAGAGTCCCTTTAATGTCAAAAGTGTGACATCATTTTTTACTCACTTTATGTTTTCTTGTACATCTGTCCTGACGAAAGCTCTTAGACCCTCGGGCCGATAGAGCAGAAACATGTCGACGTTATTTTTGTCCAATTGACCTATGCTATGGATTCCTAACTATCCACAGAGCATACCGAATAATTTTTTAATAAGTGGTCAAGTGAACTGAATAAAGCCTACAATCATTTGCACACTTTTTTATCTTTATCACTCAGCTTCAGTGGGGTAACTCGCTTTTCTCTGGATACTGCCACGACAAAACCAGAGATTGCCTCGGGTGAGGCTGGCAAGACACTGACTGAATAAGCCCAATGACTGTTGCCACAACGCTCGCGTGGGGCGGAGAATAAGATATACCGCTTCTCGAGATACGCAGCGTTTATGAGGGCTTTTTCAAATCTCTCAGATTATTTGGTTTACTGTCAGTCCCTAGTCTAGTGCACCAGGAGTGCCGGGGCCTGTAAATACAAATGCCGCTCGTGTGCTTGCAGCACGTGTTGTGCCACCCACAAAAGCGGCCTCGTAAAAGAATGTCTACGGGTCGGTCATTGCGAGACCCACGTGCAGTCTCGTACTGTCACGCTGACTGCGCAAGTATACCTACTTGCCAGTCCCTCAAACCTTCTCTTAACTTCATGTTAGTCCCCCCTATGGTAGGCCCACGGGCAGGGTGCGTTGTAAGTATAAGGTAGGACACGCCTGACCAAGTTGGCATGTCCTGATAGTGAACAACAGCCATCTTCGTTCTTCACTATTGCGAGGTAGCCTGCTCTCCATTAGTTAGAATGGGACGCCGGGATTATTAATGCTATGATCCTAGTTGGCTCGGGGAGCATGGTGCAATGTCGAGTTTGGTATCCCTGAACTCGGGGTTTAATTACGCATCCGTTGGTGTGGATGGTTTTTGAACTCTGGGTTCGAAAATAGCACTTTTAGAAAGTGTCTATTTTCTTGTCTAACCATTTCTGGTTTCTGCTGGTCTTGCGTGTGTGTGACAGGAGCTGGGTGGCTCCAGAGGTCTGGATGAGTCAGTGTGGGATGAGTGGGACATTTGCGTTAAGAGTAGGGGGAGAGTAGTTGCTGATAGCCTGCCCTGCCTGATACAATGCTGGCTCCACCTCCTGCCGAGCGACGGATGGCTCTGTGCCTGCCATGGTCGATCCTAGCCCCACCTCCTGCCAGGAGGCCGATAGCTCTGCTCCTGCCAGTAACAATGCTGGCTCCACCTCCTGCTGGGCGTCTGAGGACCCAACCCTGCTCCGTGAATAAGCCAGGTGCTTCTGCCTGGCTCCACCCACAACAGACCCAGGATGTTGGGAAAGTCCCCTGCATGGACAAAGGGATCAAAGCCGAAAAGGGGTATAAGAGTAGGACCCCTGAAGTAAGAAATCAGATCACTTCTGACAAGGAACCCTGTAACCAAGGACAAGAGGCCTGCTGATCTGAGGACTTGCCTACCCCTGCTGCCAGTGTGCTGTTTGCTGGGGGGAATCCTGCAGTGCTTCTTTATTTTTGCCAAGGAACCAGGAGAGAGGAACTGTGTGTGTACTCTCACGCTTGCTAAGAAAATCTCCAAGGACTGGAAGAGTGCCAGTCTCCTGCTGAAGTCACAGGGCTAAAGGACTTCATCTGCTTAAAGTGCTATTTGCTGGAACCTGTGAATCGAGCACCTCTGAAAGAACCAGCAATCTCGACGCCGACGGACGTCGCCGAATCCAGCTCGACATAGTGAGTAACGGCTCCAGTGTCCCGCTTCCTCAACGCCGGCCGCCGGGCCCGATCGACGCCAGCAGCAACGCTAGTGAGTAGTGAGTTCGCCTCCAGCTCCAAGGGACCTCGTGTCAGCACCGCTGCTGATCGCTTCGCCCTCGTGCCCTCTCGACGCCGTGAGCGCTGCTCACACTTGCAACAGAATCATCGACATCAACGACTGCTGAGGCCTGGTCGACACCGAAGACGCGACGCCGGATTGCTCGACGCCGCTGATCATCGTGTGCTTCCTTTTCAAAGGTACTGTGTTGTTGGGGGGTCCGTGTGACTCCAGGCTCGACGTAGCGCTCCTCGCGGTCGACGCCGAACCTTTGGATTAACTTGCCTCAACGTCGTGTAGCCCCCGTGTGGGTTACCTTGTTGCTAAGAACTGTGTTTCCAAGAAGAAGAATTGCTTTGATACGAAAAGACTTTGTCCTAAAGAAGCATCCACACTTGAACCTTTTCCTGTCCAAAAGTATTTATTAAGATTGTGTATATTTTTGTCGTTATTTGGTCTTGTGCTGAGCCTTATATAAAAATCCTTATTTTTATAATACTACTGTGTCGTGTCCATTTGTAGTGTATTCACTTTATTACTGTATGTGGTCATAAATGCTTAACGCACAGCCTCTGAGATAAGCCTGTTCTGCTCTGCCAAGCTACCAAGGGGGTGAGCAGGGGTTATCAAAGGGTGTGATCCCCTTGCCCTGACTAGAAAAGGTGTGTCCCTATTTGTCAGAAGTGTATACCTCTGCCAACTAGAGACAGCCGGTTCTAACATTGGTGGGTCAGCGGTGAGGATTTGAACTTTGCATTTATGACCCATGTGCAGTGATTAGTGTGCGCTACATAGTGAAAGCAGACCATAGCGCAGCCACAATCTATTTTGGAAGGATCCATTTTTGGTTCTCCGCTTTTCTGAAGCTTGATTTTTTGAACACTGCCAGTGTTGACCATGAGTGACACCGGAGTCACTACCCCTGTTGTTGTCGTGGAGGAATTTGATAAGGAGAAGCTGAAGCCATACGGGAAGCAGCAGCTGCAATACTTTTGCGAGCAGTTCCAAGTTCCTACCACAGGCCTCTCAAGAAAGGATGGATATGTCAAACCATTGCAGGCCTGGTTGGAGTCTAGAGTTCCCTCTGCTGTGGTGGTGGTACGGCCAGGGGAAGGGGAAGAGGAGGCGCCAGTGAATGGGCCTGAGTCCTCTCCCGGAAGCAGTGTTTCCTCCAAAGGTCTTTCCCCTGAAGAACGAGAAGAAAGGGCGAAGGAGCGTGCATACAACATGGAAATGGCAAGGCTAAAGATCAATGGGCAGTTGGAGTTAGAAAATGCAAGAGGTAGAAGAGAAGCTGATTTGGAGACCAAAAAGGTTAGATTTTGAAAGAGAGAAGTTAGCTTTGGAGCGTGATACCAAGTTGAGGGAATTGGACATCCATGCTAAGAAGTTAGAATTGAATCCCTCTGGTGGCAGCATCCCATCTGTGCCTGCAGACAGTAGGTTTTACTTTCCCAAAGATGTGATAAAAGATTATCATAGGAACGAAGATATTGGCCAGTGGTTTAAAGCGTATGAGTTAGCATTGTTGGCCCACCAGGTCCCTGAGAAGAATTGGGGAGCGGTGTTGTGGGGTCGCTTTGTGAATGAGGGGAGAGATACCCTGTTAGACATGCCTGTTGAGGATAGGATGTCGTATGCTCATATGAAAGATGCTTTAATGTTGCGGTATGGCCTAACCCCCGAGAAGTACAGACAAGCTTTTAGAGAATGTAAGAAGTTGCCTGGTACGACGTGGGTTGAATATGTGTCTTATTTTTGCGGAGCCATGGATGGTTGGGTAAAGGGCAGCAAAGTGGAAAGTTATGAAGCTCTTTATGATTTGTTTGCTTGGGAGCATTTGTCTAATAACTGTTTTCCAGAGCTGCGCCAGCACCTTATTGATAGCAAGATATCTAACCCTAGAAAACTTGCTGAGGAGGCGGACCGCTGGGTCAGTACCAGGGTCCACAAGGGTCCAGTGGGAGACTTAGCCAAAGGTGGGCAGGGTCCCCAGCAGAAGAGTGGGGGGGACAAGGGTAAACAGAAGGAGTCTCAGAAAGGGCCCCAAAGTAATCCCCAAGGGAACCAAGGGAAAGGTTCCCAGCCTCCCCCTGAGAAGAAGCCAGGGGCCCGACGGGTAAACCTGTTCATAGGGGCCCCCTAACCTGCTACACTTGTGGGCAGGCGGGACACCAGTATTATGACCCCCAGTGTCCCATGAAGAAGTCAAATGCACCGCCGAGTGCACCCCCCGTCAGTTGGCGAGTGTAGCCCTGGGAGGGGAGGAGATGGTTGTCCCTGGTGGGAGGGGTCCCGCAGAAATGTCCCTGGTCTCGCTAGGAGACATGCAAATGGTCCCTCCACCCCTCTGCCTAGTAACACTAGTAAATATAGGCAGTGGGTGACCATTAATGGCCATAGAGTGGAAGCTCTCAGAGACACCGGAGCGAGTGTGACAGCTGTCAAGTGTCACTTAGTGTCCAGAGAGCAGGTGGTTCCCCACGCATTCTACCCTGTGATAGCTGCTGACAACTCCCAGAAAGAGTGTGAAGTAGCTCAGGTTTCCTTTGAATGGGGGGGGGTTTCAGGTACTCTTCAGGTCGCTGTGAGGCCCGCCATGCCTGTCGATTGTCTCCTGGGCAATGATTTAGAAGACTCCCCTTGGGCTAAGGTGAAGAGGGAGGCGCACTTGAAAATGTTGGGCGTGCCAGAGTGGGTGTGTGCAACCACTCGATCGATGACAGCGAGTAAGGGTGTTGATGGGGTCCCGGAGCCTGAAAGTACGGACAGGGCCAAGCTGTGAAGAGAAGAGGCAGGAGGCATGGGAAACCGGCTCCCGTAGTTCCCGTGGTCCAGGAGGAGGTAGACCCTGAGGGGGATGCCCTGGAGCCCACAGGGGAACAAATTGCCAAACTGGGAGATCTGCCCGAGCTGACCCATTGGCAGCAGGATGGTGGTCCCTCCAGGGAGGAATTCTGTGCCGAACAGATGGTGTGCCCTTCTCTTGTGGGTATGAGGCAGCAGGCCTCAGCCCAATCCTCAGGTGATCAGTCAGGGTCACATTTTGTGTACTGGGAGAACGACCTCCTGTATAGCGAGCCTAAGGCTGCTGAACCTGGGTCAGCCCGTGTGCTGGTGGTACCCCAGCGCTTCAGAGCCTTCCTACTGGGTTTGGCTCATGACGTTCCATTAGCTGGACATCTGGGGCAAGACAAGACCTATGACAGGCTTGTCACCCATTTTTATTGGCCCCAGATGCGAAGGGATGTAGACATCCATTGTAAGACTTGTCACACTTGCCAGGCAAGTGGGAAAAGCGGAAGGAAGCAGAAGGCTCCCCTCCAACCTTTTCCAGTGGTCAGTACCCCCTTTGACCGGGTGGGTATTGACATTGTTGGGCCCCTGGACCCCAAGACAGCCCTGGGCAACAGGTTTATCCTGGTCTTGGTGGACCATGCCACAGGTACCCGGAAGCCATCCCTCTCCGAACAGTGACGGCCCCCGTGGTGGGATGAGCACTGATGGGTGTTTTCTCCCGGATGGGGTTCCCCAGAGAGGTGGTGTCAGACCGAGGCACCAACTTCATTTCTAACTATATGAAGTCTCTGTGGAAGGAGTGTGGGGTAACCTACAAGTTCCCACTCCTTACCACCCTCAAGGAAACGGGCTGGTTGAGAGATTCAACCGGACCCTTAAAGGCATGATCATGGGTCTTGAAGAACCAATGAGGCGGAAATGGGACGTCCTCTTGCCATGCCTGTTGTTCGCTTACCGAGAAGTGCCACAAAAGTCTCTAGGGTTCAGCCCCTTTGAGCTTTTGTACGGTCACCCGGTAAGAGGGCCTTTGAGTCTGGTCAAGGAAGGCTGGGAGCAATCTCCCAGGAAACCTCCCCAGGATGTATACAGCTACTTGCTGGCCTTTCGGAACCAGACTCGGCGCTTCAGAGAACTTGCTCAGGCAAATCTGGAGGCCAGCCAGGAGGAGATGAAGCGTTGGTACGACCGGAATGCCACTCTGGTAGAGCTTCAGCCTGGTCAAGAAGTGTGGGTCATGTCCCCTGTGGAACCTTGTGCGCTCAAGGACAGGTGGACTGGACCGTTTAAGGTTGTGGAGAAGAAGAGCGATGTCACCTACCTGGTGGACGTGAAATCTCCCAGGAACCCCTTGCGGGTCCTGCATGTCAACCGTTTGAAGCCCCACTTAGAAAGGTCCGAAGTGGGCATGCTCCTAGCTACAGACGCTGGAATGGAGGAGGAGAGTGAGCCTCTTCCTGACCTCCTGTGTGCTAAAGAGCAAGACGGGTCAGTGGATGGTGTGGTCCTCTCTGACACACTGACCCTTGAGCAGAAACAGGATTGTCGCCACCTGTTGGGGCAATTCCCGGATCTGTTTTCCTTGGTTCCGGGTGTCACTCATTGGTGTGTCCATGACGTTGACACCGGAGACAGCCCTCCTGTGAAGCACAAGGCTTACAGGGTGACTGACAAGGTTCGAGCATACATTAAGGAGGAGGTCTCCAAAATGTTTGCGTTAGGGGTGATTGAGTCCTCTAGCAGTCCTTGGGCCAGCCCAGTGGTCTTGGTCCCGAAGGCTGCAGCGCCTGGTGCTTCACCAGAACTTCGGTTCTGCGTGGATTACCGAGGACTCAATTCAGTCACGAAGACTGACGCGCACCCCATCCTCAGAGCTGATGAGCTCATTGATCGATTGGGGGCTGCCCGGTACCTTAGTACGTTTGATTTAACTTCTGGGTACTGGCAGATCGCCTTAACCGATGGGGCAAAGGAGAGGTCCGCATTCTCCACACCAGATGGGCTATACCAGTTCTGGGTGATGCCCTTTGGGATGAAGAATGCCCCTGCCACCTTCCAGAGGTTGGTCAACCAGGTCTTGGCTGGACTGGAGGATTTCAGTGCCGCCTACCTGGACGACATCGCAGTGTTCAGCGCCAGCTGGGAGGAACACTTGCGCCACCTCCAGGAAGTGTTGTTGGCCCTGCGCAGAGCAGGCCTCACAATCAAAGCCAGTAAGTGCCAGATTGGGCAGGGTTCTGTGGTGTACTTGGGGCACCAAGTAGGGAGAGGCAAGGTTGCCCCCCTGCAACCCAAGATTGATACCATCCTGGCTTGGGCGCCGCCCAAAACCCAAACTCAGGTGAGAGCCTTCTTAGGACTCACGGGTTATTACAGGAGGTTCGTCAAGGATTACGGTAACATTGTGCACCCCTTGACTTTGCTGACTTCCAGGAAGCAGCCGCGAAATGTGATCTGGACTGATGCCTGTCAAACGACCTTCAACATCCTGAAAACTGCAATGTGCACAGCACCTATACTCCAGGCACCCGACTTTTCGAAAGAATTTATTGTCCAGACGGACGCTACAGAGCATGGCGTGGGGGCTGTTCTAGCTCAGGTGAATGAAGAGGACTGAGACTTGCCTGTAGCCTTCATCAGTCGGAGGTTACTTCCCAGGGAAACGAGGTGGAGTGCGATAGAGAGAGAAGCATTTGCTGTGGTCTGGGCGCTGAAGAAGCTAAGACCCTACCTGTTTGGGACGCACTTCCGGGTTCAGACAGACCACAGGCCCCTCAGATGGTTGATGCAGATGAGGGGTGAGAATCCGAAACTGTTGAGGTGGTCCATTTCCCTACAGGGGATGGACTTTACGGTGAACACCGCCCTGGTACAGATCACGCCAATGCTGATTGTCTGTCCAGATTTTTCCGCCTTAGTGATGAGGACTCCCTCGGTCAAGGGTAGTTCTCCCCACATTTCAGCTGGAGGGGACACGTGGTAGACCTGACATCATTGGCTTGAGTCTCTCCTCCATTTTTTCTGTTTGCCTCCACTGTTTTTTGATGTTTTGCTGGATAATGCTTTGGGCGCCGTGCCACGGCTGATCAGTGCCACAGCGCAAGTGCTCCCTATGTTAAATTGATGTATCGATTGTATCCATGTTTGGCTTATTTGGTTTACTGTCAGTCCCTAGTCTAGTGCACCAGGAGTGCCGGGGCCTGTAAATACAAATGCCACTCGTGGGCTTGCAGCACGTGTTGTGCCACCCACAAGAGCGTCCTCGTAAAAGAATGTCTACGGGTCGGTCATTGCGAGACCCACGTGCAGTCTCGTACTGTCACGCTGACTGCGCAAGTATACCTACTTGCCAGTCCCTCAAACCTTCCCTTAACTTCATGTTAGTCACCCCTATGGTAGGCCCACGGGCAGGGTGCGTTGTAAGTATAAGGTAGGACACGCCTGACCAAGTTGGCATGTCCTGATAGTGAACAACAGCCATCTTCGTTCTTCACTATTGCGAGGTAGCCTGCTCTCCATTAGTTAGAATGGGCCGCCGGGATTATTAATGCTATGATCCTAGTTGGCTCGGGGAGCATGGTGCAATGTTGAGTTTGGTATCCCTGAACTCGGGGTTTAATTACGCATCCGTTGGTGTGGATGGTTTTTGAACTCTGGGTTCGAAAATAGCACTTTTAGAAAGTGTCTATTTTCTTGTCTAACCATTTCTGGTTTCTGCTGGTCTTGCGTGTGTGTGACAGGAGCTGGGTGGCTCCAGAGGTCTGGATGAGTCAGTGTGGGATGAGTGGGACATTTGCGTTGAGAGTAGGGGGAGAGTAGTTGCTGATAGCCTGCCCTGCCTGATACAATGCTGGCTCCCCCTCCTGCCGAGCGACGGATGGCTCTGTGCCTGCCATGGTCGATCCTAGCCCCACCTCCTGCCAGGAGGCCGATAGCTCTGCTCCTGCCAGTAACAATGCTGGCTCCACCTCCTGCTGGGCGTCTGAGAACCCAGCCCTGCTCCGTGAATAAGCCAGGTGCTTCTGCCTGGCTCCACCCACAACAGACCCAGGATGTTGGGAAAGTCCCCTGCATGGACAAAGGGATCAAAGCCGAAAAGGGGTATAAGAGTAGGACCCCTGAAGTAAGAAATCAGATCACTTCTGACAAGGAACCTTGTAACCAAGGACAAGAGGCCTGCTGATCTGAGGACTTGCCTACCCCTGATGCCAGTGTGCTGTTTGCTGGGGGGAATCCTGCAGTGCTTCTTTATTTTTGCCAAGGAACCAGGAGAGAGGAACTGTGTGTGTACTCTCACGCTTGCTAAGAAAATCTCCAAGCACTGGAAGAGTGCCAGTCTCCTGCTGAAGTCACAGGGCTAAAGGAGTTCATCTGCTTAAAGTGCTATTTGCTGGAACCTGTGAATCCAGCACCTCTGAAAGAACCAGCAATCTCGACGCCGACGGACGTCGCCGAATCCAGCTCGACATAGTGAGTAACAGCTCCAGTGTCCCGCTTCCTCGACGCCGGCCGCCGGGCCCGATCGACGCCAGCAGCAACGCCAGTGAGTAGTGAGTTCGGCTCCAGCTCCAAGGGACCTCGTGTCTGCACCGCTGCTGATCGCTTCGCCCTCGTGCCCTCTCGACGCCGTGAGCGCTGCTCACACTTGCAACAGAATCATCGGCATCGACGACTGCTGAGGCCTGGTCGACACCGAAGACGCGACGCCGGATTGCTTGACGCCGCTGATCATCGTGTGCTTCCTTTTCAAAGGTACTGTGTTGTTGGGGGGTCCGTGTGACTCCAGGCTCGACGTAGCGCTCCTCGCGGTCGACGCCGAACCTTTGGATTAACTTGCCTCGACGTCGTGTAGCCCCGTGTGGGTTACCTTGTTGCTAAGAACTGTGTTTCCAAGAAGAAGAATTGCTTTGATACGAAAAGACTTTGTCCTAAAGAAGCATCCACACTTGAACCTTTTCCTGTCCAAAAGTATTTATTAAGATTGTGTATATTTTTGTCGTTATTTGGTCTTGTGCTAAGCCTTATATAAAAATCCTTATTTTTATAATACTACTGTGTCGTGTCCATTTGTAGTGTATTCACTTTATTACTGTATGTGGTCATAAATGCTTAACGCGCAGCCTCTGAGATAAGCCTGTTCTGCTCTGCCAAGCTACCAAGGGGGTGAGCAGGGGTTATCAAAGGGTGTGATCCCCTTGCCCTGACTAGAAAAGGTGTGTCCCTATTTGTCAGAAGTGTATACCTCTGCCAACTAGAGACAGCCGGTTCTAAGACTCCCCATTGTGCAATTTTGGCTGGCATATAATAAAGTGAGAAAATAGTTTTGTAATGTTGCGCAGTATGGTTTTCAATGTGGTATGTGTGCCTTTATAATGACATTCTGTGTCCCTATTAGGTATTGAAATTTCTGAATGCCACAATGCACGTTGAATACTGTCTGATCATACACTGTACACTTCATTTCAGTGAATTTTTAAAAGCCTGAAGCAATAGATGCTGTATGTTTGCTCCCATATAAGTAACTTAGGATGCATCTACTGGAATTGTTTGTGACCATTGTCCACAGAAAGAAGAACATCTGTGGCCCTGTAGACAGCAGGGTAAGTGCCTCGACTAGGGTTTTTTTAAGAGCTGCAAGGAATTATTTATTGGTATTAGCCAGTACCACTTGGGGCAACCTAGCAATTTATATAATGGGGCAGACGTTTCCACACACAGTGTTGAGAAAGACCATGAAACGTGTAAGATGAGAATAACACATTCTAGGCCATCCAATTGTTCTGAATGGATACTTAGGAAATCCTTCCAGTCCTTCAATGGTCAATGCTGTTAACTTCCACTGAAATGTAGACCCCAGGAAAAGTGATGCCTCCCTGTTCGACTTATGGGAAAATCAAACAGGGGTTATGCCCAAATCACCCTCTTGTACATGAGCAAGAGACATCAAAGATGTATATCAAAAACAAAGCAGTAAAGAGGGATCAATTCAACATTTATTTTCATACAAGGTACAATTAATTACCCTGATGTTCTCAAAATTATTTGTAAATCCTATATATCCATATGGCAAAAAAACGTACATACGTGTCAAAAGACGGGGTAGGGCACAAATGAACACAATTGTATATATACACTTCATAAGTTTCAAAAGAAAACAAAAACACTCTAAATACATTAGTTCGCATTCATATCTATATTACAAAACATAATGCATTATATACACAACCTGTACAACATATACAATACATACTTGAATCAAAAAATATATACAAGAAAAATATACAAGAAAAATATACCCTTAATGAAAATAAACTATCACAGTGTACACTCCTGATTTAGAAATGATACACTCAGAGGAAATCCACAATGCGCCAGAGGTGGAACACCCCTAACTATTGATTTTGTAGGTGCTATACTCTTTTAACCAACTCAACACTTAGGGGATTCCTCATTAAAGTGTTGACGCAGTCGCTGTCGCGTTTCAGCCGGTCATTTTCATAAGCTTCATCAGGACATGGGTATAATGTCACTAAAACAATAATGATAATTATTAAAAAAACAGCAATAAACTCTACCACACATGTACTATCCTCTGTGTGATCGTGCAGTGCCAAGTGGATCTGAAGGAGGGAAACCACGCCTCAAACAGAAAAAGGAAGATAATAAAGCAAGAAGAGAAAGGCTGTGGGCCAAAACCATGCAGGGGCCTATAAAATGGGATGACAGCACCACAAAGATCCGTGTGTATACAGCCAACACCAAAGCCAGCACCACAATGAAAAAATACCAACAAACAAAGTTCAGAGAGGCAACTATATACCTTTAAAGAGAGCGAAGTACACACTCTACACTCCCTCAATTACAGAGAAAGTCAGCCCAGCAACTCTATCTTAGGACTCACTGTGCATCTGGAAACACAAAACAGAAGCATCATTCTAATCAGCCCTCATGCGTCATAAAGTCTCCAGCTGACTGCTATGAAACAGTAATGTCTCGGTGGAAAAAGAGCCCCAATGTATCTGAGAGGACACAGTCCTTCGGTGCATGAAAAATGTCATCTACACGTCTCTCTCCAACTATCAAAAGCGGCTCGCCTTACTCCGACGAGAAAGTCATAAAAATGCCTGAAATCAGTATACGGTCATACCATAGTCGCACAACGACTACACAATGTGAACAATCATCCTCCAAGTCTTACAAGGCAACGTCTCACAAAATACATGTTAATGGAGGTCTTCGTCGTCCAACACGTTCCTCAGATTCACCAAACTACACCCGTCCAAACACTCGGTCCCACCGTAACTCAGCACTGGGCGTATAACGGGTCAAGAACGCACTGACGTCATGTGCGTGACTGCATTAACAAAGGAAGTGGACTCATGGAGCAGCATACTAGGGGCTGGACCTACATCACACTAGTAAGGAGAACAGCACGCAGAGTGGACTAACCAAACAACGTCCTGGTAGAAGTCTCACGCTACGCTCAAATTTACAACGAGCATAATGTCCCCAAATGGGATGCACAAAAGTCACCCAACACCCGCCAGAATAGAATGCCAAGTGTTCCGGGGGTAAAAAACACAGACACATCACACTCAAGAAATAGGTGGAAGTGCTCTCGAGGGGGGGAAAAAGAAAAACTTATCTTATCAAAATACCGTAAGATATAACTTGGCGAGTCTGCTGAAAAACCACGGGGTACTATATAAACCATTCCCACACAGACTGAAGTAAAAGTCAACCTTGGCAAATGTACGTAAATCAACTGCATCATAATCCAAAGCCTCAGCTCATAGAACTATACGAATGCTTAGCACACGGAGCATTATATCCCCACAAAGGGAGGTGGGAACATTTCAATCATCACAGGAGAGACAAAGTCAATATCCTCAGCATCGACACAGTCAAAAGGGATCTACATGTGGGATACCCACCCGGGAGATACTCAATAGCACTGCATGATCGCACCTGGGCTTACACTCTAATTCAGATATAGGGACAAATACTGTATTAAGGTTTAGATCCAATTCTCTGTAGCATGCTACTCAATACAGAAAGGCAAAGAATATCTAAATCATTGCCCATAATTTGTCTCTGTCGTTCAGTCCCTTAGTAGCAGTATGGTATCTTTCAATTAGCCTAGCTTCTGTTCGATTCAGTTTCATCTCTTATTCCCCCTTGTTACTTGCTTTGATTACTACTAACACTGTCCAGGTTAGGTCATCTTCACTATGTCCAGAGTCATTAAAATGTTGTAGCAACGGTGCTCCCTGGGTCCTCCATCTTATGTGCGACTTGTGTTGACAAATGCGCATTTTCACAACTTGAGTGGTCTGGCCTATATAGGCGAGACCACATGGGCACATCACCACATCAACCACATTTTTGGTGTTACAATTAGGAAAAGACTGCATGGTGTGGGTATTCTCATTAAACACAATCAATTTAGAGTCAGTGGAATTAGGGCAAGCAGCACAGTTCGTACAACAGTAATATCCAACCAAAGTTGGCAAACCTAACATGCTTCTGGTGTCCTTTTTAGCATGCGGTTCTCTGCTTGCTCGAACTAAATGTTGTTTTTGATTTTCCCTTTCTTAAAAGTGAACAAAGGCTTGGGGATATTAAGGTGTTCAATCAATCTTCAGTTTTTAAGAATGATCTGCTAAACTTTATTCGCTAAACGATTGAAAGTCAATACACAGATCATTTGTTTAGCTTCAGTTCTTACTTTCGGGGTAAGTAAAGTTTCACGAGGTGTATACCAAGCTCTTTTAAGAGCAGCTTTAACTAGTATCCTCGGGTAGCCTCTCATACACAATTTCTTTAACAGGATCTCTGCGTTTTCAAAATAATAGCTCTTATTTGAGCAATTATGGCGAATCCGTAAAAATTGCCCATAAGGCAAATTTTCTTTTAAACTCCTTGGGTGTCCACTAGTAAATTCCAAAAGACTGTTCCAGTCGGTCGGTTTTATAAAAGGACTCTAGTTTGCCATTACTATTGAAGATCCATAGATCCAAAAAATGTATTCTGTCTCGACTGAAGGTTTTGGTAAACTTTAAATCAGGAGTACACAAATTGAGCAACACATGGAATAGGTCAAGATCTTCCATATTGCCATTCCATATTAGAAATATGTTGTTGATGAAGCGCACCCACCTCGACAAATGGTGTAGTAACGTCGTCGCTTCATCGAAGACATACCTCCTTTCAAATTGATCCATGACGAGGTTTGCTATTTCAGGGGCGAAACAGCACCCCATTGCCACTCCTTTTAATTGCAAGAACAGTTCACCCCTAAATGGGAAGAAACTGTTTTTAAGGCAAATTCTGGCTAGGTCCAAAATGAACTTAGTCAGGACCTGATGGGGCCTGCACCTTTGATCTAAAACCAGCTCCATAACCAGCAGCGCCTCGTCTTGCGCAATATTAGTATACAGGCTCTCGATGTCGAAGGAGACCAACATCTGCTGGTCTCCATCGAACATCAATCTTATGGATAAAATCCATAGTATCTCGTATGTAAGCTTGAGTGGCACTAACAAATGGTTTTAAAAAAGTGTCTATATATTTAGCCAGTGGCTCAAGCAATGAGTCACAAGCGGCAATAATAGGACGCCAGGAGGTTTTTCAGCATCCTTATGGACTTTAGGAAGTACATACAGACTGAGTATTTTTTGCATTGAGGAATTTAAGTACTCATACTCTTTTTTGCTTAAATACCCACAGTCTAATGCCTGTGTAGTTAAATACAAAATCTTAGCTCTCAACATGGCAGCTGGACTATCCTGAATTTTGCGATAATGTGCAGGATTGCCCAATTGTTTCAGCACCTCATTATCATAGTCATTGCTGTCCCAGAGGACAATCCCCCCTCCCTTGTCGACAGGTTTTATTACCGTCAAGGGGTTATTAACTAGATCGGTTAAAGCACAATGTTCTTGATTATTAAAGTTGGATTTATATGAGATTTTTTTCATATTCAGTTTATCCAATTCCCTCAAGATTTGGTTTTTGAACAGTATGATTTCGTCTGGTATACTAGCACTGTCAGGGCAGAAGGTAGACTTTAACTTTAAGCCACTTACATTCAACTCTGGTGTCTCCTTTTGTCCTAAGAAATAGGTCTTCAACCTCATCTTTCGCAAAAACTGTAATACTTCAGTCTTAGTGTCAACTGGGTCTTGTACCACTAAGGGAACAAAAGAAATACCGTTTTGCAGTATTTTAAGCTCCCACTGGCTTAATGAATGTTTGGACAGATTGTATATTGGCATAGGTTTAGTATTACTTATGGTGGCTAAAGATATACAGGGAGCTATCCTAAGCTCAGCATCCCCCTGTTAATAACTACCGCCAGTATACTCTTTGTCTGGTTCGGAAGAGATTCTGATCCTGAGGGGGTTGAAACTGTGGAGGCTTCCATCCTCTCTGGGATCCTCTGCCTCTGCGTCCCCCTCTGTCTAAAAAAGGTGGCGGGCGTTAGGGTATTGGTAAAAGGGTTGATAAGGTTGGTAATAGGCACTTGCACCCTGATCAGAATCAGAAGATGAATCGGAAAAAGTTAGAAATCTAGTGCGTGATCTGCCCTTGTATTGTGAATTCAAAGCACCCGGATTAGTGTTTTTAAAGAAATCTTCTTTAAGGTACAGATAACCCTGTTCTTGATTGAAGTTTTTAGATCTCTACTTAGTTTAGATGTTTTTAAGTTTACAGTATGGGTTTTGAAATCCGCTGAAGTTTTATTAATACTTTCTGAAAGAGCTTTGGCCTCTACAATGATAAAATCCCCCTCTTCCTCCAATCTCCTGATCTCCTCCAATTCCTCTTCACTGATGCGTAGAGCAGTGTTTATAGATAAAACTATCCAATCACGAGAACCTTTAGTTCCTACTCCACTAAAATCAAGCAAGTACGGTTTTTCATTAAGAAAGATCACAGGGATATTTTTGACCTGTAATCCTACAGGTATCGTATTCGTCTTCAAATATCCCAACAAGACCTCTGCATGTAACTGGGTTCTTGTATTTTTCTTTCTTAATTTAATTAATCTTTCTCCTTTATCAGAGCTAAGTGTCCTATCTCCTACAATGTCAGCCCCCAGCAAAGAAGGTATTTGTTTCAATCTGTTTATTTCCTCTTCAGTGTAGCTTACCATATGAGGTTCTGACATATTTATTGAACATATACGCTCATGAAATTATAATCTCAGTACGGTCACTAGTAGGAAGGCAAAAGGTAGAGTAAAGAAATTGAAAATAATTACAAAAAGTGTATACTCAAAATACAACAACAAAAAAAACATCAATACAAACCCCAAAAACTAAGTCAAGAGAACACGCATATAAGGTACATGAAATGTAATTCATGCAATACCCTATCTCAATTAGGTTAACTATGGAAAACTACCCTCACACTTAACAAAGTGTAAAGAAACACTGAAAACTCAAACAGGGGTAATGCCCAAATCACCCTCTTGTACATGAGCAAGAGACATCAAAGATGTATAAATAATATAGTAAAGCGGGATCAATTCAACTATTATTTTAATACAAGGTCCAATTAATTACCCTGATGTTCTCAAAATTACTTGTAATTCCTATATATCCATACGTCAAAAAAACGTATATATGTGTCAAAAGACAGGGTAGGGCACAAATGAACACAATTGTATATATCCACTTCATAAGTTTCAAAAGAAAACAAAAACACTCTAAATACATTAGTTCACAATCATATCCATATTACATTATAGTATTAATACCATATTATGTATAGATATTACATATCTATACGACTTAAGCTTTTGTTGTACTGACTGGAACAGTGCTTCTGAGCACATGATCCGAGTACCCCTGTGTGTCTATGAGGCCTGCTCAGTGGCTCAGCAACTGTGTTGCAAAATTAAATAATATGAGATTAAAAAATATATTTGTACAAATAGCGGCGCAAGGATTATTTTCGAGAAGCTGAGGTCCTTGCTAAAAAACTGATTACAAGAGGATACCCCAAACGACTCATTTCTAGAGCCTTAAAAATAGCGTGGTATTGCCACAGGGAACACTTGCTTACTACCCAAACCAAGAAACCCTTGAAAGAATTCCGTTCATATCCAGATTCATCCCGAGCAGCAACAAAGTGGCTAAAATCATAAGGAAGAATTGGTCTATACTCCGCCCCTTTGAACCGTTCCAAGAGGAACCTCTTTTCTCCTATCAACGTGAAGACAACTTAGCATCACACCTGGTGCATGCCATCACTTGGCCCAAAAAGACTATGGACAAGCACACCATCACTGCTACATGGGGGCTCTCACCAGTAGTTGGTCATTTCAAATGCCAGAACTGTTCCGTCTGCGACCTAACAACTAACACCAAAGTCTTTGTTTACGAAAACAGAACTCACACTCTAAAGAACCATACAAACTGTAGATCACACAACGTGATATATGCTATCCAATGCCCCTGTCCATTGCTCTACATTGGCCAGACTACCCAGATGATCAAAAACAGGATTATCCAACACAAGAGCCGGATAAACTGCAAAGTCATCACGCCTCTCTGGTGTCACATTATCTGGACAAAAACCACCTTGACACTGACATCTTGTGGCAAGTGATTGAACAGGGCACACTCCCCCGAGAGGTGGAGATATCAAATCTCTCCTGAACAGGTGTGAGTCTAAATGGATGACATTTTGTGACTCAGTCAACAATGGGCTCAACGCAATTGACGAGTGGAATAGCACCATTGCTATATGATTCTGTTCCCCCCCTGATACGATTCCACTTTTCTTCATACCCTTACTATTCCTATACTGTCTCAATCATGTATATGCCACACTACATCATACATGCATACAGATTGTTGATATCTGACCTATACCGCTGTGCCATTGAGATATTGTTTTCTTTGTTTTTCTTTAATTCGTCCGCCTTGAATGTGTAATTGTTTTCCTTTCTTCCATTTAGTGGGCCAGCACTAACTTTTTTCTATGTTTTTCAATGTTAACTACGAGTGTTATGGAAACTGTTCCCCCTAGCCTCACAGTCATGTTAGTCCACATGCTCATGCATTCTAAATAGCCCACTATTACTGTATTAACTTGTCTCCATTAGACTCTCAGCTATTGATCACATGGATACTATGCTGGTTTTTAAGATGTATAATTGACTGTTACCAGGATTGTGTTCACCAATCCAACCCCTGACTGTCTTTTCAATGAAACTGTTCCCCCTAGCCCTACAGGATGTCAGTCCACATGATCATGCATTCTGAATAGCCCACTATTACTGTGTTTACTAGTCTTCATTAGGCTCTCAGCTATTTACAACATGGATATTACGCTGGTTTTAAGATGTATAATTGAATGCTACCAGGATTGTGTTCACCAATCCAACACCTGACTGTCTTTTAAATTAAATTTTTTGGTTTGATCCTAATGCACTGGCCCCATTGCTCTAGTACAATTGTTCCCCGCCCCTACATGTAAGTTCCCATGCAAACGCGGTCTGCACGCCGCATTACAGTTACTGATTTGCATAGTGCTACTTCGTCACGTCTACACTGACACACTCCCCCTTGTCAGGTCTCCCAGACTCCAGATCGGAGTAATAATGCAGAAGAGAGGATATCATTGCATTCCAAGAGCAAACGATTATGGCTGGACAGAGTTGACTCGGAAATGGCACCTTAAAATGGCCGCCGAAACCAAGTTGAGGTCAGCAGTCTAGTGCTCCGCTGTAATCACAGCGGAGTCCAGGTGAAGCTCGCGCTTGCCAAGAACTGCGCACTTCACCGAGAGTTTCACCGCGACAGGAGTGTTCTAGTGACAGGAGTTAGTAAAACCGAAGTTCGAGTTAAAATACCTTAGTTAGGTTTTCCGAATCAATAGTCTTCGTTTAGGAAGAGTTCTAGGTCTGTTTACAGAAGAAGTTCGGAGCTCTGAGAGGGAGAGAGCAGCGTCACCAGTTTTCCGTGCAGCTGAGGCAACTCGCTGCTCGACTGAAGAACGGCGTATCTCACCGGAACATCTGTGAAGAAGAGAGAGAAACAAGCTAAGTGATATAATTCTTAGCAACGTTTTTACGTCTCAAAATAAAGTGACAGTTCTATGTAAAAGCTAATACTTACCAAGTTATCCAGTGGAGAATAGGCAAAACAGCATTATTGAAGAATCTGTAAATCAAAAACAACAGAGGATTAGAAAAGAAGGAGTTTAACTAAGAACAACGATAAAGACCAAATAAATAGTAAGTTAGAAAATATATAAAAATATACTTAGGTTTTCCTAGTGAGTTAAGATAAGTCTAACAATAGTGTACATGTATTACAGACTATAGAGGAGGACAGGCAGAACAGAAAAGGCTGCGAAGAAGACAGGAAGATATTGTAGCGGTAAATAGGAAGAGGGCCAAAGGCAGAAAAGTGAGTAAGAACCTATAGGGAGAGACTAAAGAGGAAAGGGTGTATAGAGAACTAAGGGCCAGATATAGGTCGGCAAATACCGGTCGGTAATGGCCGATTTCGGCCGTTACCGACCGGTATTTACAAATGGAGATGTAGGGGCCTTAAAATGTACAGAATCAGTATATTTACTGAATCAGTAAAGTTACCGAGTCGGTAAAATACCAATTCTGTAAATTTACTGAATCGGTAAATCAATATGTAGGTGGCACAGAAAACAGTGCCACAGGCCCTTACCGATTCGTTATTTACCATGTAATTCTATTGCGTGGTAAATAACGAATACCTGTGTACATGCACATCTGTGCATGTACACCTGTGCCATGTGGCACACAGACATGCCCTAAGGGCATGTATGTGTGTCACATGGCACACAAGTCGAAATCAGGGGTGCAACAGGGCGTCAAAGTGACACCCTGTCACCCTTGCAAAATCGGTAATTTTACTGAATCGGTATTTACCGATTCGGTAATTGACATTGATTCCTGGAATCAATGTCAATTACCGAATCAGTAAATACCGATTCTGTAATTACCGAATCATACGGGTTCGGTAAAAATTACCGAATTTTTACCTACATCTGCTTTACCGAATCTAGAATATCGGTAAAATTCGGTATTCTAGAGTCGGTAATCCAGATTTACCTACATCTGGGCTTAAAAGAAATCCATTTTTTTAATTACAGAAGACAGATACTGCCAGGGCTCGATAGAACACAACACAAAGAAAAAACTTAGTGAAGTCTTAGAAGAGGTGCTGAGTTTCTGGAAGTTAAGGGTAAGAAGAACAGAACAGTGGAGAGATAAATAAGACAGAATAGAGTAGATTTGGTGAATTAAATATTGTCCCTTACCAACAGGTACACCGACGGTGAGGTCTGCAGGACGGACTACCAGAGGAACCTACCAGAACGGTCTCTTCTCTCTTTTGTTATTTTATCCACTTTCCCCCTCCCCCATACGATAGCATACTTGGAGACTTGAGTTATTAAGCTCTGGGTTGCTGTCCAGGTGGATTTGGGATCTAGCATCTCTGTTCCCGTGTATTCTTTGAAGTAAAGTATTGTTAAGTCTGACACCCCTGCTCCCCACCGACCAATCATGGGCGCCCTCCCATCCTCCTGCTCCACGCGTCACGGAGCTTCCTCCCCCGTCCAATCTCTTTTAGGCTTCCTGTTTTCAGAGCCATCTCCTTGGAAATGCCACATCGGAACGAGCCTCACGCAGCTCTCCGTCTAACCCGAGGTATGTTTCCCACCGGCATGCGCATCCCAAGCCCACCCTCGATCGCATTGCCCGATGCGCCCCCTACCCCTCTCTAATTCCAGCCCTTTTGGTCCCACAGATTAATTCTCATACTACCAATCACTGTTGGATCGGCATCCGGACATTGCCTGTTCTCTCTATCCAGACTACTGCTGGATCGGCCTTGGAATTCTCAGATTGGGCCACCACATATGCGAATTAGCACCTCTATGCCTTGGTAAGTCTGCCACCTGGACGCGCTCTTATTAGCTTTCCCCCCCTGCCCCCCTTTACCGCATCCAAGACTCATACCACCCTTCTCTTCCCAGATGCCCTTCCTATACCGCATGGCTTTCTGACTCCGGTCTCCGCGGATCAACACGCTATCGACTGTAAGCCCTGTTCCTCTGCATGCCCGCAACAGTAGTTCTCACCCAACCTTCCCCACACTTACCTCTATCTTCCCTCTACAGAATTCTGGCTTGTCCAATTGGACTCCTGACGTCCACCTGCACTCTCTCCATTTCAGGTAGCTATTGATGCCCTGGGCCTCCTTCTCTGTTCTCCCCCACACACCGCGTGCGCCAGCTCCCCCGATAGAGCTCCACACCCCAGAGGCCAGAGGGCCTTCATTCACCTAGAGCCATCCTCATGCCCACACTACGAGCAGTTTACAGTACTCGATCAGTATTTCTTAACTCTGGGTACAGCTCAGAAGGACCTGAGGCTAGATGTGGCGCAATGGAAGCTAGTTAAAAGCCTGACAGACATGCTTCGTCCTTTTGAGGTTTTCACACGTGCAGTCAGCAGGGAGGACTGTAATTTGGGTAAAGCTATCCCATTGTTACGCATGCTGGAGCACCAACTGAAGGCGGTGTCTTCTACGTTTCAAAAATATGAAGAAAAGCAAGAAGCTTTTGTTTTGGCGGAGAAATTATTAGAGCGCCTACTTGGCGATGAACGTCTTCAAATGATCTACTCAGAACAGCATTACATTTGTGCTACTATTCTGGATCCACGCTACAAAAAAGCAATGGTAGGCAGAGCATTCTTTCCTTTTGGTGATGAAGATGTTACAAAGTACAAACGTTGGCTAGCCTTGTCAGCCATGAGGTTTGAAAGAGAACGGCAGAAAATTGAAGGAAAAGGGAGTACATCAGCATCAGCAGGCCATCCCCAGTCAAAAGAATCCACTTCTGCACCTGTGGCTGTGGCAGAAGTGACCTCTCAGCCGTTAACGACACCGGCAACCGGATCATCTGCACCAGACACAACAGTAACATTGGGTGAAGAAGAGGATTGGCTAACTCTGCTTGGGTTTGGTTCTCAAAAGGTCCCAGCAAAAAGTAAGCAAAGTGGAGGAACCGTGGAGAACCTTCAGTCGATGGTGCAGGACTATCTGAATGACTCAACAGAGGTCTATGTTAATGCTGACCCATTGGCGTATTGGCATGGGAAAAAAGAATTGTAGGCACAGATCTCCAACCTGGCTATAAACTACTTGTCTTGCCCACTCGCAAGCGTGTCTTCTGAACGTGTTTTCAGTGCTGCTGGTGGCATTGTAAATAGCAAACGGACCCGCCTCTCACCCAAAAATGTGGAGAGGTTAACAATGATCAAGATGAATCAGCACCTCATACCACCAGATTACAAAGTACGAGAATACATGCGGGAAGAAGACGAGGAGGACAGCAACTTAGATGAGGGAAATTCTTCTCTGTTAGGTGACACTGACCTACTCCTGTCTGAATTCGCAGAGTATGAGGACGAACTCTTATTCCCTGACACCGAGCCCTGAAAATGAGCCAATGAATCAATAACTTTCTTTTTCGTCCTTATTCACTTTTATTCCTGTGCGTCTGTCTTTCTTTGTTTTGCACAGTTAATATAATTAAAACTTTAATCACCTAATCACAAAAACAAGCACATCAGCAGAACTGTCTTCACTTATTTGCTTATTGATTTGAAGGTGCTGCAGTCTGCATTCCTCAGGTTCACAAGTTACAAGAACATGCTCCTCTAACCTCCTCCTCCAGACTCCTATTTCCCTCAAAGCAGAGGGCTGAATTACGCCCAATGAAGAAAGAATCTGCACTTGTAGGGGTGTTCTACTTCTTTGCAGGTGAGTTGGCGGGTCTTGGGGCATTGCTGGAACGGTCTAATACCGGATAGAAGTAGTTTGGACAAAATCCATGAGGAAAAGTTTTTTCTATTTCTGACATTTCGCTCAATGTAGCGTTTTTGGGGGCCTGTTTGGGGGGCTTCCTGGTGTTTGTGGGTGGGTTGCGGGGTCTGGGAGCACTGCTGGGTATGGATACTTTTGATTGCAAGAGGTTTGAAGCAAATCCATGGTGGCAGAGGGGAGTTAGGGCCCAGCTGCAGAGCGCGCGCGCAGTGATTTTGGAAATTGCCATGAAAATGACTAAGTACCCATTTTTGTACTTTTGCTTTTTGGCTGTTTGGGGGTCTTCTACTTGTTTTCGCCTGGGTTGACGGCTCTGGGGCCATTGATGGGAAGCTCTAATACCGGATAGAAGTGGTTTGGACCAAATCGGAGGCAAAATTCTTTTTGCATTTTTGCTGACTTGCTTGTCTTTGAGGTGCTTTTTGGGGGGGTTCCGGGTGTTTGTGGGTGGGTTTGGGGGTCTGGGAGCACTGCTGGCACAGTCTAATTTTGATTGCATTTGCTTTTCAGGAAATCCATGGTGGAAAACGGGAATTATGACCTAGCTGCACAGCGCGTTTGGACAGAAGGCCGAAAAATATTGTAAGTATGAGATTTTCCTTTTTAGCTGTTTGGGTGTGTTGTGCTTTTTTGAGGGTGGGTTGGCGGGTCTCTTGGGGCATTGCTGGGAAGGTCTAATACCGGACAGAAGTGGTTTGGACAAAATCCATGAGGAAAAAGTTTTTGCTATTTCAGACATTTCGCTCAATGTAGCGTTTTCGAGGCTTCCTGGTGTTTGTGGGTGGGTTTCGGGGTCTGGGAGCACTGCTGGGTATGGATACTTTTGATTGCAAGAGGTTTTAAGCAAATCCATGGTGGCAGAGGGAAGTTAGGGCCTAGCTGCAGAGCGCGCGCGGAGAGATTTTGAAAATTGCCATGAACACGACTAAGTCCCCATTTTTGTACTTTTGCTTTTTGGCTGTTTGGGGGTCTTTTACTTGTTTTAGCCTGGGTTGACGGCTCTGGGGCCATTGCTGGGAAGCTCTAATACCGGATAAAAGTGGTTTGGACCAAATCGGAGGCAAAATTCTTTTTGCGTATTTGCTGACTTGCTTGTCTTTGAGGTGCTTTTTGGGGGGGGGGGTTCCGGGTGTTTGTGGGTAGGTTTTGGGGTCTGGGAGCACTGCTGGCACAGTCTAATTTTGATTGCATTTGCTTTTCAGGAAATCCATGATGGAAAACGGGAGTTATGACCTAGCTGCACAGCGCGTTTGGACAGAAGGCCGAAAAATATTGTAAGTATGAGATTTTCCTTTTTGGCTGTTTGGGGGTGTTGTGCTTTTTTGCGGGTGGTTTGGCGGGTCTCTTGGGGCATTGCTGGGAAGGTCTAATACCGGATAGAAGTGGTTTGGACAAAATCCATGAGGAAAAAGTGTTTGCTATTTCTGACATTGCGCTCAATGTAGCGTTTTTGGGGGCCTGTTTGGGGGGCTTCCTGGTGTTTGTGGGTGGGGTTCGGGGTCTGGGAGCACTGCTGGGTATAGATACTTTTGATTGCAAGAGGTTTGAAGCACATCCATGGTGGCAGAGGGGAGTTAGGGCCTAGCTGCAGGGCGCGCGCGGAGTGATTTTGGAAATTGCCATGAAAATGACTAAGTCCTCATTTTTGTACTTTTGCTTTTTGGCTGTTTGGGGGTCTTCTACTTGTTTTCGCCTGGGTTGACAGCTCTGGGGCCATTGCTGGGAAGCTCTAATACCGGATAAAAGTGGTTTGGACCAAATCGGAGGTGAAATTCTTTTTGCGTTTTTGCTGACTTGCTCGTCTTTGAGGTGCTCTTTGGGGGGGTTCCGGGTGTTTGTGGGTGGGTTTTGAGGTCTGGGAGCAATGCTGGCACAGTCTAATTTTGATTGCATTTGCTTTTCAGGAAATCCATGGTGGAAAACGGGAGTTATGACCTAGCTGCACAGCGCGTTTGGACAGAAGGCCGAAAAATATTGTAAGTATGAGATTTTCCATTTTGACTTTTTGTCTGTTTGGGGGTGTTGTGCTTTTTTGCGGGTGGGTTGGCGGGTCTTGGGGCATGGCTGGGAAGGTCTAATACCGGATAAAACTGGTTTGGAGAAAATCCATGCGGAAAAGCCTTTTGGCACTTTTTGTAACTCAGGGTTCGTTAGGGTTAGCCATAGCAGCAGGATTGCATGTGTTTTGGGGTGTTCTAGATTTTTGCAACTGAGTTCTGGGGTCTTAGAGCACTCGTGGGAATGTGTTATTTTGGTGGTAAGCGATTTGAAGAAAGTCCATGCTGGGAAAGGGGGGATTTGGCATAGTTAAAGAAAGCATTTGCCACTATTCTTAACTTAGGGCTCGTTAGGGTTAGCAGAATTTGAATTGCATGTGTTTGGTTGGGGGGCTGTTTGTGGGGGGGTTTGCGAGTCGTGGAGCGATGCTGGGTATGGATACTTTTGCTTGCTTGCAAGTGGTTTGAATACAATCCACGGTGGGTAAGGGGGGATTTGGGCCTACTTTTACTTTCAAAGTACGTTTGTCACCAGTTTTCTACTAGGCCTTGTTTTTTGAGATCTGATTGGGGTCTTCTACATTTTTGCGACTGGCTTTAGTAAGGGTCTGGGTCGGAGCACTGCTGGGAAGGTCTAATTTTGTTCTAAAACACAGTTTACAGTACACCTAGCTTGAGGGGAAAGATCCTCTAAATTAATTTGCCCATACTTATTTATCCTTCAAAAGGAGATTCAGACAGAGTACGCACTTTCAAAAATATTGTACTGTCTATTAGGAAACACAAAGTGTATCTTTTTGCACTACACAGCGTACATACCTTATATTTATTTGTCAGTGGTGTCCTAATATCAGGTCCTGTTTTTCCATCAATAATTACAGGCCGGGTTTCAGTCAGTGCAATGGGAAAAAAAGGATGAAGTCAGGCTTCACATTAGCAAGCCGCAATTCAGCATCCGCCAGGCAGGCAGTGGACAGGGTGTCTTCTGGTCACCAACATTGATGGACGGAGCGTCAGCTGGAATGGAGGAGTGCCGCTAATAAGAGGAATGGTTTGATGCGTGCAACTTACTTACCAAATTCAACAGGACAACTACAACAACATACAGATACAGTATCTGTTCTTTTGTAATTATCTTTTAAGTAATGTTATTGCTGTGAACTTCTATGAGTGTGACTCTGCATTTCTTGGATCTCTCTCTGCTTCTAAATTGATCCCTACAGCCATTCTATAGGTTTTACTTTGGCTATTTTTTAAACCTAATTTAATGTAAGAAGTGTTTCTCTGAGTGCAGAGATATGCAAGTGAAAACGCTGCAGCCCTGTAATGTCGCATTCTGTCATTCACGGTTGTCGAAAGTACTACTTACTTTTCAGTAACCATGCATGCAGTAGTGTATGCACTTCCTTTATGTCACTTAAAAGATTTATGGTTAGCTTTGTACCCAAAGACTTCTTTATCTTCAATTATTGTTTGTCCATGCTGTGCTTTTTTTTTCTTCTCTCAAAAAAACTTTCCCAAAATCCCCCATTCCCATCCATTTTACAAACCCTAACCCTCTTCCCCCGGGCTGTGTGGTTTTGATTGATGTGTGACTAAATGACAGCAATAATTCCACACACTTGCTGGGGAGGATAAGGTCATAGCAACAGTCTGGTGAAGGAATCCGAGGATATATTCTATACTTACTCAGCTTCACACTCAGTCACTATTGGCAAATGAAAGCAGATTTTCATGTGCGCCATGCAGCCATCAACTTGATAGGTCATCAAGAACGTCCTCCTCCTAGAAGTGGCAAATTATTACGCTGCTGTGTCCTTCACCTTCAGTACTATTTCTTGTAGTAGTAGCCAATGTCAAAGAAATTCAACGCAAGTACTAGTTATACTTTCAATACTTTACCATTTGTTAGGCTACATTGTGGCACTGTTCTAGTGTACTGTCACCTTCTATATTCTCTATCGTACCGTTCTAATGCTACGGTAAGCACAAACAAGGTTTAATTTTTTTTCAGATGCTGCAACTGCCACTGTGTAACACCACTAGTACCAACGCAATGATGACATTTCATCCGCCCAGGATTGCAAACCTTAATCGCCATTTGACGTGCAGCCAGCCCTGTGCCTAGCCCTATTTCCAAACACAAATTACAGGTAAGATATGCGTTTGGGGGCAGGAAGTATAATGGAGTATTAGGAGAGATGAGAGACTGACGCTAGTACTAGTAAAGTCCTAGGACTATTGAATTCACTTACTCTGTGAGAGGCACTTAGTTTTGAAAACATTTGGGCAATTAATTACACAACTTGAATCAAGATGCCACTTAAGTGTCACCAAAACAAAGTTACTGTTAAACCCCCACCCACCAGCCTCAAAAGCAGTAAAAAAAACACGTATGCTAAGATAAAGTTTAAAGTATATTTATATCCCTGACAAAAATAATCTCCCACAAGACCCAACCCACCCCCACTCCCTAACCCCAACGAATGTCCGTGAAAAGTCCTAAAAAAGTGAAAAAACCCAACTCCCAATTCCCACCCCCAAGAAGTCTTTAAAAAAGGGGCAAGAGACAGTCTCCTCCTACTGCTGGCTGCTGCTGTTGAATTTCCGGGCCAGGTCGGAATGCTCCTTGAAGAGGGTCTCGAGCAGGGTTTTCATGTTGAGCAGCTCCTGCTCGAGCTAGGAAACCCTCAGGGAAAGGCGGTGCATGCGTTTTTTGCAACTGCTGTGGGGGGCAGCTGATTTCTTTGCTCGGCGGTGGCGGGTGGCTGCGGTACCCCGGCTCCGTACCGCTGGAGACCTGCGCTGTCTGGGTGACCCAGGGAGCGCGGAGGAGGATGCTGCTGTCCCGTCTAGCCAGCTCCTTCCGGGTTGGTTTGGAAGGAGCATCTATATGAAGAAAGAAAGACATAGTCTGTAACCAATGCTCTTTAAGATTAACAAAAAATGATTCAGCAGAAAGTTGTGTCACAGTAGAACTAGCAACTTGCAAGTGCAGTACATAACTATTGTGGCCAGTATCTATCTAACCTCCCACTTCTTCACCCTTGCTCTAACATTAGTGGGAGTTTAAGGAATTAATTCTACGAGCACTATGGACTCACTCCATTAGAGCCGACTATGACAGTACACCAATCTTATTCTTCTTCTTCTCTCTTGTTTAGCAAAATTGGTACGTTAACTTCTGCAAGCCGGCATAATGCCAGCGCAGTCAACTTGCACCCGAGGAAAACAGACGCCCGCCATGATGAGTGAGACAGACTTGTGTTACTGTACCAGTCCAGTACATGCAGGTGGTGATGCTCTTACTTTTCTATTACGGGTGGCACTGAGAATACTCTGTTACAAGGGCTACTGCTTAATTAATTTAACTTTCACCCTACAGTGCCAATGAATACTAGAAAAGGAAAATGAAGAAGATAAATAATCTGAGTATCTATCACTGCACATGGTATGTATTTACTTACATATGGGATGACTTTAGGTGCTTTGCTTTTTATTGAGTGAACAGTGATACATCCACACATGAATGACCGAGTTCTACTAAACTTATTAACAGAGGTAGTGAGTGGCCATCGTAATAGCCGGATATATGCTGTGCTTGTAATACAAACTACTGCTACTATTCATGGTAGTATTCGGACAAAATTACAACTTCTTTTCCTTGCCTTTCCTTCACTGGGACGGACATGCGGGTGCGGTGTTACATTCTCTTCAAAGTAACACTTAGTTCATCCAGTGACCACCTACTCTCTCTAGATACACATATGCTATCTAAGAGTCAGATAGTACCATGATCCAGGCATCCATCCATTCAAACTATGGGGCAGATTAGGATTGCGGATTTCCCGCATCCTCCAGGCCGGCGGAATCCACCGCCGGCCCGGAGGATGTGGGAAATCCGCAGCGGACTGAAAAAGACCCCCGCCAGATTAGGATGGCTGGGGGATCGTTTTTCAGTCCGCAGCTTTTCCGCCGTGGTCGCCTCCCTTCCACGGCGGAAAAGCACTAACATGGCTGGCGGTGTCTATCAGACATCGCCAGCCATATTAGGATGTCTGGAGGAACACATGCCTTTACACAGCGGCATTTCCGACGCGCAAAGGCATACAGATTTTTGTTTGGGGGTCCGTTGCGGGCCCCCAGAGGTGAAGGGGGGGTGGGGGGTACACATGGGGGGTACCTTTGGTACCCCCCTGCATTTGCCTGCACAAAGCGGCAGGCACCGCGCTGTGCCTGCCGCTTTGTGCATGAAAATGCACAACTTACATTTTTATCATTGCGGCTTTAAGCAGCACCCGCCGCAATGATAAAAATACAGGCGGTCACATCCTAATTACCACGGAGGGACCGCCACTGCCCCTGCGGACGGTCCCTCCTACTCTATGGTGGCAGACGGACTCAGGTCCGTCCGCCATCATAATAGGCCCCTAAATGTCAATCATTCTTCATGCCTCTCATCTGGACAAACCTTGCGTTTTCTCACGGGGAGCAGCACACTATGCAGTCTGCAATCTCAATAAGTAAGGAATATAAGAGCTTACCACTGCCCGCCACTACCGTGGCACCCGACACAGCAGTTTGGTCCGGCACTTGCTCTGCCTCCTCCCCAGAGCTTCCCTCCACCTCCGCGCTGGGCCCAGCACCAGATGTTCGACCTACAAAGTACATTTAGGAATGTTAGATGTCATAGACATACACCACTCACTATTATTTTGTCTAGGAATGAAGAAATGTGAATACAGAAACCAATCTAATAAATTGTGACTGTCTACTCTAAAGTAAAAATGTCCCTTTTTCCAGGGAAGGGTGTTGTCTTGCAGCATTATTTGGCACAACTGATGAATGCTTGCTTTTTAACACGCACCATTTTCCTCATAACAGACAGAAGCTTCACTTCTAAGAACAAATCATTAGGACGAAGGGACCAATGATTCCGCACCAAAAAGAAAAATGAAAGTTCAAACCAGGTGAGGGCTCGGCTCGCCCACAATAAATGTGTGAAATAAAAAATGAGTATAAGCACTTTTCCAATTTTAATCAACCGTTTATGTTTTATGACAAGCTTGATTTTAATAAATATTTTAACTTTTAATAAAGCTTTAAAACTTAAATAGACTCTGTGGTTTTTGGCCATGAGTGAATGAGCAAAAGGTTTTGCAATTTGCAAGCATGAGTCCGTGCCTCTGACACTTCTGGACTCTGACTCCGTACTCTTGTCCTGCGTTGGATAATCATCATTGGGGATCAATCATTGATGAATTCGGGAGCTAAATGACTCTGCCACACTATGTAGTCAGTAAGGAGATTGGGGGTTCTTCAAAGTCTGATATCTCTGAGGTATGTGGAAAGTCTACCTGCGCCTATTATAATTGATAAACAATGCACTATTTAGTGTCCATAGTTCTGTTTGTGCAGATTTGTCCCTGCAACAGTAGTAGAATGGATTGTCCTCCTATCCAAACCAAAAGTAAAGTAGTAGCTTATTCTTTCTTGGTGATCATTTACCTTTTTATTGTTGGCAATTGTCAAATCATAAACATTAAGAAGACTTGAAAAGACATTATGGACAATCCCAGAGGACTGCACTCAGTGCATGGAGCTATTGCTGACTAGAATGGGAGTCCAATGGGATTGCCAAATGCGCATTCTTACTTAGCTACACAGACAGACTTATAAGAATAATCTAGTAATACCACAGGGAGTCATAGTCGAGGCAGGATAAGAATTTAGATACAGTCTACAAGAAGATCAAAGACGATTTAGAAAAAATCGAATAAGGAACGCTAGGAAAAAATAGGTACTCTATATTAAAATTAAAACTTACCGGGGTCAGCAAAGGAGCCCTTGCCTGACCAATCCTGGCCTTGTTCAACAGCAGCAGCAGCCCCCTCCAATGCCCTCTTGCCCCTGGGGGGAGCTGATGTACAACATGAAAGAAAGAATTAAAGAAAGACCAGAAAACACGGATGATATTTGTCAACCAAATCAAACATTTCAAAAGAACAATAACAAAATATTTTGGTGAAATAGCAAATGGACAAGTATTCCAGGGGATATATTGACCTATCTCATGTGGTCTACTACGATATTAGTATTGCTTGATTTGCGGACCGTCGACTTGGAAAGTTATGTAACTCACTAAACAAACTACTAAAAAGGTTTGCCTAGGACTGGCAGGCAGCAGTCCGCAGCACGCCAAGTGACAGACAAAGTCCATCGTGATTGCAGATCAGCGACAACACTAAAAAGTTTCCTACTACATTAACCAGTCATTAAAATACTCAAACTATTAATCCACTACCACTATTTCTTCTTATTGCCAGGTGTACAAAGGAAGGACTGGACTTGAGTCTGTAGGGGCTGATTTGGAAGCCCCTTGCGGCTCTTTTGCTCTATTGTTACGTGACTTTTGTGACGGAGCGGCAGAACAAAAGAGGCGCCATGGTGCGGCGTATATTAACAACGTGACGCATATGGGAGATGCATCACGTTGTAAACGCAACTCCAGCAATGCGCCGCCTTTACGGCACAGAAGCGTAACGCTTCGGTGACGTTTTGGGCCCATGGTGCGCTGCATTGTAAATACGGCGCACCAAGGGTGGTGCTGGTTTGGCGCACAATTACTGGTGCATCCCTGCTACTTTGCAGAGATGCGCCGGTAATTAAAGATGTGACCCTTAGTGTCTAGCATTACGCAGTTCTTTAAACTTCACTCATGCATAATTTCACAGGCCAATGAAAGGAACACAAAATCGAAAACAAAGAAGCATAGTAGCAGCGCTACTGAGAAGTAGAGCAGTGCACCTGAAATGCACAGAATATTTTGAAATATAATTTACCTACAATGTAATCAGCAGCATTATTGCTCTTGGTAAAAAACAAAAATTTGCAATATAATAACACACAGAGCAGGAGAAAACAGAGTAGTAAAGAAATAGCTACTACTACTCACCAAGCCCGGGGATCTCAAGGCCGGGCAGATCGAGAAGATCGCGTTCCCGGTCCAGGAGATCCGTCCAACGGTGGGTGGCCTGGTTGTAGGTGCGCCGGACCCGAGAGTGTTGGTACATGGCCCGGCACACCTTCTCCCACCGCGTCCGGCGCTCCCGGATCCCGTATCCACTAGCAATCTTGCTGCCTGCCATGATGGTCCTGGGGAGGCGACGCTGAACATCAAAAACTAGTGCGGCCACCTCCTCCACGCTGAAGATCTCCCGGGCTGTGACTGTCTCCCCCCTCAAACGCCCGCACGGGAGCCGGGCACGGGGTCCGGGACCCTTCACCTTCTCAGGATGCTTCCCGGCTCCCTTTACCATGGTCTGGGCAGAAAGGAAGCTAAATAATAAAGAAGAAATAGAATAGGGAAGAAGAAAAGAAAAGAGTTTAAAAAAGTAGTTTAAAATGAACCAAAAGTAGCAGAAAACACAAAAATATAGAGCTAGAAAAATAGAGGGATAGATAATAAGTAAAATAGATCAAAAAAACTTCAAACAAGCAAAGGATGGCAGAGATTCGGAGAGGATACAGCAAGCATGCCCAGAACCATAGCAATGAATGAGAAACAAGATGGCTGCGCCCGTTCACGACCGCGTGGGTAAGTTCGCGCGAGATTTTCCTCGCTATCACACGCGAACTTGTACTAGCGAGCCGCACACTTTGCGAGATTACACATCGCGCCCGGAAACGGAAATACGTCATGCACACAAGATGGCTGCGCCCGTGAACGACCGTGAGGGTAACTTCGCGCCGTTGCGCTACAAGCGGCTCACTAAAACGCACAAAACCTTGCGAACTAACACACCGCAAAAAAACAAATCGCATATTCGCACGAATTTGCGGCTTCCGAATTCGATCTCGTGCAAATTCGCGCCCCGCGAATCCCGCGAAATTGCAGAAAAACGAGTTTTGCAAAACTGAAAGCACTCAGCAGGTGCAAATGTTCAAACTCATCATTAGTAACCATTCCCTGTAGTGCTTCCTGAGGGGCCCCTCCAGAGTTCAGTTGCCTACTTGCAACTATTCTATGACCCTGCTCTGACCCTCACAGCAGGCTCATAGAATAGCTACAAGTAGGCCACAAAGGTCCTGGGAAAAAAATTGCACTGCAACAGAAAGCAAATTACAGATAGGGAAGCAGGTGCCAGACTGGAAGTTTAAATTCAGTGACACATTAATAAATCAACCCCAAATTAATTCATGTCAGTTGAAGCAGGGCAGGTGTGCTTGCTTTTCCCCCCATAATCTACAGTGATGTACCAGAGGGTGGCAGTGATGTACCAGAGGGTGGCATGGGTGAACCAGAGGGTGGCAGTGGTGAAACAGAGGGTGCTGTGAACCTGTGATGATGAACCAGACATAGAAACAACATAGTCGCGACCGTTGCGATCTGACAAGTAAGTTCACAATTGCGAACTGGTACAAAACCCTCGCGAACTGGCAGAAACCCTTGCAAACACACAAAAAAAATCTGCAAATTCGCGAGAGTTCGTGGATTTTGCGGATTGCGAATTTGCGAATACACAAGTTCGCGAATGCCAGATTCGCAAAATTCGCCCATGCTTAGCTTCTTTGTTTGGTGGAGATGCCATCATATTTCTTGGCGAAATAAGAGGGGTGGGAAAACCCCAAAAAACCCTTGCCAGCTTCGACAGATATTGACAGTATAGGATTAGTGATGCCAGTAAGGGACTTTGTTTCAATCGACTGACTTTCAGTATATGGTTCTGTATTAAAATAATTACAGAGTCCTATTGATCAAATCAATAACTGCTAAGATTTTTATCAGTTTAAATAAAGTGACCAAAATATTCACATCAAATGATCAAAGAAATTAGAGATGGGAAGAAAACACGGGGAAAGTTCTTCTTTAGTTAAATTTTGTCTTTATATAGTTTCTTGACTTATAGGGTACATATCAACGGTAATCGTTGATTGCAATGCTTATCAAATGAACAAGGAAATCGTAAAATCAACCTATATTTCATTTGAGAAAAAGTCCAATCCTACATCAAATTATTAGATGACATCTATTCTACCACAATAAGATAGTCACCAATGTAAATCAATCACAAACAAAGAAAAGGACTGTATAGCCAACGTTTCGGTCTTGAGTTGAATTAATCCTTTAGACCATCTTCAGGACAGAAAAGTTTGCAAACGGTAGTGACCCTTCACAATGTGGTCCAACTGTTCCCGGGTATATATCCACCAACAATTGAACGACTTTCTTTGGTGATCCTGTTATCAGTCTGCTTATACTCATCCACAGGATTAGATTTGGATGTTATTATAGTTCGAAGATCAATAGTCCTCCAGTCTTTGGTTTTGGACAGTTTTTATGCTCCAGATTTCAAAGATTCAATTCAGCGCCGTCTGTCGAAGTCTCAGTGCATCACATCCGTGAAAGCCTTCGAAGCTTTCGCGGATGTGACGCACTGGGACTTCGGTTTCATGGATGAATCTGCAAATCCACCTCAAAAAGACATGAAGGCTCCAGTGGGTGGGCCAAATCCTGGGGCCTGCTGAAAATTAGGGAGGAGGCACATGGGCCCCCCCTGCAGGGTTTAATCAAACCCCTGGAACCTGCACCTCCCTAGGGCTTGCTACTTTAATAAATGAGGGGCCTCTTGGACCACCTCTCAGCCCTGGGGATCACCACCCTCCCAGGGGCTTTTCAAAGAAAAAATGCAGGAGGGCCACAAAGACCCCCCACAGCCCTGGGGGCTGCCACCTCATAGGGCTTTAACTGTTATTAATGGAGAGGGCTGCATGGACCACCAGCCCCTGGACCAATGTGCAGGGCTGTGCAGCCCCCTGTAGCCCAGGGGACACCACCACCCTGGGGCAACCTCTAACAAAGGAGGGGGCCTCTTTCCCCCACTAATGAAGCTATAGATGGCTCCTGGGAAATGTCACCCCCCATGGCCAGCTCCAGCAATGTCCTGGGGTGCCCACCCCTGGGACATGGCAGTTTGCTACGGCTTGGCAGGTGCACAGCTCCCACTAAGTCATCGCAAACACTGCTCCACTTCTAGTAAGCGAGAGAAGAAAATACTCTCACCTACTAGAAGTGGGAGAGAATTATTTTAACACACAGGAAGCTGCATGTTAGCAGCTCCCTAAGTGTAAAAGCAATGCCGGTTCCTGCAGGAGGTGGGGAGCCGGTGACCATGGGGCCTTTAGGTTTCCCGACGGTCCCCAACATTTAAAAAGTGAGTTCCTGGGTTGGACTAGGGCACCCACACAACAGGCCAGGCCGCAGAGGATAGGGTACCTGGGCTGTAATTTGTCCCAGGAGGGGGGGCACGTGGGCCCACTTCATAAATGAAAATGGACATCAAAAAAAGGGTAGCCAACTACCACTCCTGTTACCTCCAGTAAGTCCCACACAGCAGGATTGTTAAGAGGTCTTTGGAACCCACGCACTCTTTCTCTTCAACTCTAACACGCCTCCTATTGCACTGCTATTTGGGGGATTAAGTCCACTTTACTCCTGAGTGACCTTCGGGCCAAGAAGTCCTCCTGGTACCTCCTGTAAGTCCTACATAGCCAGATTCCTGAGAGCAGGTCAGAGGCTCAGCCCCCTTTCTCCACCACTCTGCAAACATAACTACAACTTAAAAAGAAATAGAAATTCACTGAAAACAAGAAAGGAAACAGGGATGTTATAGTTATGCTCTGGTTCACTTGTACAAAAAACAAATTGTCCCTTGGTTCACTCAATCAACAAGAACACCCTATCACTAGTGGAATTCTCAATTCATATAGAGCACATAGACAAACTTTAAAAAAAGATCTCACTCAAAATCCCTGAAACACTCAAACAATAATCCCACTATAACATACAGTGCAAAAAGGTGAATGTACTTCTTTAGTACGTGTGAATATTATTAAAACACAATTTATTTAACAAAACACCTATAATAAAACACAATGCATCAATTCATCATAATTAAAAACAATAAAATTCATCAAATTAGGACATAACATACCATCTTATAACACTTTAACCACAGAGAACCCTTTAAAATAGGGAAAAGAACAATGATAGACAGTATACTTTGTCTTTTGGCTCACCAATTCCCTAATTTTAGCAAGATGAGCCTAGTTGCATAAACTCTATTTTGTATCTTCAGGTCCAACTTGTCCTCGGCATAATGTCCAGAAATGCGTCGACGCATTTCAATGGGTATCTGATTGTTCAATCTTTATCAAGACAGCCATTGCGTTCACTTTTCTTTGTGGTATGGTTGATTGTTATACCCTGTATAAACAAGTATATAAAAGTATGTATTTAAAAACCTTCAAATAATTGTACTATACCCAAAATTTACAGTGACATTCTGCTAACACAACCATGATTCCATAATTCATTTTATATATGCTCACGTGTACTGCAACGCAATTTTATCTCCTTATACGATGTGCTCATGCTATTTACCTCAAATATATATCTACAATTATCTACACTGCATATCAACATTTCATAAGGATATTTACAGCTTGTTCCTTCTAAGCATCACATTGTTCCTGCTTCCAACCTTCAACAGGAGAAAGAAACGGTTTCTGCTAAAGCACTTCTGAAGCTACCCCACATTTATGTACAGTTTCTGGGTCCGAAAAACACTACACAATAGCTGCTGTGTAACATATAAATGCACCTTCCGTATTACATTCTCCCTACTACACATAACCCACTGTCTATCATTGTTCTTTTCCCTATTTTGCAGGGTTCTCCGTGATAAAGTGTGATAAGAGATATATATATATATATATATCAAGGTGTATTGGTGAATCAGTGGGTGTATGAGTGCCTGTTTGGATGATTAAGTGGGTGCGTGGCTGCCTGTATAAGTGAGCAATTAGGTGTCTCAGTGAATGCATAGGTGGGTGACTGGTTGTATACATAAACTCATGTACACACTCACACACCCATACAACCACTTAGACACCAACTGACAGGCAGATATAGACATTTGCGCACAACCAGTCACTCACCTATACATTCACTGAGACACCTAATTGCTCACTTATAAAGTTAGTCACGCACCCACTGAATCATCCAAACAGGCACACATACACCCACTGATTCACCAATACACCTTGATGTAATCTTTGAAAAACGAATCAGCACAACACTGCCTAAAGTTTCAAACAACTTTTATCTATAGAAATGTCAAGGGCTTAAAGAATAGGAGAACATTATAATGGGAGCTCATTTAAGTCTAACACAGACCTTTGTACGATCATCATTGCTTTACACTGTGAATCAAATATACACAAACTTTTCACTATTTCAGTCAGTAGAGCTGATGATAGACAGAGGACTTCAACTAGTGTCCCAGCACAGTGTATTGCCATTTTGATTGCCATTTTTAAACATCATAGCATGACCATGCTGTACATATGATTTAAATCTCAATATTTTCCTCGTCCCAGAGGAAAGACACTGGTTTTTGAGCCAGAGTGTTTATCTCTCTTACCCAGAAATGTGTATTCATCTCTGGAAGTGTGATAGGTGGCAGAACTTGTGTTGCCCCTTCTGTGACTCTGGGCAGAGTGTTCAGGGGGATCCTAGGAATGAATAGGAGAAGTCCTCCATGGCATCTCCAAATCATGAGTTAGTAATAAAGCAATCCTTTGTTCTTCCAACTGTTCAGGTCCACTCCTGGATATCTACTCCCTGCTGGGTGTCAGCAGTTAGCATCCATTTCCTGGGCCCAGAGGCAAGCTATCGTACCTTAAGTCAGAGGTTTGAACTCATCCAAACAAGGATGTGTTTTAATTACATTTCTAGAGGTGTGATAACTGACAGACCTAGATTTAAGCTAATTCTGCTCAGGCAGCCTGAAGTACATTTTTGAAAATGTTCTCCTCTGATTAAGTTATCAAACAAGCATTGGCATCTATTAGAGCTATTGGCTTTATTAATGTAGGGCCATGTTGTACAGCAGGGTGAATGTGTTACATTGTGGCCAACACAAAATTTAAAAAGTAACATAATGCAACCAGGACTAATATTCTTTTTTTTTTTAAAGCGATTATCGCCGGAGGCATCATCCTTCTTCTTTTATTATTATTTCAGTCCTGCTGTACAGCACCCACAGTGCTGTACAGCATGGCTACAAATCATTGCCAAATTCAGCAAAGCCCATGCTCTACAGGATGAACAATAGGCAATGGCAGATTCAACAGCCTCAAAGACAAAACTTTTGGCTTTGCCAATGCTTGTTAGTTCTCAGCACAATGCCCTTGTGATTTCGAGCAAATCAGTGATTCTCTTTGTTTGTGAAAAAGAAAAAAATATTACATTTGTAAAAATATCATATCTCTTAAAGAATGAAATTGAGCCCATATCTATACATTTCGAAGCAGATAACAGATAGCATGTCACAATAAAAGCAGATGACATAAAAGCAGATGACATCTACTGTCACTGACATCTACTGTCACAATAAACATGCATTTCAAAGGAGAAAATGGTTTCTTTGAAGTGTGTGTGGCATAGTAAAACAGCTGCAAATGGCAAGAGGTTCAACAAGGATAAGAGGAGAGAAGAAAAAATGAAAGCAGTGCCTCAATCACAGCACAATCAGTGGAAGGACAGCAATCAAGCTGAAGCAATCAGGACTTGGTCCATGCTCCAGCCGTAGGAAGAAGAAGTATAGCCATCATGCGTTGGCCAATGAGAAGACAATGAGGCAAAATTATGTTAAACAATGGGCAGGCTTAGAGAACCGTGTTATATACAATATCTCTTGCATGCGCTGTCATAGGCGGTACTTTAAAAATCTGAATTCATCAAAAAGTCAGATTTTATAGACTTCGCAGGAAATACCTTTGAACCATTTTTCTAGCCTTTTCCTAAGTGGAATTGGAAAAGAAAATGTCATCTCACCTAGGCCTAAAAAGGTCCAGTGTGATCTGCATAATAAAATAGCTTTTGTGTTTTTTTTCAATGTGTGAGCGCTATTTTTATAAATTAGGACCATGCCCTATAGGGTTAGAAAGGAATTATTTTAAGGGAGGTTTATGAAGATATAAAATCGGCTTTTCTTACATGGCAAACACATTTTCCCCTGCCATGTGTCACTGCAGTGTATTTAAACTGCACTTTAGCCAGAGCACAGTGGTTCCCCTGATATGTGGGTGGGGTAAATACACTGCAGCCCACATATGACATTTAACTTTGCATGCCACTGATGTATTTAAGGCCCCATTAACAATGGGCTTATAGGTAAGTTAAATTGGCATTTCCAGTGCAGAGCACATGCTTGGGAGGGTCCTAAAGCCAGCAAACATAGGTTCCAGAAAAAGGTGTTAAAACTGGGGTGACAAAAAGGCAAATTTGCTACAGTCACCATTTGTCTCCTGAGCTCATTGGCAAAGGTTTTGTACAACTAACATTCACGCAGCTAGTCAGTCCCGCAAAGAATGTTAACAGTGCTGCAGTGTAGTTTTACCGCCTGAGGCTCTCATTCGTGTGGCTTTAAACAACTGAGCTGAGAAATAAGACCCACTGAGAGGAACATACTGCACTTTTCACATCTAAACACTGCCAAGGAGAAAATCATGGACTTGGTCAGTGCATAGGTTGCCTAAGACAACAACACTTTACAAGCGATAGTGGATCCTAAGCAAGTTGTTGGGCTCTTAGCCTTCTCTCCAAAAATATTACACTGGGAAAACTTTGTGGGGAGAATGGAAAGGGGCGACCACTCGGTCCCCCCGAACGTATGGTAGAGTACCCCGATCTCCCCGGGAAACCATTTTGGGCGGGAGGCGTGTCCCGGCTGGTATGCCCGAAGCGGCGTAGCTGGGGCGCGCCTTTTCCCGCCCAAGAAGGGGTTGTCCTAGACACCAACACCGCCAGCCACGCCCGCGGGGCGGATCGGAGGAGGGTCTACGCCCGCCCGAAGAAGGATAAAAGGAGCGACAAGCCAAGGAAGCATCCTCTTGTTCCTGTGCTCTGAAGCTGCACCTCCGCGTTGCACGTGAGCTCGAGACGGAACGAAGAGCCAATTTTTGAAATTTGTAATTTCTCTTTTTTCTCTTCTAGCGCTACAAGTCTTGTCCAGGACCTTCATATATACGTGAGGAGAATGCCGGGCAAAAGGGTCGCAAAGAAGGTTAGCATCGACCAAATGCTCCGGATGCTGGTGAAAGACATGGTGGAGATGAAGAGGAAAATGGCGGCCAGAGATGGTACAGGACGGCCAAAAAGAACCATCCCAGTGGCGGTCCCTGCCGGGAGAAGGAAGAGGGCCAGGAACGGGGCAAATGAGGACGAGGTCCCAGTTCCGGAAGCTCCCCCGGCGAGCCCTCCTAGACCGGTGGAGGCTCCCGTGCCGGTTCCCGTCGAGGGGCAGCCGATCCCTGTGGTGGTTACCCCGGTGAACGAGGGGGACATGCCCCCGGAGTTGGCCGCCCAGCTGGCGGCATGGTTGGGTAGTAACAGCGAGGGTTCCGTTGCTCCAGGGGACACGGCCGAGGAGGCCAAGCAATTAATGAGGCAGTTGCGGCAATCACGGGAGGCCGCAAAACCACCTTGTCCTTTTGTTTCCCCGCAGGCGCCCGTGGGTCATCCAGGATCAGGCGTTGGTACGGCAGGGTCGACAGTTACAGCGGCAGCTTCAGGTAAGCCATTGCCGATGGTTGGGGATGGATCGGTACCTTCGAGGAAGGAAAAAATTGTGCAGCATATCCCGAAGGAGGTAAAAGAGAGGATATGGGCAGATAAATATGTAAACATATTCTCCTTGTTGACCGATCACTACGAAATCGAGCATGTAAAAAACCAGAAAGAGTTTCTGCATCCAAGTGTGTGGCGAGCCAAGATGGCTGGTTTTAGAGTTGATGAATCGATAGGCAATTGGGGCAGAGCGTTCGGAATGTTCATTGCAATTATGGGGGAACGTAGGCCCGATTTGTTGGGAGAATTGGCTGTGTATCAGACACGTATCATGGGTTTTTATGAAACGTATGGAGGAAATCAATGGTTTGCCTATGATAATATATTTCGTAAATCTAAGGAACATGATTCATCCTTGACATGGGATTGTTTTGACTCCATTTCATGGCAAAATATGGAAGTGGGGAAGTCACCAGCATTGGGGGGTGAGATGGCCGGGTATTCCCGCCATTCGTCAGGGACACCCTTTCGAGCAAGTTCCAGCAATGACCGGAACTCAAGGACTAGCGGCAGCACAGGGAAAAAAGGGGTTTGCTGGAGCTTTAACAGGGGCAAATGTACTAGGCCTCAGGGTTCTTGTAAATTCAGGCACGAATGTTCGGGGTGTGGTCAGTCCTCCCATCCGGAGAACACGTGCAGAGCCAAGACTAGTGATACGGGGAGTAGGGGTAGCGCCAAACAGGTCTGAAATGGTCCAGGGGGCACCGCTACCGACCCCGGTTGATATCATGGCAATGATCCCTTGGCTAAACGAATACCCAGATCATATCTCCGCTGGGGTGTTGCGAGATGGTTTCTCATATGGTTTCCGCATCCCGGCGGGGGATTTTCAGGGTCAAGCACAATGTAAGAATCAACTATCGGTGCAGCAGAATGCGGCGGTGGTACAGGCAAAGATTGGTAAGGAGGTGGCCCGAGGTCGGGTTGCTGGACCATATGACAACCCGCCAGTTGCTAATTTTGTTTGTTCACCCCTCGGTGTAGTCCCCAAAAAAGATCCGGGGGAATTCAGGTTGATACATAATTTGTCAGCTCCAAGGGGTCTTTCGGTGAACGATGCGATTGACCCGGATGTTTGTTCGGTACGGTACGCATCTTTCGATGAGGCCGTCGCCATGTTGAATCGCCTAGGGCCCGGAGCGCTGATGGCTAAATCTGATATCGAGTCAGCGTTCCGGTTGCTCCCGGTACACCCAGACGATCAGCGTCTCCTTGGTTTCATGTTTCAGGGTCGCTATTACATGGATAAATGTATGCCAATGGGTTGCTCCATCTCTTGTGCTTATTTTGAAGGATTCAGTTGTTTTTTGCAGTGGGCCTTCACAAGAATAACAGGGTTTACTCATGTGATGCATTATCTTGATGATTTTCTGTTCCTGGGGGCAGCTGGGGACATAGAGTGTACACGAGCTTTGAATGCATTTTGTGATCTCATGAGGCGCTTTGGCGTGCCATTGGCACCCGGTAAGACAGTGGGGCCGTCTACTTCACTCGAGTTTCTTGGAATAGAGCTCGATTCCGAAGAGGGGTGCTTCCGCTTGCCCAGGGAAAAGGTGGCGAAATTCGAGGCATCGCTCAAAGCATGTATTAGCGCGACCAAAGTGAGATTACAATATTTACAACAAGGGGTGGTGAGGGACAGAGTCTCTGAATTAAGCAGAAAGCTCTCACCCAGTCAAGAGATCAGGGCTAGATCCAACACCGTTTTTTAGCTCACTGCACCATCCCAGTTTCAGAACCTGGCTGTATGCAAATTAGTCTGTACCTGTCCCAGTGCATGATGGGAACAGGGCAAACCAAACTACAAAAGCCAATTCTTACACTGGGAAGGAAACAAGCTCCCGGGGACCGGTTTCTGGCATTACAGCCGTCTTTGGCCCGGTTTGCTTGAATCCTGATGGTGCAATGAGCAAGGGACTCACATCTGAGTATACCCTTCCACGCTCAGACATGAGTCCCTTTCTCACTGCTCCATCAGGATTCAAGCAAGCCGGGCCGAAGAAGGCTGAAATGCCAGAAACCGGTCCCCGGTAGCTTGTCTCCTTTCTGGTGAAGAATTGGCTTGGTAGTTTAGTCTGCCCTGTTCCCATGATGCACTGGGCCAGGGACAGACTGATTTGCATATAGCCAGGTTCTGAGCTGGGATGGGGCAGTGAGATAAATAACGGTGATGGATCAAGCCCTGATCTTTGGACTGGGTAAGAGTGGTCTGTTTAACTCAGACACTCTGTTCATCACCACCCCCCTTTTCTAAATCGTTTTTGGCCACTATAGGTGTGGCAGGGTATACTCAGACATGAGTCCCTTTCTCACTGCTCCATCAGGATTCAAGCAAGCCGGGCCGAAGAAGGCTGAAATGCCAGAAACCGGTCCCCGGTAGCTTGTCTCCTTTCTGGTGAAGAATTGGCTTGGTAGTTTAGTCTGCCCTGTTCCCATGATGCACTGGGCCAGGGACAGACTGATTTGCATATAGCCAGGTTCTGAGCTGGGATGGGGCAGTGAGATAAATAACGGTGATGGATCAAGCCCTGATCTTTGGACTGGGTAAGAGTGGTCTATTTAACTCAGACACTCTGTTCATCACCACCCCCCTTTTCTAAAAAGTGAGATTACTTCAGTTACAGCAGGTCGTGGGTCAACTGAATTTTGCCCTGAGGGTGATCCCAATGGCGCGCCCATTTTCCCGCTCGATTGCGCAGGCCATGGTCGGCCTTAAGGAAGGCCACCACCGCACAAGGCTCTCGGCTGAGGTCCGGCAGGACATGCTCATATGGTTGGCATTTCTGGCGGATTTCAACGGTCGAGTCGTGTGGAGCAAACCCGGGGTCTCCTCGGAGGAGTTGGGGTTGTGGACAGACTCGGCAGGGAGTGTTGGATTTGGCGCCATCTTTGGTAATCACTGGTCAGCACAAACCTGGCCGGCATGGTGGCACGAGAATGGGCTCACAGGTAACATAGGATTTCTTGAGCTTTTTCCTATTCTGTTGGCCTTGAAAACATGGCCCGAGGGATTTCGTGACCGCGCTGTGGTGTTCTGGTCTGATAATATGACCGTTGTTGAGTGTATCAATAGTCAGGCTGCCCGCTGCAGATGGATCTTGAGATTGCTGAAGGAAATTGTTTTACTGTGTATGAGGCTAAACGTCCACTTTAGGGCAAAACATGTGCCAGGGGTGTTAAATCAGGCTGCTGATGCGCTTACTCGATCCCGTATGCAGGCCTTCTGGGGTTTCCTACCCTCAGCGGACCCAGTGGCGGCACCTTTTCCCGAAGCTCTCTGGTCTCTCGGTGCCCCGGACTACAAGACCTCGTGGGAGAGAGTCTAGCTCCCAGAACAAGGAAGGCATACGAAGGGGCGTTCCGTTCCTATTGGTCCTTTTTGGGTTCTGCTGGGGGGGAGCTATGGGGCCAAGAGGTGTATGTCCTGAAGTTTCTGTTATCCTTACGTCAGGCAGGCAAATCAGTAGCCACGGCACAGAGGCACCGGGCCGCCATTTCTTTCATGGCACGAGCTCATGGTCTCCAGGACCCCACAGTGTCTTTTGTGGTTCAGAAGGCGCTGCGTGGGTGGCAACGCCTTGAGGGTCGCAGAGTGGACGATAGGCACCCGATAGGTCTGGAAAGGTTGGCCCTGTTGATGTCAGTACTCCCTGCAACATGTTCATCTCAATATGAGACAGTGCTGTTTAGAGCCGCTTTTTCATTAGCATTCCATGGGGCTATGAGGATAAGCGAGCTGGTAGCAAGGAATAAGCAGGATACGGGGGGGACTGTGCCGAGGAATATGTCTTTCCACTCCGCAAAAAAAAATCCCGCATACCATCACTCCGCATTTTTAAGTCCGCAAAAACCATTACTCCTCATGCATTGATTCCGCAAATTTTCACATAGCATATGACTTCACTCCGCATGCAATTATAACGCAAATGCATGTGTGGTGAAGTCATATACTTTGTAAAAGTACTTTATGTTTAAATATGTATATATATATATATATATATATATATATATATATATATATATATATATATATATATATATATATATATATATATATATATATATGTATATATATATATGTATACACACATATATATATATAATTTTAAATAAAAAGAATTAAGTTTTTAAATTTACATTATATTTAGAACTATATTAAACTATATTAATAATACACACACACACATATATATATATATATATATATATATATATATATATATATATATATATATAAAAACCCTAAAAACTAATTCCACCCTAGTCCCTTTAAATACCCCAGCACCCTTAAACACTAACCCATCCTGACCCTAAAAATACCCCTGTACCCCAAAATCCAAACATACCCCTGAACCCTAAAAATACCCCTGTACCCCAAAACACAAAACAACCCCTGAACCCAAAAAGTACCCCTGTACCCCAAAACCCTAAACAACCCCTTAACCCCAAAAATACCCCTGTACCCCAAAACCCAAAACAATCCTTGAACCCTAAAAATACCCCTGTACCCCAAAACCCAAACCTACCCCTGAACCCTAAAAATACCCCTGTACCCCAAAACCCAAATCAACCCCTGAACCCTAAAAATACCCCTGTACCCCAAAACCCAAAACAACCCCATAACCCTAAAAATACCCCTGTACCCCAAAACTCAAAACAACCCCTGAACCCTAAAACTACCCCTGTACCCCAAAACCCAAAACAACCTCTGAACCCTAAAAATACCCCTGTACCCCAAAACCCAAAACAACCCCTGAACTCTAAAAATACCCCTGTACCCCAAAACCCCAAACAACCCCTGAACCCTAAAAATACCCCTGTACCCCAAAACCCAAAACAACCCCTTTACCCTAAAATACCCCTGTACCCCAAAAGCCAAAACAACCTCTGAACCCTAAAAATACCCCTGTACGCCAAAACCCAAAACAACCCCTGAACCCTAAAAATACACCTGTACCCCAAAACCCAAAACAACCCCTGAACCCTAAAAATACCCCTGTACCCCAAAACCCAAAACTACCCCTGAACCCTAAAAATACCCCTGTACCCCAAAACCCAAAACAACCCCTGAACCCTAAAAATACCCCTGTACCCCAAAACGCAAACCTACCCCTGAACACTAAAAATACCCCTGTACCCCAAAACACAAAACAACCCCTGAACCCTAAAAATACCCCTGTACCCCAAAACGGAAACCTACCCCTGAACCCTAAAAATACCCCTGTACCCCAAAACGCAAACCTACCCCTGAACCCTAAAAATACCCCTGTACCCCAAAACGCAAACCTACCCCTGAACCCTAAAAATACCCCTGTACCCCTTAACAATTAAATACCCCTGCATCCCATAACTTAAACCCATATACTTACCTTACAACTTACCTTAAAACATATACTTTTACCAATCATGCTTTTAAAATGATTTTCGTCATAAAAGCATGTGAGATAAAAGCATATAATATATGAAGGCATGCGAAATGAAAAAATGCGGAGTAAAGGTACCTGCGGACTAATGGTATGAGGAGTGAAAGTATGAGGAGTAAAAAATGCGGAGTGATGGTATTTTACCTGTGCCGAGAGCACATCCGCATTACAGGGGAAACAATGGTAGTCTTGTTTGCCAGGTCCAAGACCGATCAAGGAGCAAACGGCGATTGTGTAATGGTCCGCCGGATTCCCGGGTCGCCCATATGCCCGGTAGCCTGCGTTGAGGAATATTTGGCGCAGAGGGCGGCAACATGGGGGGGAAGCTTACTGAGGCACGCCGATGCCACCCCACTGACGAGGTTTCAGTTCCAACGGGTGCTGGCGATGGCAAATACAGCCGCAGGGTTAAACCCGTGTGAGTTTGGGACCCATTCCTTCAGGATAGGGGCTGCGACTGAGGCCACAGCCAGGGGTCTGAGTGTTGATAAAGTGAAACAGTTGGGGCGTTGGTCCTCGAATTGTTATAAACGGTACGTGCGGTTGCACATGTTGTGAAGCTAATATCATGAACTCACGCTTCTTGTTTTTGTTTGGTTTTACAGTTTCGCATGCTTACGAGGCGGGGCAGACTGTGCAGTCGACCCGACACCTGGGAACCAGCGGTCAAAGGACACCGGCTGTGGACAGAGTGGTGTGGGTCGTGGGCCACTCATACGTGAGGCGTGCCGCAGACGTATTCAAAGCAGGTGACATGATTCACATGGCTGGGGAATACGGGTACAGGGTGACCTTCTACGGAAGGGGCGGGCTCTGTATTGACCAGTTTCAGGTTTTTATGGAGGGTTTGTTAGGGCGGACGAGGTCACCGCCATCTATACTCATAGTGCATCTTGGGGGCAATGATTTGGTGACCATTGGTCGGCGAGTGCTTCTCGAGGTAATACTATCCACTGTAAGTTGGTTGGCAAAGAGGGTCCCTGGGTGCACAATTGCATGGTCCCATATGATACCACGGAAGGTGTGGCGGGGGGCTAATTCTGTGTCTGCTTTAAATCATTCCGTGAAGAAAGTAAATAACAAAATTGGTAGATTGTTTCGTACGAATACATTGCATTCTATTCCGCATGGGTGTATCAGGGGGGGATCAGATGTATTTGGAGGACGGGGTTCATTTGTCCCGGGTGGGGAATGATTTACTCATAGGAGACTTCATAGCTTGGTTGAAGAATTTGTAGCCATGACCTTTAAGTAGGAGTTTTGTGGGGGGTCCGGATAGCCGGTCAACTATCCGGGCCTGTGGCGGTAAGGTCATGATCGGTGAGCAGTAATTGGAAGATCCCTAGAGGTTTGGGCGTCACCCATTACTGATGGGAGCGCCCGGGGGGAGGCGGCCATTGGCCCCTCAAACGGGAGGCGGTCCCATCTAAGGATGGGACGCCGAAAGGGAAGGCGGCCATAGGCCCCTTCACTGGGTAGGAGGGGATACGGACCCCTCCTCGGAATTTCCCGGGGCCCGGACATCTGCGACGGCAGGTGTGGTAAGTTGTGTGGGGTGGGAGGGGGGTCTACGCTACCTTCTAGACACCTCACACGAGTCCTCGGATGACCACTAAGATGGCGTCGAGTTAACAGGGGGCCCCCGCTAAGGCAAGGGAAATTGGAAGTTGGCACAGAGGTACAGTCCTCTGTGCGCCCGCCCCTCACAAGTGAGGGGGGAATTGGTATTGGGGATCTGACACCGGTTACGACCTTGCCGTTGGCCCGTAACGTTAGGATGTACAATTTCAATGTTTAGAAATGCATTTGCAGGATGTTTAGTATCGGCTAGGAGAACCTTTGTATTAGAGATCTGTTAAGGTCAGCCAAGAACATCGTACTGTATAAATGAAATTGTACATGATATGAAACTGTTATTTTAATGTTTTAATTTTGTTTCATATTTTAATAAATACGGCCGGGAAGGGTAACTCCCTCCCGCCTTCCAAAAGCTCAGAACCGTTTCCGTCTTCCCATCCTTGGGGATTTGTGTTGAGAGGGGGTGGCGGGTATCTCAGCCATATGGAAAGGGGCGACCACTCGGTCCCCCCGAACGTATGGTAGAGTACCCCGATCTCCCCGAGAAACCATTTTGGGCGGGAGGCGTGTCCCGGCTGGTATGCCCGAAGCGGCGTAGCTGGGGCGCGCCTTTTCCCGCCCAAGAAGGGGTTGTCCTAGACACCAACACTGCCAGGCACGCCCGCGGGGCGGATCGGAGGAGGGTCTACGCCCGCCCGAAGAAGGATAAAAGGAGCGACAAGCCAAGGAAGCATCTTCTTGTTCCTGTGCTCTGAAGCTGCACCTCCGCGTTGCACGTGAGCTCGAGACGGAACGAAGAGCCAATTTTGACCCACCCACCAGCCCCTGTTGACAGCGATTTGTTGGAATAAAATTGATTGACGTGAATTGGTTTCTCTTACAGGTTGTCTTGGAATAAAGTTGATAATGTGTGTATAATAAAGGATAATTTCGTTTTTAAACATGTTTTCTGAGCAGTAATGTTTGCGAATAAGTTTAATGATGTTGCTCAGTAGAGTTGGTTTCTCTTACAGGTTGTCTTGGAATGAAGTTGATAATGTATGTATAATAAAGGATGATTTTCGTTTTTCACATGTTTTCTCAGTGGAAATGTTTTGCGAATAAGTTTAATGGTGATGCTCAGTAGAGTTTTACGTGAAATCATTTGAATGTGATAATTTCCTTTTCGTTAGCTTAGTTTAAAATGTCGTATTTATTTCTGGTCGGGCGGTAAGGTCATGATCGGTGAGCAGGAATTGGAAGATCCCTAGAGGTTTGGGCGTCACCCATTACGGATGGGAGCGCCCGGGGGGAGGCGGCCATTGGCCCCTCAAACGGGAGGTGGTCCCATCTAAGGATGGGATGCCGAAAGGGAAGGCGGCCATAGGCCCCTTCACTGGGTAGGAGGGGATACGGACCCCTCCTCGGAATTTCCCGGGGCCCGGACATCTGCGACGGCAGGTGTGGTAAGTTGTGTGGGGTGGGAGGGGGGTCTACGCTACCTTCTAGACACCTCACACGAGTCCTCGGACGACCACTAAGATGGCGTCGAGTTAACAGGGGGCCCCCGCTAAGGCAAGGGAAATTGGAAGTTGGCACAGAGGTACAGTCCTCTGTGCGCCCGCCCCTCACAAGTGAGGGGGGAATTGGTATTGGGGATCTGACACCGGTTACGACCTTGCCGTTGGCCCATAACGTTAGGATGTACAATTTCAATGTTTAGAAATGCATTTGCAGGATGTTTAGTATCGGCTAGGAGAACCTTTGTATTAGAGATGTGTTAAGGTCAGCCAAGAACATCGTACTGTATAACTGAAATTGTACATGATATGAAACTGTTATTTTAATGTTTTAATTTTGTTTCATATTTTAATAAATACGGCCGGGAAGGGTAACTCCCTCCCGCCTTCCAAAAGCTCAGAACCGTTTCCGTCTTCCCATCCTTGGGGATTTGTGTTGAGAGGGGGTGGCGGGTATCTCAGCCATACTGACAATGTGTGGCACTGTGTGATTACAAACCAAACTACAGCATGGAACGTCATACAGCACTTAAAGCATACAAGTGAGGAACAGTGTCAGGGGCATATTTAAAAAGAAGTGGCACAATGTAGCACAGCAAGCAAAGTTGCTGCGTTGTGTCACCTGGAGAGAGCAGAACTGCTCATTATATTCAAAGAAATGTGAATTTGTGTGCTGAAGCACTTTAAGGCTGCCAAGCCCCAATGCAGGTCCTTGGCACCATAGTGCAATAGTGTCTGCATTGTGGTAGTATCGTATTTGTGCAGGAAGGTACCCCTATCATTTGAGGATATTTCCTCAAATGACAGGTCAGGACACAGCACGCATGCAAAAGAGGAAATAACAAGGAGAAATAAAGAGATTTCTACTCGTTACACCAGCCTCAGGCTAGTGCACCGTTTTGTCGCACACCCATCTCCACATCTCTTTGAAAATATGGGTTTGCCATAGTGCCCATGCACCACCCATGGAACTCATACCTGATGCAAAATACACAAGGCAGAACTATTTCTTACAAAGACATGCATATCGACATTTGCGTGGTCTGTAAATATTAAAAAGGATTTTGCATAAGTCCCCGTCAAAAAAGTGACAGAGACTCAAAGCAAAATATTTGTGTTTTCTGGGCCTCAGACTTCAGACGTTACAAAGTAAATAGCGAAAACGCTAAAGAGGAGTAGTGCCGTCCACAATTAAGTGAGTAATGCTTTAAAACAAATGTGGTAGATAGGGGTAACTGAAGGTGACAGAAAGTTTACCCCCAGACTGGAGGAGCCAGGTACAGTTATTGCTGCCACAAACCTGAATACTACGGATTTGATATAAAACACAATTTGAGGAGTGTTCTTTTGGGTCAACATGAAACACGGGTGCAGAGCACAAGGGCCCACAACTCTGTAGTTCAAACTCTGGGCCATATTATCAAGAACGGCGTTAAATATTATCGCTGTTTTAGTGGCAGAAAACTGCTGCTAAAGCGGCGATAATGGGCTTGATAATCTGCCCATGAGGATTCCAATAGAAGTCCATGTTCTGGTGTGAACATGGACTTCTATTGGAATTCTCCAGGGCACATTATAAAAGCCCATTATCGCCATTACTGCCGCTAAACCGGCGATAATTTTAACGCCGTTCTTGATAATATGCCCCCTTTTCATCATCTACTTGTATTGATAAAGGGTAGGAATCATATTCAATTACAAACGGCGAAACGACCCTGGACAAAAGCACCAACAACATCCCACACAAAACACTCCATGTGCTCACAGAAAATTCATGCTGCCTCAAACTGTACATACAGATATTCATCTCAAAACCAGACAGGCTAGATTTAAAGCCATGTTTAACTCAATACACCACAATCCAATGGGTGTTGTGACAAAATCAACCACACCTACCCTCTACCACCCCATTTAATAATATCTTATTTTATGCAGCCCTGCTTACCACATTCCCGCCATTCTGGAGCTCTGCAAATAACAGATGTTACTGTTACCCAATATATTATACCCATTTACTTTTACCAAACGAGGATGAGAGGCTGGTTATTCCTTGTCGGAATTTGTGAAGTCCCCATCACCGTAATTGTCGTTATTGACCATCTAGTTTTCGGAGCCATCTCCACCCCCACACCCCTCTCACCCAAAGCCTAATGTTTTCTGATTTCAGTGGAAGAAACCACAGAAGAGAATCACAGTCAGAATCAACATGAAAGAGGCATACATGCCTCATGTGTCACATGCAAGAATGCGCCAGGAGCTGTCAGGCTCGTGCCTGTACTAGACAGAGTGTTCTTGCAGTGGGGGCGCCTTACAGGCATTTTTTGTGTCTTTCACTGACCTCTCTACTTAATTTGTTCTTTAGGGCTTTCCTTGTCACGCGTGTTCCCTCATGAGCGTGATTTCAGTGTAGATTGCATTTTAACTCTTAATTTCGCACATTGAGGTTCAAATTGCGGATGTGTGTATTTTCTGCTGAATTCTTCACTTTCATTCGTCCTATAGTTGTGGTTTCGTTTCGGTATACTGAGAGTGCCCGTTTGCATTAGCTCGTTACTTCAGGCTTTTCATTTTCAGTCTCTTTCTGTAAAACCTCCCGCAGTTTACCTTGTGAATGACCTTTTCTCAATATGGATTTTCCAATCAGATCGCCTTCTGCTCCTTCTATTCACTCAAATTGTCACTCCACAGACTGTTTGCAGGCAAATGACATGATCCAGACTTTGCTCATTAGCGCTCGGTGGCCAAACAGGGCTCCCCAGGGCACATTTGCAAGTCCCCCTATCGACACCAGCCTCACAGCGAGGCTATTCTGTCTGTGACACTTGCTTAGACGGCCTTTCTGCTGTCTTCATTAGAGGGATCCTGGGGAAGACAGCATGGCTTTTTGTATATCTATTTATTAAGAGTTATTGCCAATTCTTCCAGAAACGATATTGTAATGCACCTTGACGGGTTATGTAGAGACAAAATGTGATCATATTATGTAGGAAATAGATGAAATAAAGACAATAAAAAATGCACAACATAAATCCATATGATACGTATACCACAAGTTATGTATTGAAATATGAAGTAGCAGGATTACAGAGGACAGTGCGGAAGATGACTAGTGGCGAGGAGGTGATGGGGAAATACTGGCACCCTCCCAGGATCAAATGAATGAAACTTACTAGACATAGCAGGTTTGCTCAGAAACAGAGTGAAACGTATTTATTGGTACCAAAAGCATGCATCATTGCTAATTAGCAAGGAAGAAGATAGATCTGCCACATTAGGGGCTCTCAGACCGCTTCTTCCCAGAGTGACAGATTTCTAGGTGCCACATACCTAAAGTAATGCCATGTCAGCGGAGCTAGAATAAGGCACCAAACCAAATATGGCTGACATGGATGTGCAATGTCTGCACCATGCAAAACTGCCAGATATGGGTCGACCAGAAAGGCAGGCTCTGCACTGTGTAACACTTGCATATCATGTAGTCAAGACAAGCAAGGTGACCTGTAAGGGGGTACAGAATAGCTTGTTGAAGCTTGTCCAGTCAAGGTCAAATAGGAAGCCCTTTTGAGCTCCAGGCCTCATGTTAATGTGATCTTATATAAGCATGAAACCTTTTGAAGTGCATGCACATGAATTTATATGGATATTCATATATATTTTGTAACAATCCCCCCTTTTGGATAGACCTATCCAACATTAGTGTAAAACCAATATGCTTGAGAGTTACTGCTTGAGAGGAGGAATATATATATATATATATATATATATATATATATATATATATATATATATATATATATATATATATATATATATATATACATATATATATATATATATATATATATATATATATATATATATATATATATATATATATATATATATATATATATATATATATGAAGGAAACATTAGTTACATATCTTTGGATGGCATTACACAGTGTTTGCGTTTGCATACAATGCATGTATTGTCACATTGATACATCTTGATGAGATCAATAATATATCAGCAGACTGTTGTGATACCGGCAGTAAGCTTCCAACAAATATTTTTCTCTGTGCAATGCATAGTGCTACAGTATCACTTTACTCACTCAGTTCCTGGACACTTTCAGCAAGTGTCAGTAATTTAAAGGCACACAGTGAGCGGTCATCTGCTTCTCCTCCTGGTCCGCAGTCATCTTGTTCAGGGGCGGTTTCACGGACCTGCCCTGCGTTGTCCTCTTCACAGGGCCGTTTCTACCACTAAGCAAGACTAGGCGGCCGCCTAGGGCGGCAAAAGTGGGAGGCCGGCAAAAAATATGAGTTCATAATGATGGTAAATGGAAAATAAAATGTTTTCAGGATTACAAATAACCAAGTGCTATCAGCACATTACACCAACCATCAGGGAAAGGTGCGAGCGTGCCAAGGCTCAATTGATGGAATATGTACAGTGCTGGTGATTTCTGCTGTTTCTAATCAATGCTGCTATTTGCATACTTTTGTACAAAATGCTAATTGGGACGGCGGAGAGGCGGACATAAGGTGAGAAATATATCAGTGGAAAACATTTGTTCTACAGGTTTCAGTTTCCGTAGTGCATTTACTGTTTATATAGAAAGCTTTAGAGTCAGATTACGAATGCGAGCTACAAAACTCCAAAAAGTAATTAGCAAAATGAGTTCTCCATGATTTCTGTTTACCTGTTTTCTAAATAAACATGGCTCGTCAATTTTTTCAATCAGATGAATTGGCAAACACTTACACAACTTAGATTACATATATTTATCATCCCTCCCTTTCACTGCGATGCAACAACACAATGTCCCAACAGTGAACAGGACAAAAAAGAGTTACTAGGCTTATAGCTGGCAAGTTTTTTTTAAAAATAAACTGACAGTTCGGTTATTTCTGATAAAATCTGCTTTCTATGTCAAAATGTGTTCACAAAAATCTTTCCTTACATATAGTGTGGCCTAAATATTGTCTACAGAACTAGTGCCACAATGAGTTGGTTTTCTATTTTCAACTTGAATGGGACGATATTTTTGTAAACGGTCAGGACACAATTTTTATGCCTGGAGATGTTTTTGTTGACATGTTCTGACGCATAATGCAGGCAATATTTGTTCCATGAGGTTCATTCAGCCACCATACCCTTCCCTAAGATATCCGCTATTGTGAAAATGGAGTGTGATGCGTCTGAAGAGTTCACATCATTCATTCCAAGGTGTTTGCAATGTATAGGTTGAGTTATTTTGGATCTGATTTACCAAGATGTTGATATGTGTAGGTGTGACATACTCTTAGAGCTCTCCTTGCTTACTCCTTTGTTCCAGATGAAAACCACGAATACTTTTTAGTGTTAGAATAAGACAAAGTAAGACAGGAGTAGTATAAGAGCATTTAACAGTAAAATAGTCGTTCATTTGGCTCAATATTTGCTCCCCCCCCCAAAAAAAATGTGGGTGTAGATTGATGTTCCCTGTACCTAGGTTTGCGTTTAAACACACAAACAACCTAAAAGATGTGCTCATACACACAAGACCTAAGACCCAACAGATCAATACACAAAGGTCGTTGTGGAATCTACCACCAGTTGTAGGACACCACCCCTGTGGATCTTATTCAGCGAGTCCTTTCACCTTGTCAAAAGAGATGGGGTCACTTGGCATTGTAAGAAACATACAAACTGCAACACCCCTAACTGTATCTATGTATTAACTTGCCTGTGTGGACTCCTATACATGGGGATGACCACGAGGCAGGTAAAAACCCATATCACAGAACACAGGAGTAATTTCAGATGTCATAAAACTAACACCAAGATGACAACACATCAGAAACATTCCTCCAACTCAATCAGTTGGAACATTCTTGAAGCACACCCTGGTATAAACAAGAACTCACTGTTCCGCATCGAACAGAGATGGGTACTGAGACTAGCCTCTGGCAATGAGGGATTGAATGAAGAGATCCCCTGGAGCCTGTTGACTTGATCACCAGAGATCAAGTTACAGCATGTAACCAATCAACCACATCTGATTTCTCCAGCCTTCCAACCTTATATGGAGAATGGGGCATCTCCTCCTTGATAAAATGGAATCTTCACACCCACTGCTTTTATAAGGAACACGCCGTGCGTGAAGGTACCATCTAATATCTTCAATCGCCAGCACCGGGACATGACCAGATCTAGAGATGTTCCCACAACACACTCTGACCTGTATTACATTCTCAGTTGCACTTTATTAATATAACATCTCAATAAGTGCACCCGACCCCCCTCTTTGTGAACTGCACATTGGAGTATTACACTACCCATGATGCATGTGAGACACTAACAAGAATAGATACCTAGCATCCAATCTTAAACACAATTCTTTTGGCTTACTTTCCAGAGTTCCTTGAACTTAAGACTACTACGACTCATGAGCTAACATACAGGGAACACGCAGCGCGTACTTTCAATATGGCATCCACTGTTTTCTAGGGCAACACGCTAGCTCCCTGGAGTCAGAAACCGGAAGTTCTGCTTCCTCAACTACGCATACCGGGATAACTCTTGAACAAACCCACATGGGATGATCAGCGTGTACTTCCAAGATGGCACCCAATGTGTTTTGGGTTGGCACGCTGGCTCCCTGTAGCCAGAAACCGGAATTCCCTCCTCCACAACATCGCCAACCGTCATCCGGGACCGGCAAGGTGAGGGGTAGGTGACCCACAGCAGACACAGAGTCCAGTACGTAAGTACACAGCGCTTGGGCTGTTTTTAACCGATGCGGTATAGCCCTAATCCCTTCAACTCGACATAGTATCTGGTGGGTTAACGGCACCTGAAAGAGGGCGCCTTTTGGTTAGCTGTGGTGGGCGGCAAACTTCTTTACCCTACCCCGTCTAACATGACACTTTATTAAGAGACATCAAGCTTGATGGGCTACTGGTTATACCTGTGTGGGAACAGAAGTGCGCTAGTCCTGGCCAGTGACTCACATGGACTCTTTGTGAGAGCTTTTATTTATGCGATGACCTATGTGCTATTTGAAGCTCTGTGTGACTTTTGGTGTCGGTTCTGCGGTGTGCCTGCTCCTCCCTACCTGACACTCATTGCTGGGGCCAGGTGGAGTTGTGGAGGCATATTGTGTAGAGGCCTCCTTTGGATTTCGTGGCAGATATACGCAAGGGGCACTTGCATCCATATTCTAAGTTGCTGATTGTTTGGGAAAGAGGGTCTATACCAATCGGGGCCATCCCTCACTCCAATCAGACTTGAGTAACTGCCTACAGGCTAGTATCCCCTGTATACTCATGAGTTTATTTCTTTATTTGATCCCCTGCTTCCATTTACTTCCTTTTTATTAGGACACTGTACTATCCAGTGTCTACACTTGCCGGTACACGTTGCTACACACTGCAGACCCGACTTGGATGAGTTCTTAAACGTGTGAGAACACACACAGCATTACCAGCTATATATGTTGTTTTAGGTTTATATTCCTCACACATAAGCAGACACTTTAGTGTGATGCATGCTTCCATGCACTTTGTTTGGAGTGCTGCACTAATGTATATACACTGTAAACTGTTGGATAATGACATAGTAATCAGTTTGAGATTTTCTCCTTTACAAGTGATGTTGTAGATCTATAGGTACCACTTTTTAGGGTGCTGTATGGGTGGTCACTTGAGTTTGACATTCTAGACCACCACCAAAAAGTGTAGATATATCTTGCATCTGCCCTGAAGAATTGCTGTCCATTTGACATAGGGCAAGAAACATGTTGGTCTAATTTCAAAGCGCAATACCCTGTAACCTTGGAGCAGGGGCCGCACACTATTGTTTTTAATCAGGATAGGGGCCACATTCATTAAAATAGTTCTGAGTGGATCCCTAACTCCTGTTTTAACCTCACAATTTTCCACATCTACACTCTCTACAGCCCTCACTCGCACTGCACCCAACGGCCAGGAAAAAAGATCTCCGCTAAAAGGCGCCATCAAGGGTGCCGATTAGGTATTGCAGCGCCTACCCGACGAAGAGCAGACCCAATGATGAAGCAAGACACCTAGCTTTTTGGGTGTGTGAGGGTCCCTTTCTAAAAGGAGGATATCTTTCTCCTGCCATAGTGAGCACACTACCAGTGCTTGCTTAATTTACTACTCACCTGTACCACACAGTAGGAACGGCATACCACTTTGTTTTGGATTGCATTTGGGCTGTATGCTGGACCTAGTCAAAATTGGCCCTTAGTCACCCCCCTTTCCTTGGAACTCCTGTAGATTAATGTTATCCTTCAAGTTCATTCACACCAGGGGAACACAGTGATGGTAGTAAAAGGGATGGGGCGGCATTTTTCAATTCTCGCATTGGGCGGCAAAACACCTAGAAACGGCCCTGCCTCTTCAGTCTATTTTTCTGCAGATGCAGGTGCAGACCATGATCTGTACTTCACTCAACAGCATCAGTAGATGTAGATGTGTCCCTCTGACACTTTATGATTGGCCCTCATGGATCCTGGAAGTGGTCTGGTCTGTCCTCTTCTTGACTGCTGTGTTGCTCAGGTCCTCCGGTGACAAATGGTCCATCACTTTCTGGTACCGTCCTCTCAGGAGTTGAGGCGCTGCCTTGCATCTTCTCCCCTCAATCTATTCATGGCTTTGGTTCACCGTCTGTTGTCCAGTCCACCTAGAACTAAAAGAAACAGCTTTTATTTTTCTCGCAATGACCTTGTATCCATAATCACTTTAGAAGTGTTTGCCACATTGCAGGCAGTACTAAAGTCAGAGCATCAGGCCATTTCAGGCCTGTTCCATCAGTTGCTTTTACTAATAATCTATTTTTTATTTCTATTTTTATTTTGGAGTCCATTTACTCCTCCTGGCCTCAAGTTGGAGGGTGGATTGGGGTATGTATGTTATACTTTATTCTCAAAAACACCCTCTTTAGCATAAATGTAGTCACTAAGTGATCTCCTTTTATCACTATTTATGCCTTGGTGGGTCCCTAGCCTTGGAGAGATGGATTTACTGAAGTATGGCGCCCCAGTTGCTGCATCATTTTTCCCTGTTGGATACACTTCCATTCATTTTGAAAACATATCCATCCACACCAGCAAATATTTAAATCCATTCACTGGGAAGCAACATGCATCTACACATTTTTCCCCCTTGTGCAATAACAGAGGGTCCCTGCTCCAGTCTTGATTACCAGGAAGACGACGACACGGAGGAGCAGGGAGGCCGCTTTCTAAACGCGAGATTCCTTGACCCACAAGAGAAGACTAAGCCCCATCATTATAGAATCCAGAGGCTATTTATGAAACCTTCCTGTTTTATTCACAACAGGCAAAAAGTCCAAAAGAAGCTTTCTATATTTCTGACGGTGGCTCCTCCGTGCAAATACAAATCAGAGTCGCGGATTGTATGAGCAGAGCTACAGGGAATTGATAACCCGAGCAGCTCGCTAATACGGGCGACAAAACTTCTTTTATAAAAGAGCATCACTCGCCAATACACAGAAATTATGGAGTCAAATGTTTTAAGGTCCTGAAGAAGGTGTCACAAAGAAAAAGCACCGAAACGCTGCGTCGACTGTCTTTTTAACTTTGACTTGTTTTAGTCCACTGTATAATCACGTAATGGTTTTTAATTTTGAATGTGTGATATTGTTTTAGACTGTAACCCAGTTGGGAGGAAAATAATAAATGATTTGCGATCAATTTTTAACCTTATAGAAAACGTCTGCTTATTATATCCAAGTGCGTCTTCAAGTTCTATGTTGTAAAATTAGCCTTACACTCTACCTAGTTTGTATATTTGATTTCTGGGATATGGAATTGAGTACTGTTTCCCTTTAGGCCAGACCACTGCTGTTAGTATTAACACAGCCTTTTCGCATTCAATTGTCCAGATAGTCAGGGAACCCAATCTTTTTTCTGTTGTAATGGAAAGGAACATACTGCATAGGGACACAGGCATCTCATCCTGGTAGGCCCATACTCTCTTCATTATTCAGCTCACGTCCATCATCAATCCTCCCTCAATGTTCATCTGTTGTTGGAGACCATTGTGCTTCCATTACATTAGCTTGCAACAATTGTCTCTAAATGAGATGGGGTTTTTTTTGGGAATGCTTTGTTCATTAGTCCCATCTGCACTGGCTGTTACATGCATTTAATGTTGTGTCAGCAATGGCATCCCCTTTGGCTAACTTAGATTTAGCTCCTGTGTAGGCTTCACATTTTTATTACCGCTATCCTGGTGTATAATAGTATTGCTTTTAATAAGATCCTTAATAAAGGACCATTTTTAATAAGGCACACTGCTTCTGTTATGAATCTGTGATACTTCCACAGATGGCCACAAATAGGAACTGCAAAGCATAATGTGAGTCAGTTTAAATGTTAACAGTTTTACCCTTGACTAGTATTCATGCTTTGTTATGGCATACAGCTCATCTTATTGGGTAGATGTTCCAAGTGGCAGAGCTGCACTTCAGCTATTGCTATAGCATACCCTGCTCGGTAATCAGTGTCTATCAGTCTGCTGGAGGAACCATCAGTGTACCACTCCAATTGTCTGCCTTTTTAATGGTGTCTTGGCGTGGTGCTGTTTTCTGCAATCTCAACTCCATCTTACTTAGGGGTCGTATCTGTTTCTAAGAGAATGGTAATACTTTTGACAAATTAACAGGTGGGCATCTTATTATGACAATTAGACAACATGGTTCCATTATTAACCTGCGTGCCCGCTAGCAGAAAAAATGTTGTGTTAATCCAGACTGCAACAACTGCACCAAATATTGCACCTAGACAATACAGGTATAGTCCAACACAATGAGAGCCATCCTCTCCACCATCACAGCTGCGGACCCCTAATCACTGCAGAAAGCAAAGTCACATAGTTGGGTCCCACAGGCCTTTCTTTTCCAGCTGTGTCAGCACACCATTGGCAGCATCACTTCATTTGCAATGTTATTTTGCTCTGAAACAGAGATGGAAAGGCGATTTGTGGTCCGGCAGTGCCCATGAAGGTGCAGTACACAATGTCTCTTTTAATTTCTTGAAACAGTTTGCAAGTTCATTTTGTAACAGTCCTAGCATCTGCATCCATTACCCATTGGTGACAGCAGTTCATTATCCCCAGGAAGGACATAATTCCTTTCTTGATAGGCAGGAGCTAAATGCCCTGAGACAATTTAATTCTGTCAGGTGATATGCAGCGTGTACCTTGGAATATCACAAAACCCAGGTAAGTCACCTCTTTTTTTTTCAGCACTGGCATTTTGACAATGAGGCTTCTCTTCTCTCCTGGATGTAGTTCAGCTGAGCTGCAGTGTCTTTTATCACAGGCTTTCACAGGCCTCAAATGATGGTGATGTCACAGGAGGGTATCCCCGTATGATGGCACAGAGGTTTTCACCCAGTGGATGGACTTTAATGCTAAAACCCACTGAGGAGAGAAGAATACTCTGCCTCTACAGGTATAAATAATGATATCGTACTGGTGTCAGGCACAACAGGCTCTAAGGGAGCCACAAGTTCATAAGGTAATCACTTTATGGGGACAGCATGTTTTCACCAGCCTCTTTTTTTAAAATCGTATTTATTTTAAATACCACTTTATTGTGAGGGCATTTATCCAAAACCTCTCCGTTCCCTAGATGTATAACCTTCTTGTTAGTTATGTGTACATCCATCCATTTCCTTTTCATATGTAACAGACTGCAGTCTAACAGCATCATTCATCATATCTCAACACATCCACATGTGCTCTACAGGAGGTGCATACAACAGAGAATCCTTACTGAAGCTACAAGCAGCAAGTGCCCTGTTCTAACCTATCGTTAGGTATCTGTGAGTAAATTCCATTTATTAAAAAATATATACAAATATATTGCTGCAAAAATATATTTATTTATACATTAAAGTTGTGAAATGTATCCCTTTATCTCCCACGTTAGTGGAAACATCTTCCACTTTAGTGGAAACATGAAATTCTTCTTGGGCATGTCTGATATCTTCACCCTGAAACACTGTGCAACAATAAAACTGATACCATACTCTTATCTAATCTCTGATATCTACTCTGCAACCCTTGATAATGTTATGCAGTGGAATAAACCCACCCTGCATATCTCCTACAAAGGTATTATTTCTCAAGAAAACAGTGATATCCTAAACAGATCTGTGACCCTAATTTCCATAGGCAAATTATGGATTCAGACATCATTAGAGCAAAATGTACATTTACCTGTAGTGTTGTACACTGCAATGGTAGAATCAGGATATTTCATTAATACAAAGGAATTAAGTTGTTTAAACTACTCTTCTACATTACAAGCTTTCATAGTGTAATGTAGAAATCACATACTGTCACAGGTGTGGAAAGTTTTACATGCAGTAAGGCTTGTTCCTTCTAAATAAAGAACTTGTGCTTTTGACCCAAAACCTGTTCTTCCTTGTCTGAGCGGTGTTACCCCATGTGGCTTATTTGTTTGAAGAACTTCTCCAGAAGCAAGACTGAGGGTTCGTGCCTCCGTGGTGATATTTTAAAAGGTACAATCACATTTGAAAGTATCTCTCGAGAAGCATGACTGAAAAGCCTGTAGGCTGACAAATGAAAGGTAGGGTGCACTTTTATTCCTTATCATGTATTCATTTCTTGTGCACGGTGCGTTCTAGCAGTAATACTGTGATTGCTAGAGAAACTTAAAATTCATCCTTTTAATTTGGTGTAAGCACAAAAGCTTTACTGAAACATAGACATTTTCTTTCACCCTTTAGAAATAAATAAATATTTAATATGAGATCCACAAATATGGAAAAGCAGGATAGAAGTCCTGACTTGTATTCTTTCTGTTTTATCCAAAATAATCAACTTCTATTTTAAAACTTTCAAGAGTGCTGCAACATTTTGCATCTATTTTTAATATTTGTTATATCCTAATTTTGTAAAAGCACACACATTTGTTTTGCTTGTGAGGCCTACTTTTTTCTCCGTAGTGCCTTTTCGTAGGAACAGTCAGTATTAACATTGTCATGTACCAATTAGTATTAAAGATCCACTGAGCTAACCTTGTCTGTGACCAAACTGCTTGCCCTGTGCTCCTAAAATCTATTCCATTCTTTTCTGCCCTTTTTGACACGTCCTGGGTTAACAGCTGCTGCCAAAAGCCTCTGATTCTACTGATGGCAGTTCCAGTGGGACTATGTAGAATGCACCTAGTAACATGAGGATGTATGCTAGTCTCCACCATGAATTTTTCCCTCCTACAGCCCTGTGGAGAAAGGGCCATTGGAGGCTGACCTTTCATTCTGCCCAACTTACCTGGAACAGTTCAGAGGGGGACGCAGAATGAAAAAGCCTCCTTCTTTCACCACGCTCTAGATAAGGCCAAAAAATGCCCTAAAGAACTCTTTGCCATCATCAAGCAACAAACCTCCAAACCAGCCCTAAAAAACCCTCAGATATACAAAGAATATTTTGAGAAATGTACCTCCTTCTGCAATGATAAAATCACAAAGCTATCCCTTGATCTCAACCAGCCCCCCAATGGGGACTCCCCTTTCAAAAATGGATACAACTCCTCACTCCACCCTCCTGTAGCAATGAGCACCCCACAGGAAAACATCGAGCACATTAAACCCCAGGGTTCCACATAAACCAGAGAAGTTGGAAGGATTTCAACTCACTCACGGAGGCAGATATATCTTCCCTGCCAGCCAAGTCCAATCCCTCCTTCCACCTTGAGGACCCCTCCAAGCCTCTCTAGCCAAAAACTAAATCAGGTTCTTATTCCGCTCTAAACAAAGGTAATAAACAGCTCACTGAAAACTGGAGTGATTGCAGACTGTCTCAAACTTAGTCAAGTCACGCCAATAATAAATAAATAGGAGAAAATCCAAAAACAACCTCAATAACTTCAGACTAGTCTCCAATCTCCCCTTCCTAGCCAAAGCTCTGGAGAGATGTTTTCTTGCTCAACTTAACCATCACCCATAAAACAAGAATCTTCTGGACCCTCATCACTCGGGCTTTATAAAGGGATGCACCACGGAAACAGTCACCCTGAAGATAACAGACGACTTACACAAATACCTGGCAAAGGACCAGTGCTCCTTACTCATTCCCCTAGGCCTATCAGCGGACTTTGACATGGTCGAGCAAAAGCGTCTCCTGGATTCCCTCCAAAAAAGAACTGGTGCAGATGGAGTGGTCCTGGGCTGCTTTGCATCCTTCCTACATAACTGCCCTCAAGTATAAAAATAAACAATCAGACATCTGACACAACAGCGTTAACACGTGGTGTGGTCCCCCAAGGCTCTGTCATCTCACCAACACTATTCAATATTTACATGGAACCTTTCACCACCATCTTTAATCAAGTGAAAATCCCTTTCCAATTATATGTGTATGTCACCCAGCTATACATAGAAATCTCCTCACTAGAAGACATCCACCGTTTAAATGGCTCCTTCAATGGAGTCCAACACTGGTTATCTCACAATCACCTAAAGCTCAACCAAGATAAGGCAGAAATTCTACTCGTATCAAATACAGAGCAGCCCCCTCAAACTAGAATGGATAAACTCCATAGATGCACTCAACTGTACTCTATCACTAGCTCTCTGTCAAATCTCTGGGTATCACTCTGGACTCCAAACTAACCATGAGAGATCATATAAAAATAGTGCGAAGAGTGCCTTCTACAACCTTAAACTCCTGAACAAAATGAAACCCTAGCTTCCGTAGGAAAATTCAAATCTGCCACAGAAGTGCTGGTGCTTTCTAGATTGGGCTACGGGAATGCCAGCCTCACAGGCACAGCCAAAGCCCACCTGGTGCCCATCAGAACCACACTCAAGACAGTAACCAGAATGGTCACAGGGATCAAAAAATATAATCATATCTCTCCGGCCTGAAAGAACTAAAATGGCTCCTGATTGAAGCTTGCTGCAGGTTCAGGACAGCCTGTCTCACCCACAAAGCCCTGCACACAGGAAAACCAACCTACCTCACCTCTAAGGTCAAAAGGACAGGATAGACTAGAAGCCTCAGAAGCTCTAACACCATGCGCTCTACCACAACCAAAGTCCACAATCAACAAAATTTGTCTTGCTCCTTCTCAAGCAATGCCCCTAAAATCTGGAATTCCTTTCCAAAACACATCAGGACCTACCCCTCCTTCTCATGCTTCAAGAGACAGTTAAAGTATCTCCGCCTCAACTGACAACTCAACTAGTGGGTCATCATTTGCCTGCCCTCTGCTTTCCCTTGACCCCCCTACTATTTCTCCTCCGCTATGCTGTCACAAACTAGGCAGGTTGACTAACCTTAATATTCAGATGCAGCAGGAGCGATGTCGTAGCCTAATTCCTTCCTCCCTAGGAACGGTTCCCCAGACGAGCCATAGGTATAACACTCCTCTAGGCAAACCCTCCCCAGGGAAGGGAAAAAAATTGAGAAAATAAATAAAACAGGCTGGCAGCCAGAAACCATCTACAGCTGGCGAAGACAGGTAAGATGTTCCTCTCTTTATCTGCTTGCTGAGTTAGTCTAAACTGCCACAAACATCCAAGATATGAATTGGTGAAGAAAAAGAAATAAAAGAAAACAATCCAAAGGGGTACAGCTCCAGAGAGAAAGCAACACTCTTAGTCTCGAATGCACATCTAGGAAGCTAATGTGCTCTCTCAAATGAAGTCTTTTAATATCAATTAGCCTGTTTCAGCTCTCTGTGGCAAGTAAATGTATATATGTTTATGTTTTGTCCCAATCCACAGGAGATAACAGTTCCGACTCATCAAAAAATCTCCAAGCCGATAAGGGTGTAGACGGTGCTCATAAACCAAAAGTCAAGGAGCTCCAAGAAGGAATATAGATTAAAAGCAGCCGCTTCTAATACGGTACGGAGAGAATGCACTGTACCATCAGCGTTCTGAAACTCAGTCTTTGCACAGAACGCTCAACAATGCTCACATACCCAAAGATGCAGCAGACGCCGGCTCAGATCTCACAGCGCGGCTCCAATTCTCTCAGCGCGGCTCCAGGTCAAAGGGCACAGACACGCCGTGCAGCGGAACAGGCTGTCAGCACGGCTTCGCTCGGTCTCCGCTCCTCCGAGCAAACAAATATTTCCTGAGGAAATAATCAGGTGCCCCATAAGGCTTAGACAAACTCTTGAGTTCAGGAAAGACAGGCTTCACAGGTGACAAGCACCGGAAGGAAGGGGAACAGAAAAGATATAGAAACAGGAAGAATCACGCACAGACACAAACAACAGACTAAGCAACAGGCACTCTGGGAGATGCAGTTCTCTCATTAAGGGCCTGAAACATGACATATGCGCATCCACTGTTTGGACTTGATCTAACTCCCTTGATGTTTTATACTCGTTATCTTGATGTAAACATATACTGATGTAAAGCGTTCTGATACCCTCAGGTCTTGCCAGCACTATATACATCGGTATGCCTTACAATGAAGAAGAAATGTTTCTAGTAGGTTTTGAAGTAGAGAGTCTCTATACCAGCCTCCTCAACAAAACACCCTAGAGACCCTAGAAACCATTCTCTTCTCTGAACAGTGGCAATATAAAACACCCAGGCACTTTGCTTAACGAGTGCTGTAGACTGGCATTGATGATTTTTTTTTTAATATAATGGAACACTTTTTGTACAATGTTATGGCACTTCCATGGGAAGTGCCTTCGTGCCATCGGTAGCAGGACTCTACATGAGCTATTTTGAGAACAAATATGTCCTGAATCATGACAATCCTTCCTTTTCCAAAATACTGTTTTGGAAACAGTATATAGATGACATCATTGTCATCTGGAAAGACAACAATAACAGCTTACAAGAATTCATTCATTGGTTAAACAATAGAGATGAATGTTTGCGATTCACTTTCAAGGCAGACAGGAAGAAACTAGATTTTCTGGACATAACAGTATAGGTAGAAGAAAACAGGATCCAGACCAAAACGTATTATAAACCCACTGCCAAAAACAGCCTTTTGTCATACAAGAGCTTCCCTCCAAGACCATGAAGGGACAATCTGCCTTATAGCAAATTCCTCCTGCTCAAAAGAAATTGCAGTAAACTTCAAGATTACAAAACACAAGCAAATGATCTGACCGAAAAATTGGTAAGAAGAGATTACCCAATAAAGACAATCCACAAGTGTCAAAAAAGAGCCAGACACCAGCCAAGGGAATGTCTTTTAGAAACAACATCGAAAGAGCCAACAGTGAACCTGATCATGTGTGTAACAACTTATAACACAGCTACAAACGCAGTAAAAAAGTTAATCAATAAGAATTGGAAAATCATTACAACAGGAAAACGAGATTGGCCAAAGCCAAGGTTCGCAAACCACAGAACAAAAAATCTAAAAGATCTGTTAGTTCAAACATGACCACAACAAAGAATAGGAACAGAAAGCATTACGATAGCCTGGAATATGAATGTTGTCACAGGGCATTACCCCTGTGGATTCTGTACAGTGTGTAAACTGACTTCGGCCACGAAAACCCTGACACTGTCTGAAAACTTAGGAGCCTATTACGATTGCGGTTTTTCCGCATCCTCCGGGCCGGCGGAAGCCACCGCCGGCCCGGAGGATGCGGAAAAACCGCAGCGGACCTACCAAAGACTAACCGCCACATTAGGATGGCTGGTGGGTCCTGGTTTCCGTCCGCAGCTTTTCCGCCGTGGTTGGCTTACAACCGCGGCGGAAAAGCTCTAATATGGTGACGGTGTCTCTCAGACATCATCAGCCATATTAGGATGGGCTGTTAAAAATGCTTTTCCGCTGCGGGTTTTCCGCCGTGGAAAAGCATGTGTAACTTCACTGCGGGGGCCCGTTGCGGGCCCCCTGGGTGAAGGGGGAGGGGGTGGGGGGTGCACATGGGGGGGTTACCTATGGTACCCCCCTGCATTTGTATGCAGAAATTGGCAGGCACCGCACGGTGCCTGCCGCTTTCTGCATACAAATGCAAAGTATGCATTTTTACCATTGCGGCGGATGCAGCTTGAAGCCGCACCCGCCGCAATGGTAAAAATAGTGGATGTGACCGCCAGGGTGGCAGTCACATCCTAATTGCACAGGAGGGAACTCTGCAGGCCATGCGGAGGTTCCCTCCTACTCTATGGTGGCGGACGGACTCAGGTCCGTCCGCCATCATAATCGGCCCCTTAGTCTGGACACAAAGTCAACATACCATATGTAACTCAACTCACGTGATCTATATGATCACGTGTCCATGTGGTTTGAAATATATTGGCATGACTTGTCGTAAATCCAAATTGAGAATTGATGAACTCAAGAGCAACATTAAGACAAAGAAACTAACCACAAAAATGAGTAAACATTTCATTGACTCTAACCACACAGCTGATGAGATAAAGTGGACAATCATGAAAAGGTTATTAACAAAGAACAATAAGTGAAGTTTGTTCGAAAAAGAACAAAGATGGGTAGATCGTTTAAAAACGAATAGCCAAGGATTCAATGATGATGTGCCATGGCACCAACTGTATTGATCAGATCCGTGCATTGATGAAGACTGCAAAATAAGAATTCCGATGCCAAATAATTAGGGATAACATCTGTTAATTTCTCCTTGAATATGACAAACTATCCCAGCCCTATAAGAACAAACCAATAGCTGAGTGATATCTTTTAAAACCAACTTGAACATTTTAAGAATTAATTGGGAATAGTGACTACTAAAAATAAATATTGAGATCTGCTCCCCTTACCAAAACGTTGCTGCCAATTGGTGCATTGAACCTACCCTTCATTATTGTATTAGAAAAAGAGGATGAGCTGTTAAACACACAATAATAACATTCTAGTAAATCGCACCTTGTTTTTAATTTAATTCTGAATATATAACATTGTCACAAGAAGAGATTTCGCCTCTTCTTAAAACATATCACCGCTATCACGAAAACATTCGCTGTCACTGGTCCCTTCTATTTTTCTGCTACTATCAAAATGAATTAGCACATCATCAGTTGAAAGCACATAAAATTAAATTGCACTTTTTCCACTTTTTATGATAATAGGAAACACATTCTCATTGGAGCACTGTCTTCGTTAATTTTTTAAAAATATTTCTTCCAAAAAAAGCACAACACTACGTAGTCTTTCATATATTTTCGTTATTTTGAAGATAGAAAATGGACGTTCTCACAATCACCTTCGACTTCCGGAGGCAGAGTAAGCACAGGCAGGGAATTCCTTCATGCTGGTAAGGAGAGAGGAACAAGAAGAACATCCAACCGCAGTCACAAGTAAGACCGTTTTAAATAACACTGATTTCTTTACAGAACACCGAGATACTTTCTCCAGTCACCCGAGGAAGTATAGAACTCCACAAACTAAGGTAACGAAATGCACGATGTTTGAATGGCGACACGCTTTTAAAATAGAATGCGCGTAACTATGCCACCATTCTGGCCCATCGCTTGAAACCCTATTTGGCCTCATTGGTGCACCCGGACCAATGCGGATTCATGCCGCAGCGGGGGACCCGCCTTTGTCTCCAAAGACTGCAGTTAGCCCTGGCACACCGGCATCTGATAACCCCTTACTTGGCCCTCCTGTCCATAGACTTTGAAAATGCCTTTGATTTGTGGATTTGGAGTATCTGCTGGGGGTACTGGTCGAGATGGGTTTGGGGCCCCACTTTCGTTCTCTGGTTCGAGTCCTCTACGCTCCACCGAGAGTACGAGTCCTAGTCAACAGGGTGCTGTCGGAGGCCTTTCCCATTGCCAGGGGCACTAGGCAGGGTTGTCCTCTTTATCCCTTGCTATTCGCCCTGGCGATGGACCCCTTGGTGTCCCTGGTGCGGGCTGAGGAGCGTATTCATGGAAGGGAATGGCCACATACGGACACGGACAAGATCATGCTGTACGCCGACAATGTGCTTGTCTTCCTGTCCGATCCTGCCTCCTCCGGGCCACAGTGCCTCTGAATTGTTGTATGATTTTGAGCGGGCCACAGGCTGCGGCTTAACTCCGTAAAGTCTGTGCTAGTCCCCCTGCATCTCTCTAGGGAGTGCTTCGAGTGGCAGTCCACCATACAGCTCCGGAGGCTGTCCTTTAAGTATCTGGGGATCTGGATCGCCCTTCTCCCCGAACTGGGCTGGTCCCTCAACATGGCCCCCTTGGTTAAGAGCGCTAAAGAGGACCTCCTTAAATGGAGGGCGCTGCCTCTGAACCCCCTGGGGAGGGTTGTTTTATTTAAAATGATGATCCTCTACAGGTTCCTCTATGTCCTCCAGAACACACCCTTCTGGTATTCCAAGGTCTGGTTCAAGGAGTTGGACTGCCCAATCACAAAGTTCCTCTGGAGTGGTGGAAGGACCCGTGTGGCTTTGGCTGTCTCTCAGATTCCCTCTTATAACAGGGGCATGGGAATGACACGCCCATATCTGAATTTTCTAGCGGTACGTCTGCTAGAAATACATGGTTAGTTTAATGGGGGCAAAATGGGGATATCGGGCGTCCAAGCCATACTATATGGAGAACCCATTCTGTCCAGACGTCCTGTGGTGACACGCTCGGTGCTTTTGGCATGGCAGGCCTCGCACGGCCACACGGGGTGGTTGGAGAAGTTGACCCAGTGCACCCCCTTTTGGCAGGGAGCCTGGCTTAGGGAAGTCAGCAGTATGCAGGGTTTTAAATCTTGGGACCTTATTGGTATCTCCCAATTAGGGGACGTGTGGGAAAAAGGCCAGATGTTGTCCTTCCAGGTGCTCCAAACCCGGTACTCCCTACATTCCTCTCAACACTATAAATATCTACAGCTGAGACACTCACTCCTGACTAAGCATGGGTGAATTTTGTGAATCTCGCGTTCGCGAATTTTGCGGATTTGCGAACTCGCAATCCGCAAAATCCGCAAATTCTCGCGAATTTTTGTGTTCGCACGGGTTTCTGCCAGTTCGCGAGGGTTTTGTACAATTTCGCAAACGCGAACTTACCTGTCGGGTCGCAAGTTTTGCGAACTTGTTGTTTCTATGTGTCCAGCCTGTTTGGGACACTCTTCTTCATCACTGCCACCCTCTGTCACCACTGCCACTCTCTGACTACTAATGCCACCCTCTGGCCCACCCATGCCACCCTCTGTTTCATCACAGCACCCTCTGGTTGTCCAGTGTACATTATTGTGGCAAAGCAAAGCACACCCTCCCTGCCTCAAGTGACCGGAATTAATTTGGGGCTGATTAATGTGTCACAGAATATTTTTTTAGCTGGCACCTGCTTCCTTAGTGCTTCCTGATTAGTGATCTTTTGCACTTGCTAAGTGCTTTCATTGTTGCAAAATTAGTTACAACACCTGCCCTGCCCCAACTGACAATAATGAATTAGGGGCTGATTAATGTGTCACTGGATTTGAACTTCCAGCCTGCCTCCTGCTTGTCTCCCTTAGCTGTAATTCAGGACCTTTGTGGCATATGTGTAACTATTCTGAGGGTCAGAGCAGGGTCACATAATAGTTGCAAGTAGGCAACTGAACTCTGGAGGGGCCCCTCAGGAAGCACTACAGGAAATGGCTACTAATGATGAGCTTGAACTTTTGAACCTGGTAAGTAGTTTCAGTTTTGCTAAGATCGTATTTCTGCAATTTAGCGCTTATTCGCGGGGCGAGAAGTTGAAGTGGGAAGCCGCGAACTCACGCGAACAGTGCGAGCAAGCCATAAAATCCGCTGCTCGCGGATTTGCGGATTTTGCGGGAAATTCGCGAATCTCGCGGATTGCGAATTTACCGAAAATCCGCAAAATCCGCGAGCGGAACGGATTTTCCGCCCATACTTACTCCTGACACACATTACAGGTGACACGAGGCTCCCCGAATACAGCCTCCCTGAGGTTCAGACGCTGATGGGCGACTAGGGAAGGGGCGGGTCTCCCGAATTTACCATATTCTAGCCAATGACACCTCCACATCGCTAGACAAGTTGAGGGACCAATGGGTGGAATGGGTGGGCCCTCTTGACGATGTGGACTGGCGCGATGCCCTTACGGCCCCCAGAAAAGTTACTGCCAAACTCAAGCTGATTCAGCTATACTACCTACGTGCAGTGTACCTCACCCCCTGCACCTACACAGAGCGGGGTTGCGCCCAGATGGATCCTGCGCGCGATGCCAGCGTGCCCCAGCCGATTTCCTCCACATGGTTTGGTCATGCGCCCACTTGGGGCAATTCTGGGGTTCCATCGAAGGGGGGAACTAACAGGGGTGCTAGGCTGGGTGGTCCCCCATGATCCACGTCACCCCTTGTTGGGAATCACAAGTTGTTTTACAACACAGCTATGATGGTGGACAAGCGGGACATTGCGGCGGCCTGGATAAGCCCTAATCCTCCCGCCCTGGAGTAGTGGCGAAAAGGGGTGGACTGGTGTGCGACCCAAGAAAAAGCCATGTATACAGTGAAGGGGCATGTCAAGAAATACTGTAGAGTGTGGGGGAAGTGGTTGGGGGCTGTGGAAGGTCCCGATTGACTGGAATCCAATTTTTACTAGGGTTAAAAATTGATTGGGGGGTATAAAGATGAACTGAATGTATTTATATCTGTGATTTCCATGCTTTGGCTGATTTGCTAATGGCGCGGGAATAATAATACCACAATTGCGCTATTTTTGACTTGTCATAATGAATCATCCTGCTTTGTTATATTATATCAAATAACCGTCGATCCTCAGGATAAACACACAGTGACATTCCCTGAAATAGAATGCACAAACGTTAAACGATTGATTGGCGTGAGATGAGCAACATCGCGCTATATATATTTTTTTACTTATTTAAATAAATCATCTTGCCTGGATAAAAGATAACTGCCGAACTTCATAATGAACGCACAGTGAAATACCTTTAACACTTTGCATGCTGGTGACGGAACCGCTCCGTCATCAGCTGCGGTGGCGCTATGCTGATGACAGAGCGGTTCCGTCATGGCCCGCCCGACGCTCCTGCGCGGCGCGAATTCCGAGCCTGCACTGAGCGTTCTATTGAGCGGGCGGGACCATGACGGAACCGCTCCGTCATAAGCACAGAGCAACCGACGCTGGTGATGGAGCGGTTCCGTCGCCAGCATGCGCCCGCCGCATTTCCACTCCGCCCCTTTAGCACTGCGGCGGAATAGCCGCCGCAGTGAAGGGGTTAAACAAAATGTATGTACAAACGTTAAACGAATGAATGGCGCGACTCAAGTAACATTACAATCCCGCTATTTGGAATTTTTCACAATGATTTAACAGGCTACTCCCCTGGGTGTAGGGAATAATTTGATCTTGCTGATAGTTCGTAATCTTTGGTATAATCATCACAGCCAATCTTCAGCCATTTTTGAGATGTCTATATTAAATATAAGAGTGCAAATTGCAAACTCTACACAAAAGTTCAACATAATATAGTTGAAGCTTAATAATGGGGTAAAAGATATGTAGAAAGTGTTCTATATATTTCTTTAGTTTTTTTGTTTTCTTTCTTTCTTTCTTTCTTTGGATATAGGCACTATTGACCTCAGTCTACTTAAGAGTGGAATACAGAACCACCTTTAGTTGCTGCACAAATTGTGTAAGTGCATGCTTTTAATTGGTCCTGAAGAAAGCCCCATAGACCCGGCTGGGCACAGTGGGGCTGAAACATGTCGGCCTAAGTTTTAATGCTGTGCAGAGGATCCAGTAGCAAGATCCATTACTACATACCGACATTTTTATTTTCTTGAATCACCTTATCTTCCTTTCAATAAAAATACGCATTTTAAAGATGATTCAAAGAATTAGAACTCACTACCTTTGAGCACTAGATATTTCCTCTAGACACTTCTACGAATCCAGTGGTTACCTCCAGGTGGAGGTTAGCATACAAGAAAACAAAAACCCTATGTTGATGCACTAATGCAACGTAAATAGCGGAGAATCAAGATATACTACCATACCATCTATGTGCGTTTATGAGGGTTTTTTATGAGGGTCAACCAGCACCATAAGAAACCCTGGCTACGTAGTTACAATGGTCCATTACCCCCAATTGATTTTTGGATATAAGCTTGGAATCTGAATGGACTCTGCCTTCTTCCTCCCGCCCCTCTTTGATTGAAACAAGCTTTATATAAAACCCTTAAATAAATAAATAATTTAGATGGATGGAATTACAGGTTAGTTTACACTGACTGTCACCTCCATGAAAAACTTCAATGTAAGAGGAGAGCAGTAACAAATGCTAAATGCTCTTCTCACTATGGGAGTGGATTCCTATGGCAAGGGGGATTTACATTTTCTGACTTTATAAAATAAAATCCTATTTTTGGATTTTAAAAAGCATAATAAAAAGAGAAAATTGTTTAGAGCAGGGCTCCGTCCCGCTGACATAGCCCTGCACTAAACAGGAAAATGCAATAACAGGAACTGTTGTGATAGTGGTTCCTGCCAATGCTTTAAAAATGAAGGCCAGCTTGGCGGTCATTCATAAACCTGGTGGGCAGTCCCTCCAACAGGGCGCTGGTGTAGTAGATTGAATAGCAGAACAATGGGCCGTCTGCCAGGACCTAAGGGCCCGATGTAGGTTGCCAATTACCGGTCAGTAACGCCCGAATTCAGCCGTTACCGACCGGTATTTGGGAATTGACATGCAGGTGGCATTTAATTTACAGAATCTGTATATTTACCGATTCGGTAAATTTACCGATTCTGTAAATTACCAATTCGGTAAATTTACCGAATCGGTAAATACAGATGTAGGTGGCACTGGAAACAGTGCCACAGGCCATTACCGATTCGTTATTTACCATGTAATACTATTACATGGTAAATAACGAATTCCAGTGTACATGCACATCTGTGCATGTACACCTGTGCCATGCTGTGCCCTAAGGGCATGTATGTGTGTCACATGGCACACAAGCCAGTAACAGGGGTGCAACAGGGTGTCAAAATGACACCCTGTCCCCTTGTAAAATTGGTAATTTTACCGATTCGGTAATTACCGAATCGGTATTTGCTATTGAATCCTATGGGCTTCAAGGCCCATAGGAATCAATGGCAAATACCGTTTCGGTAAACACCGAATCAGTAATTACCGAATCTTACCAATTCGGTATTTTTACCGAATTTTTTACCTACATAGCAATTACCGATTAGTAAATACCGAATCGGTAAAATTCGGTATTTACCATTCGGTAATTTGCTATTACCTACATCTAGGCCTAAGTCTCTAATTACTAGATTCACATGAAAACCAATTCTGTAAAATTACAACTAGTCATCAAGGACACACGAAGTTGTACCAGAGGAGTACTGCCTCATGTACTTATAAATGCCTTTGTGAATCGGACACATGGTGGAAGTGGGAGTCAACTGATCCCTTCTCATAATTGCCCTACACACGATCATCTTTGAGTTCACACACCACACATTCCATTGCATTTTAATTGTGGATGATTGTTTCCAGGATTCCTCATAGCTTTCTCAAAGGCATGATTTTACACCCACCACCTGCAGACACACCTTTTCCATTCCTTATCACCCTAGCACCAATTTGATTTCAGTGAGTGAAATAACTTTTTAGTTGTGGGGAAAAATGAGGGTGCAATATGCCGTCCATTACGTTTCACCTAGGTGTATGCCTACCCAACACCAATTAGACTATGTGAGGGAGTGACCCAAAGATCTGAAGGTCAGACTCCATTTTGAGCAGAAGAAGACTCCATTTTGAACCTGATCATCGACATGCCTGCCATCATCATTCCAATACCCTGTAAAGGTATCAAGCCAGCAGCGTTGTGAACCCTCCGCTTTAGCTGGAGTTTGTGATGGGCCTCTTCTGTCTGCAGTTCAGCTGAAAAAAGCCTCTAATTAATGGTAAAGGGTGGATGGTTGGTTGGTTAAGTGAAACGACTGATGGATTGGTGCGTGTGTGAGTGAAACGATGGATAGGTGAGTGGAACGGTGAATGGATGGATGAATGACAGAGTGAAAAGGTGGATGTAAGGCTGGAGGAGATAAAGAATGATGGATGAGTGAAAGAGGTGGACGGATAAAAGTCTGGGTGGATGGATAAGTGAAAGAATGGATGAATGAATAAAAGGGAGGGTGGGTGGATGGATGGATGGATGGATGAAAGGGTGAATGGATGCATGAGTGAAAGGGTGGATTGATGATGAGAAATACCAGCATTTGTAAAGCGCTCAGCTACCTCCGGATAGGTATCCTGGTGCTGGGGGCCATCTGGAAGATTAAGCGAGCTATTGCCCAGAGTCACATGGTGCTGGGCTAACCTGCCACTGGCGATCGAACCGTGAACCCCGTGGTCTGGAGTCAGGCACCCTGGCAGCTGCGCCACACCTCTTCCACGAAAGGATTGATGGATTAGTAAAAGGATGGATGGATGGGTGAAGTGAAAGGGTGGATAGGTGGACAGATTTAAAGGGATGGATGAGCAAAAGGAAGGATGGATTGATGCGTGAAAGAATATATGTTGGGATGCCACGAAACCCCAACTTTATAAGCTACAGAGGGGCGGAGTTCTTGATGTGCCTCTTCTGTCTGCAACTTGGCAGATAAAGGGGAGTGAGTTAGTGAAAGGATGGATGTGTGAGTGAAAGGGTGGATGGACGGTTGAGTTAAAGGATGGTCAGTGGATAAATGGATGGATGAATGACTTAAAGGATGGATAAAAGGTTGGATGAGTGAAAGAATGGCTGCATTAGTGAAAGGGTGGAAGTATGGATTAAAGGCTGGATGGCTGAGTGGAAGAATGTATGGATGCGTGAAAGGGTGAATGGATGAATGAGTAAAAGGATGAATGGTTGAGGGTGGATGGATTGATATATGGGATGAGTGAAAGGGAGGACATATGGATGGAGTGCAAGGATGGATGATGACAGAAAAGATGGATTGATGAGTGAATGGGTGGATAAAAAGATGGATGAGTGAAAGGGGGCTAGATAGATAAATGAAATGAAATGAAATGAAATGAAATTTGATTTGTAAAGCGCATGGCTGCCCAAGAGCGTCCCAGCGCTGCCTAACAGTTAACAGAAAACTCAAAAGGAACCGGAATTTTAAGGAGTTTTAGGGAAAAGAAAAGATTTAAGCAACTTTCGGAACTTAAGAAGGGAAGGTTCAGTCCGAATATGCCTGGGGAGAACGTTCCAATTTTTTGCCGCATTTGCAGAAAAACGGGGCCTCCTGTGCGGGCCTTCCTTACTCTAGAAACGACGGCAAGATTATCAAGGTCCGATCGAAGGGCCCGAGGGGGTCTATAGGGACAAATCAGGCTCCTCAGGGCCGGAGGACCTTTGCCTTGGAGTGTTTTATGGACAATGCAAGATGATTTGAAGGCGATTCGCTCACGAACTGGGAGCCAATGGAGACCTCTCAGCAACGGTTTGGCAGACGCTCTTCTTGGGGCGCCCATGAGCATCCTGGCAGCAGCATTCTGCACCCGCTGTAAGGTGTTAATGGTGGCTTCTGGTGCTGCCAGGAGTAGAGTGTTGCTATAGTCCAGTCTGGATAAAATTAATCCCTGGATCAATAGTTTCCTGGACTGAAAGGGTAACAGAGGGAGAACTTTCCACACTGTCCGGAGCAGGCCGAAGCACACGCCCGCGACTTTCTGGGCATGTGTCCTAAAGGTTAGTTTGGGCTCAAACCAGACCCCTAGGCTTTTGATTTTCTCTTTCGATGGAGGCAGCTCGCCCATACAGGGCGGCCAAAAGGCTTTGGGCAGAGATGTAAATTGGTGGCCCAGAGTAAGGATCTCAGTTTTTGCTCCGTTCAGTTTGAGCTTTGAACTGGTCATCCAGGAAAAGATTCCAGTGAGGCAGGCCGAAAGGTTATCCGAACATCCCACTTGTTGCGTCAGCGAGACGACTAATTGGGTGTCATCTGCGTAGGTGACGGATTTAATCCCGAAAGGGGCTACTACCTCCTCCAGTGGGGCCATATAAACATTGAACAAGGTAGGGCTCAAGGATGAGCCCTGGGGAACTCCACACTGGAGGGGAGTAGATTTAGACATGACACCATTTTCCCAAATCCTGAATGCTCGTTTATTCAAAAAGGATTCCAGCCATCCTAGGGCTGATCCTGCAATCCCTAGTCTAGCAAGACGGTGGACTAGTATTTTGTGGTCCACCGTATCGAATGCAGCGCTTAGATCCAGGAGGATCAGAACTGCCAATCCCCCTGCATCCAAGATGCACCTTGCTTCCTCAGCCACCACTATAAGGGCTGTGTCGGTGCCCTGTCCTGGGCGAAAGCCCATTTGCGAGTCACTCAACAGGCCATTACTTTCAAAGAACCCTGAGAGCTGTTGATTAACAATTTTTTCAGCAATTTTTCCCAGCCCAGGTAACAAAGAGATCGGGCGAAAATTGGCTCGATCAGCTGTATCCAGACCCGTTTTTTTAGAAGTGTCTTAATTCTGGCTTGTTTCCAGCTGAGTGGGACCACTCCGTTGGTAAAGGAGGAGTTTAACAACTCCGTTGCGAGGGGGGCAATGGTATCTGCAGCTTGTATGAGAATGTACATAGGCGCCGGGTCAGATGGAGAACCACTATTCACGGAGGATAGCGTGTTACAAAAATCCTCCTTGGTAATGAGTCTAAGAGTATCTAACCGGGGGCCAGTAGTCGGGGCTAGAGAGGCTTCATCGCCTGCGGTGGGGACAGTCTGTGGTAAACTATCAAGTATTCGTTGAATCTTGGTGTCAAAGAACTCTGCTAACTGGTTACACCTAGCTTCAGTGCATTCTTGATTGATCGTCGGAGTAGGTGTTTTGAGCAGTTGCTTAACGATTTTGAAAGTTTCCTTAGAGGAGTTGGCAGATAAATGGATATAGAGGCTTGGAGATGGGTGCATAGGTTTGGATATGGATGGGCTGATGGACAAAATGGTGAAAAGCTGAATGATAGATGAAAGATTGATTGATGACACAGGATAAGGGTGGAATTGGGGATATCACCAGGTGTATGGAATGATGACTAGAAAGATGCTTGGATGGAAGAAGCAAGAGAGCTTTTCTGGGGAGGATCATGATAACTTGCTTTCTTTGCTTGGTGCCATAACAGCTTTGGTTCAAAGGGGGGGCTATTTTAATTTTCTGGCTACTCCCTTGTGTCAAGTCATCCAGAAAATGACACTGAAGGGAAAACTAATTTGACATCAGTCTGGGGCAATTGCCTTGTTTTCAACATTTCAAGGTCAGCCAATAAAAACAAGATGAAAATGTTGTCTGAATTAACATATTTTTACAGTATTTGTTTATACTAATGTGTATAAGAGAATCTGAGCACAGCTGATGTTTGTAAACCTTTCGAGAGAACTCTCTATCCAGGACACTGATAACTACAGCTTCTTGCTGTAAACAAGAATGCAGTACACTGCATTCTAAGAAAATCTAGATGCAAGTCAAATCACTTAATATTCTAATAGTTTAGAACATAGAAGCAGGCTTTTGGGTGCTAGGTTGTTAAATGACATTTTGACTGTGGTAGAAAATGTCATAATATTCTTGTAGTTATTAACATGCATCAGTACTGGTTTAATAATTTTTTGTATGGGTATGTCATATGTGCTAAGCAACATGATAAGATTTTTAAGATAAAACGCTTTTTAAATATAAAGTATTTTTTCTCTAAGTGGAGAACTTGTGTGTGATATTCTAAAGAACAACATTGGGGTTTAATTAACAGTGCATCCCTAACTCCTTTTCAGAGACTGTTAGTAACCCAGAAAGATCGAACACCATATCAACTATATATTGAGCAGGGTTGTGCGGGCTGCAACAACCTGTACTTTCACTTCAAGTGTTTTACACAGAACTAAGTTCAGGTACCCATGAGTGGGAAAGTTAAACCTTGTAGAGCTAAGCTAGAGTCTTAGTTTACACAGCATATCGCCGAGTGCCAGCATTTGGGGTATGGCCACTTACATATGTAATAGCTGCACACTCTGCTTATCCCTTTGAGACATTTTTCTCATGGGTGGATTTTGAGGCTATACTATGTACCTGCCCTTAATTATCATGGGATGGTGACAGGTGAAAAGGAGTTTGACCTGTACCAACTTTTAAATGTCTTACAGAGTGTCCAAGATGTCAGAGGCAAGCTGTTCAACGGGAAGCATTCTGAAGCCACAGCCAGCAAATAGAACTTTATTACAGCTTCTGATAGGTGGATACCTAAAGAAGAGGATCTAATTTGAGGAAAGATCCATGATATGCAAGCTTTTGAATAATCCTACATATCACCCATTTCAGTTCTTGGAGTAAAAGGTGAATAAACTGTAACCCTATCTCATTTGTCTGGTTCAAAGAAAAATCATCAGGTGTCCATTGACTACATCAAGAAACAGTATGCTGACGATTCTGATGAGTAGACGTTTCTGGACATCAAGAAAGCTTCAGAGTAGAACCTCTCCCTAAACTGAATGAGATAACCCTAGAAGAAAACAGTAACATTACTAGCGTGAGTGCCCAGCCAAGGATATTTGAGCATTCTGTTTTTCCAACTTTGCACTGAGCAATGGTATCCATGGATGTATCTGATGCTGTCATCACTACAGTTGCAAATGTTCCAAGTAACACCACGTTTTATTAGGATCCTCTGCATACCTTAACATCGATTGAGATAATACCTTTTTGATACACAATAATTTATGAGAGTGAATCTGAATTCTACACAGCGACCAATTCATCATGCTCCACAGTCACTCTATGCCACTGATTTCTTCTTTGCTTATCATTGGTTTCTTAACAGGTATTTCCTATGTTTGGATCACTACACAGTGGTTTCTTTTCATAATTTGACTGACAACGCTGACCATCATTTTACTGTGACAGAATGAACATCACTTCCCCGAAAGTACTCAATGAGTTCTCAATGCTGCAAATATCACTTCTTATCCTGTTCCTTGGGGCATATTTGGGAAAACGTTCCTTATCAGATTATGAGACTGACTGAGATACTGCAATTATCATATGTGTTGAAAGTTTCATTGAATAGTGTGATTATTCCTGGTTTAGTTTCAGATGTCTGGGATACTGAAACTGCAAAACATATGATGTTTTATTTACACATGTATACCACTGTGAATAATGAAGATCCTTATTTGAATACATTGAACTATAAAGAAATGGTATTGTTTCCATCATTATACACAGTATTACATACATAGAACTAGTTATCACAGAGAGATATATAATTACCCACAATGAAAGCATTGTGAAGCTCCACCCCTTCTTAGTCATCCAGATTTCTTACAGAAATGTCCCTGTTTCCAAAGTGAAGACAAGTCACATACTTCCACTCTCTATTTTTCCCAACGTCCGCAGCAACTCCAGAAAAATGTATTCACTACCAATAAACTGATTTACCCGTAGAAATGTTATCAGAATTTAGCCATACAGAGATAGGAGTATTGGAAGGAAAATGTTGATGATAAAAGTGTTTGGAGACCAAATATTGGCATATTCAGGGTTAAGAAGTCCTATTTAGAGCATCTATCATACCTAAAGACTTTCTCTTTATCCAGCAGACTATCTATCTGGGATTTTGAACTATGAAAGACCTCAAAAACCCCTCAATACTGAAGGTTAATTCTGCACTATTCACCAATTGGAATCACAACTGAACATCTTTGACTCTGACATAAAATATATGTTTCAAAGTAAAACCTATACTTCCTTTTAGTTACCTCCTGAAGGTTTAACCCTATGTTCTTATGATTCAACCACATGGATGCGTTCTTTTCTATTCACGATTCCAGTTTCTTAAGCCAATTGCCCTGATACACAATATGATAGTCACACTCCTGTAGCCATTGCCATGTATAATATGGGCAAGCTGTGTCAACTGTGATTAGCACATTCTAGTCCTTGGGCCATGAAGAATCATTTGTCCCTAATTAAAGAAAACATTACTTTTTCTGCTTTCCTCGTGGGACCATGCCCCACTAGAAATAACCATTTTATAGGGACATTGATATATGCCATTTATAATGAATGGAACAAACACTCACAAAAAGCATCCGTAGAAAGAATTCAACAGATAGGCAAAGAAAACTTGCAAGCAGTGTTTAACTTGACAATGACATGCACATACTTTCCAAAAGAATGTACTACTTAACAAGCATCATGTCTTCAGCCTTAGATCTTATTAAATATGATGTTTACCTTTTACAGCATGGACAGGTTCAATTAAGAGCTCTAGTACAATTTGATGTGCTTTACAAACTCTTCAGTCAGGTTATGTGCCCAGGCAACGTCTGAATGAGGCAACCCATTCATCAGCCTTACAATTTGATTGTGGCACAGAAAAAAATTATTATTAAAAAGAACCTACATACATTTTGCTAAGTATAAAGCAAATGGAAGAAGCATCCTTTTAAGTCAGTGAAAATCCACCTGTTACATGGCTTATACAAGCAGTTATTCCCCTGCATAGTAAAGTTGTGTAGTTCCTACTAATCCATAGGATCTGCGCATTGTTTGGACAACATAAACTAAGGGCTTGGTGTCAAGACTGATTCCGGACAACCCGCAGGATATGTTGGCCTATAGATCAGCTAGCTCATAGTGCCACTGTAAGCCCCCCTAACATACGACATCACTCAGGGATCGTGGAATCAGTACAGAACCTTTCACTTAGTCACTCGTGCTCACTTGTTTTCAGAGAAGTATACAGAATGCACAGTGGGACGTTATCAATATATTTATTGAACAAATCTTATTCTTGTATAAAATACATGTGCTGCAATGATTAGGAGACAGAAGCAAATAAAGGAAAAAACGAGTAAATAGTAGATACATTTCTACCATGGTGCTGAAGCAATTAATATATGCAGGCATATATGCAAATGGTAATCTATAATATTTCTATGATGCAGATCTTGCTCTGAGTGTACATAGAGTGTGTATGGGTTTAAAGCCAAGGATCCCCCCAAGGGACGATCCAACCCCATTACCTGATTGGATAGAGTGAAGGACCACGTCTTGGTCTCGAGTTGGACACCCCTCATGGAATGTCGGACCAATGCGTGGTGATTTCTCAGCATGGAAGGATCTTCAGTGTCAGCAGAAGTACCTCCTCTACCAATCTATTGGGATGCCTATTATTTATAATAAAAAATGATGTGCGCGCTACATAAGTGATGCTATGGATATGTAGATAGCACTGCCACCCCGTGGATGAAGATAGGCCGACTTTTGTACCTAATGCGTAGAGAGGCCTAGTACATGATGTTCACGGCATCGTGATAATGTTGTGCGAATCTGGATATGTAAACAAAGTACTTTCAGAGAAACTAGTCCGATTGTGTCGTCTATGCAAATGTGTGCAAAATGTCAATGCTGAAATGTTATTTTCTAGGACAATCTAAGGAATAAGCTGTCTCACTACATGGGCCTAAGCCTGGCACATCACAGTACAATGTTTTGTTTTCATGAGTATCAAAAGTTCACATCATTAGACTTGAAGAAACTAATACACAATGCACATCCATTTCATTATTGGAAACTTTCCTTCTCTGACACGTGTTTAATTGAAGATGGCCCTTAATGCTGCAAGAGTAGTCTAGGTCATTCACCACTGTGCTAAAATATTTTGTTGCATGTAATGTGTAATGCTTTGATACTAGGATTAAGTTGTACCCTATTAGTTACTCCCACTTCATCCACCCCCTTGCACCATGAGCTGTTAAATAATGGTTCTTATTTAATGTTAACTGACATCAGTTGCTGTTTGTTGGAACCTGGCCAGCCTTAGTAGATTACAGTTTTTAAAACAATGCAGTGTTGTTGCAGAACCTTGTACCCATCGCCTCTTCAAATGTATCATATGGCCTCGTATTGTGATAAAGGACATGCATTTTGATGAACTTAGAAAATTAGTTGCACTGCTACTACAAAAAGAAGTCCCTGTGGTTTATGTAGCAGAGACCTATAACTTACAGAGAGTCAGAACTAGGGGTGGGTGGAATGTTTCATTCCGCCCCTGGAACTGGCGGAACTTAGCAAATCTGCGTTACTCTTTTAGCGCAGAATTCTGGCCAAATTCAACCAATAGCCGGGCAGCTGAACTTTTTCCGGTGAATCTTAAAAAACGCATGATTGAGTGAGATTTGGCATCCCCTAGCACAATTTTCTAATGTGGGCAGTCGTGTTCAGAGTGCTGTTTCTCTAGTGATGTGCTGCAGCTTGAGTATTTTTTCTACTCGAGCTGCAAAAAAATAATCTTGAATGGCTGCACACTCTTTTGCACCACATGGTGCCATTTGTGCTGATTTTTCAGTGCTGCTTGCATGACTGGCACAGAATTGCACCATGAGCAGAGTGCAATGCATATTTTCAGCCCGTTGGCAGAACTCCACGGTATCTGGTGGAGTTTTTATGTAACTCCGCAAGTTCCACCCATCACTTGCCAGAACTGCATTAGAGATTCATAGATAATACTCAACTCATTTTGCTGATATCATTTATATGATATAAAACTCACTACAACAACTGGTATTGTGCACTTTTTTAAGAACATCTGATTTGGTTTGGGGAGTGGACTTAAACCTGTGTTCGGACTGAACCATCATTTTTCCCTCTTTGTTCTCGTCTTTTTAGAGGATTTCCTACTATCCTTCTATTCATCACGCGTGGTTTTGTCATCTTCCACCTGATCTTACAAGGAAATCATCATCATGGAGTGCACTTATACAGCTGAGTAAGAGTGCAGAGAAACCCTAGTGCACTATATGTGACAGGTGTGGCGTTTTGAACTCAGTGAAAGCTGGATGTTGTCCTTTTGGAAAACAGATGCTCTGCAAGTGAAATTTGTCTTCTGGTGCATGAACTATCTAGCTGAAATCTTTTTGGATCTACATCTGGAGCAGCCCCCTTTGGCTATCCTAGATGTTGAAGTGCTCCTGCAACCACAACAATCGCATCAGAGACAATGCCGAGCTGTGCATTCATCCCTACTTCGAAATGCTCGTTATGATGGATCAATGTCACCAGTGTCACTCTTTGAAGAGCTACTTGAAGATTGGCTTAAGTCATTCAGCCTCCAAATGAGGAACTCCCACCTTCACTGAGGGGCATATTGACAATAACTGGCACAGCCCTGCAAATCAGCAGGGATGCGCCAGTTATTGTGCGCCACAGCTCCACCATCATGGATGTGCCACATTTACAATGCTGCGCACCATGGGGCAAAAACGGCACAGATGTGTGATGCATCTGTGCCGTAAAAGTGGCGCATTGCTGGAGTTGCATCGCAAGCGCGACGCAGCTCCAGCAATGCTCTGGGGGCCCTATCTAGTTTATGTTGCGTCGATCCTTAAGCCTGCTCCAGTCAGGCGCAGGGTTTTGACACAGCATGGGCCTAAAAGTGACTTAGTGAAATCTTGTAGATTTCACTCAGCCACTTTTAGGAGGCAGGAAGTCCTACATGTGGCGCAGGGCTTTACAACGTGACGCCTCTCCCAGATGCGTCACATTGTAAGAACCCCGCACCATGCAGCAGGATTTGTGCCGCCGCTGCGTCACAAAAGTGACGCAACGGCGGCGTAAATGAGGCACAAGGGGCTTGTAAATTAGAGCTTCAGCCATTTCCTGGTCCATCCACTTCACGAACCAACGGTCACATGCATGCCTTGTCCATCTTTTCTCATGACCATATGTGTGCTGCGTGTGAACCAGAGGTCATAGAAATATACTCAGATGAAGACTAAGAGTAACCCATGATTAAAAAAAGAACATGCACAGGATCTTGTATCTAATGCAAAGACTATGTTGTGAAGAAGAAAAGTATCAAACAATTTCCTTTTTTCTTTAAGCCTCTTTATTTTGTGCACTTTGTCATACTCAATATCATGCCTGGTCTGTTTAATTGCCAAAATTCATATTTTTTTGATAGACTTCATGAAATACGCTTCTTTTTGACACTGGATTTTAAATTTTCTTTTACATAATGCAACATTTAAAATATTTCTTCTCATTGCTTGAAATATGCAAGGCTTAGATAACGTTTTCATTCAATTCTTGCTGCATTATTTTATGCTACTTTATATCTTTTGTGATATTTTACATAAGCACAGTTTATGTTTATGATAATTTTACAAATTAATTTTTTAGATATAGAAGTTTATATCATATTTCCAAGAGCATGGATTTATAATTATATATGTATACATTTGACCCAACTACGTCATATTCAGACATACAAGCCTGTGATGACATGAAGACCCTAAGTTCAGACTCCATTTGGAGCAGGCCAACATTCCATTTTCTGCATGATCCTCTTCATGTCTACCTTTGGGATAGATGCCATCTGTCCTTATCTTTCTAGGAACCTGGGAAGATGTCAAGTCAGCCCACCAAGAACAACAGGGCCAGTACCTTTAAAACCAGGAGAGGACAAGGCAGGAAAACAATTAAGAAGCGGCAAGAATCTAGTTTAATCCTTAACATCTCGTCTGTTCCGTTAACTACCCAAGAATTGGCAATTCTCAACAAAGGGAGAACATTTGTACCAACTGCCACTACAACAAAGCTAGATACAGATACTGCAATGTTTAGGTTTATGCGGAAATTAAGGCTTAAACACTATTTCACTAATGTAGTCCAAGGTACTAGAGAAGAAACAGTATCTACAGCAGGATCTTTTCTGTACCACGAGATCCCACTACAGTACAAGGAGGGTGGCTGATGATGTTGTATAACAGTCAACAACTAGCACATAGAACAAATTACACCTTGTTTTGAATATGATCATAAGACCGGATCAGATGAATGCCACTATATAGACAATGTTTAGAGAGAGGATTGGACACCTATGAACAGTACGATAAAGAAAATAATTGGTTGGTGTGATAGACCCCTTAGATCTAAATGAGTTTATGACATGTATATACTGACGACTGTATATATGTAGAGTAATTGTAAATCTTTATTTGCAGAATACAGCCCCTGAGGAAGGAACCAGCGTTCCGAAATGCATTGGGCCAGAGATTAAATATGGTTCAGTAGCTATGATGGAATCAATGTAGAGAATTTAAGTTTTGAAAGTAGAATTTGTATCAGTAAAAAAATATGGTCAATTACTACATGTGATGAAATAGCATATGAATGTTGTATGAATATGCACGTGAAAAAGTTATAAATTTATGTTGTGAAATAACCAGTAAACACCAGTATGCAACACATCAATACCGTGGTATAACGAGTATAATTTGAAAATAATTAATGTTTGTAAAATTGTGAACATTTAGTTCATCAGGTACAGTGCACACTAGAGCAGGTTGATCCTGTTCAGGGTTTGAAAAGGTGTCAAGTCATCCAGACAATGATGTTGATGAGACACATAATGCGACATCAGTCTGTGACAAGTGCCTTGTTTTCTATATATCAAGGTCAGCTAATATCAACAACTTAAACAATGTAGTCTGAATAAATGTATTTTTTTACCATATTTGTTTGTACTAATATGTCTAAGACATATTAATGTACACAGGTCATGTCATAAATTCCTCAGCAATGTATTTAGGATAAGATCTATGGTCAACAGTTTAAAAGGGCCATCAAGTGGCCATAAGGTTAAAGAGTTCCTTTACTCAGGTTATCGCAGATTCTGACTGATCGCTGGATTGTCTTACTACTGCAACAACCACTCCTACGCTGAGAGCAGATACCTAGCCAAGCCTGAGAAGAGAGGCACGGAGCCCAGCTGATGTTTGTTTTGTTTTTGATGGAAACTCTCTCTCCCAGACACTGATAACTAGGGGCGGGTGATAAATTCCACTCCACTGGCAGAGTTAACGGAATGTTGGCCACTCCATGTTACGCATGCAGCATGTTGTACCGGCAAAACTCTACCAACCACCATGTGGCAGAGTTTTTTCTCACATGCAGCTCACCAACATTAGGTTGGCGAGCAAGTTTTGGCATCACCTAGTGTGATTCTTGGTCTCTAGGAGGGCCCCAGGCAACATTTCTCCAACGCTGGTTGTCATGACAAAAATTACGGTCAGAAAGCTGGTGTGCGAGTAGAAAATCTACTCAAGAGGCAGCAAAATCAACTCAACAAGAAGCACCCTCTAGCGTGCTGCATGGTGCCTTTTGCATTCATTTTTGAGTGCTGAACGAGCTCCTGTTGCTAACTCACAGCGAAAGCAGTGCAACATGTTCATTTCTGCCCATTGGAAGAATCTCGTAGACTTTTCATATAACTCTACAGAATTCCACAAAGTGAATATCCGCAAGTTCTCCCGACTCCTACTGATAACTACATCTTGCTGTAAACAGGTATGCAGTGTGCTGAATCCTTAGAAAGTCCAGATGGCAGTTAGACTACTCCAATGTCTCATATTATAACTCATATCAGTAGGCTTTTGGGGTCTAGGTTGCCAAATGACATTTAAACTCTGGAAGAAACGTTCTCGTTGTTAGTAACATGCATCAGTGCTTTTTTAACAATATTTTGTGCAGTTATTTTACATGTGCTAAGCATCCGGATTAAACTGTTGAAGTAAAACACTTTTAAATATGAATTGTCTTTTCTCTTCATGCAAAAATTGGGTATGATAGTCTAAAGAATGAAATTGGGTTTGAATTACCACTATGTTCCTGACCCCTTTCTTTGGCCCTCTTAGTAACATAGAAAGCATGGACACCACATCAACCATGTATTGAGTGGGGTTGTGTGGGGCTACAACAACCTGTACTTTCATGCTAAAGCATTGGCACACTGAACTAAATACAGGTATCCATAGGTAGGAAAGTCAAAACTTGTAGATCTAAGCCAGGGTCTTACTTCATTAAACAGTAGAGTACAGTTTTTATTCATCACATTTTTTGTCTGTAGTTGTTGAGTAAAATCTGGAATGACATGGTCTGTTCCAGAGCAAACACAAGGAGATGATGCAACTTTTCAGACACACACCCCCAGTCACAGATCTGGGTTGAATCTATCATTGTTCTTTAGCTCATTTTGCCACCACAGTTCAGACACAGCTATATGCAAACCAGCCTTGACCCTGTGCCTCATGGGAGCAGTCCAGCCCAAACTGCCAAGCCATGTCTTCCATGGACCTGAAACAAGCATCCTGGGACCAGCTGCAGGCTAACAGCCCTCATCAGCCAGGAGTGCTTGAATCCAGTGGCAAAATGAGCAAGGGACCCACGTCTGGGCATTCCCTGCCAACTTAGGTCAAACAAACCAAACACAAGTAGATGATGGACGCGGAGCGTTGATACTTTTCAGACACTCACCCCCAGTCACAGATCTGGGTTGAATCCATCATTGTTGTATTGTATTGTAATTGCATTTATATAGCACTTACTACCCCTGACGAGGCGTCGAAGCACTTTTTCAAGTCAAGTCAAGTCAAAAGATCTTTATTCGGAATAATAAACATCCATAAAAGTACAAACAAAAAACACAAGACATTTTTAAAAACATTCAATCAATTCAATAGTTACAATTGAATAGTCCGAGAACAAACGAGCAAAATCAAAAATCCATTTACAATGTCCCAACTATACAGCATATATCCCTTCATAGTGGTGAATTTTTAGGTTTTTATAAAAGAAGAGAATATCTTACAGTATTATTTAAAAACGCTATTTAAAAGCACTATTAAAACACGATATTAAAAACCATTATTAAACCATTATTAAAAAGGGGGATGGACGTCACATTATTATACTTTTATCTATTTACACGTAATTTTTCATATACAAGGTAGATTAAAAATTTTTTTTTTTTGTTTTATCAAATAAGGGTGCAAAATAGAAAGTGCAGTGTGCAATAGTTTATACATCAATGTTAAGGGTGATTCTCGATCTGACAGCAGCTTTGAGAAAACAACTCATCCTAAAAATGACTTCATCTGATCCCAATTCCAGAAGGGACCGAAGTGCCAATTTAAAATTAGTTAATCCGTTTTTCTTACAATAGGGCATAAGATAATGTGCAGTGAATTTTTTATAAAAACCACAAAAGAACAAGAAATGCATAAGACTTTGCTTCATGTCAGGGTTACAGGGGCAATTTAAGGTTTCGAGATGTTTATTGTATCCCATCGGGAAGTTCAATAGGTTAACTATGCTCCCATCTCGGAGACGAAACAGTAAACCCCTTACCCATCTACCAAGATGCAAACGCAAATATCTGTACGGTGGGCCAGGTTTTTTGACATGTGGTTCAGAATAGGCCAAATATTTTACAACCGTGCATTTAGTCAGGTTCTTTCTATCACGCTCTTCTCTATATAGGTCATACAATGCCCTTAAAATGATGGTCTTATGGGAGCGGTTTATTAGGTTTGGTGATGTGAACAGAGAAGCCAAACCCACACTTGCAAGGCACTCTTTTACTGCTTTCAGCCATGGTATATGGTGTCCCCTGTCACACTTTAGACAATCCAAAATAATTTCACCGGTCAATGTAGCAGCCGTGTTGTTCCAAATCTTTATCCAGAATAGTGCTGGTCTGGATCTCACAAAGTCCTCTATGTAAGGGATATTTAGTTCGTTATGGCATACATAGTTTGGAGAACAGATAACCCCCCCCAATACCTTACGGCAAAATCTATTCTCTTCTATTTGAATAGGGGAGCAGTTGGTATAGCCCCAAACCTCAGCGCCGTAAGTGCCGGTTGGCATACATTGGGTTTGGTATATCTTAACCAGGGGGGTTATTACATCAGCTTGGTTGGGTTGTCTCAATGAGGTTACACAGTTAATAGCCTTGCCCAACTTGTTCCTGGCATAAGAAACATGTGCATGCCACGTACCACTATTTGAAAATAGCAGCCCTAGATAGGGAAAAGTGCTGGTGCTTTTTAAAACATTTGACCCTGAAGTGATCTGGGGGATTTTGTGATTTTTTGGACCACAGCTCATGATTAATGATTTTTTAAAATTAGTTGTTAGGCCTAAATCGGCCATAAAAAGGACAAAACCTGAAATTAAAATACGGAGTGCCTTTGGAGTGCGGCCCATCAGGACCGCATCATCCGCATAAAGAAGGGTGGGTATAGGGACTCCATTAATGTAGGGCACATCACTAGTTAGGGTGCTCAAAGTGCTGCTTAGCTTATTGATATACAAAATAAACAGGAGAGGGGCCAGCACACACCCTTGTCTGACCCCCCTGCCAATACTAATATCATCAGAAACTTCACCCATTTGATTCACACGTACACAAGCTTTAAGATCACGATGTAAAAAAGCTAAAAAATGTACCAGATGGTCATCTAAACCATATTCAAGAAGGGTAGACCAAAGCCGGGAACGGTTAACAAAATCAAAAGCCGAGCTCAGATCCATAAAACCAAAGTATAAAGGTGATTTCTTTGCAATATTATATTTTGCCATGATCAGGTTCAGATTCAGACATTGCTCCACCGTTCCGACGCTACTACGGAACCCGAACTGGCTCGGATGTAGGATGTTATTCTCATCAGTCCATGTTCTTATCCTTTTAAATAAGATCCGTCCCAAAACTTTTAAAGTATTATCTATTAAAGAAATTGGGCGGTAACACCCAGGATCCAGCCTGTCGCCCTTTTTAAAAATAGGAACAATAATACTACGTGACCATGTTTCCGGGATCTCCCCTTCAGTTAAATTGTTAAAAACATTGCATAGCAATGGGGCCCAAAAATCTGGCTCGCATTTTAATTGGTCTATAGAGAGCCCATCGGATCCGGGCGCTTTATTCCCGGCGCTTTCTAAAATGGCATCAAATACCTCAGATGTGGAAATAGACATTGGGTGTGGAGGGGGTAACAGCAAAGGAGGATTATCTGGTGTTGCATAGATTTTACCAAAATGAGCAACCCAGGTAGGACCAGTAATATTACAATTGATTTCGGTCAAAATAGAACCGATAGATCTTATTTCCTTTACCTCCTACCAGAACCCAGTGGTATCTTTTAGGTCAGCAGATCGTGCCAGGGAATCCCAGTGGGTTTTCAGTAAATCATTTGATCTGGTGCGTAAAGCACGCTTGTACTCTGCTCTGAGCAACCTTACCCGTGGTATATCCCTCGGTTCAGCTTTTAAGGCAGCTCTAAGCATCCTGTTTGCTTTTGAGCATGGGGCATCAAACCATCTGGGCGTTTCCTCAGCCTTACTAGAGGCTGGTCTGGAAATTTCGCCTTTAATTGTGGTGCAGAGTTCAGAGAACGCTTTAACCACGTTGATCCCATGGTCCTCTGTGCTAAGACAATCTTTGATCAAAGTTGGGTATTTTTTACATACTCCTGCCAGGATTCCCTTATTGTCTACTCCCTTCCAGATTACCCTCAACTTATCTGTCGAAACCTCCAGACCCATTGCGCCTATTTCACGTCTTGGACACTTACCCTTCGGCAGTGATAAATGGATGGCAATTGGGTAATGATCACTGTGGATTTCACACACTACTTCTGCCCTTATTAATGCATTTACAATAGCATGTGAAACGAAAACATAATCAATTGTTGTACCACCCCCATGTCCAATAAAAGTAGGGAATGGGGATGCATGGTCTTCCATACCTACATGTTCCATGCAATTAACAAGTTCACTAGTAGCTAGAAGATCTAACAGTTCTATACCTCTTTTGCATGGGGGATTTCTTGGATGTACATGTGCATTAAAATCCCCCCCTAAGCAAATGCCATCAAATTTCCAGTGTACCTGTCCATCCATAATTTCATTAATAAAATCAAATAAGAGAATAAAATTTCGGTTAGGTTGGGACAAAAAATCATTGTTATAGAAATTGATTAAACACAGTTTTATCCTCTGGGTATACGAGAGTGCCATGAAACTAGGACAATTTGTTTGTAGTTCGTCAATTTTAGTTCCAGCACAAATTTTTATCCAAATGGCCAATCCTCCACTAGGACGACCAACCAAAGGGACCGGGACAGTCCTGTTGTGGCAACTATACCCCTCAAACAATAGATCCTCAACACACCAAGTTTCTTGAAACATCAATATGTCATAACAATTGACACAGTCCCTCCATGAAAGAATTCCCAACTTGGACTTCAGGCCCGCAATGTTCCAACTGAGGATGGTTAGGTTATTACTTTTATTATTCCTCAGACAGGGACCCTGGTTAGTACTTGAGGCGGATTTAGGTGTAACATGTCCCTGTTGGACGCATAATGGGCTAGATGGAGAAATCTCCAGTGTTAACGGGGCCGCCTCTGGAGATGGTTCCTTTAACTGAACACACGGGAAGTAGTTTGGTGCTTTCAGTGGACAGTCAGTCCAATGTGTCCAGGTCCTGGAAGATTCCAAACCTATTCTGTAATGGAAAAACTGGAGGGGGTTGCATCATCTTGTGGGGAGGACGGTAAAAATATTTTAATGGTAGTGGGGTCACCACAGTAGATGGGCCGTGTCGACCAGGATTGTAGTTCAACAGGAATTTTGCAGTGCCCGGGTTTCTAAAATTAATTACAATACAGTCCCCATTGATATTTTTGTAAAGGGGACCGACCCAGGTTACTCGCCGTGTGGTTATGATTTCTTTTGAAATATCATAACCCACTCCCTTGTGCTTCGATAACCAGTCTATACACTTATTGTGAAGTTGAACCCATGATTCTCCTTGACCTTCCTTAAGCGGTGGGATACCAGCCAGAACTAGGACATAAGGACAAGCCTCAGGTGGAAGATGTAGGGCCGGGCCTTGATGTTTAATAGGTCTATTGTCCTCATGCGTGATCTTTTTGTCGTGCTGGCTGGGATTAACAGAACCCTTCTGTACTAGGGTGGTCTGCTTCGCTGTAATACCCTTTTTAGTAGAATTAATAGATAATCCGCTTGTATCATTAGTGGAAACAGAAGGTTTGGATGAAGTAACATTTCCATGTATAGGGTTACATGGGGGTAAGGGAGTGTTGGTTTGACGATCAGGCAGGTTACTGCCAGTTATACCCTTATTTTTAGTCACCTTAGGTGTAACAGACTGTGTTGGGTTAGGAATGGCTTGTTGTTCCACTGTCCTGATATTACCATGGTCACCAGTGGTGGGGACACGAGTAGTGGATTCAAGGTCTTTTAGCAGACGTTCTACTCTCATTTTGTCCAAGTTCGCTATGCCTTTTCTCTTTGCATCCTCGTTTTTAATTAAATTCTCCAATTTATCAAGTCTTTTAAAAATATTATTAAATTGTTTGATCATTTGACCTTCCAAATTTTTAAAAATTGTGTCTGCAATAGTCTCAATAAGGTTCCCCTCTGACTTGGCATAATGACTAGGTTTGTCAATTCCGTGGGGGGACTCAGTCTGGGTGGAGATAGATATATAATTTGACCCCTCGTTATTTATAACGACCACGTCACCCAGATGCGGTTGATCCTGTATAGGTGCTATGTGTTGGACCAACTTCTGTCTCTTCCCCTTATTCCACATACTTTGTGGAGTTGGTTGGTTGACAGTCCTTAGTGGCTGCTTCCATTTATTGTGGGTTATTTTAGCAGGGCCCCTCTTTCTCTTGGCTGCAACTTTACCAGATACCTTGTTAGCAGCCTCTATAGATGTTGTTTCTGGGGCATGGCCAAGAGTCACTTCTGGTGCTATGTACGTGACAGTGTCCTCATCGTCTAAGACAATTGGTACTTCAACAATGGGATGTGAGGGTTTTACAACAATTATTTCAGGATTTATGTGGGTATGGGTATTACCATTGAGACTGCTCATGGCATGTGGTTGATTTATACTCAATGGACCCATAGAAAATCTCCTTTCGGTCTCAACAATCTCGTTGAATGCAGTGTCTATCAATGCCTCAAACGATGTTAGCAGTGTTACAGGGGACTCTGCGCCCTGAGTAAGGATGTCAACATTAATGCATGTAGCGGTACAATCAGCCATTGTAGGAAACCTATTCGGAGACTAACCTTCTTCGGAAGTGTTGGTGGGGTGGCCCGCCCGACCACTGTTGACCTCTGAGGGCCTCAGAGGGCCCGCCCTTTGCCCGGGCTTCGCCCCGGGCGTCCCGCTCGCGTCCCGCGTAGCGGGTGTCCGCGGCGCTTAAGTGCGCCTCCTGGCGCCCTCGCGTCGTCAGCAACGCGCGCCGCCGCGTAGCCTGCCGGGAATTGTAGTCCCGGAGCGGCGGCGCGTGGAGTCCGCTGGTGTTTGACTCTTGGCGGTGGCGGCGTGTCTCTAGCCTTCCTGGCTGCCTCTGGAAGACTCCTGGCGGTGGCGGCAACTCGCAGGTAGGTGCTGCTTCCTTTAGTTTGGCTTTCCCCCCACTTTTTCGGCGAGTAGCATGCTACTCTGGAAACCATAAAGGATTAGTGTTGAATTAGTATTGTGAAATATGAAAGTAATTTGAGTGATGGATAGGTTAATCAGTTATTTGGATTTAGAAGGATAGTGGATGGATAGAAGAGGGAAAAAGGTTTGCATTTATATAGCTCATGTTACCCCCAAAGGGGTGTTGAAGCTCTTTTTCGGCAAGAAGCACGCTACTCCGGAACCCAATAAAGGATTAGTGTTGAATTAGTATAGTGAAATATGAAAGTAATTTGAGTTGTGGATATTAGTCCGTTATTTGTATTGAGAAGGGTAGCACAGGGATAGAAGAGGGACAAAGGTTTACATATATATGTATATATAGCACTTGCTACCCCTGATGGGGTGTTGAAGCGCTTTTTTAGCGAGTAGCGTGCTGCTCCGGAACCCATAAAGGATTAGTATAGTGAAATATGAAAATTATTTGGGTGGTGGATATTAGTCAGTTGTTTGGATTGAGAAAGATAGCGGAGGGATAGAAATGGGAAAAAAGGTCTGCATTTATATAGTGCTCGCTACCCCTAATGAGGTGTTGAAGCACTTTTTTCGCAGAGTAGCATGCTACTCTGAAACCCATAAAGGATTAGTGGTGAATTAGTATAGTGAGATATGAAATTTGAGAAGTGGACATATTAGTCTGTTATTTTGATTGAAAAGGAAAGTGGAAGGGTAGAAGAGTGAAGGATTTAGACTTTTTTGGGGGAGGTCATAGCAGTAGTGGGAGGCTTGGGATGAGTAAAAAGGGATGTGGAGGGGAAGAGTTTATAAAGGCTTGTTTTGGCAAATTAGTATAGTAAAAGTGGTGTCAGATGGTGCAAGGAGGTGTATAGAAGGGGAGAATCTAGAAAGGGCTATTTTGGGGATCATAGTAGTGGTATGGCGTTTGAGATGAATGAGAGAGTGGATGTAGATGATATATTGATAGAGGTATAGGGTGAGAAAAAGGGTAGTGCATCGGAAAGAGTAGTAGAAAGAGGTTTGAGATGAGTCAGAGTTGAGGTAGAAGATATTTTGAGAGAGGTATAGAGTGTGAAATAGGGTAGTGCGTTGGATAAGCTGAATTAGAAGAAAATAATAAATATATAGATCCCTAAGTACATGGAAAGTTTATAGATGCATAAAGGAAGTAAGTATATGTAGATTATAGTTATTGATAGTGGTATAGAGTGAGAAATAGGGTAGTGTTATTCTGTTTTTAATTATTATTATTATTATTATTATTTTAAATTTATTATAGTGAGGAGGGTTTCTTTATGCTGTGCTGTCTTGCCTTTAAGTTGCGCACGGACACAAAGAATCTAGGAATATTGTGCAGTCAGACAGTTTAGGGTTAATTATGTATTTAGATTGCTGCAGCTTGTTGAGATTTACATACAAAACACGCTCAGCTCAGAAAAACATTCTAAGTTTTTTTGCAGTTTTGTATAGCCAAACTCAACCTGTGGTAAACGGATAAGCATGGGCTGAAAATTCGTTCCGCTCGCGGAATTTTCGGATTTTCCGCGATTTCGCGATCCGTGAATCTTGCGAAATAGTGGTAAAATCCGCAAATCAGCGGAACAAATTTTCAGCCAAGCACTTACAGGGTTACAGCAGCAGGTGCAAAAGTTGAAGCTAATTTTTTGTAACCTTTTACAAAAGGGTTACAAAGAAATGAACTTCAACTTGGGCACCTGCTGCTGTAAGCCTGTAAGTGCTTCCTGGTGCCTTGTTGCCTATTGAAACTATTCTCTGACCCTGCTCTGACCCTTGAAGCAGGGTCAGAGAATAGTTACAAGTAGGCAATGAGGCGCCTATCACGAAAATTAAACCTCAACAGGAAGCACTGACAGATATACAAACAAGCATTTGCAATGCAATAGGTCTCGCATTAGCAAAGTTTGAGCTATTGGTCTTGTAAATGACAATTTTTTTTATTTATGTGTTGGTTTTGAAAATAGCTAAATTAATAGCTTTGTCATTTACAATGCCAATAGTTATAACTTTCGCAAATGTGACACCTATAGCATTTGTAATGCAACATGTTTTGTATTTATGTGACTTAAATGTATTGATATTACAAATTACAATGGCTTTTAATTTTTTTAAATAATTAATACTTAAATAAAAGTGATTTTAATTTATAATGGCAATAGCTTAAACTTTTGTAAATAACTTTTGTGAAGATTATGTTCAGTGTATTTTATTGTGACGAAAATCCAAGAACAGAAGTGAAATATTAACATCTTTTTGTGGCATTTGTATGAAGCTTGAAACATTGAGAGAACAAATTTGAACCAGTTGTTGTTGAATGGTTGCGCAGATTGATGCTGGGGTGGCGCTGAGTGGTGCTGTGGTGGTGCTGAGTGGTAATGTGGTGATGCAGAGTGGGGCTGTGATGGTGCTGAGTGATACTGGGATGGTGCTGAGTGATGCTGGAGTGGTGCTGAGTGGTGCTGTGGTGGTGCTGAGTGATGCTGTGGTGGTGCTGAGTGAGGCTGTGGTTGTGCTGAGTTGTGCTGTGGTGGTGCTGATTGATAATGTGGCGGTGCTGAGTGATGATGTGGTGGTGCTGAGTGATGCTGTGGTGGCGCTGAGTGGTGCTGTGGTGGTGCTGAGTGGTGCTGTGGTGGTGCTGAGTGATGCTGTGGTGGTGCTGAGTGATGCTGTGGTGGTGCTGAGTGGTGCTGTGGTGGTGCTGAATGATAATGTGGTGGTGCTGAGTGGTGCTGTGGTAGTGCTGAGTGATGCTGTGCTAGTGCTGAGTGATGCTGTGGTGGTGCTGAGTGGTGCTGTGGTGGTGCTGAGTGATAATGTGGTGGTGCTGAGTGATAATGTGGTGGTGCTGAGTGATGCTGGGGTAGCGCTGAGTGATGATGTGGTGATGCAGAGGGCAGAAAGGCACAAAAAGCAGTCTAACAAAGGACAGAAGGGCAGAAAAACAAGGGAAGAACGAGTCTAACAGAGGGCAGAAGGGCACAAAAACCCAGTCTAACAGAGGACAGAAGGGCAGAAAAACAAGGGAATAACAGAGGGCTGAAGGGCACAAAAAAAGGAGTCTAACAGAGGGCACAAGGGCAGAAAAACAAGGGAAAATGAGTCTAACAGAGGGTAGAAGGCCACAAAAAACGAGTCTAACAGAGGGCAGAAGGGCACAAAAAACGAGTCTAACTGAGGGCAGAAGGGCAGAAAAACAAGGGAATAACAGAGGGCCGAAGGGCACAAAAAACAAGTCTAACAGAGGGCAGAAGGGCAGAAAAACGAGTCTAACAGAGGGCAGAAGGGCACAAAAAACTACTCTAACAGGGGACAGAATAAATTCTGCCCTGCGTGTTTGTCCATGAAGATACCACCGTTTTGTGCAATACCTCTACTCAACTGGAGTACTTTCTACTGTCTAATCAGTAAGTGCTCCCTCGTTGGCTAAATGTATAGGGGCAGATTTACAATAACTGGCGCATCCCCAGGGATGCGCCAGTTATTGTGCGCCACAGCTCCGCCACCCATGGTCCTCCGCATTTACAATGCAGAGCCCCATGTGGCAAAAACGGCACAGATGCGTCACGCATCTGTGCCGTAAAAGCAGCGCATTGCTGGAGCGGCGTCGCAAGCGCGACGCAGCTCCAGCGATGCTCTGGGGGGCCCTATCTCCCCAATGCTGCGTCAAGCCTTGCGCCTGCTTCAAGCAGGTGCAGGGTTTTGACGCAGCATTGGCCTAAAAGTGACTGAGTGAAATCTTGTAGATTTCACTCAGCCACTTTTAGGAGGCGTTCCTGCGCAGGAACGCCTTCCCCTGTGCCGGAACGCCTCCTGATGGCGCAGGGCTTTACAACGTGACGCATCTCTCAGATGCGTCACGATGTTAATACCCAGCACCATGGCGCATCTTTTATGCTGGCGCTGCGTCTCAAAAGTGATGCAACTGCGGTGCAAAAGAGGCGCAAGTGGCTTTTAAATCTGCCCCATAGTGCTTTTACTACACTGTAGCTGCGTAAAGGGCCAGAAGCTGTGTCTTCAGTGACCATGTGTGCCTGTGCCTGTGTTACAGGCACACATGGTCACTAGAGACACATCTTCTGGCCCTTTACGCAGCTGTAGTGTAGTAAAAGCATTATACATTTACCCAATGAGGGAGCACTTACTGGATTAGCCAGTAGAAAGTACTCCAGGGCAAATCGCAAACAAATCCGCGATGTTGCGAGGAAATCTGCGAATTCGCGGGACGTGAATTCGCAAATTTTGCCCATGCTCAGAATCGGAGCGCTCCAAACGAGCACCAGTCACTCCACGCGAGGACACATTTTTGCCACAGGAACATTAAGTGACCTGCCCAACATCACAGGATCCCCAGTTAGAAAATCGGCAGCTCCGACAGTAGTACCACATCCCCTCCCAATAGCAGATATGGGGTGGTCTAGGGTTTTATCTTGAGCCGCAAGGATTTAGATTTTATTTCCGGCATCAGCGATTGATCATAAATTGTGTAATTCTGTCTGTGTTACGAACTGTAAATATATGTGATCTATAATTTATCAATCAGGGCCCGAAAAGTCATAACAATTTTACCAGACCTACAGGTCTAGTAATTTGAAAAATCCATTTGTCCTAGCTATAATGTACTTGACCTCTGTCTCTGAAAGCAGAGCAAACGGGACAGGACACCAAGTTTCAAAGGCATCTCCATTGCCCATTCACTTTGTGAGCAACAAAGATGCCTCCAAATCCCATCCTGTCACACTTGCTCTGCCCTCAGAGTGAGGTCAAAAGTCAGTTTGTCTTCCTACTCACCAGAAAGTGTGAGAAGGCCCTAAAAACAGCTCACCCTGATTAATTCTGGCCTGGAGGCCTCTAATTGTGTAGTGTGCTTTTCGTGCAAAAGTGCTATGTTGGTGGCTCTTTGCTGCAAGCACGAGTATATGGAATAGCATCTAGCTGGGGTGTGAATACCTCTCAATTTCCATGTGATTACACTGACTTTCATCACATGTGGTTATGATGTGAGAGAGAGCGGTGCCCCGCCTGCCTTTGGAGAACATCATCAGAGTGTAACTCCAGCGAAGTCCCTCTCAAACTTTGTCGCAGACACATTCTGCTTCAACAACGTCAACATAAAGTGGGGTTGATGTGTGCTTTGGCGACGGACTTGCTTTTCCCTTGATGTTAAGCTCTAGTGTAGTCCCTTGCAGAGGGCAGCAGGATTCATTAAGTTATTTATGCAGCTGAGATGTTATGGCTGCTTCGCAGCACCCTAAACTGAAGTATTGTGGATGGTCGTCCCCCTGTTCAGTCGCTCCAAGGACGTGCATATTTCAAGTCTACATGTGCTAGATAATGTAATCAGAGGTCTGGGGTGTCACCTCAGGTAGGTGCAATGAGTCCGGTTCCTCCAGCCACGAATTGCTCCCACTCTTCCTCAATTGTGGATTGGGTAGATTTAGCATCTGAATCAGAGCCGATATGCTGGTCACTTATCGCTACCCCAAACTGCAGGACTTTCTGGCACTCTGTGATGATCTGTTCCAGATTGGGGAGCGTGACCTGTGTGGCTGACTGTGTTGTGGTATTGGGCTTTATTCTTTTCCGGTGGCTCCTGTCCCGTTGCGTTCCCTATTTTGCCCCTGGCTTCGGATGCTCCGAGATTAGCCCCATTTCCTCCAGCCATTTCCAAGTCTCTGCAGGGAAGTCACAGAAGTGCATGGATCCATCTGCCACCACCCGGAGTTGGGCCGGGAACAGAAGGGAGTAGTGCATATTTAGCTCCTGGAGGCATTTCATCGCTGATTGGAAGGAGCTTCTGCATCTCTGGACTTGGGCGGTGTAGTCTGGGAAAAGCATGACGCGGGTATCGTTCACTGTTATATCCAGGGAATTTCAGGTCTTCTTTAGGATAGCGTCCCTGTCTCTGTAGTTTAACAACCGATCAGAAAGGGCCTGGGCCTTGTTCCAGGGGGGGCCTGTGGGCCAGAACCCTATGTGTGCACTTCACAGCAAACTGATGGGACAGCGCTCCTTTGGGTAAAAGGTCTTGTAGCCACCGCTCTGCATTGGACACTGGGTCCCTGCACTCGATGTCCTCCAGCAGTCCCACCACCCCCACGTTGTTGCGCAGAGACCAGACCTCAGCTTCTTCCAGCCTCTCCTCCAAGGCCTGGATCCTGGTTGGGAGGTTGAGCATTGTGGTTGTGTTCAAGTTAGTGGAGGGTGGATCTCCATGATTGCAGTTTTGTGGGTCTGTACTTTGTCTGTTAGCTTCTTATGGTCTGCGTGCAGCAGCATGAAGTCGGTGGCCACTCTGTCTATCTTTGCCTCTAAGGAGGAGCCTGTTTGTTCCAGTGTTGCACCAAGCTTCTCCACTGCATTCAGGACTGTGTCCAACTTTGTTGACAGTGATTGGTACTGGGGTTCATCATCGTGTGTGACCTAGGTTTGCAGTAGCCCCTCTGACTCTGGGAGAGTGGGCACCTGAGGAATAGTGTACTGTAGTCAACCCATGACTAACTGTTGAGCAGTAGGCATATGTCTGCCCAATTCAAAGTCTCTGGTTTGGGGGGTGCCTTGGGGGTGGTGGAGCATGGTAGTGAGAGAATTCATATGGGGAGGTTTTGGGGCGGGAGTTGCAACCAACAAAGATTGTTGCACTGAGTGTCACAGGCCCCTCCAGCCACCTGCATGTCTTGTAGTTCTCCATGTCCTTTGTCCTACCTTGAATAAAGGAATTAATTAATAATGGAAATTCTTAAGGTACACACTACCTTGTAAAGTCCTCTAGTCACCTCGTTTTGGCTTGTCTTCTGCCTTCTTTTCAGCATGTCATCTATTTTCTCTCAGCTTCTTCTGTGACCTCCGCTGCCATCTTTACTCTTCTCTTTCCACCTGTGCACACCTCTCTGCTTCTGGAATACTCCTCATGTGTTCACCTGAGTATTTTTGACGCAGTAACACAAGCACATTATATGCATGAGGATAATTCCAGCTTGAAAAATTTTTTTTACCAAACTGTGTAAGGCGTGCTGAAATGATTCAGGGCCATATGTAGGTAATTTGTGTTTTGCGATTCTCAAATTGCGATTTTTAGGGAATTGCAAAACGCAATGTAGGTAGGATTAGGAAATTTTTTATTGTGAATCCCACTTATTCCTTATTTGGGAATGGCAAATTGAGATTCACAAATAAGGAATACCTTCTCATTTATTCCTATGGGCTAGAAGTCCCATAGGAATGAATGGGAAGACATTCTCAATTTGCGATTCTCAATTAGAGAATCACAAATTGAGAATGCAATTTCAGAGTTGCAAGGGTGTCAATAGGACACCCTTTTGCACCCCTGAAATTAACATGTGTGCACATGTGGCCCACATACATGCCCTTGTATGTGACCCACATGGCACTTTGAAAAATGCCAAAAAGAGAATTTTTTAAAGAAATCTCAAATTACCACCAACCTGAAGTTGGTGGTATTTTGCGATTCCTTAAGCCAAAATTCGCACAACTTGGGTGCTTCCTACATTGCATTTAAGGAATCGCAATTTGCGATTCCTTAAATGCAATTGCAAAATAAGGAATCACAAATTTTGCGATTCCTTATTTTGCATGTGGGTTTTTGTGTACTACATATCACACTGCCCTAATTGCAATTGCAAATATTTGCGAGCGCAATTAGGCTTCCCTCATATGGCCCGTAGTCCTTTGACATAAGCTGCGGTGCAGGGCTTGTTGTGACAATCATAAGACCAATTCTGACCAATCATATCCACACACCATTGCGCACAGTATGAGCATATCAGGTTGTAGTAGGAGAGGCCTTGCAGTCAGACTACTGCATAAATGTTTAATGCAGTGCTTCAAATGGTAATATAGAAGTGCAGGTACTCATTCTTTAAAGTACCTGTTTGCTCATGAGAAGTGCCAGTACTCTCTCATTAAATGTATTGAAGCAGTAGCAAGAAGTGCAGGGACTCTTTCAAACTAAAGAAGTGCTCAGTAAGTGGAAAGTACCTGCCTATTTTAAACACTGGTTTAATGTGTTATTGAAGAGGAAGCTTGCTGCTGTTCACAGCCAGTCTGTGAACAGAAACCAGCCCTGGCAATTCCACTTAAAAGGCCCTGTGTGTTGGCGTGGGGCCTCAGGGAGCAGGGATGCTACTGAGAAGTGCTGGCCCCAGCTTTTGTTACTGGGGGCCAATACTACAGCACTACTGCAGAGCCTGCCCCTAGTAACAAAACCGTCCCCCATGGGTCAAAAAACTGCCCCGCCCTTCCAGCCCACTGAGGGAATGCCCGGTGGCCGCTATGGCCAGTCCGACCCTGGCTGTTGCTCTTACAGATTGCATTGAAACTACTGCCATTCACCCCTGGTTCGAATTCCCAGAGAACCTTTCTTTTGTAAATCTTGACTCAAAAATGCCTGACGACAAGGATTCACGTGTAAAGCGAGCAAGGCCCGAGGAGGGAAGACGGCATTATGTGCGCACTATATGATATTCAGCTCCCTATTGATTAAACCCATTTGGTGGACTGAACATGAACCTAATAATCAGATCCTGCTTAAGCGCGCGCTTCCCCGGTAATTGACTCTCGCATATTGATTAAGTTGCTGATGTGTCCCAGCACTGCTCGGCGATAATGCAGCTGAGAACAGGCCTCGTCTCCCTGCAGTTCCCAGCACTCGCTGTACTGCTGTCACCACGCTCACTTTAATGGATAAAGCTGTCATCCCTTAGCTAGAATGTCTTCAGGCCCACAGACGAAATTAGTGGTTCAATAATTTATGGGACATGGAAAAAAACTTTACCCAACAACTCCGATTGATTACTGTAAGTGTTTTTTACTGCACTCATCTGCTTTGCATAAAGTCAGCGACTTTGGTTCGCTTGATTTTCACTTAGCTTTCAGCTTCCTTCAAGAATAAAACAACCAGTGAAACCAGTTCAGTGAAAGAGAGGCCTTGAAACAGTTTTGCGCTTCACAAAAAGTGACGCATCGGCGGCGTAAAACATGCCTCCTGTTGCACCCCATTTACAAAGTGACGCATCTAAGCAGATGCGTCACTTTGTAAACCCCTGCACTACATTATATCTACGTCAGGTATATTGTATGCAGGGTGTGCGTTTCCACGTAAGTAAGCCTCGTAGAAGTGACGTAGTGAAATCTACCCGATTTCACTGCGCCACTTCTAGGGTGCAAATGCGTCAATATCTTACGCCTGCCTCACAGCAGGCGTAAGACTAACGCAGGCCCTTTCACAAGGGGCTTGCCCCATGTGAAAGGACACATTGCTGGAGTTGCGTCACTTTTGACACACACTCCAGCAATGCGTCACTTTTGAGCCATACAGATACGTCAGAAATACTGACGTATCTGTAACTCCTTGCAACATGATGCGTCATAAAGTAAATATGACATATCAATCATGTTGCAAGGAGGGCGAACTGAGAAGTGACGCATCGCTGCTTTCACGCAGCGATGCGTCACTTCTCATAAATGAGGCCCAGGGTTGTCTCTGAAGGTGCGTCAATCTACACTTTAAATGCAGGGATATTAAGGGAATTATTTAGAGTTTGAAGGATGCGAGACATCCAGTAAAAATTGGTGGATGTCCCTTCTGCTTCATTTACAGTTGATGCAGGCCACCTGTCAACATTTGCCAGATTTGTCATCCATCTGTGTGCCCCCTGAATATCGAAGATAGAATATTGTGGTATAGAACTGTTGAGAACAAAGTACAGGAACTGAAAAACCGCAGCAGAGGAACAATTGCTCTCTTTGGGCTTAACATACTGTCCCGAATCAAATTTTAATTATACCCAAACACGGGCCGATGTATACCAATTCATCAGAAAGCTAAAACTCCAAACGTCCCATAAATTGCAACCACAAACCCGCATGGAATTGAGGTCTGTTACTGACGTGGCTGGTACATCCTATTTAGTAATGAGAGGCTATGAGCTACTAACAGATTTATAAACACTGGGCAATAGAACTCTACCATCTCAATAGTCGAGCTACTCAGGTCAGGAGGGGATGTGCATGGAAGGATTTCCAAGACAGCCTCCCCAAGAATCTGATGTGATGAGTTGGAAGAAAACATTAAAAACAAGTCTAAATACACGCCAGTTAGAGTGAGAGACTCGGTTGATGTTTTTATTGAATTGGTTGTGGCTCAGATAAAGAAACTCAAAGTGACAACTAACAAAGACAAAAGAAAAATTACCAATCATGAAAGACTGTATGGACAGTTGATGGTTAAAGTTAAAAAAGAAGGAAACACAGCAACCAGAAATTCATACAAAGGGGGGAAGATAGTGTCATGGCCTCTAACTGATTATATGACGGAAGCCTACAGTCATTTAAACAATATTGAATCTTATCGCAAAAGCACCCCCCTTAAATTTAAAACTATGCAGGACCAACTATACACTAAACTTCTGGAATGGAAAAATGTGGGTCTTCTCAATTTGGAAGAATTACAATTTTTAAAGAAAGATCACCCGAAAAACCCCGTCATTTATTTCATACCGAAGGTACATAGGAACATTGAGAGGCCACCTGGTAGGCCCATCATTTCGGCTTGTGATGGGCCCCTAGAGAATGTGTCTAGGTAAATAGATTTCTTCATGCAGGAACATGTACACAGTTTGGAGTCTTACATACAAGATACTAGTGACTTCATACGCAAGATCAGGATGGTGGTATGACAAGAAGGATATCACCTAATTACCTAAGATGTGTCCCTCTATACCTGTATAATAAACTGTGACAGTTTGAAGGCGGTGGAACATTTTTTATCTAGGAGACCCATAGAGTACACGCAGCACAACAGAATGTTAATGGATATGTTGGTCTATTGCTTGGAAAACTATTTCTTTTTATATAAAAAGCAGATGTTCCAGCAAGTGCAGGGTGTTGCTATGAGGGCCAGCTTCTCCCCCAGCTATGCCTGTATGTTTATGGGCTGGTGGGAGGAGATGGTCCTAAGGAAGCAATATGGTCTAATTTATAAGGGGAAGGGGGTGTCCTGGTTACGATCCATTGATGATTTGAAAATTGTATGGAATGAAACAGTGACGGAAGCAAAATAATTTATTGACCAAATCAATATAAACAATGTCAATCTTACATTTACATCTTGTATAAGCAATCTTAGTGTTTATTTCTTAGATGTAAAGATCACAGTAGCCAATAACATCATAACCACCTCCCTATTCTGAAAGGAGACAACTGGCAACACCCTACTACATGCGTCAAGTGCGCATCCCCCTCATCCAATCGACAGCATCCCCTATGGGGAGATGCTGCGTGTACGCAGGATTTGTAGTAATACCTCAGATTTGGAAAAACATCAATCTGACAGTAAGATACGTTTTATGCAGCGGGATATAGCGCTAAAACCATTGATATATCCATCCAAAAATCAAGGGCCCTAGGCAGGGAAGATCTGTTGCTATACAAAGACAAGTCCCAAAAAACTCAGGATGCAAGTCTTACTGCTCGGACGGAACCAGTAAGACTAATCTTGACATTCTCTAGACAGGAACAGCAATTGCGCAAAATCATCCAGCGCAATTGGCATATAGTCAAGGAAGACCCCATCATAGGCAGCTCCCTTCCTAGATTACCCTCAACTACAAATAGGAAATCAGTGTCCATGGCCAATGTTTTGGTAAAAAGCAGTACAGAACTTAACGAGGGGGAACGGTGGCTAACTGCGAGGAAGGGGTTCTCAAGTGTTCCAATTTCAAAGCATGTGCATATGGAAGTAACAGAACCAAGTATTTGACTGCGTTTAGTGACAAGCCTCAAATGATCAAATATAATCTTCTGTGTAGAAGTAACTTTGTGGTGTATGTCTTAGAGTGCAGCTGCAAGCTGGCATACATCTAGCAGCACATAAAAGGGTTTAACAGCATATTAGGGCAATCAGCAATAATGACCCTAATTACCCGGTAGCACTGCACTTCAAAAAACACCATGATGGGAATTTAAAACATTTGAGGTATTACGTCATTGATACTGTTCCAATACAAAGGAGAGGTGGAGACAGAGACGGGAAGCTAAGACGCTTAGAGACTCACTATATCCTCGAGCTCGACACCAAACAACCAGGGGGCTCAACATGAGCGAGGATTTGTACACATATCTTTTAATAGAGAGTCACTGTTTCCAAATGTAGCAACATGATGAGAATATTCAGTTTTAACTATATTAATTTTCTATATATGATTAAATGTCACTTGTCGTTTGATGATAACATCAATAAGGAATATGTCCCTAAACTTTGCACTTTGTCTTCGATTAAAAGTTTTTGATATGAGTTTTAAAATGGAATAACATCTGTTTTTAACATTCAGGGTTTTGGATATGGTTTTTAGGACAAATGAATTTTATTTATAGATTTTATATGTATTTATTTAATAACTAATTATTTACATATTTATGGGAATATATTTATGAATGTGGGAATCATTTGTCTCAATACTACTTCCCAACAAAACTTTTAGGGATTAGACCCCATGAAAAACTCTATTTTGCACATGCTGTCGTTTGCACACGTTTCTTTATGCCAGAATAGTCAAATCAAATGATAAGGTAATTACATTGTACTATATTTAGGCATTATAGACATAATGTCATTTATCTAAATTCTTGCACTAGCACTTTCTTTAAAAGAGGCACTGGTGAGCACGGGCAAAGTATAATGTTAGAAATTATTGCACTTCACGTATTTTACTTTATTTTTCATTTTTGGTCTTTAGATGGTTTTGATGGAGGTAATGGATAAACATTGCATTTGAGCTGGAATTAATAATCTCAAAGGAGCATAATATAAAAATTGAGTTGCGTAGAATGAAATGCTATGCATCAAATCTTTTTCCAAATGACATAAATTACAAATGTATTTAAACAGTGTATAAGTGTATGCATTGAGGCACGAAATTTCAGAGTATATTTTCTATGTTTATGACCAAATAATTGCACTGTCACTTTAAAAAGGAGGCTACACAAAAGCAATGTTGACATGTGATCAAGGCAGGGATCTACCGAAACGCGTCATGGCGACTGGTGGTGTGTTGGAATAAATAAAATTGCACCAAACCTGGGTCTGCACACGTTTATTTGGAAGAAAACAGCAAAAGTGAGGTTCGTGGCATATATATATATGAAGAATTTTTTTTTCATAAAATGAATCTTTGCTGTCTTAAAGTATTTAGCCTTAATCATGATGGAATGACAGTCTGTTGTTTAGCTCCATGAAAGGTATGGGAGGAGCAATCTTTAAGGTGCAACTGTATATAATCACCATTGGGTCTCGACAAGTCATGTGATCAAGACTGGGGAAACCCGGTCGAAACACGTCATGTTGCTGAGCGCACAATAAAGGATTGCATATCAATTAAAACTGCTGAGTGGTGGTACCTGTAGAGGACGTCTGTTATCAGGACTGTGGGCCCACCGAACAAACAATGCACACTTGAGAGGGCAAACCACTCCTGCCCTGCTCTGTTAGCAGAGCATCAACCCACTCCCAAAGAACACAAAGGACTGACTACCCCCATAGATAGCCTGGCAGGCAGGACTGGGTTGAAAGGGATACTTGTGCACTTCTGAGAGCTGCTTTGAAGTCATATCCATTTCAAAGGCACTTTTGGGTATGAGAACTGGGTCTCTAACCCATAAAACCAGACACTTCTGGATCTTGAACTGAACTTCTGTCAGTAGGACTGCTGTGCTGCTTATAGGACTCAGCTTTGGACTGCCTACTTGAAAGGCCTGCTGCCTGCTGCTCTCTGACTCTGCTGAAGGAGAGCTGGATTCTCCCTTCCCTCCATGTGATCTCCAAGGCCTTGTTGCCTTGTCTCCTGATGCCTGAGACTCATGGAAATCAAAGTATCTACCCCTGTTCTGTGTCTCGCACACTGGAAGTAGAACAGATACCTACAACATGGATTTTGATGAATTATCCGTCTGTGCGTAACGGAACCGATGCATCAATGCAGTAGCGGGAGTAAAATCAGCACATCGCATCAGAACCAGAGCTTTGCCTCCAGAACTTGACGCATTGGACAGCATATGGCCACTGCTGCAGCTTGGTGAGATCGATATATCCCTGCAACTGTGTGGCTGAATCCAGCACATTGCTCGACGCCACAGGACCCCAGCACCCATCTTCGGAACTAATTCATTGCATTCACTGTTTGGTGAAGATCGACGCATCTTGTTTCTTGCGACCAGGAAAGGTACTTTGTACACTGGGGTCTGCGTGGGTCCTGTAGCCAGCCAGACCTACCATGAGGTTGGCCCAAACTTTTACTTTGCCCTGGACTAACGTAACCTAAAGTAACTTTATTAGTTCTACTTGTTTCTAAGCGCTCTACTGCATTTATTCTTTTAATATTCAACATCTCAACGTCTATACATTGGATTTTAGTTGTTTTCATCTTGTTTTGTTTTTAATATAATAACCTATTTTTATTAACCTGTTTGGAGTCTTTTTGGGGTGTATTCATTGTCTTACTGTGTGTGTGTGTGTGTTGCACACATACTTTACACATTGCCTCTTTAGAAAAGCCTGACTGCTCTGTGGCAAGCTACCAGAGGGTGAGCACAGGTTATCTTTTAGTGTGTATCTAGCTTACTCTGACAAGTGTGGTGGTTCCTGCTGGGTCTGGGTGCATACCTCATCCAACCAGGAAGCCAATTTCTAACATTAATGATCAGCAGTGAGGAGAGGACTTGTGTTTGTGCAATACCATGTGGTAACTCTTTGTTCGCAACAACTCTATACTAAGACCATTTAGATTTTTTTCCATTCTCCCTGATTGGCCTTTTGATTTTTCTTGCTAAATTATGTATCAATCTGGATAAGCTACACTTGCAACTGCACCTACACCTGAAGTTTTGAAGTTTGCTCTGGCCAGGTTAGAGTCTTACACTATGGCTCAGATGAAGAGTTTTTGCACAGATTTTCGGTCTCTATGAGAGGCTTCACCCAGAAGGTGGAGCCGCAAAAAGCTTTGAGGGCCTGGGCGGAGTCCCAGGTTGCAGGAGTTGACAATCTAGATAGGAACAGGAAATTCAGAGCATGTGAGCAGTGCTGGGATTGGGAGCTGGAAGCCTCCGCAGTGTGCACCAGGTTCCTGACAAGGACGCGAGGATCGGGAAGAAGGTGGTGGCTGTCAGAGAAGGTAAGTGCAATTTTATTTATTTTTTAATACTCATTTTTTGTGTTCCCCCTCCCCGCCACACCACTTCACAGTACAAGCAGCCACTGCTGCAGGTGTTTGGCTTTTGTCATGAGATTGTAAGCTTAGAAGGACCAAGGGCGACAGTCTGTGAACATGAAGAAGAGAAAAAAAGTGAAACAAAGAGGAGAATTGAAACGGATATACAGCAGGCACAGTCCCCTAAACATGGATGGCCATGTGGAAAGCTTATGAATTTATAAGAGAGTGAAGGGTATGAAGTAAAAGGGAGTGAGGTAAACTGAGGACATGGGAGATCTTCCACCAACTTAGATACTCATTACCCCCCTCCCAAGCATTTATCCATTCACCAGCATTCTTCCAATGACCTTTTCCCCACACCATTTACACACCAATCCATTCAGTTATGCCCCCTACTATTACACACCATTCAATCATCCATACTGTTATTCACCTAACACTATCTATACATTCATCTATGTGTACATATGCACACATTCACCGACATAAATGGGGGTTAGGGAGTATTCAAAGGCCTGGGAGTACCAACTCCCGATTAACAACTATAGAAACACAAACAAAAGTACTCTTAGTCTGTTATAGTCAACTTATCCAATAGTACCAACTTGTCACACTGGACTCACTCACAGAACCAAAAAAAACGTTTTTATTAGGATGTGAACACTCGCCCAACCTTGGTGGCATGCTTCATCATAGGTTTCCTCCTCACACTATAGAGCTGTTTTGATGGTGTGGGCTACAACTGCCCAAAGGGAAGAGCGATTAAGAATGGACAATATATTTGTACAAAAGTCTGGGTGAAGGGCAGAGTGCAACAACCCTGAAAATGATATCACTGCCTCCTGGTGGTACTAAGTCTGTCTTTATTCAGGTCCCCAGGGTTGGGTTTCAAAAGATTTAAGAGGTTAGGTTCAACCCTCATTTAATTTTTGGTCAACATGTTTCAGCCTTGTATGTCCCATCATGGGTGACCTAAACTTTTGTCCGGAACAAACACTTGTCACTCTGCATGCTCAGAAGTAGAATATGTTTATGAAGTGTAGTATATTACAACCAATAGTCCTATAAATGAGAAAAGAACAACCCTTGTCAGTACCCTTACTGGTAGAGTATAACACCTCAACTCGAAGTCTTTTTGGCAGGGACGAAGTGGGCCCCAACTTCATTATCTCACTATCAGTTTGTGTATCCTGTTGGTCCACTGGCTCATATATATAGTTGGCTCCACCAACATGGAACAATCTTGGCACTCACAAGCTACACAAAGTTATTTTATTTCACCATGAGCGTGACAGCACCGAAGAATAAAAACCCAAACTGTTTCCTGGGTCTTGTTCATGGTATAAAAGGCCTGGGAAAGATAATATATGTCTGCTTTTCATGAGTGCCTTCATTGCTCCCTGTTACTGAAGGCAGATATATAGTTATAGTTAGGACCATGTTCCATGTTTACCTATGAAAAAACTTTTTTTCCCTTGCCTCCGCCATTGGTGCCATTTGACAAATCTTCACAAACCTTTCCCAAAAAAGTGTCAAGTTAGGTCTTGTTGTGCATGGAAAGGTTTGGAGCGATAGGTCAAGCAGGAGCTGAGAAAAAGGGGGGGGGGGGTCAAAAAGTGTGTTTCCCATGTTAATTCCTATAGGAGCTTTGAACACGGCTACAGCCCGAACCGCTGGACAGAATTACACCAAATTTGGCAGAAAGGTGGATCGTTACACAGCTCATGCTTTCACTTCTTCCATTCAGTAGTTTTTGAGATGTTAAAAAAAATCAAATATGTTTACTTACGATTGCGGCGAATTCACAAAGAAGTAATGTTGATTAAAGAATGCGTGCGCCAACAAGATTGCCGTGATTGGCTGGCCTCAACATGAGCTGATAGTTGCAGCTGTCATTTTCTCTCATCAAAACAGTCCCCGGGGCTGAAATTAAATGTCAGAAAGGGGCAAAAGGGATACGGTTAGATGTACTCCATGAGTAGACTTAAGGGGTCTTTGAGGAAACGGATGGGTTTAAAATGATGAAATTTCAATATTTGCGAATACACTGTAATTGCCAGTGTGGCCCCCTGTGTAACTTTGCAACACATTTGTGAATATTGGCAATAAAATAAAATAAAATACATTCACTGGGTCCTTCAGACACATTCAGACAGATGCACTCAAAGACTCCTGCAGCCACTCCCAAACCCACTTAGACTCATACACCCATTCACAGTTCCACTCAGAGATGCATGCACCTACATACACACCACTCAGAAACTCATTCTCCCACTCCCACATCCACTCAGAGCTGTATGCGCCCAGTCACAGCCCCACTCAAAGACTCACACAGCTGCTCTTAGACTCCCTCAGAAACTCATGCACCCGCTCACATACCCACTCAGACACTAATATGCCAATTCACAGACCCACTCAGACACTCATGCACCCACTCACAGACCCACTCAGACACTCATGCACCCACTCACAGACCCACTCAGAGATTCACACACACACTTACAAACTCACTCAGGCATTCATTCTCCTATTCAGAGTCCCACTCAGAGAGCCATGCACTCACTCGTAGACCAGCTCACACACTCAGGTACCAACTCAGATTTAGTCAGAGACTAATACACCCATTCAAAGTCCAAATCAAAGTTCCATGCACCCACTCACACACCCACTCAGAGATTCATGCACCCAATCACAGAACTAGCCAGAGATTCCCCACTAACAGATTCACTCAAAAACTTATGAACCCACTCACAGACCCACTCAGACCCGAATGCACCTATACACAGACCCAGCCAGACACTCACACACCCACTGATAAGGATCACTCAGAGAGACATGCTTCCACTATCAGACTAACTCAGAAGCATACGCACCCACTCACAGACCCAGTCAGATACTTACACACCCACTCAAGACTCAGAGAGGCATGCATCCACTGTCAGACTCACTAGGAAACACATCCACCCACTCACAGACCCACTCAGACACTAATGCGCCCACACACAGACCACATAATACACTGATGCACCCACTTGCAGACCCTTTCAGAGGCTCACTCACATGTACTCACACACCCACTCACAGACCCACATAAACTCTCATACACCCACTCACACACATGCAGGCACTCACAGATCCTCTCACAGACCCACTCTCAAAGATGACAGGTTACAGTTAGAATTAAAACTTTTTTTAAAAGTAGACATTTACTGACAATAACAAAGGCTAGATGGGTGTTATAGTTAGGAAATAGAATTAAGAAAAACTTAGAAATTCACTGAAAAAACAAAGGTTACAAGGATGCCATAATTAGGAAATAGAATTTAAAAAAACATTGAAATTCACTTCAAAACCCAAGGTTACAGGTTTGTTATAGTTAGGCTCACATTCACTCGTACAAAACCAGTGAAATTCAGCAGTTATAGTTACCTAAGCTAACTATTACTTACGCTCTCAAAATGAACTGCAACATAGCCAGCAGACCCCTTATTTGGCAGAGGATCTGCTGATCCAAGTGAGAACTTGGAAAAAAGGATTTGAAAAGAACAAGTGTTTGGGAATAGGGTTGGCTCTAAAAAGAGCATTTGTGTTAATGGTGTGAAGATAATATTTGCACATAGAATAGTATGCAGTCTTTCATGTTGTTGAGGAACACTCTGTTGCCTGTGTCTGTGAAATGGACTCCGTTTTTTCGATATATTCCATCCATGTCAAAGTGTAAGTTGTTATTGTATGTAGCTCCCATCTTGAAGTCTCAGAGAAATACAGAAACAGCTTTATTGACATGTTTCCTGTTTTTCTCTATCTGCAGACAAAATTGGGTTTATCACTGCCACTTCTGTCCTTAGCTAATGTTGGAGAACACCAAGGCAGTAGGGAAAAGTACTATTAATTGACCAAAGGTATGCTTCATTGGGATTTTTAGTCTTACCCTAGTAATTGTGCCTAGGTAATTGACACCGCAGTGCAGAATCATGAGGTCTGGATGTTGGCAATCTGTATTGCTATCAACCAAAGGCATCAATTGATGCCATTTCAACCTTCTCTGGCCAACCTAAGTAATGTCAACATTAGGTAAACCTATGTCCCTGGTAATGCCACTCTTTATCAATCAATCAATCAATCAATCAATCAATCAATCAATCAATCAATCAATCAGAGTACTTGTAGAGTGCGTACTTACCTGTGAGGGTCTCAAGGCGCTGAGGGGAGTGGGGTTGCTGCTACTACTCGAAGAGCCAGGTCTTGAGGAGTCTTCTGAAGGCGAGTAGGTCTTGGGTCTGCCGTATGTGGGTATGGAGGGTGTTCCAGGTCTTGGCGGCGAGGTAGGAGAAGGATCTGCCACTGGAGGTCATTCATTGGATGCGGGGGACAGCAGCGAGGGCAAGGCTGGCGGAGCGGAGCTGGCGGGTGGGGGTTTAGAAGCTGATTATGCTGTTCAGGTAGGTTGGTCCGGCGTTGTGGAGTGCTTTGTGTGTGTGGGTGAGGAGCTTGAAGGTGATCCTCTTGTCAACGGGGAGCCAGTGTAGGACTCTCAGGTGGGGGGTGATGTGGCTGTGGCGGGGGATATTGATGCGTTGTAGTTGTCATAGGTGTTTGGCTGGGATTCCTGCATAGAGTGTGTTGCCGTAGTCCAGTCTGCTGCTGACGAGAGCCTGTGTCACCGTTGTTTCGGTCGGGATCCACTTGTAGATCCTGCGGAGCATGCGGAGTGTGTTGTAGCAGGAGGAGGAGGAGGAGGAGGAGGAGACGGCGTTGACCTGCTTAGACATGGAGAGGGAGGAGTCGAGGATGAATCCTAGGTTGCGTGCATGGTCGGTGGGTGTTGGTGCTGTTCCCAGTGTAGTCGGCCACCAGGAGTCATCCAAGGCTGAGGGGGTGGAGCCGAGGATGAGGACCTACGTCTTGTCTGAGTTCAGCTTCAGATGGCTGCTGCTCATCCAGTCGGCGACGGCCTTCATTCCCTCGTGGAGATTGGTTTTGGCAGTGTGTGGGTCCTTGGTGAGGGAGAGGATGAGCTGGGTGTCGTCGGCATAGGAGATGATGTTGAGGTCGTGCTGGCGGGCCACTTGTGCGAGTGGGGCCATGTAGACGTTGAACAGTGTCAGGCTGAGCCCTGGGGATGCCGCAGATGATGTTGGTGGCTTTGGATCGGAAGTGTGGGAGGCGGACGCTCTGGGTTCTGCCGGAGAGGAAGGACGTGGTCCAGTCAAGGGCCTTCTCTTGGATTCCGGCTTCTAGGAGGCGTGTCTTTAGAGTGTGATGGCAGACCGTGTCGAAGGCGGCCGACAGATCCAGGAGGATGAGGGCTGATGTTTCGCCATTGTCTAGTTGGCGCCTGATGTCGTCTGTGGCGGCGAAGAGGGCTGTCTCAGTGCTGTGGTTTCGTCTGAATCCGGACTGGGACGGGTCCAGGATGTTGTTATCTTCCAGGTGGTGGGCCAATTGCCTGTTGACGATTTTCTTGATGACCTTTGCCGGGAATGGGAGCAGGGAGATGGGCAGGAAGTTCTTGAGGTCCTTGGGGTCCGCCTTGGGCTTCTTGAGGAGAGCGTTGATTTTGGCTTTGGTTCCAGCTTTCCGGGAATGTCGCTGTTTCGAAGGAGATGTTGATGACCTTCCGTAGTTGGGGTGCAATGGCTGCGTCTGCTTTGTTGAATACATGGTGTGGGCATGGGTCTGACAGAGATCCTGAGTGGATGGAGTTCATTACCTTGCGTGTCTCGTCATTTTTGACGTTGGACCAGGAGGTCTGGAGGATGGCGCTGGTGGCGTTCACCGGAGAGGTGGAGTCTGGCGTAGTAGGGGCAGTCGTGGTGTTAAAGCTGTCGTGGATGTCAGTGATCTTGCGGTGGAAGGAGCTGGCTAGTGATTCGCACAGTTCTTGTGAGGGCAGGATGTCGTTGGCGTTTTACGCTAGGTTTGGAGAGTTCCTTTACGATGCTGAAGAGCTCTTTGCGGTTATATGCGTTGTTATCCAAGCGGTCTTTGAAGGAGGATCTATTGGCTAATCTGATGAGGTGCTGATGTCTGCGGGTGGCGTGCTTGTGGGTTGTGTGGTTGTCCGGTGTGCGTTTAAGGAGACATATTTTCTCCAGTTTCCGGCATGCGCGTTTAGAGGTCTGTAGCTCGTCGGTGAACCAGGTGGTTCTCCTGCTGGCATGGCTGTGGACCGGTTTCTTGAGCGGGCGAGGGTGTTGGCACAGTTGTCGATCCACTGTCTGAGGTTGCGGGCTGCGATGTCTGGGTTGTGGGGTCGGTGGGTGGGTTCTGGGCGAGGGTGGTGGTCAGCTGGTCTTCGGTGACTTTGCTCCTGCAGCGGCGAGGCAGCAGTTGGGTGCGGTGGTGCGTTGTTGCTTTCTTGAAGGTGAAATGGATGCAGCAGGGTTCGGTCCAGTGGAGTTCGGTGGTGTGGTTGAAGGCGACGTGGGTGCTTGTGGAGAAGACCAGGTCCAGTGTGTGGCCGGCGGCGTGGGTGGATGTGGTTTCAAGTTGTCTGAGGCCGAGGTTGGCGAGGTTGGCAAGCAGGGTGGCAGAGTTAACGTTGATGTTGTTCTCGAGGTGGAAGTTCAGGTCCCCGAGGAGGATGTAGTTCGTTGACGTATGTGGGTGCTGGCGAGGTCGGCGATGCAGTCGCTGAACTGAGCCCGGGGTCCTGGGGGTCGGTAGATGAGTGTTCCTCTGAGGGTGGTGTTGGGGTCGGTGTGGATCCGGAAGTGCAGGTGTTCGGCGGTGTTGAGGGTGTCGTCTGCATGGGTGGCGACCTTGAGGGTGGACTTGTGGATGATGGCTATTCCTCCTCCAATTCCCTTGGCGCGATCCCTGCGGGTGATCTTATAGCCTTCCGGGATGGCTATGGCGATGTCAGGCACCGAGGAGTCGTTCCACCAGGTCTCGGTCAGGAAGGCCATGTCTGGGGCAGAGGTGTCTAGCAGATCCCTGAGCTCGATGGCGTGTTTGAGTGCGGAGCGGGTGTTGAGGAGTATGCAGCGGAGGTGGTTGGGTCCAGTCCTTGGAGGTTTGGTGGTTCTGTCGCAGGTGAAGTTGCAGGTGCGGCAGGAGAAGGGTCCGTGCGTCCGTTTTGGGGTGGCCTGGAAGCAGGTGTGGTTTCGGCCGGTGTTGAGTGTGTGGAGGGTGCTGGCGTCGTAGTGGAGTCTGATGTTGTGGCGTTCTCGGGGTGCAGGGGCTCTGGTGCTGGGCGTGGTACAGGCACGGACGGGTGCAGCAGGGGGCACAGCGGCGGGGAGACAATGGACTGAAGGCAAATGGGGCACGGGGGTAAGAAAATTGAGTTGAGTGGCAGAGGAGAAACAGGGCAAAACGAGGGGGAGTCAGTGGCACAGAAGCGAAGGGACTGAGGACACTACCAGCGGCAGAGCAGCGGCAGCAAGGGCACAGTCAGAGCTGCGTGGAGGGGGAGCGACCTACCAGGAGGGTCAGGGGTCGCTCACCTCACTGCGCAGCATCTGGCATTTATGGGGAGGTGGGAGGGAGGAGCAGCTGGGAGGCAGGAGGCGGGAGGCGAGAGGCAGGAGCAGCGAGTGGGCAGGGGGAGGGGGCCGCAGGTGGCACAGCACCAGGGAGACAATGGGACCGAAGGCAAAATGGGGCACAGGGGGGGGGAAGAAACCGAGTGGCAGAGGAGAAAAATGGGGCAAAACGAGGGGGAGGCAGTGGCACAGCAGCGAAAAGATGGAGGACACTACCAGCGGCAGAGCAGCGGCAGCAAGGGCACAGTTGGAGATGCATGGAGGGGGAGGGACCTACCAGGAGGGTCAGGGGTCGCTCACCTCACTGCACAGCGTCCGGCATTTATGGTGAGGTGGGAGGGAGGAGCAGCTGGGAGGCGGGAGCAGCGAGTGGGCAGGGGGAGGGGGCCACAGGGGGCACAGCAGCGGGGAGACAATGGGACCAAAGGCAAAATAGGGCACAGGGGGGGGGAAGAAACTGAGTGGCAGGGGAGAAAAACGGGGCAAAACGAGGGGAGGCAGTGGCACAGAAGCGAAGGGATGGATGACACTACCAGTGGCAGAGCAGCAGCATCAAGGGCACAGTCTGAGCTGCGGGGAGGGGGAGCGACCTACCAGGCGGGTCAGGGGTTGCTCACCTCACTGCACAGTGTCTGGCATTTATGGGGAGGTGGGAGGGAGGAGCAGCTGGGCAGCAGGAGGCGGGAGCAGCGAGTGGGCAGGGGAGGGGGCCGCAATGGGCACAGCAGAGGGGAGACAATGGGACCAAAGGCAAAATGGGGCACGGGGGAAGAAACCGAGTGGCAGAGGAGTAAAACGGGGCAAAACGAGGGGGAGGCAGTGGCACAGAAGCGAAAAGACGGAGGACACTACAAGCGGCAGAGTAGCGACAGCAAGGGCACAGTTGGAGATGCGTGAAGGGGGAGCGACCTACCAGGAGGGTCAGGGGTGGCTCACCTCACTGCACAGCATCCGGCATTTATGGGGAGGTGGGTGGGAGGAGCAGCTGGGAGGCGGAAGCAGCGAGTGGGCAGGGGGAGGGGGTCGCAGGGGGCACAGTAGCGGGGAGACAATGGGACCGAAGGCAAAATGGGGCACAGGGGTGGGAAGAAACCGAGTAGCAGAGGAGAAAAATGGGGCAAAACGAGGGGGAGGCAGTGGCACAGAAGCGAATGGACGGAGGACACTACCAGCGGCAGAGCAGCAGCAGCAAGGGCACAGTCGGAGCTGCGGGGAGGGGAAGCGAACTACCAGGTGGGTCAGGGGTTGCTCACCTCACTGCACAGTGTCTGGCATTTATGGGGAGGTGGGAGGAAGGAGCAGCTGGGCAGCGGCAGGTGGGAGCAGCGAGTGGGCAGGGGAGGGGGCCGCAGGGGCACAGCAGCGGGGAGACATTGGGACCGAAGGCAAAATGGAGCACGGGGGGGAAGAAACCGAGTGGCAGAGGAGAAAAACGGGGCAAAACAAGGGGGAGGCAGTGGCACAGAAGCGAAGGGACAGAGGACACTACCAGCGGCAGAGCAGCGGCAGCAAGGGCACAGTCGGAGCCGCGTGGAGGGGGAGCGACCTACCAGGAGGGTCAGGGGTCGCTCACCGGACTGCGCAGCCTCTGGCATTTATGGGGAGGTGGGAGGGAAGAGCAGCTGGGAGGCGGGAGGTGGGAGCAGCGAGTGGGCAGGGAGAGGGGGCCGCAGGGGGCACAGCAGCGGGGAGACAATTTATTTTATTTTATTTTATTTATTTTATTTGTGGTTTTGTAAAGCGCTGGTATGCCCGTGGGCGTCTTGGAGCTGTAGAGAAGACGTGCTGTCCTAAACTGGTGACATTAGTTTATCCGGACTTGAACAGCCATGTTTTAACCGCTTTTCTAAATGACATTAGGGAGGTACTGTTTTTGATTGCGAGAGGGAGTTGATTCCAGTCTTTGGCGGCGTGTAGCAGGAAGCTTCTGCCTCCCCACCTCGTTTGTTTGAACCTAGGAATTTGTAGCAATTTTGCCTGGCTGGACCGTAGGTCTCTTGTGAGGACGTATGGCTTGAGGTGTGTTCTATGGAACAGAGATCCCGATCCTTGGAGCGCTTTATATGTTAGACACAGTGATTTGAATTTAATTCGTTTTGCCAAGGGGAGCCAGTGTAGCATGTCTAGATGGTACGAGATGTGCTCTGATCTCGGTATGTTTAGTATCAGTCGTGCTGCTGCGTTTAACAAGCGTTGCAGTTTGGTCAGGTATTGGGCTTGCATCCCAGCATATAATGCATTACCGTAGTCAAGTCTTGATAAGGCTAAGGTGGTCACCACTGTTTTTCGGGAGTCTATGGGGATGTATGGCAGCAGTTTTCTGATCATTTTTAAGATGAACCACATCGTAGATACTAGTTTGTTGGTTTGGGCCTCAAAGGTAAGTTTGTTGTCTAGTAAGATGCCCAGGTTTTTAACTTTGGCCACCGGTGAAGGGCAGTTGCCAAGATCTACCGGCCACCATTCTGGGGACCAGATTTCTGTGTTTGTTCCCAGTAGCATAATCTCACTCTTATCCCCATTTAATTTTAGGCAATTTTGCTCCATCCACCGGCTTACTAACTTCATGCAGTTATTGAAGTTATTTTCCGTGGCTGAGGTGTCGTTTTTTATAGAGACTACAATTTGCGTGTTGTCGGCGTATGACACTGGCAGAAAGCCACAAGCCCTGATGATTTCGGCCAGGGGTTTTACATAAAGGTTAAAGAGCGTTGGGCTCAGCGAAGACCCCTGCGGGACTCCACATGGGGAGTTGAAGGGTTTTGACTTTTTCTCACCCAATTCCACTGTGAAAGTTCTATTGTCCAGGAACTATGCCAACAATGGGACTGAAGGCAAAATGGGTGGCGGGGGGGGGGGGGAGAAACCGAGTGGCAGAGGAGAAAAATGGGGCAAAACGAGGGGGAGGCAGTGGCACAGAAGCAAAGGGACGGAGGACACTACCAGCAGCAGAGAAGTGGCAGCATGGGCACAGTCGGAGCTACGTGGAGGGGGAGCGACCTACCAGGCGGGTCAGGGGTCGCTCACCTCACTGCGCAGCATCCGGCATTTATGGGGAGGTGGGAGGGAGGAGCAGCTGGGAGGCGGGAGCAGCGAATGGGCAGGGGGAGGGGGCCGCATGGGGCACAGCAGCAGGGAGACATTGGGACCGAAGGCAAAATGGGGCACAGGGGGGGAAGAAACCGAGTTCGCAGAGGAGAAAAACCTGGCAAAACGAGGGGGAGGCAGTGGCACAGAAGCGAAGGGACGGAGGACACTACCAGCGGCAGAGCAGCGGCAGCAAGGGCACAGTCGGAGCTGCGTGGAGGGGGAGCGACCTACTAGGAGGGTCAGGGGACGCTCACCTCATGCACAGCGTCCGGCATTTATGGGGAGGTGGGAGGGAGGAGCAGCTGGGAGGCGGGAGCAGCAAGTGGGCAGGGGGAGGCAGCCGCAGAGGGCAGGGGAGGTGGCATTCTATCTGGCTGAAAACACAAAACTATGGCCCAGATCCAGACTCTGACCATTTTGGAGATATGCAGGAGTAGCACACAGGAAAATGCTGCCGCAGAATAAGGCAGTTTTGATAAAAGGTAGTTACAATGGAGGACAGCAAGTAAAATATAAAAGTACATATTTGAATTGATAGTGAAGATGTGCAGAGAACTACCATTATGTAATGACTTTAAGAAAAAAAGTAACTAATTCTGTGATTGGCTTTGGAAACTTGAAAAAAGCTATGGTGTGTCGGATATGCTTGGAACTGCAAACAGTCAACCACACCTGCTACAGTTAATGTGAAGCTAGTATGCTGTTGAGAGAAACTCTTGTGAACTTTTGACCTACTGGTAGGCAGAGACTATTGGAAACATGGGGGCATATTATCAATGCTGGCGATATGCTATTTTTGCCGATTTATCGGCCGTTTTGAGCCACTAAGTTTTGGGGCCCGCTTTGCATGTTAGCGATAATTATCGCTAATGAAATAAAAAAGTGGGCGTTCCCAACCCGTTAGCGACTGAAAGCAGTCGCTAATGCCTATTAGCAATGCCTAAGCGCGAATATCACCAAAAACTAACACCTGCCCAGACCAGTTCTTAACCATTTTATCTAATGGGAGGTGGATAACATGGCTAAGAGCATTTAGTCGCTAATGCGTGAATATCGCTGTATTCTCAGCGATATTCACGCTATCGCCGGAAAAATTATAGCTTTGGAGATAAACGTAGCTAATAGCACGTTATCTCAGCGATAATTTCCGGCGATGCTTAGCGATAAAAAAATCGTTGCTAAGCCTAGTTAGCGATAAATATCGCTAATCGTTGGTAATATGCCCCTAAGTGTTTAAACTGGATGTTCTTGTAAGTAAGGGAAGTAGTGTTTCTTAAATTATAAAAACAAATAATGTAATAATACAAGCTCTGCTGTTCTAATGAACCTCATTGTTCATATATGTTAGTCTTATAAGATGTCTGAGTGGTGATATTGCTATTTCTTGTGTGAAACGCTGTGGTGAGTGTTAGCAAAGCTGTGTGAAAATGAATGTGTTGCTTTATAAAGTGTTATGGAAGCAAAGTTCATAGCATGTTATGATTTAATTATGAAAATATGAAAATAGACTGGTTGAGGGTGTGTTATTTTTTAGGAGAAAGGAATAACAAGTTACTGGTGTACTAGATATAATATCTCATTTGCGGGTGAAAAATGTAGTAAAGCTTTGTCAATATAGGGATGTATCACTGTTATCAATTATTGATCAATATGTAAGTTTTATTTGTTTTTGTTTTTGACTTGGAAACTTGTCTCTGAGAAAATAATTCTCATAATGTTCAAATACTTTAGTTAGCAATTTCCCAACCATAAAAGTACAAAACACATATACAAATTCCAAAAATTGGATAAAAAATGATCTGTTTACATAAGTAGCAAAAGAGAGCTTTGTTGAGATAAGAAGGATTATTGTACTATTCAGCAAAAAGTACCTCTTCAGGCACGGTGTATTCAGGTTGGAAGTATTTTGAAGCGCCTAAACAGTTGTCCAGTTCAGAAGCATCAGCTAACTCTGCATGAGCTATGCTTTGTGAACATTTTTTATAGATAGTTATGCTACATTGCTGAGACTATTTTGCTACCAAGCCTGCTATTTAATAACCCTGGGCGGGTAACTCTGATCCGCCAGCGGAGTTTGCAGAGACTTCCCCACTCCGCCCTCCATAGTGAACGCGGAGTAGGCAAAAAACTACTCCTCCATGTCAGAGCGGAGTTAGCCGCTCCCTCCCGCCTCCCAAAGTCTTTAAAAATGTAAAATAAGTCACTTACTTGTTGTCTGCTGCCTCCCCTACCTGGCCGCTCTCCGTTCTGCTCCTCAGACCTCGCGTCCCCTTCTGTAATAAAAAAAACACTATGTTGTACGTCTGATGTGCATGCATGCGTGCACGTGTATCAGATGTACAACGTAGTTGTTTTATAATTACAGAAAAAGACGCGAGCACCGAGGAGCAGGACGGAGAACGGCCAGGCAGGGGAGGTGGCAGACAACAGGTAATTGGCTTCTTTTTTACATTTTTAAAAACTTTGGGAGGGGGAAGGGAGCATAGCGTATTTCCACTGAGTTTTTTCGAATACGCGCAGAGGCACTACGCCTGCTATGCCCGGGGTTATTATTATAAAAGTAGGAAACTGAATCTCTTTGGCAAGCTAAGGAGGCTAAAGGGGAGGAAAAGAAGTGCTGCCTGCATCCAAATTCAATGGGCAATTAAAGCAAAAAGGGGGGAGACGTCAGTGCCTGCTGATTAGCGCCAGAGATTTTTTTTATATTACTAAAGTTGTTTTTTTTGTTTGTTTTGTAGCTGATGTAATTTGCCAATATAGTTGTTGTATTGTATTGTTGTTAAATTGTTTTGTTGTAATAAAATTGTAAAGTTATATTTAATTTCTGACCGCATGCTCCGTATAATTCTATGGGAAAGTCACAGTTGAAGTTTTAGAGTTTAGGGCCCCTTCCCAGTGGACTTCGAAGAAACCCCATGGAAGTCAAGAGGTTTGCGAGCCACTCCACCCATGGATACTGAGGTACCCAAGTTAGCTATTCCAAGGAAGCTGGGTGCATAGGTCTGAAGTGGTGTCGGAAACTGCCGCTAAATCGGCAAACATAGCGTATCGCCAGCATTGATGATATGCCCCTAAATTCTTATAGCACAATCTGCAAAACATGCTAATATCTGTCGGCATTCCAATGTCTACCCCTCAAAAGCTGTATTAACCACTTCAGTGCTAAGGCACCATTAAGATTTACATTACTTTTCCATTGAAATGAATGGAAAGTTCATGACGAGTTACCCTTGTCATTAGCAGCCAAGAGGCTAAGACATCTACACCTCCCCAGCTTTTTGCTCTGTAAACATAGAGTAGAATATGTTTGTCAACATTAGTGCACTTACTAACACTTAACAACAAAGTGCATAAACTGTTTTATTAATTACCTGAATTTAGAGTTGTTTCTTAAATGCAGCTGAAGACACCACTCTATTTCGGCTCCAAATTAAATGACATCTGCTGAACACAACTCAAACAGACTTTCTTCTCCAAAGCACCAAGGACAATGTGAGCTATCTCTGGTTCTGCACCCAAACACTTCCCACCATTTCTTTAATCAAGTAATTAGAATGGTAACTATTGGTTCAGCCTTGGCCCTTATTTTCTACTTCTCCCAAGACTCTTTCAGGATCATAAAATACCTCATGGAAGGCCCAGTAATTTTCCATGTGGGTCTCATGAGAGGCTTGCAGGATTCAAAAACACCTTGTGGCAATCTCAGTATTTTTCTATACGGGCCTCGCAAGATCAAATGAACCCCATGCGGCAAGCTTCACTTCCTGAAGTTTGCACGCTACTCTTCCAGCCTCTTGCAGAATTGCGACACATTTATTGGATAATAATAGGATATGAGAAGGAATACCCTTTCCACTGAGAACCGTCACACTGATAATAGATGTATATACTAGGATATAAGGAGGGACTACTCTCTCCTTTCAAAGCTCTCTCTTGAATTACAAATATGCATATTAGTGTGTGGGATGGTACTGCCCTCTCCTGTCATACCCTCTCACAGATGATAGTTGTGTCTAGTAGAGTATCTGAATGAGCTGGCCTCTCCTTTCAGGTCTCTACCTCAAATGACAGGTGTGCTTAGTATGGTGTGTAGATGATCTTGTCTCTCCTGTCAGATCTCTCTCATATGATGGATGTGCATAGTAGGGTGTTTGGACAGACTGCCCTCTCTCTTGGAAATTAGTGTGCATAGTAGTGAGTGTGGCACGACTTCTCTCTCTTGTCAGACCTCTCTCTCAGATGATAGGTGTTCTTAGTAGTGTGTGTGGATCGACTGGCCTCTCCTTTCAGAACTCTATCTCAGATGATGGGTGTGCATAGTAGGGTGTGTGAATGAACTGTCCACTCCTGTCAGACGATGGGTGTGCGTAATAGTGAGTGTGGAGGGAGGGGTTTCTATTTCAGACCTCTATCTCAGATGATTGGTGTGCGTAGCAGGGAACGTGGAAAGACTTGTCTCTCCTGTCAGACCTCTAATATCAAATAACAGGTGTGCATACTATGATGTGTGCAGGGACTTGTCTTTCCTGTCAGAACTATCCATCAAATGATGAATGTGCATAGTAGGATGTGTGGATAGACTGCCTCTCCTTTCAAACCTCTCTCTCAGATGATGGGTGTGCATAGTAGTGTGTGGGGAGGGACTGGCCTCTCCTTTCAGACCTCTATCTCAGAAGATGGGTGTGTGTAGTAGTGTGTGGGGAGGGACTGCCCTCCTCTCCTGTCTCTCAGATGACAGGTGTACATAGTAGGTAGTGTGGAGGGGTTTGTCTCTCCTGTCATATCTCTCAGATGGCAGGTGTGCATAGTAGTGAGTGTGGATGGACTTGTCTGTCCTCTCAGACCTCTCACTCAGGTGACAGGTGTGCATAGTAGTGTGTAGAGGGACTGCCCTCTCCTGTCAGACCTCTCTCGCAGATGAAAGGGGTGTAGTAGTGAGTGAGGATGGACCTATCTCTCCTGTCAGACCTCTCTCTCATATGACGGTGTGCATAGTAGTGAGAGTGGAGAGACTTCTCTCTCCTGTCCGAGCTCTCTCTCAGACAATGGGTGTGCATAGTATGATATGTAAATGGACTGGCCTCTCCTTTCATACCTCATTCTCAGATGATGGCTGTGCATAGGTGTGTGCAGGGAGGGGCCGCCCTCTCATGTAAGATAACTGTCTCAGATGATGGGTGTATTTAGTAGGTTGTGAGGAGGGACTGCCCTCTCCTTTCTGACCTCTTTCTCAAATGACAAATGTGTGTAGTAGTGTATGGGGAGGGACCATCCTCTCCTGTCGAGAAACTTCCGTTACAACGCGGATGTTTCAACGCGGTGCTGTTACGACGCGTCCGTAACAACGCAAGTCGTTACCACGACTTGCGCTGGAGGGCGCTAGAAGATTAAAAATAGTAAAATTACTATTCCAACATCTTCCTAGTGTCCACGGGGACTGGTGTTAGAATAGTAAATTATACTATTCGATATCCGCGCCCCCAACGCAAGTCGTGGTAACGACTTGCGTTGTAAGGGACGCGTTGTAACAGCACGCGTTGTGACGGTACGCGTTGTACCGTCACCAATCCTCTCCTGTCACACCTCTTTTTCAGATGACAGGTGTGCATAGTAGAGAATGTCAATGGACTGCCTTTTCCTTTCAGACCTCTGTCTCAGATGCCAGGTGTGTGTAGTAGGGTGTGGGGAAGTAATGGTCTCTCCTCTCAGACCTCTTTCGCAGATGATATGTGTATGTAGTAGGGTATGTGGGTGGACTGCCTTCTCTTTTCATTCCTCTCTCTCAGATGATGGGTGTGCATAGTAGCGTGTGATGAGTGACAGCCTTCTTCATTCAGACCTCTCTCTCAGATGATGAATGTGCGTAGAAGTGTGTAGGAAGAAACTGCTCTCTTCTGTCGGACCTCTCTCTCAGATGGGTACTGTTTTCAGACCTCTCTCTCAGATGATGGATGTGAGGAGTACGGTGTGTGGAGAGAGATTGGCCTCTACACTGAGACCTCTCTCTTGGATGACAGGTGTGCATAGTATGCAGCGTCCAAGGATTGTCCTCCCCACTGACACCCATCTCTTTCATAATGGGTGTGCTTAGAAGGGTGTGGGAAGAGCCTTAAACCTACACCCAACATTCACCAAGATAATGGGCATAAATAGTAGACTCGGATAAAAAACATCTTTATTAGGACTCCCTCCTACAGTAACAAGTGTGCATACAAGATTGTATTCAAACATCACCTACTCCTTCCTACTTTTCATGATCCCGCAAGAGTCTTGCAAGATTTTAGCTTAAAAAAATTATCTTTTAATCATCACAGTACTTATCAACCGCAATATGCATTCCTACTAATAGAGTGTATTGAGAACTCATTTACTACTTTTCACTATTCACGACCCAAAGAGAGAACTGCAAGATTGAACAAATGTGTTAAAACAATATACATTTTTTGTTTTCACAGTAGTTGTCCCTTAGACACCTCCTTTCTAAATCTAGGGGGAAAGCATGCCTCTCTGCTTTATATAGTTTTTTTACCTAATTTCCACGACACCTCCAGTTTTTTACAGTAAACAATAATGGTGGCCATTTAATTTTTAAAATTCCAACAGCCAGGCAATCAGCGCGCTAACTCTTGCAGTACTTGAAGGAGCCTCTCGATCCTGTGAGAGTGTGAAGGATCAGTGTAAAAACGTGCTTCTCGACCAAACACAGGGGTCTATTTTTGATTTTCAACTCTAGCAGGACACCCACAGGACTTTCGCATGCCCAACTGCCACAATATCCAACTACTTTTTAACCTTAATATCTGAAAAACTACTGAGCAGATTTACATCAAATTACAAAAAGCAAAATTTGCGGACCAAGATCTAGCGTCCTGCTGAATTTGGTGCACTCCCTTTCTTTTAGATTTTGCTACACCCTTTCTTAAAGAAGACTGTGAAAATGCATAGGGATTTTAAATTTTGGGACCCCCCCTTTTTCTTAGACCCCGCTTGATGGATTACCCTGAAACTTTCCAGGAAGGAGCTGAGGCAGATGAACATTTTTTGGGAAAGTTTTGGGAAGATTCGTCAAATGGGGCCAAAGTAATTAGCAGACTAATAAACACTCTGTCAAAGGAAAAGCAGGCCCAGCTATAACTACTTACTGGCCACCACCACTAGGTAACATATACATTTATACATATATATATATATATATTCACATCAACCCACTGCAGTATGGCATTTGAATTGAGGAGAACACGTTTCAGCACCCATTTGGGGTTGAAAAGTAGAATGGAACTTCAAAGACCAACATGCATCAAATGCACACGCCCATTGGGCCGGGAACTATAAATTCTTTGCGAGTGCACTGTCACTCATTACTTCTTCATCCCCACTGAGCCATTCCTGAGATCAAGGGCGAAGGTACGCCCAAAACGTGTTAGGAACTTTTGGCACACTGAAATGCTGGAAAAGCAATGTTTTTTGCCCCGCAAGTCCTGCAATAAAGAATGAAAACATGCTGTGTGTGGCACCCTTAATGTTGTGAGCAACTTCACATGGACATATAAAACACAAAGAACTGGACAGTGGATCAATCTCTTCTAAGGCACCAAACAACAGCAATATTTACCATATCTTAACCTGAACCAAGAAAATCTTGTGTGCAAATCTTTAACAGTGCCCTCCGTCCAAGAGCACCACCCTTACCATAGGGTCAAACAAATATTTTACAATATATATTAAAGTTGCACCACCTCACAGTTTAGTATATATAAAAAACTCAATTGTGTGCAGTCCAATCAATACATACAATTCCTTCTCCTGGGATTTTTTGTATTTTTCTTCTTTTTATTTGTTCAATCACAGCCAACGCGTTTCGTTCTGAACCCAGAACTTCTTCAGGGCTGGAAAATTAAACCGTATACAAACATATAAAATCACCATACAACGTATATTTAAAAAACATAGACAATAACATATACACAAAGATATATACAAAGTGCCACATCGATAAAAATACAAGCAATACGATACAAAATCACACATTATGATTATTACAATTTTTTATAATGTGTAACTTAAATAATAGTATCATTATTTGATAAAGAATGTTAGGACCAGAAATTGTCAAGTTCATACGGGGAAGAGCAAATAGCAAAAAACGACTACAATTCGTCACAATGCATTCCTCTATTGCGACCAATATTTATGATGCATTTCGACAGACCCCACCTAATGTAAGACATTTGCTGTTATACGAATTCACACCCAGAGCTATATTTTTGTATGTAGAGCCAAAGAGAGATAAGGGGATCAGGATACCTTTATAGCAAGCTAATTCTAAGAGGTATGTAGAACTGTAGAACATATATAAGTAAAAACTGACATACCGTATAGTGTACTTTATCGCAAATGAGGCTATACAGTTATATTATTTCCTCTGCAGATGTGCGAGAAAGAAAATCCCATGCTTCATATAGTCCCTTTCATAATCTTCTGAAAAGTAAAGGATAAGTATATAGCAAATGTCACTAAGCGTCCGATCTACACCTCCGCCCATGTCATTAAGTAGGTAAGACTTATCAACATGCCAACCTGAAAGAGTCTAATCCAATTCTTTTTTGCTTTTCTTTTTCCTTTTTCCAATTAGTCCATTTAATCACAGCAAACAACAATCTTCTTTTTAAATGTAAATTCCAGAGATATTGTCAGAAAGCTAGTTTATATACACTTCCCAGACCCGGCATCCATTATTAGCCTGATGAAAGGACATACGCATATGTAAATGTAAAATAAAGAATACCTATATCATTTATAATCAACTTGCTACATACTCAAAAATCTACTAAACGGAACCTTATTTGGTTTAAAAACAATGCTACACCCAAATGGTACAACATGCACAAACAAACGAATACATTATTGCTAACCCTGGGCAGAGCACTTCGCTCCGCCCACGGAGTGCACGTAGTGTTGCCTACTGCGCGATTCGCAAAGTAGGCGTAGTAGGTGTCAGGATTCACCGAGTAACTACTGTAGGTTCATCAAGACAGCTAGTTAATTCCCTTGCTATGCCCCGTTTAACACGGGCTAATGTTTGATTCCCTTGCTCCTCTGGTAAGTTTTGAAATTCCGGAGGGAATCAGGGACATTAAACAGAAAGCAGCTTCAGATTGTAAATAGTTCACCTCCCTAAGATGGCCGCGCAATGTCCCGTTAAGAGTAATCTGAGAGGTGCGCCCTCTAGTGGGTTTCTGGAAGTCGCGCGCTTCAAACTGCGCACTTCAACGAAGATTCCGTTCGAGAACCTGTTCCTTTGCCGCCGCTCCGCGTCAGTAATTCATTGCGGGAGAATTTGAAGAAAGGAATAGTAAAGAGTTAGAGAGATAGAAGAAGAGTATCACAGAGACTATTTTGAATAGTAAATTTCACGCAGTGCGCTCTCACAGTCCAGAGGGGCAACTGCATTTCTGACAAGAATTCAGTGGTTCTGTGTTCCGACCGCCATCCTCCTGAAGTGGCAAGAGGTTGACCAGCGAAAACGTCACAGCAGGTTCCAGAGAAATTCCTGATTCCAAGAGGACTCGTCGATATAGAGTAAGACTTTCAATTCAACAGAAGAGGTTGCAGAATTCGACAAGTAAGGTGTTATATCTCTACATAAAGCCTTTGTGTACAAGAACTTAATTTGACTTCTGTTCGGATTGTTCCTGGACATTCCCCCCTTGCGTTTTCCCTCCTATTTTTCCTCCCCTTTTCTTCCTCCCTGTTTCCTTTTTGCGTGCTTCGGAAAAGACTGAAGGGAACATTCCTTGTACTGCTGTTACGAATTCCAACCATCTACAGAACCCCCAAGACCAAGTCTGGCATAAGGCTTCACAGGTATTAGTTCAGTCAGAGAGAGAGAGAGAGAAGGAGAGAATCCCCGGGGTATAGAAACTAATGTTTGTGTATTTTTTCACAGCAAGAAGCTCAGCCAGATAATAATACACATAATAGAAGAGGGGCAAATACCTGGGCTAAAACTGGTAGGACAAGTTTTGTTTATCTTTAAGAACAGTCTGCGTAGTGAAGAAAGGTTTGTGGTATATTCTCTTTTTCTCCCCCTTCTGTGTATTAGGCACCTCCAGAGTAGACAGCAGGAAATATAGCAGTCACTCAAAGATACAGGTGCCAGTCGAAGTTAAGGTATTCTCTTTTCTGTCCAATTCCCCTTTCCCTTCTGCTGGTGGTCTTGCTCTTGAAGCGAGGGTACCAGTGGAGGGGTGATTGGGGCATTCATCACTACTGCCCCCGCGAAGAGTTTGAGCACCAGAGCATCGTGACAGATTGAAGTGCCCACATATTTTTCTTCGCCTGGGCAGTATGGCTGAAGGAATGGATTTGAAGGAGTTAGGCGCTATATTAGTAGGAATTCAAAGGGATTTGGGAGCAGTTCGGGACAAAAATCAAAGTTTAAAACTAGAGTTAGTGGTTTCCCGTCAGGAGACAAGACTTTTAGCACAAAAGGTAGATGGGTTAGCTATGGGAAATCCAGTGCAGAGTCCCGCAGTTCCAGTTCCTAGTGGTGTAACTACGGATCCTAAATCCGTAGCTCAGGTAATCAATTCTGTATCACCTTTGATACCTTTGGCCGCTCCAGAAAGGTTTTCCGGGGATCCTCAAAAGGCCCAGTATTTTTTGACCCAGTGCTCCCTCCACTTCATGTGCCGTCCCACTCTTTTTCCAGATGCTCAATCTAGGGTAGCATTTATTTTATCATATTTGAGTGGAGATGCTGCCAATTGGGCTATGCCTTTGGTTAGTGAGGATGATCATTTGCTTTGTGACTAATTCAGACACTCTGTTCATCACCACCCCCTTTTCTGAATCATTTTTGACCACCATAAGCATGGAAGGGTATACTCAGATGTGAGTCCCTAGCTCATTGCACCATCAGGATTCAAGCAAGCCGGGCCGAAGACGGCTGAAATGCCAGAAACCGGTCCCCGGTAGCTTGTTTCCTTCCCAGTATAAGAATTGGCTTGGTAGTTTGGTCTGCCCTGTTCCCATGATGCACTGGGCCAGGGTCAGACTAATTTGCATATAGCCAAGTTCTGAGCTGGGATGGTGCAGTGAGCTAAAAAACGGTGATGGATCAAGCCCTGATCTTTGGACTGGGTAAGAGTGGTCTGCTTAATTCAGACATTCTGTTCATCACCACCCCCTTTTCTGAATCATTTTTGACCACCATAAGCGTGGAAGGGTATACTCAGATGTGAGTCCCTAGCTCATTGCACCATCAGGATTCAAGCAAGCCGGGCCGAAGACGGCTGAAATGCCAGAAACCGGTCCCCGGTAGCTTGTTTCCTTCCCAGTATAAGAATTGGCTTGGTAGTTTGGTCTGCCCTGTTCCCATGATGCACTGGGCCAGGGTCAGACTAATTTGCATATAGCCAAGTTCTGAGCTGGGATGGTGCAGTGAGCTAAAAAACGGTGATGGATCAAGCCCTGATCTTTGGACTGGGTAAGAGTGGTCTGCTTAATTCAGACACTCTGTTCATCACCACCCCCTTTTCTGAATCATTTTTGACCACCATAAGCGTGGAAGGGTATACTCAGATGTGAGTCCCTAGCTCATTGCACCATCAGGATTCAAGCAAGCCGGGCCGAAGACGGCTGAAATGCCAGAAACCGGTCCCCAGTAGCTTGTTTCCTTCCCAGTATAAGAATTGGCTTGGTAGTTTGGTCTGCCCTGTTCCCATGATGCACTGGGCCAGGGTCAGACTAATTTGCATATAGCCAAGTTCTGAGCTGGGATGGTGCAGTGAGCTAAAAAACGGTGATGGATCAAGCCCTGATCTTTGGACTGGGTAAGAGTGGTCTGCTTAATTCAGACACTCTGTTCATCACCACCCCCTTTTCTGAATCATTTTTGACCACCATAAGCGTGGAAGGGTATACTCAGATGTGAGTCCCTAGCTCATTGCACCATCAGGATTCAAGCAAGCCGGGCCGAAGACGGCTGAAATGCCAGAAACCGGTCCCCGGTAGCTTGTTTCCTTCCCAGTATAAGAATTGGCTTGGTAGTTTGGTCTGCCCTGTTCCCATGATGCACTGGGCCAGGGTCAGACTAATTTGCATATAGCCAAGTTCTGAGCTGGGATGGTGCAGTGAGCTAAAAAACGGTGATGGATCAAGCCCTGATCTTTGGACTGGGTAAGAGTGGTCTGCTTAATTCAGACACTCTGTTCATCACCACCCCCTTTTCTGAATCATTTTTGACCACCATAAGCGTGGAAGGGTATACTCAGATGTGAGTCTCTAGCTCATTGCACCATCAGGATTCAAGCAAGCCGGGCCGAAGATGGCTGAAATGCCAGAAACCGGTCCCCGGTAGCTTGTTTCCGTCCCAGTATAAGAATTGGCTTGGTAGTTTGGTCTGCCCTGTTCCCATGAAGCACTGGGCCAGGGTCAGACTAATTTGCATATAGCCAAGTTCTGAGCTGGGATGGTGCAGTGAGCTAAAAAACGGTGATGGATCAAGCCCTGATCTTTGGACTGGGTAAGAGTGGTCTGCTTAATTCAGACACTCTGTTCATCACCACCCCCTTTTCTGAATCATTTCCCAAATTTAAGGCTGAGTTTCTCAGAATCTTTGATCGGAGAAGGATTTCTCAGGCCACCGATAACGAATTGTTGGAGCTGCGTCAGGGGTCTAAAGATCTAATTACTTACCTTACACAGTTTAACAAATTAATCCTGGAAACTAGTTGGCCAGAGGAAAAGAGAGCAGCCCTATTCTATCGTGGATTAAGGGACGAAATCAAGGATACGTTGGCTCAAATCCCTAATAGACCCACAGAATTATCAGCTTTGGTGGATTTGGTGCTAGAATTGGATTTTCGAAATTCTGAACGTGAAGGTGAAAAGAAGAGAGATTGGAAGATGAATTTCCCTCGTTTTGACAGAGCAAAGATTGAGAAAGGATCTGGAGGAAACTCAGAATCGGAACCAATGGAGATAGGATCAGTTCGTGGTCCATTGAGCAAAGAAGAAAAGGAACAATGGTTAAAGAAGTTGTGCTTATAAATTTGGCGCTTCCGGACATTTTGTTAAGGAGTGCATCAAGCGGCCCAAGACTCCGTTTAAGGGAAACGAGGTGAACCATCAGTAGGCGGAGTCGCTCTGGTGGTGAATGAAGACAAGACGACTCCTGAACCTCATTTAGTTTTGAATACACTTCAGACCATGACACCTCACGTGATTCTCCATGTGACTATGCAATTTCGTGAACATCAGATATTAGGAGTGGCTATCATGCTCGATTCTGGTGCCACTGGAAATTTTTGTGATATACGATATGCTAGACAAATGGGAATTAGAGCAATTGAGAAAGACCGTCCAGAGCCTGTACGTGCTGTCGATGGTACCAATCTGACTTCCGGTCCAATTACTAGTCACACAGAGGAATTGGAAATAACTCAAGTGGATGGGCATCGGGAGGTGTTACAATTTAATTTAATCGACACCCCGCAATTCCAGTTGATTCTGGGATTGCCTTGGTTAGCCCTTCATATTCCGACCATAGATTGGGAGAATCGGACCGTCAGTCTGCAGTCGGAATTTTGCTTATCTCACTGTTATGGTTCTAAGACCCTGGTGAAAGAACCCACACAATCTCTGCTGCTGTCTTTTGGGGGTCAGTCCATTGGAGCGGTAACTACTGAAGAAATCCCTCCAGAGTATCAAGATTTAGAGACTGTATTCAGTGAGCAGGAAGCAGACTTGTTGCCACCCCACCGTGCTTATGATTGCACAATTGATTTGGAACCCGGAGCAGTTCTCCCTTGCAGCCGAATTTATGCCCTTACAGAAGCCGAAAATGAGCATTTAAAGGAATACCTGGATCGATATCTTGCCAATGGCTTTATTAGGCCATCTCAGTCTCCAGTATCATCGCCACTGTTTTTTATACCGAAGAAGCAAGAAGGTAGTTTGCGAACTTGTATTGATTATCGAGCACTAAACCAGATCACCATTAAAAATAGATACCCGTTACCGTTGATTTCTGTTTTGTTGGATCAGATAAAAGAAGCTCAAATTTTCACCAAACTTGATTTGCGAGGAGCTTATCACTTGGTTCGCATGAAGGAAGGGCATGAATGGAAGACCGCCTTTCGAACCAAGTTTGGTCTTTTTGAATACTGTGTCATGCCATTCGGTCTTTGTAATGCTCCTGCGGTGTTCCAACATTTCATCAATGACATCATGAGTGATTTGATCGATAAGATTGCGATCATCTACTTGGATGATATTTTAATTTACTCTTGAAACACTCAGGAGCACACTCGGCATGTACGGATGGTCTTGGAGCGATTGCAAGCTAATCATCTCTTTGTTAAATTGGAAAAGTGTGTATTTCATGCTTCCAAGGTGGAGTTTCTGGGATTTGTTATCTCTCCTCAGGGAGTTACTATGGATCCTGGAAAGGTAAAGGCAGTGGAAGATTGGCCTGCACCCAAGAATGTAAAAGAAATTCAATGATTTCTGGGCTTTGCCAATTTTTATCGGCGATTTATTCAGGGATTTTCTCAGTTGATCACTCCCATCACTGGGCTTCTGAAGAAAGGAGTAAAGTTTGAATGGACTGATGAGACTAATACAGCTTTTTTGAGCCTGAAGAAAAAATTTGTTTCAGCTCCCATTCTTTTGCATGCAGATCCTGCTGAACCTTTTTATGTGGAAGCTAATGCTTCAGATCAGGCTATTGGGGGAGTTCTTTTGCAGCGCCACTCAACTACTGGGCAGCTTCATCCAGTGGCTTATCGCTCAAGGAAATTGAATTCTGCTGAAGTGAATTACACCATCACGGAGAAAGAGTTATTAGCAGTGAAAGATGCCTTCGAGGATTGGAGACATTATCTGTTAGGAGCTCGGCATACTGTCACAGTCTTTTCTGATCACAAAAACTTACAGTTCCTAAAAACCGCCAAAACCTTGACACCACAGCAGCTGCGTTGGTCTCTTTATTTTGCAGATTTTGATTTCGTGATTACCTATCGACCAGGTCCTAAGAATGGAAAAACGGACGCTCTGTCCCGATTACATACTGAGGAATCCGAGCATACTGTGGAAGCTAAACCGATCATTCTGGAAGCGAAGATAGTGTGTGCACTTTCTTTAGATAATTTCCAGGAAGAGGTTTGTAAAAGTTTAACTACAGAGGAGATTCAGCAGTGGGTCCAACAAGGAGAAGAAAGACAGTGTCGGCATCAGCTACCTTTTTTTAAAGAAGCCTTATATCTTCCTACAGTCAGTCTACAGGAAAAGGCTTTACGGAACTGCCATGACCATCCGCTGGCTGGTCACAAAGGAATTGCTAAGACCCAAGAGTTGGTGCAGCGTTATTTTTGGTGGCCTAGGATGTCCGATCAGATCAAGAGATATGTTCAGTCTTGCGAGTCTTGTGCTAGAAGTAAACCTAGTAGACAGACTCCAAAGGGTTTGTTGCAGCCCTGCCCACTCCAACTTCTCCATGGCATACTATTTCCTTGGATCTCATAGTAGATCTACCATTAAGTAAAGGATTTGATACCATATTAGTGGTCGTAGATACCTTCACTAAAATGAGTCCTTTCATCCCAATGTCAGGAACTCCAACCGCAGTAGATCTAGCTCGAGTTTTCAGTGAGAATATAGTAAAGATTCATGGTGTCCCCAAGATTGTGGTTTCAGATCGAGACCCCAATTTATTTCTCACTTCTGGCGGGCCTTTCTAAAAGGAATAGGGATTGAGAGTAGATTGTCTACTAGCTATCACCCTGAATCAGACGGGCAGACAGAAAGGATAAATCAGGAATTAGAACAGTACCTGAGGCTGTTTCTGCTAAATCAAAGTGGGGAGTGGTCGGAAAAGTTGTGGATGGCTGAGTTTGCTTGCAATAATGAGAAGAGTGCATCTACTGGGTACTCTCCGTTTTATTTAAATTTTGGCCGGCATCCTAACTTTCTAGTCACACAGGAAGAGTTAGGTGTTCCAGCAGCCAAGAGAGCCCTTACAAATCTGAGTTCTTTGCATAAATCGGCAGAGAAAAATTTTGAAAAAGCTATGGCGTCCTACAAAAGGTTTGCAGATTCACATAGACAAAAGTCCCCACAGTATCAGGAAGGAGATCAGGTGTGGTTGTCCACTAAGAATCTACATTTGAAGGGAAACAGGAAATTCCAACCGAGATTTGTGGGTCCGTATACGGTAGACAAGGTGTTAGGACCAGTTACTGTGCGATTGAAACTACCGGCCAAGATTGGGGTGCATCCTGTTTTCCATGTGTCTTTATTGAAAAAGATCCAATCACCCATGCGACTAAATAAACCTCCTGACCCACTTAACATTCAAGGGCATACTGAATATGAGGTTAAGGATATTTTAGATTCTAAGTACCTGAAGGGGAAATTGAAATATTTAGTGGATTGGAAGGGGTTTGGCCCAGAAGAAAGGTCCTGGGAACCTGTAAATAATATCCATGCCCCTCAACTGCTAAAACGTTTTCATTCCAGATTTCCACACAAACCAGGACCGATGAATTGGTCCTTGAGAGGGGGTACTGTCAGGATTCACCGAGTAGCTACTGTAGGTTCATCAAGACAGCTAGTTAATTCCCTTGCTATGCCCCGTTTAACACGGGCTAATGTTTGGTTCCCTTGCTCCTCTGGTAAGTTTTGAAATTCCGGAGGGAATCAGGGACATTAAACAGAAAGCAGCTTCAGATTGTAAATAGTTCACCTCCCTAAGATGGCCGCGCAATGTCCAGTTAAAAGTAATCTGAGAGGTGCGCCCTCTAGTGGGTTTCTGGAAGTCGCGCGCTTCAAACTGCGCACTTCAACGAAGATTCCGTTCGAGAAGCTGTTCCTTTGCCGCCGCTCCACGTCAGTAATTCATGACGAGAGAATTTGAAGAAAGGAATAGTAAAGAGTTAGAGAGATAGAAGAAGAGTATCACAGAGACTATTTTGAATAGTAAATTTCACGCAGTGCGCTCTCACAGTCCAGAGGGGCAACTGCATTTCTGACAAGAATTCAGTGGTTCTGTGTTCCGACCGCCATCCTCCTGAAGTGGCAAGAGGTTGACCAGGGAAAACGTCACAGCAGGTTCCAAAGAAATTCCTGATTCCAAGAGGACTCGTCGATATGGAGTAAGACTTTCAATTCAACAGAAGAGGTTGCAGAATTCGACAAGTAAGGTGTTATATCTCTACATAAAGCCTTCGTGTACAAGAACTTAATTTGACTTCTGTTCGGATTGTTCCTGGACATTCCCCCCTTGCGTTTTCCCTCCTATTTTCCCTCCCCTTTTCTTCCTCCCTGTTTCCTTTTTGCGTGAAGGGAACATTCCTTGTACTGCTGTTAAGAATTCCAACTATCTACAGAACCCCCAAGACCAAGTCTGGCATAAGGCTTCACAGGTATTAGTTCAGTCAGAGAAACTAATGTTTGTGTATTTTTTCACAGCAAGAAGCTCAGCCAGATAATAATACACATAATAGAAGAGGGGCAAAACCCTGGGCTAAAACTGGTAGGACAAGTTTTGTTTATCTTTAAGAACAGTCTGCGTAGTGCAGAAAGGTTTGTGGTATATTCTCTTTTTCTCCCCCTTCTGTGTATTAGGCACCTCCAGAGTAGACGGCAGGAAATATAGCAGTCACTCGAAGATACAGGTGCCAGTCGAAGTTAAGGTATTCTCTTCTCTGTCCAATTCCCCTTTCCCTTCTGCTGGTGGTCTTGCTCTTGAAGCGAGGGTACCGGTGGAGGGGTGATTGGGACATTCGTCACTACTGCCCCCGCGAAGAGTTTGAGCACCAGAGCATCGTGACAGAAGGCAACACTACGCACACCCGTGGACGGAGCGAAGTTGCCCACCGCCCTCCTCCCTCCCGTCTTGCGAGAAATCTCCATCTCCATCCCCATCTCCAATAAAACAAGCTATTAACTGGTGTGAACACCAACAGCTTCTCCGTCCTTTGAGAAAGGCTAAAGGTTAGCGGAAATACATCAGGACAAGAACTTGCATCTTTTGCATCAAACAGCTGAACTTCACCGCTTTTGTGTGCGACTCAACCCGTCTCCTTTGGGAAACACAGATCATATACAAAACGGCTTGGTCATGCCGTGAAATCCACACTGCCAGTGATGAGAGCGCCGTTATTTGCCCGACCTGGACCATCATTGAAACGTGGTGAGACCCAGAAGGGCAATAGCTGCCGCCGGTGACCAAGGATCCCAGCAGACATCCAACAGTGTCTGTGGGGAATTGCTGTGTGAGTCAGCTGCTTTGTTCAAAGAATTTTAACAACAAAATGCACCGAAGAAAAGCCAGTGTACTACAAACACCAGCATGCTTAGGAGTAGGATTTGACCTTCATGTCGCCACCAGGGGGCCCATCTCCAATAAAACAAGCTATTAACTGGTGTGAACACCAACAGCTTCTCTGTCCTTTGAGAAAGGCTAAAGGTTAGCGGAAATCCATCAGGACAAGAACTTGCATCTTTTGCATCAAACAGCTGAACTTCACCACTTTTGTGTGCGACTCAACTCCTCTCCTTTGGGAAACACAGAACATATATATATATGCCGTGGAACATTAGCCATACATGGAACTTTTTCCTATTAAAGGCGTCTCTGTGAATTGGCTGCCAGCTAATCCAAAAGGAATGTTTTTGCCAAGACCTGCATTGAAAGACGAAACCGGCAAAGAGAAGCAGTGAGGGTGCATTCTGGGAACTGTGGTTCGCCCAACACAGCTAAAGAGAGGCAACAAAATCACAGTGTTGTGACACAGGTATAAAGGAAATACTTCATTTCCTCAGAACTGTCCGCAATTGACTGCCAAGTACTAACAGACACTGTATGCTATAATATGAATTAAGGATACCTTGCTGCCACTTTAAGTTCGAACTGTCGGGCATTAGTCCCTTTTCAATGTTTAAAGTCACGTTTAATTTAAAAAGCCAACGAACCCATCCATTGGGAATTTGCATATGATTAAGCCTTGAGAATGCGAAACGCGTCATGCTATGCTGTCTCCATTAAAAAGCTCTCAAAAACAGCACGATTGGAGTGGTTGTTGGTGAGTTTTAACAACTTACTGTTGCTGATGTAAGTAAGGTGTCTGACACACCTTGGGAAGACGACCCCTGCTCGCCTGGGAGAGGCGCTTCATTGTCAGGTCCCTGCGACGATGGAGAGAATCCAATTTAGGAAGCGCCCACCGGCTGTGATGCAGTGACTCTGCTGCAAGAGAATGGAAGTGGCCCCCGTGAAGGACCCGCCTCGATTGAAGTAATGAACGCAGTTAAACAGCTAGAGCTGGCGAAGGAGATTTCTCCGAGCCCTTCGAGCTGTGGAAAGTTTTCTGGATGACGAGAACAATTGGATTACAATTTGGATGGTAGCAGGATTTAATTTGGACGAAGCGGCTCGCGTGGAACATTAGCCATACATGGAACTTTTTCCTATTAAAGGCGTCTCTGTGAACTGGCTGCCAGCTAATCCAAAAGGAATGTTTTTGCCAAGACCTGCAATGAAAGATGAAACCGGCAAAGAGAAGCAGTGAGGGTGCATTCTGGGAACTGTGGTTCGCCCAACTCAGCTAAAGAGAGGCAACGAAATCACAGTGTCGTGACACAGGTGTAAAGGAAATACTTAATTTCCTCGAAACTGTCCGCAATTGACTGCCAAGTACTAACAGACACTGTATTCTATAATATGAATTAAGGAAACCTTGCTGCCACTTTGAGTTCGAACTGTCGGGCATTAGTCCCTTTTCAATGTTTAAAGTCATGTTTGATTTAAAAAGCCAACAAGCCCATCCGTTGTGAATTTGCATATGATTAAGCCTTTAGAAGGCGAAACGCGTCATGCTATGCTGTCTCCATTAAAAAGATCTCAAATACAGCATTATTGGAGTGGTCGTTGGTGAGGTTTTATAACTTACTATTGCTGATGTAAGTAAGGTGTCTGACACACCTTGGGAAGACGACCCCTGCTCGCCTGGGAGAGGCGCTTCATTGTCAGGTCCCTGCGATGATGGAGAGAATCCAATTTAGGAAGCGCCCACCGGCTGTGAAGCAGTGACTCTGCTGCAAGAGAATGGAAGTGACCCCCGTGAAGGACCCGCCTCGATTGAAGTAATGAAGGCGGTTAAACAGCTAGAGCTGGCGAAGGAGATTTCTCAGAGCCCTTCGAGCTGTGGAAAATTTTCTGGATGACGAGAACAATTGGATTACAATTTGGATGGTAGCAGGATTTAATTTGGACGAACCTGCTGCCGTGGAACATTAGCCATACATGGAACTTTTTCCATTTTAAAAGCGTCTCTGTGAACTGGCTGCCAGCTAATCCAAAAGGAATGTTTTTGCCAAGACCTGCATTGAAAGACGAAACCGGCAAAGAGAAGCAGTGAGGGCGCATTCTGGGAACTGTGGTTCGCCCAACACAGCTAAAGAGAGGCAACGAAATCTCAGTGTCGTGACACAGGTATAAAGAAAATACTTCATTTCCTCTGAACTGTCCGCAATTGACTGCCAAGTACTAACAGACACTGTATGCTATAATATGAAATAAGGAAACCTTGCTGCCACTTTAAGTTCGAACTGTCGGGCATTAGTCCCTTTTCAATGTTTAAAGTCATGTTTGATTTAAAAAGCCAACAAACCCATCCGTTGTGAATTTGCATATGATTAAGCTTTTAGAAGGCGAAACGCGTCATGCTATGCTGTCTCCATTAAAAAGATCTCAAATACAGCACTATTGGAGTGGTCGTTGGTGAGTTTTTATAACTTACTGTTGCTGATGTAAGTAAGGTGTCTGACACACCTTGGGAAGATGACCCCTGCTCGCCCGGGAGAGGCGCTTCATTGTCAGGTCCCTGCGATGATGGAGAGAATCCAATTTAGGAAGCGCCCACCGGCTGTGAAGCAGTGACTCTGCTGCAAGAGAATGGAAGTGACCCCCTTGAAGGACCCGCCTCGATTGAAGTAATGAAGGCGGTTAAACAGCAAGAGCTGGTGAAGGAGATTTCTTAGAGCCCTTCGAGCTGTGGAAAATTTTCTGGATGACGAGAACAATTGGATTACAATTTGGATGGTAGCAGGATTTAATTTGGACGAAGCGGCTGCCGTGGAACATTAGCCATACATGGAAATTTTTTCTATTAAAGGCGTCTCTGTGAACTGGCTGCCAGCTAATCCAAAAGGAATGTTTTTGCCAAGACCTGCATTGAAAGGCAAAACCGGCAAAGAGAAGCAGTGAGGGTACATTCTGGGAACTGTAGTTCGCCCAACACAGCTAAAGAGAGGCAACAAAATCACAGTGTCGTGACACAGGTATAAGGAAATACTTAATATCCTCGGAACTGTCCGCAATTGACTGCCAAGTACTAACAGACACTGTATGCTATAATATGAATTAAGGATACCTTGCTGCCACTTTAAGTTCGAACTGTGGGGCATTAGTCCCTTTTCAATGTTTAAAGTCACGTTTGATTTAAAAAGCCAACAAACCCATCCGTTGTGAATTTGCATATGATTAAGCCTTTAGAAGGCGAAACACGTCATGCTATGCTGTTTCCATTAAAAAGATCTCAAATACAGCACTATTCGAGTGGTCGTTGGTGAGTTTTAATAACTTACTGTTGCTGATGTAAGTAAGGTGTCTGACACACCTTGGGAAGCCGACGCCTGCTCGCCTGGGAGAGGCGCTTCATTGTCAGGTTCCTGCGACGATGGAGAGAATCCGATTTAGGAAGCGCCCACCGGCTGTGAAGCAGAGACTCTGCTGCAAGAGAATGGAAGTTACCCCCGTGAAGGACCCGCCTCAATTGAAGTAATGAAGGCCGTTAAACAGCTAGAGCTGGCGAAGGAGATATCTCAGAGCCCTTCGAGCTGTGGAAAATTTTCTGGATGACGAGAACAATTGGATTACAATTTCGCCGCGCTATTTTTAATCATCCCGTTTTTGTATTTCATTTACTTTTCATTTTGCCTTCTTCCCTGATTTTAAAAATCGCCCACTTGCTTGCACTATAATTGGCAGCTCACCGCACTTTGCGGGCCCCTTGTACAGTCCCTGGCCGACATCTTTGAGGGTTAGAAGGATGCCTAGCGGCGCCATTGTGGACATCGGTCTAGTCGTCAGAAGGACGCTAGACCGGTACTTAATACGGCCATGACAACGCGCAGCGGTCATGCGCAGTGGGCTCGCCGGACTCCCGCCGGAGTCACGCCAGAGTCCAGCTGTCTGGGCCCAGACGGGCCTAGGGCCAGACCCCCTGCTTGATCAGGTAGGTTCTGTCATCACCTATTCGCGCAGAGAGCTATTACGGCTTCGCCGTACGGAAAGACCGGCGTGTCCCCGTGTGTACATTGGAGCCGAACCCTATCAACGCTGTGAATTATGTGGCTTAGTTGAGCGAGCTGTTGTGGGGAACTCCTTACGGATGGCCTCTCTTAACTGCAGATCTCTTCCTAGGCATTCACTTGAAATCCATCTCCTTATTCAAGATCATGAATTAGACATTCTGTTTTTAACAGAAACGTGGCTTACAGCGTACTCCGAGGGAGACATTGTGAATGCCCTCCCCCCTGGATTTTTAATCCATTCTCAGGGCAGGATAGCAGGGCAGGGAGGAGTTATTGCCATTATTTACAGGGATTCCCTGGTGTGCAGGGCCCAGATGGGCGGGGTGTCGGATTGCGAGAGCTGTAAGTTCTCTTTGCAAATCTCGCCCATGGTGGCGACGTCCGGGATGCTGATCTACCGTCCCCAAGGAGGTATTGGGAATTTTGTTAATTCCCTGATCGAAACCGTGACGGTCTTTGCCGCCTCAACGACCAACTTTTTCATGCTGGGAGACTTCAATCTCCATCTTGATGACCCTGCAGGGCGGCTGCTCTTCGACGTGATTTAAAAGCCTACGAGGTAGACCTCATTAACTCAGGGGCCACCCACAATAAGGGCCACCTGTTGGACCCGATTTTTACCAATGTCACATGCATGAAAGCTTCCGTCCCAGTTCCACTCCCATGAACGGACCATTTTTTGATTCCTTTTACCTGGGAAACAGAGACTGTCGGCACTCTGCCCCGTAATGTCTGCACCTCGGAAAGATCCTGGGCAAGGTTGTCGGTGGAGAATCTAATTCTGAGACTGGAGGGATCGTGCCCTCTGCCAGTCCCTGACCCGGTGCAGGCAGAGGCAAATTTCAGCAGATGGCTGACTAGTGCACTTGACTCGGTTCTCCCTATGAGATCTGCAGGGAGGAGAGACAAGGGAACTAGTTCCGCGCCCTGGTATACGCCGGAGTTGAGAACCCTCAGAAGGGGTTGTAAAAAACTGGAGCGTGCCTGGAGGAGGAACTGGGAGGAGGCTAGCAAGGCTGAATATCGTGCTGCGATCAGGGCGTACAAACTTGCCCTCCGGCTCGCCAAAACCCAGTTCCTCGAGGAGAGGATTAAGAACGCCTCCAATTCTTACAGGGAAACCTTCTTAGTGATCAAAGAATTGTTGAGGGTCCCTGAGCCGCCCGCAGCCCTAGACAACTTAGAAGGAAAATGCAAAGACTTGGCAGACTACTTTCATACTAAAATAGTAAACATTCTAAATACTCTGCCTCAAATCACCACGACAGCAGAGTCTAGCAATGTGGCAGGGAGACCCTCGGACAGCCTGGAAACTTTTGGACCAGTATCGATGGAAGAGGTTCTTAAAGCTTTGTCGACTGCCAAAAGTGGCTCCCCGCAGGATTTAGTCCCTATGAGGATCCTAATACAGGTCGCCTCCTGCACTGTTAAACCTTTAACCGATCTGATCAATGCCTCGTTGGGGTCTGGTGTGGTTCCGCCGAGCTGGAAGGAAGCAGTAGTAAAAGCTCTCCTAATAAAATCCCAACCTAGACCCCCTTGACATGGCAAACTATAGACCTATATCTCTATTGCCTGGGCTCAACAAAATCACGGAAAAGTTGGTGAATTTCCATCTATCCAACTTTCTGGAGTCCAACGGCCTTCTAAGAAGTTCGCAAACTGGATTTCGTCCAGGCCATGGCACGGACACCGCCCTACTGGCAGTCGTTGAGGAAGCAAGGAGCATTTTAGATTCAGGGGGATCAGTGGCAGTGATCCTCCTGGACCTTAGTGCTGCCTTTGACACTGTTACCCATCAAGTGTTACTTCAGCGACTGTCAGATGTCGGGGTGACAGGGAAGGCACTGAGATGGCTTCGATCTTTTCTCAGTGACCGGACCTATCAGGTATGGGAAGGTAGTGCACGTTCGGCATCTATCCACCTCCATTGTGGGGTACCGCAGGGCTCCTCCTTGAGTCCCACATTGTTTAATGTGTATATGGCCCCCTTGGAGGATGTGGTTGCTCCTTATAACGTCAAAATCGTGAGTTATGCCGACGATACGCAGTTAGTGTTCGCCCTCTCCCAGGCCACTGAAAGTCCCGACCAGCTGTACTCTTGCCAGTCCAAAATCCATATGCGGATGGGGGAGTCAGCACTAAAGCTGAACGGTTCAAAGACCGAAATTATGATGTTGGGGCATAAAGGATCCCCATTCCCCGCGATGGCCTGGCCCAGTTGTCTGGGCTCACCTCCGAATCCTAAGGAGGAGATTAAGAGTCTTGGGATCTGGTTGGAGCAAGATCTCTCCTTCAGGACCCAGGCTACTAAATTGGCAGGGGTCTGTTTTGGCCTTCTCCGGTCGGTGCGCAAAGTGCTCCCTCTGCTCCCCTTGCTATCACGGAAGCTTCTTATTCAGGGTCTGATTGTATCCAGACTTGATTACAGCAATGCCATTTATCTGGGTGCCCCGGAGGCAACGCTGAATAAATTACAACAAATTCAAAATGCTGCAGCACGAGTACTTGAAAATATCCCCATGCTATGAGGGCTTTGCACTGGTTACCGGTGCGCGAAAGGGTGAAATTTAAATCCCTTTGTCTCGCGCACAAAATTCTGCAAAGTTTAGGCCCTCCTGTTCTGCATAGCTTGGTTATACCTTACAATGCTAGCAGAACTTTACGCTCGGACCAAAAACATCTTCTCAAGACTCCGAAAGTCAAAAAGGCCCCCACGGGGAGAAGAAGATTTTCTGTGAATGTTGCCGTGCTCTGGAATTCACTCCCCTTAAGTTTGCATGCTGAAACTGGCCTCCTTCGTTTTCGCAAGCAGTTGAAAACTCATCTTTTTGCCAACTGCTGTCCTTGAGTGTCCACGACCATTACCTCTGTTCTAAAAGATGTCAAATACAGCACGATTGGAGTGGTCGTTGGTGAGTTTTAATAACTTACTGTTGCTGATATATATATACATTGCGGAAACAGCCACTCCAAACAAGAAGGACTCAGAGGCCACAAGGGTTTTCTGGAAAGCCAGCTCGCTTTAATTCGTTGGTTACAGTGGCGGCGAATGCATTTCGGCACATCGCCCTTCTTCAGAGCCCATCACTGAAAAGAATCCTTCACCCATAAACTCCCACCTGTGTGAAATACTCTCCAGCACTCAGTACTCTTCCCACTAATGAAGTAGTCACACCCATAGCAGTTCAGTGTCCACGAATGAGCTGCCACTCCCAGAAGGCACTGTGTCGGTCGATCCGAGAGGGTGGTTGGTGGAGTGAGACAAAAAAGTTTGGTCGTGCTGGTTTGCAGGTAGGTGGTGAGGTACTGAGCCCAGCCGAAATGCCACGGCTGTCTTCCTTGGTCCCCTTGTACCGCAACAACCAGCTTCGCAGAACAACAAGCAGGGCAGGGGCAGTCAAATACGGACTTCGCGCCCAATGCAGGTTGAATACCTCGGTCTCCCCATATTACTCCGCGAATGCTGGCGGTCACCGGAAATGTCGATATATAAAAAAACAGGTTTCAGGGGTGTTATAGTTAGCTGGACATTTCACTCGTACAAAACCATAGAAATTCCTCTGTTATAGTTATTTCTGCTAACTATAACACACACGCCTGCAATGCACTGCTGATGATGTCACATATTACATCATTCATGACATGGTCAGTGACATCACTGATGATATCACTGATGACATCTCAAATGACATCACTGATGACATCATTCAGTGAATGAGGTTTTGTTTGTAATTTAAATATATATTATATATATACAATTCTGTATTGAAGATTGAGTGGATATATAAGTGTCTGGATGGAGGAGTTAGTAGCCGTCTAACTGTTTAAGTGAGTAATTAAAGGTGTTTCACAAAATACATGGGTTAGTAACTAGACTATGTGAACGTGAGCATCACTGTTGTTGTATATCCTGCTGCATCAGTTGGTCACTAACTACATGAGCGTCTATATTATTTATTATTTTTGTTTATGTCCTCATCTCACCATATAGCATCTGCAAATATAAGCAAGAAACCATCCTTCCAACCTGGGCACCCCAGGATTCTGCAATTGCATTGGCTGTAGGCCTAGCCAGGGCAGCTTCTTCGTATGAAGCTGGGTGTAATCATATGATTTAGGGGCATTGAATCAGTCTCATTTCTCTGCCCCATACTAAGAGCTGTGACCAGATGTTACATCCATTATCATTCAAATGTCTCAAGTCTAAGCGGGCCACACCCAGTGAGGCCCTCAGCTAGTTCTCATACAGCGGGGGCCGTGGATCCTTCCATAACTTGCAAATTTCCCTCCGAGCAATTCCTCTGGTCTATATTAATTATTGATTAGTTGACTGAGTATTTGTATGGGGGACTGAGTGTGTGTGTGGGTGGGGGTGTGTGTATAACTCTATGCATAGATGTGTGAGTGGTTGATTGACTAGGTGTATGGGTTTAAGAGGGTTTATGGAAACAGTTGTTTGGGTGACTGAGTGTGTTCATTTGTGTGTTGGTGAGCGAATATATGTTTTAGTGGTACATCTCCAATAAACTACAAAAATTAAAGGCATATTATGTGAATGTTGGTGTATATAAATAAGTATACGTAAGAGTCAGTGATTGTAACTGCATGAATGAGTGTATAATTGTAATGGTGATTTTTTAACATAGTAACTATGAGTTACTATGTGTATGAATAAATGAAGTATTGTGTGTGTATAACTGTGTAGGTGAGTAAATGTATTGATTCTTTTCATAAGTGAGTAGGATGATTGCATAACCGACTAGGATGAGTGCCAATGTGTAATTTTCTATTTATGTGTATGAGTGCATTTGATAGTGTTCTATTGATCAGTGACTGCATGTATAAGTGATTCTGTGGGTGAATGGGCAGTTGTGTGTGTAGATTTAGGAATCAGTGAGTGCGTATGTAGTAACTAGTATGTGTGTGTGAATGGGTTCAAGTATGGTACTCTGTATTTTACAGTGTGTGATCAAAGGTTATACTAGTTTGTGATGAGGTACATCAGATTGTCACGTGGATGATGTCATCAGTGATGTCATCAGCGATGTCATTTGAGATGTCATCAATAATGTCACTGACCATGTCATGAATTATGTAATATGTGACATCATCAGCAGTGCATTGCGGGCGCGTGAGTTATAGTTAGAAGAACTAACGATAATGGGGGAATTTCTATGGTTTTGTACGAGTGAAATGTCCAGCTAACTATAACACCCCTGAAACCTATGTTTTTTTTTACTGAATTTCAAAGGTTTTTTAAAATGCTAATTTCTAACTATAATGTCTCTGAAACCAATGGTTTTTTTTCTGTGAATTTCAATATTTTTTTCTATGGTAATTTCCAACTATAATGTGCCTGAAACCTATGGTTTTTTCAGTGAATTACAAAGGTTTTTTAAATGCTAATTTCTAACTATATTGTCTTTGAAACCTATGGTTTTTTCAGTGAATTTCCAAAGTTTTTTAAATGCTAATTTTTAAGTATAATAGTTATACCTATGTTTTCTGTACTGAATTTCTACAGTATTTTAACCATTTATTTGAAAAATTTCTCTTGGAGAAAACATTGATCGCCACTCCTTGTTTTTTTTAAATATTATGTTATTATACTGTTGTAAAACTGTATATTTTATCCTTTCTTGGTTTTTGTCTAAATTGTATGTAATATTGATGCATGTGATATTTGGTTTTAATATGAACACTTATTATAAGTTATTCAGTTTTTTGTATCTAATTGAATCTGTGATTCCTTTTCGCAATTACCCTTCCCTTCTGCTTGTCATGATTATTCTATGATATACACACTGTTTATTTCCCTGACTTAAGAATAATTATTTCCCAACAGGGGGTCCTTGTTGTTCACATTATGTGTCAATATTGTACATATTAGGGCAAGAGATTATCTAATGTATTCCTAAAAATCATATATTTCTACTTCAAATAAACTTATATTACTTTTAAATATATTTTCGTTTTTTCAGTGAATTACAAAGGTTTTTTAAATGCTAATTTCTAACTATATTGTCTTTGAAACCTATGGTTTTTTCAGTGAATTTCAAAAGTTTTTTAAATGCTAATTTTTAAGTATAATAGTTATACCTATGTTTTCTGTACTGAATTTCTACAGTATTTTAACCATTTATTTGAAAAATTTCTCTTGGAGAAAACATTGATCGCCACTCCTTGTTTTTTTGTAAATATTATGTGATTATACTGTTGTAAAACTGTATATTTTATCCTTTCTTGGTTTTTGTCTAAATTGTATGTAATATTGATGCATGTGATATTTGGTTTTAATATGAACACTTATTATAAGTTATTCAGTTTTTTGTATCTAATTGAATCTGTGATTCCTTTTCGCAATTACCCTTCCCTTCTGCTTGTCATGATTATTCTATGATATACACACTGTTTATTTCCCTGACTTAGGAATAATTATTTCCCAACAGGGGGTCCTTGTTGTTCACATTATGTGTCAATAATGTACATATTAGGGCAAGAGATTATCTAATGTATTCCTAAAAATCATATATTTCTACTTGAAATAAACTTATATTACTTTTAAAATATTTTCGCAGAGTCGTGTCGGGTGCGTTCTTCGTGCGTGCTGTTTGCGGGACTCCCATGTGACCTTAAAAAAAAGGATTTGATTGGTTTATAACAATTCCCACTGTAACTATTAAAGGACCCCACCCATTTTAGTCATACTGTTTAGAGCAATTGATGAGAGCCATCTCTTCCCCATCAAGAGCTGGTTTTGCAGTTTTTTGGTTTTTTTTTCAAATATTGGAACAATGGCATCCAGTTCACAACCTCCTCATCATTCTTCCGATGAAGATATCTTGGAAGAAGATCCCCCCAAGCAGAGGCCTGAGTCAGTGGTCTGGAAATGTTCTACCTTTCCTCCGGACAAAAAAAGGTAAATGCAACGAAAGTCACATGTCACATGCTCGCTGTGTGACAGGGTCCTGTCGTGAGGCAGTGAAAAAAAATACTCCTCTGGAACTGCGAGCATGTACAACCATTCACCCACACAATCTGGCAGGAGAAGAGATGAGATATGCAGCACAAAATCCACCACCAGGCATTTCTAGCACCTCCGGAGCGTTCACATCAACAGCTCCGATAGACATTGGTCCAGAATTTGCATTTCTACAGCAGCACTGCACTAAGTGCAAAGCCTTCATCTGCTATGGTGAACAGTCAGTGAATGCTGTTTGCGCAGCACAGCACAACCATGAATTTAAAAAAAAAATGTGGTTTGTTTTTGGAATGTTCTTTAATTCCAAAAGTTACCTGTTTAAATTTTTCCTTTTACGGTTTAGTTTTTAGAAAAACACCCAAAAAACTACAAAATTGTTGAACAAATACAAAATAAATACAAAACAAAAAAAGAAGAAAAAAAAGTTCTTGTCAGAACTACCTTATCTGGTTAAGAACTAATATTGCATGGTACTGTCTGAAAGTTTGGTTGAATATATGTGTAGAGCATGATTGACTGAAAACATGCATTAGTAGCGTATGGTGAATTTCTAGTGGCAGATCTATGAGGAAGTGCTGCAGCGTGACACTGCAACCCTTTTAGCTGCACCGTGCTGCAGCACTTCCGAAGCACAGGGATGTGACATATTTACATGAATATGTAGCAACTCTGTGCTTCCCTCTGCACTGGTACACAAACTGCAGCCATGCGCTGACGCAGGCACCCTTGCACCATGGTGCAAGGATGTCTGTGTAGTGGGGACACCTTCCTGCACAAAAACAATCACTAAAGGCATTTTCCTCCTTCAATGTGTGCTGTGGAATGCAGCACGCATTGAAGGAGAAAAAAAACGAGGAGAAATGAAAACATTTCTCCATGTTGCTCCTTGCTACGCCACCTCTAGGGTGGCACAGCATTCACACATATCTTCAGATTAATGATTTCTCGTAAATCTTGAAATGTGTCTTGTTCCATGGGTGTTGTGTGGGAATATACACAGCAACACTCATGGAAAGCCTCTTCAACACAAAGTGTTGCGTTTGAATGGGCCGTATTTACAAGGAGAGGAAAAGCCATGCAGGGTGGTTTTTCCTCTCCTTGTAAATATGGAGGAGTCCCCGGCGCCATGACTACGTCACAAAAAATGATGCACTGTTGGCGCAGGGGCCTTGTAAATCTGCCCTATAACTGCTTAGGTATTGGCGGAGTGATACAATGAGAACAAAGTGCTGCATGGGTGATTGAGGAAGTACATGACACTGACAGGACGTATCCTAGGCTGCATGGGTACTACTTCAGTATTTAGTGGAGTGTACCAATAGTATGTATGTGCTTAGAGGTTTGTAGGGATTGTGCACAGGATATTGTACGTGTAATTGTGTGGGTGCCTAGGTCATTCTATAAGAACATCACTAGTAATTGGAATGATGAAAGTGCTGCAAACAGAGTGCACAGTTGATTTATAAGTCCTTAGGTATTGGCGGAGTAATAGGATAAGTACATAGTGGTGGATAAGTGATTAAAGAAGTGCTTGGGACAGACTGGACGATTCCTAGACTTCATGGGTACTAACTGGGTATTTAGAAGAGCATATCAATAGTATGTAGTTAGTTAGAGATCTGCATGGATAGTGCACAGACTATTGTAGCTGTACTTGTGTTAGTAGCTAGGCCATTCTGTAACTTCATGACTAGTAACTACAATAATTACAGTACTGAAAACAGAGTGTATAGTGAATTTATAAGTGCTTAGGTATTGGCGGAGTGATAGGATAAGTAGATAGTTTTGGATGGCTGATTTTAAAAGTGCAATGGACTGACAGGAAGATTTCTACACTGCATGGGTACTAACTGGGTATTTACAAGAGTGTATCAATAGTATGTAGCTGGTTAGAAGTCTACATACATAGTGCACAGAATATTGTAGCTGTACTAGTGTTACTGGCTAGGCCATTCCTTAAGTACATGACTAGTTACTGTAATGATTACAGTGCTGCAAACAGAGTTTATGCTCAATTTATAAGTGGTTAGGTATAGGTGGAAGGATAAGATAAGTAGATAGTCCTGGATGGGTTATTGGAGAAGTACATGAGATTGATAGAAAGATTCCTAGGGTCCATTGGTACTACTTGGGTATTTAGTGCAGTGTAGCAATAGTATATTTGTAGTTAGACGTCTACAGACATTCTGCACAGAATATTGTAGGTATATATGTCTTAGTAGCTAGGCCAATCCATAAGTACTTGACTAATAAGTAGATGATTACAGTGCTACAAACAGGGTCTCTGGTGAAATTATAACTGGATAAATATTGTAAAAGTGATTAGATAAGTACATAGTGTTGGATGGGTGATTAGAGAGGTACATGAGAGTGACAAGAGAATTCCTAGGCAGCATGGGTAGTACTTTAGTATTTACTAGACTATACCAATAGTATGTATGTGGTTAGAGGTCTGCATGCATAGTGTATAGAATGTTGTATGTATTCTTCTCAGTCCAGTTCATAAACTTTATTTCAATTTTTGGAAAATCACAAAAGTTAAAACAACATAGACATGGAGGTCAAATAGAACAATCCAACATGTTTCTAAGACAAGAAGCTTGCAAATTAACTTGGTTGAGAACGAGCACCCTGGATATTCTTGATAAAACAATAAATACGTTTTAAAAAACTATAAAACACACCCATGCTAGGCAGCCTACAGGGGGAATCAGCCTTCAGCTTTATATTTACAGGGAGACATCATAGCAGTACAATAAAGTGCATTGTGCTGATTTGGGTAAGCAGAGGTATAGGACGTAACATAAACAATTACCAATACCTCCTTTCATTCCATCGGATCAACCACACCCAACCCAGAAACTTTGCTGTAGCAATCACATTAGGTCCATCCGCTGTTGTTGTGAGGATTTTAAAAGCCTCGCTGCTGGACCTAGTACCCAGGTTAGAACATATGAGTTTCAACCAAGTGGATCTGGGTTTACAGTACACTGGACAAACAAAGAAAATGTGACCCAGTGTTTCAATGATGTCCGGACAGAAGGGGCAATTGCTAGTGTTTGTGTTGCACCATTTAAAGGTGAAAGCATTAGTAGGTAGTGCTCCCACCCTAAATTGATGGAATAGTTTCCTGTCTCGAGTTGATTAAATTAAATCCCAGTACCCCTCATATTTGGGTTCATGCTTGGTGTCAAGAAAGGCTTTAGACAGATTGGGACTAGATGAAGCTACAAAACGCTTCGTATTTATGAGATTCCAGTAGGCTGCCTTTAGCTCGATTTTGGTTGGAAATATACTTCCCTCTGGGGAGGTCCACAAGCAGCTCATCCCCATCTCACAGAGTATATTTTTAACAGAACTGAACCACACTCTCTTCCTATTTACATCTAGATCCCTGACTTCTAAACGAGCCAGGGCATAGTGTGAGAGCTCAGGAGTCACCCAAAGTCTCCTCCAATATGCTACTGGCCTATAGTGTGCCACACCCCTGATTGAATGACATCCCAAGTCCAAATAGAGGGGTACTAGTGGGGTGGACTGGGGAGGCTAATTATGGACCTCAGGAATTTGTTTTGGGCCACCACTAAGAAATCCAAATTGGCATATCCCCACAGCTCTGCTCCATACAGAATTGAGTCACCAATTTTGGTGTTATAGGTCTGTAACACAGGAGCTATGGGTTTGGTGTATGAAAGGCTATGCTCCTTGAGCAGAGCACCCGTAAGTTGAGCGTGCCTAGCAGTAAGGCAGTCTATTTGTAGCTTCCAACTTTGTTTTCTATCTAATATTACCCCCAAATTGAAAAAACTCTCCATTTGTTCTAGGGCGCCTTCCTTCATTCTGACATCGCCATTGACCTTTTTGGAGTTGGGTAGGACCATATCATTTGTTTTATCAATGTTGACAATAAGATCGTGGTCTGCACAAAACTCCTCAAATCTTTTGAGGGCACGTTGGAGGCCCTGTCTCATCTTAGCAAGAATAAGAGTGTTATCAGCAAACATTAGTAGCAGGATCTTGGTCCCTGCTAAAAACGGAGCGCCTGTGGGAAAATCCTCAAAGTATTTCACTACCCCGTTAATGTATACTGAGAAGAGGGTGGGTTCTAAAACGCACCCCTGTCTCACCCCCTTCTCAACCGGACACTTTTCTGTAGTGCTGCCCCCCGCATTCCATCTAACCTGAGCATAGTTGCCAGTATGTAATTTAACCACAAATGCCAGGATATCCAGTGACATGCCTAACTTTAAGAGAGTACACCACATCTTGGTGTGCGGGACCAATTCAAATGCTGAATTAAGGTCCACGGAGGCTGCATAAATGGTGCCTCTCCCTAGAATAACAGTGTGTCAATAAATGAGAATAAACCTCAGGACCTGGTCCACTGTGCTGGTACTTGGCCGAAACCCCGCCTGAAGGTCGGTAAGGATATTACATTCCTCTATCCCAGCCTGGATTCTGCTGAGCACCGCCCTTGCCGACACCTTTTGAATGCAGTCAATTTGGCTTATGGGCCTGTAATTTCCCGGTATCGAGCGATCCCCTTTTTTGAAAATGGGAAGTATTACTACTCCTGCCTAACTGCTGGGCATCAATGCTCCCTTGGGGATGGCATTCACTAGGAGTGGAATATATAATGCCCAGGTGTCAATGTCTTGGAGGAGCTGGTCAACAGGGATGCAATCAGGCCTGGAAACCCTACCTTTAGGAACCAGGAGAAGAGCGTTTTCCACTTCTTTCTTTGTTATGTGTAAAGTTGGGATGGGGGACGGCATCACAAAGATATCGTGAGCATCTGAATCACATGAGAACTGGCCTTTATAGTGTAAGACCCACTGGTCTGGCTCCACATGGTTCGTGGGTACTTTACTAGAGGACCCGCTCCCCCACTTCACCATGTGCCAAAAGGCCATCATGTCTCTCCCAGAGCATGCATTGAGAAGATCAGCCCAGTGTTCTTCATCCCAGTCCTTTTTGGCCTGGGATTGTGCTGCCTTGTATGCAGACCTGTTCTTTCTTATGGATTCCATGTCTTTAGTCCTTTTTGCTGCCGCTAAGGTTCTATAGGCAGTACGGCAGGAGGAAGTGTACCAGACGGCAGCCTTATGGCATGGCGGTTTAGTCAGTTTTTTATTGTTGGTAGTAAAAAAGCTTTTAAGCTCAGTGAAAAGGTGCTCATGGACCTAAACAGGTCTATGAATGTGTTCTTCCTGCGCAGCATCAGCCTGGAAAGTGTCTATGGCGTTGGCTACCAACCTACTCAATTGGTTCACGTGCTCTGCTTTGTTAGCCACGTTTGTCCATTTAAGACGTTGTGTGTCATTTGTCAATTTGGCCTCTATAAAGTCTACGCATGGTACCGACCCTTCTCCAAAGTTTGGATGCAAATATCGTAAGGAAAGTAACAAAGGGTTATGATCACTTTCTGGTCAGTCGCAGACCACCATATCTAGTAAGTTGGGCCAAAACTCCTTGTTGAGCATATAAAACTCCATGCGACTATTACTTTGCCCACTATTGTATGTTGGCATCCCATTTTCGTCCGATCTAGTTCACCCGTTGGCTGCTCTCACCCCATGTTCCAGACAAAATACTTTTAGTTGGAGTGCTGCACTATACCACCTTTTTATTGCAGGAAGCTCCAACGGAGGAATCAACCACTGTTCATCCTCCTCTATAACAAAATTCAAATCCTGGAAATCCAGCGGTTCGAAAGTACAATTAAAATCACCAGCTATTAATATATTGTTCTGACCTCTCTGGTTTGTTAAATAGGTATCTAGAAGTGCTACTGAATTTGAGGCTTTCCCTCCTTGCAGGCCCCTAGAATAAACATTGATGAGTAGCAGAGCAGGAACATTTCCCTGGTATAACCTAATAATAGGAATGTCCCTACAGTCAATGTGGATCTCCTGGAACTTATGTTGGTGACACTGCCTGACCCAGGTTGTCAGGCCCGCTTTGGGTCTGCCCCGGTGACCCTGTTCAGCAACTTTAGAAAAGTTTAAATAACCTAGGCGAAATACCTGATCCACGGCGCATGTCTCTTGAAAAAATAAAATATCTTGTTCCTCAATGAATATAGACCATTCAATGGAGGCTGTTTTGTTTACAAGCCCACAATGTGCCAGGAAGCTACTTTTGGGCTGGCAATATCATTATTGGGATATCTATTTCTTAACTGGAGGCATAGGCCACACCTTGACACAGGGGAGTCAACATCTTTTACAATAAAGTTATCTATGTGTGCCATGCCACAGTCAGATTCCCTACTACTTCCAGTCGAGCCTAGATTTATACCCAATGGTGACCCATTTAGTGTTTGGGAAGGTAAAACATCACTTGGGGGAGGGCCTAGCACTTGATCGCCCTCTCCTAGATCTACCACTTGGAAAAGGGTATTACTTCTTTTAGTAGCTAGGACATTCCATAAGTACATATCTAGTAATTGAAAAGATTACAGTGCTGCAAACAGACTGCAAGATGATTTTATAAGTGCTTAGTTATTGGTGGAGTAATAGGATAAGTAGGTAGTGCTGGATGGGTGATAGGAGAAGTGCATGAGACAGACAGGAGGATTCCTCCTAGACTGCATGGGTAGTATTTTACTAAGTAGCTGGTTAGAGGTTTATATATATAGTGCACAGCTGAATGTAGTAGTGCATAGATAGTGTTTCTATTACCTAATCTCACCTTGACAGTAGTAGATATCAAAATATTTTAAACATTTTTTGGAGTTGTTTTTTATAATTTGAATTTAAAAAACTTTAAAGCTTTAGATTTAGGATCTGTAAAAGAAAAGAAAAGAAACAGTTATAATATATAATATTATAAGTGTGTAAATAGAACATAATTTTAGCATTCTACAAAGTATTTAGTTTGCCTTTTTTGCTGATGTCAGAATGTATTGAATTTCACTATAGATAGTGATTTTAATGTTACTCATCACATAACAGCGGGCAAAAAAAAAACAATCAGTAAGATTGTTTAAAAAATCCAAATCTGTGTAAAAAATATTTTCAACATAGTGAACTATCTCTGGACATTGTATAAAAACAACATCCTCAATAACATAGCATATAATACATATCTCACATATATAAACTGCTTCTTTCTAAGAGAATGTTGTCACTACAATACGAAAGAACAGAAACAATAATTCAATTAACAATTCTTTATAATTTTCATATACTCTAAATGTTTTCCTTTGAATGTTTGCTGTCAGATTATTCCAGAAAAACTGCTCAATTGATGTTAATATCTTTCTTCAAGGCCAAATGATATTCCTAAAATCCTTCATACTGAAATTGTCCAAATTAATTGTAGTAATACGTATTAACATATTCCCAATAGGCCGAATTATGTTCTTAGAAATTTGGCTTTAAACATTTTAGATATGAATTTGGTAATTCGTTAGGCAAACAATATTTAAAAACCAAATCACGTTCATTACAATATGTTCATCCTTTATTACATTTTAATAGACAGTGTAATGTCCAGATGTTGTAGAAGGACCATCATGGAAAATAATTGCTACTGCTACAAAAGTTCTTCCAGATATTGATAGTTGACTTGCTACAAAAATTTAAATTAAAGTTTCCATTTTTCTTCCATCAGCTGTACAACGTTGTATCATTAAAATTATATATTGTCCAAATTTTTCAATAAGTAGTGTTGATAACATTGCTGATTTGCATTGGCTACACTCCATGTTTTGATTTGCTGCTTTAACTAATTTGTTGAAAGACACTGTTTTACAGTCTGGTATTGTCAAATATATGAATCTTTCAGTGTTTATGTTAGTGGTAGAAGTAAATGTACAATTTTCACATTCATGTTTCCATTTATAACGAAGTTCAAACAAATTTTGAATTTGTATTCCTTCATCTTCCAATACGGCAAGCATATACATTAGAAATTCCTGAGCATCCTGTTGGACATTCTGTGTAAATTTCGTAGAACCAGACCATATAACCAGATGATTGCGAATATCAGAACCATTTTGTATTTTACTTTTAACAGTTCTCAAATTTTCATAAATACAATGCAACAAGGAACAAAGGGGCATATTATCAACAAAGTGGCGAAGAGAGGCGTTAGCCATCTTGGCTTAACGCATCTCTTCGCCACTTCGGAAACGCTAGACTGCACCATATTACCAAGGATATGGTGCAGCCTAGCTTTTCCCCCGGCGATGGCGGTAGGTTTTACAACTTAGTGCAAGGGTGTCTGCGAGCAGGTAGGTGTGTTTATGTTCAGGAAACTAATGGAATTCCCCAATTAAATGAAAGGAACCACAGCAAGGAAAGGGGAGACATGAAGGAAAGGGGAGATAAAATATTGAATTTGTGACTCCCTTATAAATCATTATGTTTTCAGTCTATGGTTTCTACAAGAAAAACACGTCCTCCCACATTCCCTTGAAGGCCATCAGCGGTAAGGAGAAGGGACACTAAAGGTATACTCATGCACGAAATAGAAAGATTAGGAAAAAAGAATAATGAAATAATGTCTTTTTTTTTTTTTTAAACAGGGGGGGAGGCGCTAGGGCGCACACAGCGGAATGGCTGCATAGACATGCAGCTCCGCCGGGCGGATCAAAATATCGCCTAAAACATGCGTAAAAACGGATCGCAGCGGGGAGATGATCACATCTCCATGGATGGAAAAGAGTCCGGCATGTAATGAGAGAAGAACACGGAGGCAGCAATCACCCGTATCCCTAAAACGGCCCGCAGAATTATCTTGACCGGGCGACCCAACATGGTAGCCTGTGCACGCTCTGTATAAGCTGGGGGTGAAGTGCAGTATCAGCGCTGGAGACGGAGAGCTACACCCGCGGTATGTCCAGCGAGACACGAAGGAACAGTGGTGGAAAAGCCGGCATTCACAGGGGCAAGCTGGGCAGCGGAGCGATTCTACAGGCGGGAACATCGCTGACCTCTGTGGGCAAAATGGCGGTGTTTGAGGTACGGGAATAACTAACTGCCTTCACACTCACCGGGGCACAGCCGCGTTTGCAGGCACCGGTGGCCGGAGTTCCGATCCGCCAAAGCAAGCACAGGGGAACGCAGAGGATATCAGCGGCCTGGAGTCTAAACGATCCCCTGTAGTAATTTAGACTGTGTCTCAGCCCATACTAAGGTGAGGGGGACAAAATGGCGGTGCCCATGGCCGGGGGCGAGAGCAGTGCGTAAAACTGTAAGCCTGGCATCCCACATAGTGACGGCAGAGAGACGTATACTAAGAGCCGTATATCGGGGCCCCATGGCTCTCTCTAACGGTGATTAACAGCGGCAGCAGCGTGGACCGAGTTCAAGAGCCGGACATAGAGGCGGTGTCCTACGGCCCTCACTAGAGGCGGGGGGGCTAAGCTGCACTGTGGAGGGACGGCATATATCCGCAGCGGCACACAACGTGGGCATTTCGATGCGGGGTGTCTGACTTCCAGGAAGGCGGTGGAGGAATCGGGTGAATGCCAACAGCTGCCTCAATTTACACAGCTGGAACCCGTGCTTTCAGGTCGGGCCCCCGGATCGTATGCGTACCCGCAGGGCTACCCAACGGCTGGGGGAAACTCCACTCGCGACCCACCCTAGCGCACTGGTGCTGCGCCGCCCATTAGCAGCAATATAGCTCAGCGTAAGAAGATGGGACTCCACTAGGCACTTCACCTTCTGTCCAGCGTCGCCTCCAGACATAGCGTGATATCTCACAACGGCCACACGCTAGACCTACAACTACAACTACTTCTGGCACGAGATAGCATTGCCGCCACTGTTCGCCAGGCACTGATCCTGTGAGTCCGTCCTTTACTACTGAATATCGCTGACAAATAGACTGTATCTGCCTGTGGTGGTGGTCCCGCTGCCATCTACTCTTGGGATCACACAGTGAGGATCTGTGGGGGGTCGCCCCTGTGCCACTAAAGCCACCTGAGAACACGCTCAAAACTCTCCACCAAACAACATGGGGAAGCCAGATAAGCAACAATCCAAATTAACTTTTGAGCTGCGGAAAACACCTAAAGGCCAAACGGATCAAACGGAGGAGGAACTAGAATCAGAAACCCCGGAGGGTGGCGCGATGGAGACTATCCTCAAGCCCATAAAGACAAATCTACAGGACATTATTGGCAAGTTGAAACACCTGACTGGGCGAGTAGACAGCATGGCGGTCAAAATGGACAAGCAAGGCGAGAGGCTAGACACGGCAGAAAACAGGATCTCCACTGTTGAAGATGAATCGCGTTCCACAACGGTCAAATGTTCGGGTATGGAGAAGGTGTTCGAAGTTATTAAAGCCAAGTCGGAGGAGTTGGAAGCAAGATCGAGACGCAACAACATACGAATAGCGGGACTGCCGGAACCACCAACACGGGCCGCATGGAACCTTATGTGGAGCAACTATGCAAAGATATCTTCGGCGCTGACAATCTGTCCCCCATCTTCATTATTGAAAGGGCGCATCGATCACTGGCACCCCGACCGAAACCGGGAGCTCCTCCCCGACCGATAGTGGCCCGAGTCCTCAACTACCGGGGCAGAGACACGGTTCTAAGACTGGCACGTGACAAGGGGGAGATCATTCATCAGGGTCACAACTTGGAATTCTATCCAGACTTCACGATTGCAGTGCAGCAGGCGCGCAAGGAGTTTAATGATTCAAAGCCAAACTTCGAGACCTACAGATACCATACGCCATGTTGTACTCTGCTCGACTGAAAATCAAGTGAGAGGACAAGCCAGTGTTTCTGACAACGCCCAAGGCGGTGATGGAGTTTATCAAGAAGACGGTGACCAATGGTAAGAGATCGAACCGAAGAGACAGGCAGCTGGACTCTGACTAAAGGTAAGACGTTATGGCAATTAATGCACTGAACTAGATCGCACACTCTACCCTGGAAAGACAATGGCATGGACAGCCTAATTTGGGATGCAAGAACTGGCACGTCCAACCTGGAACTCGACATATGAGCTTAGGAAGTGCAAGATTTGGGACTCGGCTGGACAAATGAACTAAAGCCATGGGATATTATCATACGCTCTGGTACTAGGCCGGAGGGTCACGTTTAACGGAGGGTGGAAAAGAGTATAACTGTAATGACACCATGCATGACTTACAATAATGATCATTGCTGTGGGCGGGGACAGCACTGTGTTTCAGGAGCAGTTTCCCATTATTGTTGTGTGCAATGGATGGTGTGGAAGCTATATCTTCTAACAACACCTCGCTGTTCCCCATAGTAATCTGTACATAACTTGCAGATCCGCCCCCATCCTCTCGGCAGGATGGTGTAGTGTGTCCTCGGCGGACCTCCACAAGGGTGTTCCCCGACCAGTTATGATGGTTAATGTTGATGTAAGGGTAAAATGGCTTCGGCAGAATTGGGATGCTGGAGTGGGTGGGAAGAGGGCTAGTTGGGGTTTGTTATTTTGAGACCTGCCGGAGTGATCGAGATGCATTGCTAGTCTCCATATTGTGTGGGACGATAAATGGGTAGTGACAAATGTCAAAATGTTGTATTGTAATGTGATAAAGATAACTAAGATGCAAAGTACCACATGGTATATAGAGACAGGAATCAGGTACTGCTCGCAGAGATAGTTTGAATTTATTAACGTGGAATGTGCGGGGATTCACCAACCCCAAGAAAATTAGACAGATATTTGCTTGCCTACACAGGACCAACATTGATATAGCGTTATTGCAGGAAACTCATCTAGATCCCAAGACACGCAGGAGTATTGGGGCGAGATGGGCAGAATCTAGTTACTCTGCTGCCTACTCCTCCTACTCTAGAGGAGTTCTAATAGTGGTTAAAAAAAGGGACTAACTACAGAATTACACGCACGATTACTGACAAAAATGGTAGATATGTTGTTATCTCAGGGGTACTTAGAGGGCAGGGTTTAACGCTAGTGAATACTTATGGGCCAAATATTGACTCAAAATACCAAACAGAGCAGACCAGGTCAAAAAGAGGTGGTGTATATCTATACCAGTAACTGTGGAACAGTTGGATGCGCGTGTGAACACATGTGTTATTGACAGCAAAGGCTAGAACAAATCCCATCAGTCCACCCTTCTGGTGGAGTTTACGTCATGTGGGAGTTGCTGGTCAATCCAAACCACGTCCGACTAAGTAGTGCCGGTGTGGAAATGGATGTCGGTGATCTAGCCATGTAAACCATCATGGACTGATGTATGTGAAGTGGTGTATATAAAGTGCAGTGCTCAATTAATAGTGAAAAGTAAAATTGACTACTTTGACTCTGAGAAACATTCGGGCAGAAGTCAATGTGTCAAAGGTTAAAAACACGCCAGGTAGTAAGACTACCCTGTGGCGCTGTGCAGGACGGTCGACATGTTTCAGCCAACGGGGCAATGCCCCGGCTTTCTTCAGGACCATAGATATCAGATAGCTACTGCAACTACAAGTAATGTGTCAGGTGACGAAAAACAATAAGTGTACAAGGAATTTTTTTTTACATATCTACCAGGAATTTTCATGCTTGGATACCCAGTAGAGGGAAAGAAGAATGTCTTCTTCCCAGCTTTGTGTGGGTGATGACCTCACCTCACCCGGCAACCGCTCGGGAGTATGAGGCCCCGCTCTTCCCGTCGGTACCCCCGGTTTGGACCAAGCGGAAGTGGAGGCCACTTCCGCTTGGCCCAAACCGCGTGTACCGTGCTCACATTACTCGTGAACTGGCGTACTATCTGTCCACGAACGAGGGCACGGGGGAGTCCCCGGCGGTGCTATGGGAAGATATGAAACCCACGCTGCGGGGAATCGATATCTCGTGGTGCGCGGCAGCTCGGAGAGAAAAGCGTAGGGAACTTGTGCGGCTCAAGGCTGAATTAGAAGATCTGGAGCGCAGAGGTCGGGGGGAGGACGGCAGACAGGCGCGGAGTCAGTTAGTGCTGGCACAACAGCAATACACCTCAGTGCTGCTGGACGAAGCCCGACAAGCCTGGCTCGCAACCCGTAGCCGCATATATCAGTGGGGCGATAAGTCATGCAAGATGCTACATCGCCTATGTCAGGGCATCATGCATGCCCAGCCGTTGCACCAGATAGTCGCCCCGGATGGGTAGCCGCTCTTAGAGCCTGCTGTGATAGCTGGTAACTTTGCCTTGTACTATGAGACCCTATATGCTCCCCGGGAGTGCTTGGAGGCGGAGATGGTACAGCGGTTCATAGATGACCTCCCTCCGAGGGCCTTCACAGATGAGGTTCGCGAGGTGCTGGATCGGCCATTATCAGATGAAGAGCTGTCCACGGCTCTGGGCGAGCTGAACCCGGGTAAGGCGCCAGGCCCGAATGGGTTCCCGATCGAATTCTTTAAACAGTATGCGACGCAGCTGACCCCCCACTTCCGGCCGGTCATTGAGGAGGCGCGTGAGAGTGGTAAGCTCCCTCCGGATTGGAGGCATGCGGAGGTGGTAGTCTTCCTGAAGCCGGGGCGGCCACCGGAAAAGCATGAGTCCTACTGCCCGATTTCGTTGCTCAACACCGAGGCCAAGGTGTTGGCGAAGGCCCTCGCCAATAGACTCAAACCCCAGATTACCGACCTGGTACACCCTGACCAAGCTGGCTTCATGCCACAACGCGCACCTCGACACAACATTAAGAGAGCCCAGGTTGCGATCTCGGCCTGGCGAGGGTTAGGAGAACGAGCTGCACTGCTGCTGGCAGACCTGGACAGGGCGTTTGACTCCTTGAGCTGAACGTATTTATTTGCCCTATTGGGGCGTCTGAATCTTGGGCCCCGATTTTTAGCGTATGTGCGGCTCTTATACACGGACCACACGGCCGCGGCGAGAGTAGGCGGAGGGGTCTCCCGCTCTTTCAGTATCAGCCGGGGGACGAGGCAGGGCTGCCCCCTCTCCCCATATCTATTCGCGCTGGCGATGGAGCCCCTTGCGGCATGGGTGCGGATTGACGCCCAACTGAAGGCTTCCAGTGGTCGTCCGACGTGGCTGACAGAGTAGCTATGTATGTGGATGACGTGCTGTTTTTTCTCACAGACCTCGAGCGCTCGGGACCTCGCATTTTGCGAATTTTACAAATCTTTGGTGAAACATCGGGCCTCTATATGAACCCTAGTAAGTCTACCCTCTGGACCCTGGGGGGTCCGCAGCATGTGGGGGACTGGGCCAATGAGCTCCAAGTGACCGCTGATGGAGTAAAGTACCTGGGAGTGTACCTCACAGAGGACGCCTCCGTGGCCCAGGAGCGCAATATCACCCTGGTATGGTACCGTGTGCGTGAGAACCTCAAGGTCGGGGCCAGAATGCCGCTTTCCATACATGGTAGATCTGCCATCTTTAAGATGGTGGCGCTTCCTCGCCTGCTTTATCAATTACAAAATCACCCGGTGCTGATCCCGCAGGGTTGGTTCCGGCATCTTAACACACTGTTGAGTGGCTTTCTGTGGGAGGGGGGAGCTGTGCGTGTGGCCCTACGGGCTTGCTTTCGCTCCACGTACACGGGTGGGTTGGCCACGTCGGACGTCCTTTCATACTACCAGGCGTCCCACCTCCTGGTTTTGAATGATTGGTGGTACGCAGATAGGAGAGATCCTGCCTACATGGTGGAGCGAGCCCTGATGGGTACTGCCTCCCTACATATGCTCTTATACTCAGCACCTCTTAGGAGGTCCCTGCCATCTATTACGCAGGTGGTCTTCCAGATATGGCGGCAGGCCCTGCGTAGGATGGGATGGTGGAATGTCTTAACGTTGGAGACCCCACTGTGGCAGAATGGGAGATTGCCCCAGCTCGCCGCCTTGGTAGACTTTAGGGAGTGGGATACCATTGGCGTCTCCTCCTTGGGTGATGTCATGTCAGGGTGTGTCCTTAAGTCCTTTGATACTCTACGGGAGGAATTTGAGATGCCTCGTACCCAATTCTACAAATATCTCCAATTCCGGCATCCGCATCTCCAGGGGGTGGAGGAGTTACCCAAGTTTAGTCCCATCTAAGCCACACTTTTTATGGGGACTTGCCTGACAGGAAGATATCCCGTATTTACCAAACCTTAGTGCGACATAGCTCCACAGACCTAGCGCAGCTTAAAACAGTATGGGAACAGGATGTTGGGGAGCTTGATGAGGAGGACTGGGTTGAGGCACTGGAGGGACCCAGGGGAGCGGCCATTTCCATGAGCTTACTACTTGTCCAGTTCTGGTACCTCCACCGCACATATTACACTAGACAGCGCCTGTGGAGGGCGGGCTTAATAGCCTCCCCAGATTGCCTCAGATGTGAATCAGAAGTAGGTACGCTGCTGCACACGGTGTGGGAATGTAGGGTCTTACAGAGGTTCTGGGATGGGGTGTTCAGATGCTTGAATGAGGCCCTGGCCTGGAGGCTTCTGAGAAATCCGAAGCTGGCCCTCCTCCACGTGATGGCTGATGTGGGGGGCAATCGCTATAAGAGGCATCTTCTCTTGTTGGGACTAACCCTGGCTAAATGGGACATAGCGAAATCCTGGAAAGTGCCCCGAGCCCCTTCACTTATAGCTTGGAAGAATGGGATGGACTTCTGTATGGGTCTGGAACAGCCGATATATGTGGCCAGGGGCTGTCCTCAAAAACACTACAAAATCTGGAAAAGTTGGGCAGACTATCGGGTCTGGAACTAGACCCACCACCTGAGGAGATGCATTTCAGCTCCCCTGACAGCCTGACAGCTCAAGAGCCGGGCGTACTTTGTGGCACACTTGGCAGGAGTTTCATGTCCTCAATACCACATGGGCGGATTATGCAGCGGCGCGCGCAGGGGAGAGGGGTGGGGGGGGGGCAGAGGTAGGTTGGGGGCGGTGGGGTGTTTGATCCTGGGTCTTTTTTTTTGCTTATAATTGCTTGACCACTACGAAATAATTGCATGTATTATTGTAGTACAATTTGCTACTAGTGATTGCCTCTGGTGTTCAGAGCATTGCTCGACATATTTCTCATGCAATCAATAAAATCTGTTTAAAAAAAAAAAAAAAGAGCTGGAATATGAGAACACATGTAACGTTGAATTGTTGGGTGAGATAAGACAGGTCCTGACGGAGCATCAGACATATGCTGAGGAGGAGCTAAAATACGTCACCAAGAGACCACTAGCAAGACGGTTCGGAGAAGGGGGGAGACCTGGTAGAGTGCTAGCGAGGAAAATATGTGAGGGACGGTGCTCTCAGATACTCACACAGGTATGGGACAAAGACAGTAACCTACACTCACAACCAGAAGGTATACTAAACAGTTTTGTCCACAATTATACAGCGCTGTACACGTCTCAGCAAACGGCTCCACCACAAGACACTGTCACATACCTACATGACGTAGCCATAGCTTGGCTATCAGATCACCAGCGGGAATATTTAGGGCAACCCATTACAGTAGAAGAGGTCACTGAGATAATTCAGGCACTGCCGAATGGGAAAGTGCCGGGCCCCGACGGCTACACTGGGGAATTCTATAAAAAATGTGTGGATCTGCTGGCCCCGCAATTAGTGGAAATGTATGGCGCCGCATTCGATCAAGCGACTCTACCTCCGTCACTGCGGGAAGCAGTGATAATCACCCTCCTGAAACCGGGTAAAGATCCAGAGCTATGCGAATCATACCGGCCACTATCCCTACTAAATGTAGATTCTAAAATACTGGCAAAGCTATTGGCGGTTCGACTGCAGCCCCTAATGACAAACCCGATTTTACCAGATCAGGCCGGGTTTATACCCACAAGGGCCACATCCCACAACACCAGAACTCTTTTTGCACTATCTCACTATTTAAACCCACAGACTAAAGCAGCGGCAGTGATGCTTGACGCTGCTAAAGCATTCGACTCCATCGAATGGTCTTACATACATACGATACTGCAGCGCATGAGGTTTCCGGTGAGGTTCATAGCCTGAGTGACACCAGCGAGGGTTAGAGTAAATGGGTAAATCTCGGAACCCTTCCCCATAGTGAGGGGCACCAGACAAGAGTGCCCATTATCACCTTTGATATTTGCACTGGCACTGGAACCATTGGCGTGTATTATTAGACAGAATCATGACCACTCGGCGCTGCACTTCCCTGGGAGGCCTTTACATATATCGTTATATGCTGACGATATGCTTCTATATGTGCGTGATCCTGACCAGAACCTAAGCCCACTACTAAGGGAATACGTACGGTTTGGCCAACATTCTGGCCAACAAATCAACTGGGACAAATCATTAATTATCCCGCTAACTGACTCCACCACACCGCATGTACCATATTTTCCACTGGACTGGCAAACTGGCCAATATGGTTCAGCAGAGACCCTGAAGAGGTGGTACGGACTAACTATGGTAGGGTTATCTCTGATCTGGTGGGAAGGGTGGCTAGATGGATTCAATTACCATTGTCATTGGCGGACCGAATTGCGATAGTCAAGATGAACGTCCCGCCCAAATTCCTGACCCACAAACTGCCATTATACGCGCCAGCGCTCCCTCTGCACCACCACCCTGAAATATCGGTGATGGCCGAACAAGTCGGAATGGACCTTCTAAAGAGCGTAGGAATAAGAACATTTGGCGACCTATACCATGAAGGCGGAAGACCTATCTTATATTAGCAACCCCACATTGCTTTTTCGTTTCACTTATTATAGACTACAGAGGGCAATACGTGAGCTGTGTCCGGATTATCCGGCAGAGCCGACAAGTCTACCAACGCTACAACTGATTATCACATCTTCCAACACTTCCCATCTAGTGTCCAGACTCTACACTGTGGCTCAGAGTGAACTCCCATATAGTTCAGACAAGGCACTACAACGGTGGAACGAAGCATTGCCAGAGGCACTCACAGAGAAAGAGTGGTCAACTACTTGCTCACTTATTAAACTGCTCACTCCGTATGGAAATTTACGAATCACGCATCTCAAATACTTACACCACACATATCATACACCGCAGAGGCTACATAAGTATGGACTGTGAGAGGAAGCTAGTTGTAAAAGATGCGGGTACCAGGAGGCGGATTTTGCCCACTTGGCCTGGCACTGTTCCAAGATACATGACTACTGGGTGGATATAACCACTTTGCTGGGTAACATGGTGGGTGTTGAAATAGATTGCTCAATGAAAGTATGTCTACTGGGGCTTGTATCGAATGTAAAGGCAGGTAAAAAGAAGTTTTGTGCGGTGGCCCTACTAAGCGCTAAGAGGCAAATATCAAAATGCTGGGAGGGTAAACTGGTGCCCACAACCAAAGCAGGGCTGAAGGATATGGCATATTGCAGGGATAAGCTGATCACTTATGAAGAGGAACTGCCAAACAGGTCACGCCCGAAGGACTACTGGTGCTATTTGACTGTATACTTACAGAGCATAGAAGAAGATGAAGTACACTGAGTGATAGTTACTGTGTAATATAACCACAGGTGACCCTGCAAAGCATGTATAAAACTAGTTACACGCGGTACAACAACCCTGATCTAAACACATGGCCCTCACGAGGCGCAATTGTGGGGACGGAATGCAGAATTGTCCTGGCGGTCCTAGGTTACAGTTTAGTTTGTGAACTGTTCTTACTGTTCTAATTAAAATATGAAAACTAAAGTTCTCTATAACTACATGTGAAACTGAGATGGAAAATGGCAATACAAAATCATGATTAATGCTACAAAACGCCGCCGGACCCCCGGGTTACCAGCAATAAGGCTGTGTTAAATTGCCACGTAAGAACTTGACGACTGCTGCCGTCCCCAGGGTTGTAGGCAACCGGCTGTGTTACTGTTCCACATGTGTATGAAAATAAAGTCTTCTGTTGAACTTTAAAAAAAAAATGTCTTTTTTAAACAGAAAAATACTGCTTTTTTGGGCAAAAGAACCAAGAAGATACATAAAGAGTTGAATGAAAGGTAACTTCCTTACCCTTTGCTATATATGTAAGAAAGAGGCACTTGAAGGGTAAAGCAATTCCTAATGGCAATTCGTTTCTCTCTAGCAATAAAGCAAAAGAAAAGATAACAATATGCCATAGGAACATTATAACTCCATGTGGAAGTAAATACTCCCTAGGTAAGAGAAACCTAAGAACAGGTTATAGCATTAACAACCACAATGTAAAGGACAGAGTTAATTGATTTTTATTTTCCCTCCGCAGGGCTTGACTTACCAGCAAGCCTCTAAGATTTTCATCCACACAGATTATTGGAGGTCTTTTCAAGACCCAATTGGTATGAGACATTTTCTTATACCAGTTTCAAAAGCTAAATTGTCTTAGCATATGCAGGGATATGAGCAAAGGTTTTTGACGGGTTACCAAATAATAGGGGATTAATAAGGATACATTTAAGCATTTAACAATGGTTAATGTATGAAATGAATAAATAGGATGTTCATGATACATACTTAAAGAACAGTGATATTAGATACAATTGTGAAAGAAACAACCCAAAACCTTGTCTAACTGATTGTTATTATACACCTTTTTGTTTAGATGTGTTTTCAAATTGAACATCAATTTCCTGAAGAAGGCGCAGATATTGTAGATCACCGAAACGCTGCTTCGACAATTTGTTCATTAATTCATTTTGTGTTTTAAGTGTAATAATTTGTGCACACAAGTTTTGTGATTCTTGAATTTTTAGCAAAAGTGTTTTTATAAATGATGTGACCATGTGTTTTAACCACATTAATTGACTCTAGAAATGTATCAGCAATTCAACAGTGAATAATAAATAATATATCTTGAATTTTGACATTGGGTTGTGTGTAACTTAACCTTTGTATATAACAATTCATCTAAGTACTTTTGTAAATTTGGTAACCTGCACAAATACTCATTACACACTAGTCCACCTGTCCCTACATTACATAGTGACTCCTAAGCATTCTTGCCTAAAAAGTTTGGAAAAGGAAATTTGTTGTTTTGAATGCTTGTTACCCATTCCTTTTCCAAGTAAAAGGGTATCTCCCTCTATATTTTGTCAGGAAGGAGTTCCTTCCTTCACATAAACAATCCTTAAATGCCATCTTGTAACTTACATGTGTGCTGCTTTATGCAGCACACATGTAAGTTACAAATTGGCATTTTCTAAAAAGAGGTTTGTTTATGTACAGGAAGGGACACCTTCCTGTACATAAAGGAACCTTGGTGTTTGGCTTTTTCCATGTGTGCTGCACAAGGCAGCACTAGAAAAAATAGAGGGGGGTTGTGCCCAAATTAACCTCATGTACATGAGCACATGACATCAAGAAGATGTATATAAATACAAAGAGGCACAGAGGGATCGATTCACTATTTATTTGTAATCAGGTTAAATTAAAAGCCTTGATATATCCAAAAATTAATTTTATAAAGTAATAAATACACAAATTATGGTCACATATATAGCTATATCAAACAACTAGGTGGAGCACATAAACCAAGCAACAGATGATTATATACAACGAGAGTACCTTCACTTGTACTCAATCTTTCCATATAATACAATATACAACATATACATCACATATATATATTTACACTCAAATTGTACAACGAACACAGCCCTACAAAAGACAAAAAAACAAAAAATACATGAAAACACACTTATATGTCTATGTGCGCATTCCTGAATTTCAATGCTACACTACCAGGTAGTCCTATGTATCAGCGCCTAGGGCAACTAATTACCCCCACAAGATTATTTCAACTGGCGCTTATGCTACAGTATAGCACAAATTTAACAATTGAAACAGACTCCTCCACAGAATGTCTGTCGACGCAGTCGCGGTCGCATTTCAGCCACACGTATTTATGGGCTTCCTCAGGACAGATGTGCCAAATTACACTAAAATATAATGAACATTATTTACAATATATACACAACAAACAGTTCTGCCAACACCACACTATCCCATAGGTTACTAATGTAGTGCCTTGAAAACAAGAGCAGGGGGAAGGAGAAGGGAAAGAAACAAAAGGGCAAGAAGGAGGGAGGACAAGAGCGTAGAAAGGGATTTAGCGGAAGAAACGGGATAAAGGAAGATCCACAAACATACATGCCCATGTTGATCAAGAGCACCACCACCTGTGTAAATACTTGAAAAATGTAGACACGTTGCACCAGGACAGTTGAAGATGGCGTAGGGGCCCGTGCAATAATCACCAAAAATTCCATGCATCCCAGGACAGGGTGGGACCAGACCAGAAGGTCAACGGAATCGCATAAATACTCACGGGATCTGACGAAATTATACGGTCCCTGTGCACCGTGGTTGCAAAATCCAGGGTAGGAGTACACCCCTCGGGGGGTATCTACGCATATGGCCTAAAAAAATAATAAATCTGTAATGGCCGGGTATGTGTCCCAGAGTATATTTAATAAAAACCCAAACAAAGACAAGTGAGATCAAGTCAAACAAAGCTTAAAGGGCCGCCATTACCACGCATACCTCCTCCGAGGAAGGAATAAATTATTCTCTCTCTGAAACGAAAAGGGAAGCACTTCACAAGGACCAATTCTAAAATAAAAAAACTAAAAAAACTACTGCTGCTCAAAATATCTACATCAGGCGCGGAGGGGTGCACTGCAGTATATGTCACACCACTATACATAAAGTCCCCACGCAAATTAGGAAAGGCACACACGACTTAGGGAGGGCACGCAATCTAAGAACAAGCGGCACAGCTCCAACAAGCGAAACTCTGGCCATACAAACTGTTGTGCTGGGGGGTGGTGGGTGGACTCAGTCAGTATGTATACAAAGAATCGGGGAAGTCTGCACGTACCTGGCAGCTCAAGTCCGCACGGCTCAACAATTTCGAGAAGCGTCGGGAACAAAGTTTACCGGCACAACGAGTGCCCGCTGGGAAAGCCTTCTTCACATCTCCACCAATAACGTACTGACCTCACACGTGTCGACGTGCGGGTCACTAAAATAAAAAACGGACTAAAGTATACTCCCGAATCCATCAGAATGGAAAACATATTGAGGATCATACCACCTATTCCGCCATCTCGCAGTGGGATGGGAGCCGACTGTGGACTAGACACTGGGAGCCGTGTAGTATGGAGGGCTGCCGGTTTACAGCCCCTACACAAACCCTTACACAGTGAAGTCAAACACATATATTTACATATAATTACACATGATCCACACAGTGAAACGAAAAAAAAATGAGGCACAGAAGAAAAGGAACAAGAAAGAAGGAAAAAAGGAGGAGGGGGAGTGAGAGAAGGGGAAGGAAGGGAACAAAGAACGGCACTGAAGTGTTACCGCTTATAGTCCCATATTTAGTTAAAACACCCAAAGTGAACGATTGTATAAAAAAGGGTGCTGCCAATATTCAAACTGGCAAACACATCTTCGCACTGCATATAACCAGGGCTTACAATCTCGAGAGGAGATGGAAATTAACACCTGTAACCAAAAACAACATAATTAAAGTTACATCTTTTGAACAGTATAAACAAATAGATACCTGCAACAATCAGAGACCATCATAAATATCTATCTGATTTAAACAGTTCTATCTGGACAATCATAAACAAGGCGAGCTAAAGGAGGTCCCATATATTACTATCTGGACCGGTATATATGCAGTTGTAATGGCATATATTCTTAGAACTTAAGCTAAGCCAGTATCCCAAATAGATAAACAGCACCTAAACTGGATGTTTCTCGCTGAAAACATATATATATATATATCCAGTGAGATGAGTGCATATTCTGTACACAGACCTCATCAGATCAAATCAACGCCCACAGTTCATCACGGTCGTTTAGCCCATTTACAACAGTATGGTATTTTTCGATAAGTCTAGCTTCTGTACGATTTAATTTACTCTCCAGGTCTCTTTTATTGTGTGCTTGAATTGCCACTAGCACTGACCAAACCAGATCTTCCTTGCTATGCCCTGCTTCAATAAAGTGTTCTACTAGCGGTGCACCTGCAGTTTTACAACGTATACGGGACTTGTGTTGAATAATCCTCATTTTAACTGCTTGTGTAGTTTGGCCGATATACGCACGGTCACACGGGCAAAACACCACGTACACCAAATTTTTTGTGTTGCAATTCATCTCTTTGCTTTTTCCATGTGTGCTGCACAAGGCAGCACACATGAAAAAAGCAAAAACGAGGAGAAATGAAGCATTTCTCCTCGTTTCGCCACCTTAACCCAAGGGTTTTTCTGCTCTTAAATTTGGAGCTGCCACCTATTATTGCCAAGCTTGATAATAGGTGGCAGTGTCAAAGTGAATGGGTGTTGCGGTGGAACGCCCACCGCAACACCCACTGCACGCCCTCTTTCACGATGCATTTATCATGAAAGGGGCACTATTACCAAGGCAGCGTTAAGTCAATTAACGTGGCTTTCAGGCACGTTAATTGACTTAACGCTGCCTTGATAATAGGGCGATGCAAATATCGCAGCGTTATCAGCAGAAAAGTGCCGATAACGCGGCGATAAGGGGCTTGATAATATGCCTCCAAATCTTTTTTCTCAATTCTCCAAAATTTGCTGTTGCAGACTTTCTAGGAAATTTTTTTATTTACCACTACATTAACATAGCAGTTGATAACTGAACTATTTTCTAACTGATATCCGACAATCTCTTCAGTAGTGTCCTTTTTCTTTTTGTTTGCAATCTCAACATTATCTTGATTTTTTTCTCCCCTTTAACTTCACTACAGATACTCTTATATCTTCTTTCCGGACCTACTACACGCTTTTCATATACAGGATATTCACCTAAATTGGGAGCATACAATCTTCTTAACCGATTATACTCTCTTACACAATTTGCATCTGCACATATCTTTCTCTCATCAAAATCAATCAAATGCAATCCGGATAAAGTTCTGACTCTGGACAAAGCGCAATATGCCATACCCTCTTTATATACTGTACTTCCAATGTTTACCAAAGCACTGTCTACACTTAAACCTTGAGATTTATGAATTGTCACTGCATATGCCAGAGAAAGAGGAAACTGTTTTCTATGAACATACAAATATTTAACAAGCAAAATACGAACCGAACAGCAACCAATTTGTTTCACTTCTTTAAATTGATTTTCAAAAATTCAATTCTATCTCTATTTTGATAATTAATAAAATCAACAACTTTACCCATTGCTCCATTTACTAAACCTTTTTCCACATCCAAATTACGCTGTAAAATTACTTGACAGTTTACACATAGATTTAAATTCTTTCCTAAACCAGCAGTTGTAGCTATGGATTTTTCTAAAGAATCCAATTTTGTTTTTAATTTTCCGTTAAAATAATAGTGATTCCTTCATGCTCTTTTTTATCAATGACTTCCATTTTTATTATTAGTTCATTTTCCAGCTTTAAAAGTTCTTCATTGAATGTAGAACACTCGCGCAGTGTTGGCACTGGAGCCCTATATAAGGCATGTCCTGGATACCTCCTTCAAGTCCGGCATGTTACCTAAGGGGTGGAAACAGGCAGTGGTGCTCCCTCTCTGGAAGAAATCCCACATTGGCTTTGAGGTGTTAGAAAATCTGAGGCCCATCTCACTCCTGCCTTTTCTGTCCAAAGTGGCGGAGAAGGTGGTAAACACCCATATCATGAAACATGTGGAGGAGGCGGGATTGCTCCACGCTACGCAGTTTGGCTTTAGACCGCGCCACTCTACAGAGTCCGCCCTTCTTATGGCAACAGAACATCTGAGACAGGGCGCAGATGAAGGGCAAACTATGGCCCTGATCCTGCTAGACCTCAGCGCGGCGTTCGACACTGTAGCACATACCACCTTGCTACAGTGTCTGAACAGAGGTGGCATCGCTAACACTGCGCTGAGGTGGATCCAGGCCTTCCTAACGGGAAGAAGCTTTCAAGTGAGGCAAGGCGACTGCTATTCTAAGGGGGTACTTTTGGGCCAGGGCGTGCCTCAGGGCTCGTCCCTGAGACCGACCCTTTTTAATCTGCATGTAGCGCCTGTAGCCTCCATTGTGGAGAGCCATGGCCTCCAAATGGTATCTTATGCGGATGATACGCAACTGGTCATCTCCCTGTTGCATGCGCCCTGTCTTGCTGCAGATGGCTTCCGGTCGTGCATGAAAGAGCTTGCCGATTGGATGGCCATCAATTGTTTGAAACTTAATGACAGCAAGACAGAGGTGTTGGTGGTAGGGAGAGCCCAGTCTGCTTGGTCGTCGGCTTGGTGGCCATCCTGTTTAGGACCGACTCCCACCCCCTGCCAGGAGGCAAAAAACCTAGGGGTATGGTTTGACGCGGGTCTTACTTTCGGGCCCCAGATCAACTGGGTGGTCGGAGTGTGCTTTGGGGTCCTGAAAAGACTGAGGAAAGTCTTGGACCTACTGCCGATGGAAGCTCGTCAAACCCTGGTACATGCTCTGGTGACCGCAAGGCTGGATTATGCGAACCTGCTGTACCTGGGGGTACCGGAGAAAAGCATGGCCCGCCTTCAAGTGCTGCAAAATGCGGCAGCACGCCTGATCCTTAGGCTGCCCAAAAGGGCGCCTTCGAAGGTGGCCCTGCAGAAGTTACACTGGCTCCCTGTGAGGAGCAGAGTCGAATACAAGGCCCTTTGCACTTGTCACCGGATCCTGAATGACAGGGCACCTCGACCATTGAGGAGACTGATTGAAGTCTACGAACCTGCTCGAGCGCTCAGATCCGCGGGTGGGGTTCTGCTGAGGATCCCCAGGGTGAAGAAAGCTCACATGGGAGGCAGATCCTTTAGGTATTTAGCGGCAAACTACTGGAATAAACTCCCAGTGGACTTGCGCCTGGAACCTGAAGAGACGAGGTTTCGAGCTAAATTAAAAACCCACCTCTATGTTAGATAATGGCCTGCTTGGCAGCTGTTTTCCCTGTTTGCCGCCTCTCCCACTTTTCAGCACGTGGACACGCCGGTGCGCGTAACTCAGCGCTTTATAAATGCCCCTATTATTATTATTATGATTATTATTATTAAGCAACTAATAGATGTATTTTCAGCTATTTTTTTGTATATTTTTTCAGGAACTATATTTTTATTTGGAAACAAGTTTGTAAGTAGTCGACTTTGCAAAGCTTGTTTGCCATGTTTTGTCATTACTCCAATTCTTATATCTTGAAGAATAGTTCCATAAGCAACATCATTTGCCTGTCGCATATTTTTAATGAGTTCTTTGTATTCAGAATATGACCAAATGTTAACATTTCCAAACTTCCCAAAGACTTTTTGGTGTCTTCATGTACAAGTGTTTTAAATACTGGTTGTCCTTTTACGGGAGTGAGTTGCAGTAGATCTCCAAAAACTATCACATGTTTTCCTCCAAATAAGACATCCTATTCTGTTTTCAAAATTTGCTGCATTCTTAAATGCACAAAGGCAAGCATTAAGTTTGAGACCATTCTTATCTCATCAATAATCATAAGTTTCATTTTCTTTAGCACTCTTGAAACTTAATAAGAAGCTTCTCCAGATAGCTTGTGATATTCCAATTTGTTTTCATGCTCTACTGGTAGCATTAGTAAACAATGTAATGTTATTCCTTCAATGTTGTGTGCTGCCAATCCAGTTGGAGCAGTTGCAACACAGGACAAACGTGAGTCAGTTGTTTTATGTAGATAACTGGTCAAAACTTTAATTAAGAAACTTTTTTCTGTACCAGCTTGACCAGTGACATACATTTGGATAGGTTGAAATGATGTGTATGTGCATTCTTTCTTTTCATGAAGAAAACCATGGTCGATCTGTTGTCTCACTTGTTGATATATTTCTTTTTGTTCAACATTTAGTTGTTTTTCCAAGTTTCCTAAGTCCATAATACCTTATTGAGCTTGATGCACTGCTGTTTCCATTTCCTTTATGGCGATCGCCACTTCATTTTCAAGAATTGATTGTCCTAGTGGATATTGACTCAGTGGAGCAGAACTTTGACTATCTTGAGAACAGTCTCTAGCAATCTCAGCTGCAATAGTAGCATCTTGATCAATTTCTTCATTGACATTTTTAGATAATTTGCAAAAACTGTGTATTCAATGCTATTTTTACATGCATTGAAAGAATCTTCATAGCACTGAAAATCTCCAAGTAATTCCAATTCTGTACGCCAAGGCTTGAAGAGTTGCCAAAGTGCTAAATAGTAAAATTCTCTTCTATCAGGAGTATCACAACTCAGTTTTCTGTGATTAATCAGATTTCCTTTGCTTTGTTTCACCAAACATCCTTCTGAAGCAATCACTGCATATTTTCCTTCATTTATGTTTTCTGTAGTATTAATCTTAAAACTGTAATATTGCAGCACTTCATAGAGACATATGTTTTCAAGATGACGACTTCTATTTGGATAGTATGTATCCAACGTGTTTGTTTTGACAATATCTGTACTTTCCGGTTCATTTACAGCTAAATATTTGATTTCTTGTATAGACTTATGTACACGATTTCGCGTTGCAGCAAGACCTAGACTTCCCCAAAAGATTCTTCTAGACTTTGAGTATAAACTTGCAGATGATAACCAATCTGAGCATTTGTACGCTCCAATCTCTCTATGCGATAACATCTTCAAACTAAAACTGTAAAATTTCTTACTAAGACTCTTCTCATGGGAAATTTCTTCCCACATTTCTTTCAACTCTGTCTTTTCTGTTTTTTTTTATGTAAGATGTCAATTACCGGGCAACAGCAATGGAATTTTCCGCAACATACTGGATATCCATATTAGCATTCCACATTGAGAAAATAACTGGATTATAATCATTGATGTACTCTGATTCTTTACTTCTTCTCAAATTGTATGTATTTTTGGGAGATTTTCTAGTGATGGTATGTCTCACAGCTGACATGAAACTATTTACTCTTCTTTTGGATTTTACTGGACGTGGAAATTCAAAATGACATTTGGTATACAACTTTTCCTTGGACTTGTACTTTTGTTGACAGTATTTGCCACATCAATGACTTTGGAATCGTAACACTTGTTGCCTTAAGGTGTTTTTTTCTGTTCTTTTTGGTATAGCACATGTAACATAATCTTCAATAAAAGATAAAACACTTTCATCTGTATCAGTTCCAAGTTTGGGTGCATCCTTGATCAATAACAGCATATGTATATGATGAGCACCTATAGCTTGATACTCCTTTCTCCAAAAGAAATCAAAAACTTTTCCAAGAGGAGGATTCTTTGTATTGCAGATAACAAACATCATAGCTTCAAACCTATGATTGAAATATCTGCATACATTTACAGGATCCAAAGAACACAATTCTCCAGGTGTCTTGTATTCAATATTTTTTATATTTAAATTTGCTTCCTGAAGAAATTCAAGTAAATCATCCCAAGCGTATTCAGCACAGGTTAGGGTAACAAACCACGTGGGAGTTCCTAAGTTCCTTAGCATGCATTTAAGTTCTCCATGCCGACGATACCACTACTCATTAGTACCAAGCTGATATGCCATCAAATTAATCAGTTGAGATTCTAAATGATTGTCTCTCTGATGTACTTTATCCATAAATTCCCTTGCAGAAACATTTTGAAGACATACCACTGGTTTTAATATGTGGTTGACTGCATATGAAAGTCCAGACAAGTCACTCTCAAACAAAAGATGAAATATATATGGGATACATTGTTGAAATCCTGGATCTTCTGCATTCACCCTTGTTGTTTGATATTCTGATGCAGGAATCTGCACTGATTGTTCGTCATATCGTCCACCTTTTCCAATTGGGAACAGCTGCGTAAAACAATGAGCTTCCAAACATTTTTCCCATACATTCATGGGAGTCCCCTTCGCTTTCTTCATTTGGAATAATTCAATAGTATTCCCCATCACTTCTTTTGAATGAAGTGAATGTACACTATAATGTTCATAAATTTCTTCACTTTTGGACATGTCCACTTTTTCAATTTGACCAGTTGACATTTCACTAGCATCTCCTAAAAGTATTTCTTCTTCTTCTGCACACACATCTTTCTAGTATTCATTTTTTTAAATCAGATATAATGTTGCCTTTTGCACTTTCCTGGCATCTACTAATTCATGCCAGATTTTCTTACTCTTAGTAGGAATACCATTAACAAGAATAACTAGTGGGTCACTTTTTTCATTCTCTACACCAAAAGTTTAAATCTAGGGGTAAATATACAACTCTTCCTTTTAATCCTCTTGGTAAATCTGTAGTAGTCAATGTATCTGTTTTAGGCTCCATACGAACAATAGCCTGAAATAGGTGCACACATTGAACCAGAATAGACTCATATGTGTTTAAATCTATCAGTTCTGGAGGAATAGTTACCAACTCTAGATTATTATTGACAGTTCTAGCAGGCATTTTATTATCATCTAATTTGTTATAACTATATTTACAAATACGCTGATCAGAACCCAAATCAAAGCAATCCTCTACCAACAAATAAGTTGAAAATTCCTTCCACTTATCATTATTTGCTCTTTCACTTTTTAAATATAGATCAACAGTCCTAGTCTGATTTCTATAGTGAGTTCGTTGGCAACAAATACAAGAATAATTTGGCCTTTCACATGAAATCACCTTAAACTTTGTAATTTGTTCTTCAAACTTTTCTGTAGCAGTATGTTCTACATCTTCTTCAACATCTACTTCTATTAATGTCTCACGTTCTCCACACTCTTTTTCAGGACCAAAGTAACAAAACTCTATTACATCACACATTTTTTTTACATCTGACACTGACCCACGCAAAAATACACTGTTTAACTCACTTAAAATTATTGCTGGACTTTTTGCGTAATACAATCTTCTGAAATACTTCCGCATTTGAGAACGATGTACTGCTAACATTCTAAAATGATGAAAAACACTTTGACTTATTTTCTAGAAAGACAAGCCAGAGAATGACCTTGCAAACCAGTATTTTTTCCCATTCTGCAAGGATCTAGTCCTTGCACCATCTTAATCTTTTGTTTAACACTTTTTTTTACTACACTCTTGTAAAAATTTGCAAAAAATATCAACAGTTTCCTGTCGGATACTACAAATACTACTACAATCCCAAGTATACACTGGAGCTTTAGGACATCTCCCTAGAACTTTATCAGCTATCAAATCAAATAAGCTTTATTCAACAGTTATGTCATAAAAGCACAACAATTATCATTACATCATCACATCAATACATCATCACACTTAAAATTCCAATGAACCAAACATATTTAAATAGTTAAGATATTTTTAATTTCCTTAATAACTGTCGACTAGAAATTTCAAAATGGTACTAAAATTCTCATGATTCTTAAATAAACGCCCTACAACATTTCATGTTCCTGATACGGCACATGTTTCCCCACAGGATGGTACAAGGTCTGTTATCGGCAGACCGCATTCAGCACCTTTGATCGAATTGACCAAGCCCATCCCAGGTACTTAGCCATGGCAATAGCTATGGGCAAGGCTGGGTCAGTGCATAAAACTCTCAATGCATCATCATGCCTTCTAAAACCCAATAAATTGCATATGGGTTTAACCGACATACGGCGGGGTGTGACATATAATGGGCAGAAAAACAGTAGGTGACTTAGCGATTCCTGCTGGTCTAGACACCTTGGGCAAGTACTATTATTTGCTCCAGTCCATTTACTAGAGAAAAGCCTTGTTGGTAGAGTTCCTAGCCTTATCTGGAAATACAGTTTTCGGTCATGTGGTTTCTCAATAGCATTTTCTAGGGCATGCCTTGTCTTGTATTCCAGAAAACGACGCTTAGAGAACCCCTTGGTACATGCCGATAACATAACTAAATCCCAATATTTTTCCTTCAAGATCTTTTTTGGGGGAAAATCGGCGTTGGATGGGTCATTCCTCATCTCATTCATGCCCAGTTTCATTAGTAGAAGTCTCATCTCCTTCAGCCATTTTATCTTATAAAAGGAGCCAGAAACCATTACATCCTTTAGACCTTCGGCATAATGCGATAATTCTTCAGTACACCACAATCTATGCCAAAATAATAGAGGGCGAAGCTTCGCCAGGTCATCTACTGCTTTCCTTCCTAGATCTAGGATGAGTGGCCACGTGGGTGTGCTTTGCGGTACTCCTGTAACCTTGCGTGAAAAAGAATTCTCGGCTACAGTTAGTTGATTTAAGTTTGCAAACCCCCAAAGCTCAGCACCGTATAGGGCTGCGCTTAATACCTTCATGCCATATATCTCCAGCACTGGACTAATTGGTTTAGTATAGGAAGACTTAAAGTTGGATATGAGTATCCCGACTGTTGCTTCTATTTTAACACTGCCAAGTCAAGTTAGTTTTTCCAACCCATGTCCTTCTGTAAGGTTACCCCCAAATAGGTAAATGCGTTAACCTGTTTCAAGGGAGCTTTGTTCATAAACACTTTGCCCCGAAATGACCTATGTTCATTAAAGGACATAAATGTAGTCTTCGCCGTGTTAATTTCTAACCCCCTAATGAAGCAAAATTCTTCGAACCAGTTAAGGGCCCTCTGGAGGCCACTGGGTGTTTTGGAGATGATTAGAGTGTCGTCGCAAACATGGGGATGTGATTACCTGCCAGCACCGGGGCATCCATAGAGACCAGGGAGAGGTAGTCAGCCACCCCGTTGACGAAGAGCGAAAACAGGGTTGGTGCTAAAAACGCACCCCTGTTGTACTCCTCTATCAACGGGGAAGGTCTCAGTCACCTCGCCCCTTGACCCCCACTGGACCCGGGCATGGTTATCCTCATGTAAGCAGACGATCAGTGACAACAGCCCCAGGGCCATCCCCATCTCCCCCAGGACTTGCCACAGCTTGCTGCGTGGTACCAGATCGAAGGCTGCCTTCAAATCAACAAAGACGGCGTACAATGCCCCTTTGCCCACAACTACTATCGTCCAATAAATGGTGATGAAGCGAAAGACCTGGTCTCTTGTGCTTGTAAGGGGTCAAAAGCAAGCCTGCAAAGGAGTTAAAATTTGATTTTACTCCATCCAGGACTGTACTTTGTATAAAATAATCCTGCCCATTATTTTCTGCATGGAGTCTATTGAACTGATGTGCCTATAGTTACTTGCAGCGGATTTATCGCCCTTTTTGAAGACTGGAATTATCTCCGCCCCTTTCCATGAGGGCGGAATAGGTGCACCACATGCAATCGCATTTGCTACAAGACCAATATATTGAGACCAAGATGTTTTGTTGTTTAGGAAAACATTGAATGGGACACAATCTATACCTGGCGCTCTTCCAGGAGCGACGGTTTCGAGGGCCCTGTCTACCACCTCTGCAGAGAAAACTACACCTGTATAAAATTTGTGCAGAAACGGCTCGATCTTGCTCTCATCTGCAAGGGTAGCATACTGTGGTTTAAAATGGTCCACCCATAAGTGCTGGGCTACGTTATTCTGCGGGGGCTCCGGTCAACCCTCCCTGTCCCATTTGTAGTTATCCCAAAATAGTTTAGGGTTTTTGGCCAAGCATGCTTGCTTTAGATCCTGCCATCTGCCCTGGTCCCATAAATTGTTGGCCTCTGTCTGTGCTTTTGTGTAATGGCCCCTCGCCTTTCTTACTCTGCCTGGATCCTTATTTACTAATGCTAAACTCAACTCGGACCGGGCATGCCGGCATTTCTCATTATACCAGCCTTGGCGTTTATTATTTTGACGTTCCTGTTACTAGCTGGTTTACAGAAATATGACTTTAATCAGTCAAAGAGAATTATATGAGTCTATATTAAGTGGGAATGCGAAATCAGGCTATCCACACTAGCTCCCAACACCGCTAGTGCGTTGTTGACGTTGTTATTTGTGGCTACCAGTGTTTCAGGAAATTCGATGATATGGCACCATTTAAGATGGCGCATGTCATTGGATGGTACAAGATCTGGTGCCAATACACCGTCCCTTGCCGGTAAAGTCTCACCCAGCAGCCCTGCCATTATAGAAATGAGGGGATTATGATCGCTTTCTACCCAATCAACTACAACCATATCTTTAAGGTATTGCAACAGTTTTAGGCTAACTAGTATATAATCAATACGGCTATCCCTGTGGCCATTATTGTATGTATTATTTATTCATTATTATATATCTGTTAGTCTTATAAAGTGCACTATCACCTTGCAGGCATCCTGGCGCTACTGGCTCAGCAGGCAGACAGGTGTCCAACAGGACAACACAGGCAGAAGATTACAGTTACTTAGGAAACAACCAGGTTTTAACCTCTTTCCTAAAAGGAAAAGTATTTGCCCCCATCCTATCAGATGGTGTACGTCCATTGGCAGCCCTCAACGGGTTACCTAAACACAACCCCTTCATTTAAATGGCCGCCTCAGTCTCTTTTTTGATGGGTAATATCTCGAGATTAGGTATACCCCACTTAGAGTCTTCCTCTTCCATAAGGCACTGGTCCTCATGCCCTAATGGCTCAAATGTGGTATTAAAATCCCCCACAACAATAGGACAGATATTACTTTGTATCCCCTCCAGCAAGTTCTCTAAGGCTGACACTACCTCTGATCTACGCCCTCCCGGGTGCCCTCTTGCGTAGGTGTTATATATATCCAGGCATCTCCCGGAGGTTACGCTGATTCTTACTGCAAGGATATCATTATTAGACGTTGCAATTTGGGATACTTTGCAAGCTAGTGCCTGCCGAACCCAGATCACCTATCCCCCAAATGGGCGGCCTTTATCTTTCTTTACTGCTGGGACCTGGAAGGTAAGATATCCCTGTCGGAACACAGGATCCACTGCCCATGTCTCTTGAAAGAGACATATATCATGTTCATCAATAAAATCTGACCAATCGGGCAATGATAGTTTGGAACCCAGTCCTGCGATGTTCCACGATAATAGTGACATACTGGCAGTATTTTTTGAGGGTTTGTCGGCTACAACTAGGCACCTATCCTGTGTGAGGGGCTGCCCTATACTCATATTCCCCCCAGGAACTAATGTTGGTCTATTTCTCCTGATTCATCAATCGGTATTAAGTTATCAACCATGAGGTCTGGGCCTATTTTCGCTACGTATGATAATATACTTTTGGTCTGGGAGTCTATTGGCCTATTCTGGGTATTTACCAGATCATCACTACAGTCATGTCCCTACCTGGGATATCACTGGGCAGCTCAGCTAAAATAGCTGGCTGTATTCTGGTAATCCTACGTCAATCACAATCGTCTAGACCTGATAACACATCGTACCTATTCCACGAACTAATTCCCCCCACATTCCCTAGTTCAAGACTCTCCCCTACTGGCAATGTTTTTACAGGGGCCATGTAGTTTGCAGGGTAGAAATAAGTTAGAGGCAGTGATTTAATTTGAGTATCCGAGCATACCTGTTCCCAGCCACAGATATGCTCCGTAGCTCTACTGTCCCTAAAGTTGATGATAACACTATCACCCTTAACAGACTTTTTCCTTGTCCCCACCTAATCCACCCTCCTGGCAAACAGAATTTCAGCCGACACCATTGTGGGCAGTGGCCTGTTCGTATCGAGCCAATGGATGCACTTATTCTTAAGTTCCATGTAGTTCTCCCATTGGCCCTGTCTCAAAACTGGAACCCCCACTAGAACTACCACATATGGTACAGAAGCAGGAGGAATATCTATACGCATTAGACCAATTGAAGATGGATCATTAGACATCTTTCTCGTTATACTAGGGTGCTGGTTCATTGGCGTAGGTCCTTCCCCCCTTTCTACCCTTCTACTCGGAGACAGATCACTGGTAGCTCCATTCTGACTGCAATACGGTAGAAGTTCATTGGAGGTCATACCCAATCTAATGGTGACAGCCGGATCCTTTGCTGTCCGGGTCGGGGAATTAGGTCCAATTTCAGCTGCATTTGACTGATCGCCCAAAGTCTTGGGCATGTCGACTACCCAGTGTCCCATTTGCTCTGTACCTGGGCCATAGTTGACTCGAGACTAGTAAGTCTATTTTCAATGTTATCAAGTCTATATATAGGGATGCATGTTCTACAGAAGATCTGTTCCAGTTTATCCCAAATGTCCTGACCCCACTCTGACGCGGACTCCATGCTAGGGCTCTTTGCCGGTGTGGACAAATCAATGGTAGGTTGACCTTCTCCAGAAATTAATTTGGATATCGCCCCCATACTCTCTCTGGTTACATTTGGTTTAAGAACTTTGGCTTTTCTGCCCTTTTGAGCAGCACCCATCCACTTCCTTTTGATTGCCAAGGGGGTTAACACAGTTTTTGTTCCTCAAGTGGATCTCGTCTTTGCACGGCTCTCGGGGAGTTCAGAAAATTCGTTGCATCCAAGGAAGACATTTTGCGTGTCAGAGATATCGCCTCTATTAGTGGTTAGGTTTGATAATCCATTTTCTGCTTGTAAATGAGTGTTCCCTAGGTCCTCCCCAATTCCAACGGGCATAGGAACAACAGATTTGGGTAGGGGAGTAGGGGACACCACCCGCGCCAACCTGCCCATAGATGACCTCTTGTTGAGGGCAGGGTCCATTGACAACATCCTTTCAGTCAGTTCTATTTCATGAGCTAAAGCTGACGATGCTCGTGTGAGAAATTGGTCAAGTGTGCCCACGATTGACCCGACATTTGTCGATTTGCCACCCTTTCCGGTCTTAGTAGCCATTACAGGGTTTAATTAAAAAGCACCTACAAACACCTCTATTCGTTAAAGGTCCTTCGCAGGTCTTCCTCACTTACAACTACACATGTCATTTCACGTGGTTTTGAGACACTGACCTTTAGATGTCGATGTTAGAGCAGGGCCCCATCCCGTCCTCGATCGTTCTCGAACGGGCTCAAACAGGCCCGCCCTTGGCCCGGCGCGCACATGTGCACGTCCCGCGTTGCGTGGACTGGGCGTAATTAAATAGATATGGGCAAGAAGAGAATCAGCTGCAAGTAAAACCGGGGCTGCTTGTCCTCGCAGTCCCGCGTACAATGTCCCGGTAAGAGCAGATCCAGAAAGCAAGCAACAAACTGCTGCGAGCTATCACTTCTTCTACATTTCTAGAAACCATCTTCTCTTTCTCAATCGGACAACCATTTCTAACCTCATAAGCTCGCCCACTGGTATCAACTGCAAGCAATAATATATTGGTTTGAAAATAACTCTCTTCATTAAAAAAAGGCTCTGAACTTGAACTGTGTTTCCATTCACCCAAGAAAATATCACAAAAATTACTTCTGTTAATGAGTCTCTTCTTCTTACTATTGGCCTTCATAAAATGTATTGGCTATCTAGTGATCAAATTCTATTTAAAACTAAAATTAATACATTTCATTTTAATCCAAAAGCCTTCTCAAGAATAGTTTCAATTTGTTTTTTCTTTTTATTTCTTCACATCTTTCAACAAATTAAAGACAATTCTATTGTAAAACATTTTATTTCTAATTTCTTCATACTGACTCTTCCTCGTTTTACCATACATTGTTTCTTTTGAATGTGATTTCCCATTATTTATGTTTCTTTTCTTACTATTCTTTTTTGTTGTTGAGGCATTCTTTGTACTTTCCACCACAATGGGCACACTGTTTCTAGGCTTTGAATTTTTAAAATAAATTCTTTTGTTCTCTTACTGCAAGACTTTTTCTTTTTCCCCACATGTTGTTCATCTAATTCTTCCTGTAGAGATTTCTTCAAATAATAGTCATTTTTCTGTTGTTTCATCTTTTCTGTTTTTCTAGCGATGATAAGTTTATTTTAATGATGATAAACAATATCTGTAAAAAATACATATATATGTTTTTTAAATAAATCTATAAAATATACTATTCAATTACTAAACAAACACATTCTACATAAAAACCATTTAAACACTTTTTTTTAAAATCACAATTAATTTACTGAAGTACACAGGTACTAATTAAATAATTGATGAATTATTAACAATGAATAAGTGTTATACAAATGCATAGACAGCGAATGAGTACCTAGAGTACTGGTACTTAACAGCACAGTAACTTTATAAGTGCTTATGTTTCAGCAGCGTGATTAGATAAGGATATCCTTCTGTCAGAATAATTGTAGGAGTGGACACAGACTCACCGAGTGCTTCCTGACTTGCATGACTCTTACCTGGATTTTTGTAGCACTAAATCAGTAGTCTGCAGGGACTTTGGGGACCGCATACATTGTGTACGTTTGACTGTACCATTGCTTGTCTCAATGCCTGAGTCATTGTGGAAATGCATAGACAGTGACTGAGTACCTAGAGTGCTAGTAGTTGACAGAAAGGTGAGTTTATAAGAACTTATGTTTTATCAGAGTGATTAGATAAGGATATGCTTCTGTCAGAATGATTGTAGGAGTGGACAGAGACTCACAGTGGGATTCCAGACAAGCATGACTATTACCTGGATTTTGCAGGACTGAATCAGAAGTCTGCAAGGGGTTAGGAGACTGCATACATTGTGCACATTTGACTGTACCACTGCTTCTGTCAATGCCTGAGTCATTGTGCAAGTGCATAGACAGTGACTGGGTACCTAGAGTGCTAGTAGTTGACAGCAAGGTGAGTTTATAAGTACTTATGTTTCAGAAGAGTGATTAGATAAGGACATGCTTCTGTCAGGATGATTGTAGGAGTGGATACAGACTCACAGTGTGATTCCAGTCAAGCATGACTATTATCTAGATTTTTGCAGGACTGACTCAGTAGTCTTTAGGGGCTAGGGGACCGCATACATTGTGCAGATTTGATTGTACCACTGCTTGTCTCAATGCCTCAATCATTGTGAAAGGGCATCGACAGTGACTGGGTACCCAGAGTGCTAGTACTTGACAGTAGGATACGTTTATAAGCGCTTATATTTCAGCAGGGTCATTAGATAAGGACATGCTTTTTTCAGGATGATTGTAGGAGTGGACACAGACCCACAGTGTGATTCCAGACTAGCATGACTATTACCTGGATTTTTGCAGGACTGACTCAATAGTCTGTAGGGGGTTAGGGGACTGCATACATTGTGCAGATGTGATTGTACCACTGCTTGTCACAATGCCTGAATCATTGTGAAAGTGCATAGACAGTGACTAGGTACCTAGAGTGCTAGTAGTTGACAGCAAGGTGAAGTACTTATGTTTTAGCAGAGTGATTAGATAAGGACATGCTTCTGTCAGGATGATTGTAGGAGTGGACACATACTCCCAGTGTGATTCCAGACAAGCATGACTATTACCTGGATTTTTGCATGGCTGACTCAGTAGTCTGTAGGGGGATAGGGGACCGCATACATTGTGCACATTTGATTGCACCACTGCTTTCCTCAATGCCCGAGTCATTGTGAAAGTGTATAGATAGTGACTAGGTACCTAGAGTGTTAGTAGTTGATAGCAAGGTGAGTTTATAAGTGCTTATGTTTTAGCAGAGTGATTAGATAAGGACAAACTTCTGTCAGGATGAATGTAGGAGTGTACACAGACTCACAGTGTGATTCCAGACAAGCATGAGTATTACCTGGATTTTTGCAGGACTGAACCAGTAGTCTGCAGGGACTTAGGGGACCGCATGGATTGTGCACATTTGATTGTACTACTGCTTGTCTCAATTCCTGAGTCATTGTGCAAGTGCATAGACAGTAACTGGGTACCTAGAGTGCTAGTAGTTGACAGCAAGGTGAGTTTACAAGTACTTATGTTTTATCAGAGTGATTAGATAAGGACATTCTTCTATCAGGATGATTGTAGGGGTGGACACAGACTCACAGCCTGATTCCAGACAAGCATGACTATTACCTGTGATTTTTGCAGGACTGAATCAGTAGTATGGAGAGGGTTAGGGGACCGCATATATTATGCACATTTCATTGTACCACTGCTTGTCTCAATGCCTCAGTCATTGTTTAAGTGCATAGTGGCTGCGTACCTAGAGTGCTAGTAGTTGACAGCAAGGTGACTTTATGAGTACTTATGTTTTAGCAGAGTAATTAGATAAGGACATGCTTCTGTCAGGATGATTGTAGGACTAGACATGGATGCACAGTTTGATTCCTGACTTGCATTACTATTACCTGGATGCTTGCAGAACTGAGTCAATAGTCTGCATGAGTACTAGTAGGGTATTAACAAGAGTATATCAATAGTATGTAGATGATTAGACATGTGCATGCATAGTGCACAGAATAACATACCTGCAGTAATATTACTAGTTAAGGCATTCTATAAGTATACCAGCAGTAACTGGAATAATTACAGTGCACCAAACACAGTTATTAGAGAATTTATAAGTACTTAGGTATTACTACACTGAATGAATAAGTGTATAGTGCTCGATGGGTGATTGGAGGAGTGTCTCAGTACTAACAGGGCAATACCTGCTCAGCAAGCAAACTCTTTATAGGCTAAAACTACTGCATAACTCTCTCATGGCTCGGGTTTCGGGATAACTTCCCTCATCAGTAGAGAAAATAGTTAGGGGTGGAAGAGAAGGCCACCAAGCAACCGTCAAAGGCCTCGATGCCCGAACCGGCACGCAGGTGCGTCGTCCAGGAGCTCGTCAGCTCAAAGCTCAAGGGAGCCAATTTGTAGAAACAATCGCAATGGACCGCACACCGCTAGCCCCTCCTCCGGATCGCCCCTCGGGACTCTGGTACATGGAGTTCTTGAGTGGCTCACCCCAGTGGGTGCAAGTAGGTACTTGTTGAACTGATGATCTCTAGACCCGATACATGTCCCGGGTTTTTGGATATCGCCCGAGACATGGCTCGGGTTTCGGGATAACTTCCCTCATCAGTAGAGAAAATAGTTAGGGGTGGAAGAGAAGGCCGCCAAGCAACCGTCAAAGGCCTCGATGCCCGAACCGGCACGCAGGTGCCTCGTCCAGGAGCTCGTCAGCTCAAAGCTCAAGGGAGCCAATTTGTAGAAACAATCGCAATGGACCGCACACTGCTAGCCCCTCCTCCGGATCGCCCCTTGGGACTCTGGGACAGTTCTTGAGTGGTTCACCCCAGTGGATGGAGTAGGTACTTGTTGAACTGATGATCTCTAGACCCGATACATGTCCCGGGTTTTTGGATATCACCCGAGACATGGCTCGGGTTTCGGGATAACTTCCCTCATCAGTAGAGAAAATAGTTAGGGGTGGGAGAGAAGGCCGCCAAGCAACCGTCAAAGGCCTCGATGCCCGAACCGGCACGCAGGTGCGTCGTCCAGGAGCTCGTCAGCTCAAAGCTCAAGGGAGCCAATTTGTAGAAACAATCGCAATGGACCGCACACCGCTAGCCCCTCCTCCGGATCGCCCCTCGGGACTCTGGTACATGGAGTTCTTGAGTGGTTCACCCCGTGGGTGCAAGTAGGTATTTGTTGAACTGATGATCTCTAGACCCGATACATGTCCCGGGTTTTTGGATATCGCCCGAGACATGGCTCGGGTTTCGGGATAACTTCCCTTATAAGTAGAGAAAATAGTTAGGGGTGGAAGAGAAGGCCGCCAAGCAACCGTCAAAGGCCTCGATGCCGAAACCGGCACGCAGGTGCGTCGTCCAGGAGGTCCTCAGCTCAAAGCTCAAGGGAGCCAATTTGTAGAAACAATTGCAATGGACCGCATTCACATTTCTCTACTATAACTCTCACCATATCACTGAAAAATATAAATGAGTATCTCTCTACCGAACACTATCTACACCACATAAATTCACAATACAAGCTTCAAATTGAAACTAAACACCAAAAATTATGTCGCATATTTGAACTATACCTCTTTGAAGACTTATAAAAACTACTCTCATCACTAATAACTTAACTCAACATATACATTTCCAATTTGAAATCAACACCTAAAATTATGCACTATTCTACTAATGTACATATCCACACATTAAAACAATCAGTCATAATCAGCAATCCCTATTCCAAAACACACATAATTCTAGGCAAAGTGTATATTAAACAACATTTAAACACATTACAAAAAACTGCAACAAATATTTCTTCATTACAAAATATATGACTAACTTCAAATTTTATAAATTATATTTTATGTTTACAAACAAAGGCACCACATAGTACACCTCACAAATTAATAACTCACCTTTTCAAATTGATCAGTAGATTATGAAGTTTCTGAATCACACACCAGATGTTCTTATGCACACAATGAATATAGTGCACTGCTCTTAGCAAAATCAAAAAATTGCAGTTTCCCTCTCATTCTGCACACATATACATGTAAATATCAAATCACATTGCTTCCCACATTAATTAAAATTCTAAGACACATTTCTATTAGTTACACATATCAACCCTTGCCAACTGACCTCTAACTGAACAAAAATTGCTTCTGGAATTTTCTGGAGCCGCGCCTGGTCCGTGCACCGTAAGCGATGGAACCGCAGATCCAGACGAGACTTCAAATGTATATTATAAATAATGTTACCATTTTTTTTCAGAACACACTACTTCTAACCATACCAGTGACTTGAGAAATCTCACTGCAACCACATATTACTTTAATATTGGTAAGAAATGCACATTTTAATGCCACACATAACTTCCAACCCTACCCCCCATTCTGCTTAATGCCTGTTTCCAAAGTAACAGTTCATGGAACACTAACTGAACACACAGGCCACAAGTTCAGCACACAACACAGGACCCCGCGCAAAATTCAGTGAAGACATCACGGACTTCATCACTCCACACGCGCTTCCCTCCAAAGACTACATCCTTCTGGGAGACCTCAACTTTCACCTTGAAAAGATCAACGACCGCAACACCACCACCCTCTTGGACAATCTCGCCAACCTCGGACTTAAACAACTGGTCACATCCCCCACCCACATCGCAGGTCACACACTCGACCCCATCTTCACCTCCAGCAATCATGTCTCCTTCAGCCACACTACGGAGCTCCTCTGGACTGACCACAGCTGCGTTCACTTCACCTACAACAAACCAAAACCCACCAACCACCTCCAACCAACTCTGCAAAGAAACTGGAACAAAATCACCACAGACCAGATCTCCGCATCGCTCCTTCTAAACACCCCTGCCCACTCTTCTAACGCAAACGAAGCCGCCGCCAACCTCACCCTATGGTTATCCAACACAGCCGACACCTTAGCACCACTGAAGAAACGTCAAAACAAACCTGCCAGCAAAAAGGCCTCATGGTTTAACGATGATCTTAAGAAGTCCAAGAAACTCTGCCGCTCCTTCGAAAAGGCCTGGAAAAAAGACCCAACTACTAGCACCAAGGACGCCTTCAAAAACGCCACCCGCACTCACCACCAACTAATCTGAAAGGCCAAGAAAACAGCATTCAAGGATCGACTAGACAACAACGCCCACAACAGCAAGGAACTTTTCAACATCGTCAAGGAATTTTCCAATCCCTCGGCCAACTCTAACGACATCACCCCCTCTCAAGCCCTCTGCGACTCCCTAGCCTCTTTCTTCCACAACAAGATTGCAGACATCCACAACAGCTTCGACAACCAACCCGGAAACCAACCCACCCTACCTTGTGCTGAACATTCTCCCCCCGTGAACACCCTTAACGACTGGAACCCAATCTCCACTGAGGACACAATCCGCCTGATGAATTCCATCCACTCAGGATCCCCCACAGACCCATGTCCTCACCACATCTTCAACAAAGCAGACTCCGTCATAGCACCGCACCTCCGAGACGTCATCAACAGCTCCCTCAACTCCGCCACCTTCCCAGAAGACTGGAAACACGCTGAACTCACCGCCCTTCTGAAAAAACCCACAGCAGACCCCACCGAACTCAAAAATTACCGCCCCATCTCGCTCCTTCCATTCCCGGCCAAAGTCATCGAGAAAGCTGTCAACAACCAACTCGCCGCCTTCCTCGAAGCCAACAAATCCCTCGACTCCTCACAATCTGGCTTCCGAGCAAAACACAGCACTGAGACCGCCCTCATCGCAGCAACAGACGACATTCGAACTCTACTGGACAATGGAGACACAGTCGCCCTCATCCTCCTCGACCTCTCTGCAGCCTTCGACACAGTATGCCACAGCACCCTTTTACAACGCCTCAATAACATCGGAATCCAAGGAAAAGCACTTGAATGGATCACCTCGTTCCTCACCGGAAGAACTCAGAAAGTCCGCCTCCCACCATTCAAGTCCGAGGCCACTGAAGTCATCTGTGGCGTACCACAAGGATCCTCACTCAGCCCCACCCTCTTCAACGTATACATGAGCCCCCTCGCGACCATCGCCCGCCAACACAACCTCAACATCATCTCCTATGCGGATGACACTCAACTAATCCTTTCTCTCACCAATGACCCCAGCACCGCCAAAACTAACCTACACGAAGGAATGAAAGAAGTTGCCGAATGGATGAAACAAAGCCGTCTGAAACTGAACTCAGACAAAACAGAAGTCCTCATCTTAGGTACATCCCCCTCTGCATGGGACGACTCCTGGTGGCCGGAAGCCCTCGGAAAGGCACCCATCCTGACAGACCACGCACGGAACTTAGGCATCATACTGGACTCTTCACTCTCAATGAATAGACAAGTCAGCGCCGTATCCTCTTCCTGCTTCAACATTCTTCGCATGCTGAGAAAAACATTTCGCTGGATCCCCACCGAAACAAGGAAAACAGTCACCCATGCTCTGGTCACGAGCCGACTGGACTACGGAAACACCCTCTACGCAGGCATTACCGCTAAACTCCAGAAGAAACTCCAACGAATCCAAAACGCCTCAGCCAGGATCATATTAGACATCCCACGCAACGAACACATCTCCGATCACCTTAAAGACCTCCACTGGCTACCCGTCAATAAGAGGATCACTTTCCGACTGCTAACCCACGCACACAAATCACTCTACGACATCGGACCAGAATGCCTCAACTCACGACTGTCCTTCTACACCCCCCCCGCCAACTACGTTCTTCCAGCCAAGCCCTCGCCACTGTACCTCGCATCAACAAGACCACCATGGGCGGCAGATCCTTCTCATACCTGGCTGCTAAAACATGGAACTCACTCCCCGCTTACCTTCGCCTTACCCAGAACCACCTAGCATTCAGAAAGCAGCTTAAAACGTGGATATTTGACAAGTAATCTTCCTCCCCTCTCTAAGCGCCTTGGGACCCTCTGGGTATGTAGTGCGCTATATAAATTCTCTGACTTGACTTGACAATGTTGCAAATTCAAACAGCAAGTGTGCTTGACTTTTCAAAATAATAGCTTATCCTATCTAATGTACCTTTCAAACAGGTTTTAGTAACCAATAAGAAACATGCTTTTTGAACACAGAAACATGCACCCTATTTTTCACTCTATAATGTTCTCAAACAGCCAACCACTTCTCTTCTTTTTTAAAAACGGCATCCTGTCGACCATTTTAGAGACCTCTTATTTTACCATCTGCCTATTTCACCTACAGACATCTTTTGAGTGCATCTAGATGTCCCTTCAAGATGCTTAGAGTGTGGATTGTGGGACACAGCTATATTCTCTGGTGCAAAAGATATACTGAAAGCAGAGGTATTGACAAAGACCTAGCTTTGCAAAATGTAGATATTAAATGGATTGGACAGAGAGAAATAAAGTCGCACCAATTGATGCCATTGGTTAAATCCTTTTTGCATCTCCAACACCCTGACCTCATAATTGTGCAATGTGGTGGCAATACCTAGGCACATTGACTAGGGAAGCTCTGGAAATGCTAATGAAGGACACCTTTGCAGAATTGATGTTACTTTTCCCCCAAATTGCTTTTGTCTACTCTAACATATGCCAAAGACATAAATGGAACTGGTCCAATCAATGTTGTCCAAAGATTGAGAAAGCTAGGAAAAATGTCAATAAAGCAGTTTCTGCTTATCTCAGAGATTATAGTATGGGGTCCATATACAACAACAATCTGTGTTTTAATGTGGATGGCATCTACAGGAGAGATGGTGTACATTTCACAGATGAGGGAAACAGAGTCTTTCTCAACAACTTTGGACTCTGCATAGGCACTTACAGATAGCTACCAAAATCTCCCAATAAACACAAGGGTTCTTTTTGAAGCCCCCCAAGATCCAAACATATAACCTAGATTTATAATTAAAAAACATTATATTTTTTTTGCTGGAAGTCGTGCACCCCTTGCGTTCACACCAGGGGGCTGCACTGGGAGTCGCGCACCCTTCGCATTCACACCAGGGGTTGCGCTGGGAGTCATGCACCCAGCACGTTCACACCAGGGGGATGCGCTGAGCATCGCCCTAGAGTTGCGACTCCAAATTTTTCGCAAAAAAACCTGCCTCCTACCACTAATTTCTATTCGCCCCGGGGACCCATCCCCCGGGGCCTATCCACTTCGATAGGGACCATGGGGGGAGCCCCAGTGGCCCCACAGTCCCGCCAGCTCACTGTTCCTGCGAGAGCCAGCATTGCTTTTTCACATGGGGAGCTGCTAACATGCAGCCCCCCGTGTGGAAAACCAATTCTGCTTTGGATTTTGGAAAAATTCAAACCAGACTTTGCTACGGTAGGGCGGGACACGTACTCCCATCCTACCATAGCAAACATCAGTGTCCCGGGAGTGGGTACCCTGGGACACTGCAGGATCTGGCCCTGGGGGGTGGCCGTCCCCAAGGCCATCAAAGGCTGCAGGAGGGGGGACCCTGCGGCCCCCCTTACAACTTTTGAAAAGCCCCGGGAGGTGGTGGTCCCCGGGGCTCCAAAATGGACCCCCAAATTTTAACAGTTAGTGCCCCGGGGAGGTGGTGGTCCCCAGGTATGTGGGGGGCTGGTGCGCCCCACAAAAGCTTTAATAAAATTAAAAACAGATCCCTGTGGGCCCCCGCTTTTAATTTTCAAATGCTCCTGGACCTGGCCTACGTGGGGGTTAAAAATAACAAAGCAAGAAAGCCCTCGCTTCATTTTTTTTATCTTTTCGTTTGGATCTGCGCAGCCAGCACGCATTCAGCAGTTTCTTTTATTTAATGCTTTTTTTGGCTCACATGACCTCTGCAACTCCCTCGCCTCCTACTTCCACAACAAGATCGCTGACATACACAACAGCTTCAGCGCACAGCCGACGCACCCCACGACCGCACCTGCACCACCCACAACCACCCTCCGCGCCTGGACCCCGATCAACACCGAAGAAACCCTACGCACGATGAACTCCATCCACTCCGGATCGCCAACCGACCCCTGCCCTCACCACGTCTTCAACAAGGCTGACGCTGTCATCGCGCCCCACCTGCGGGACATCATCAACACCTCCTTCGACACCGCTACCTTCCCGGAGAGCTGGAAGCACGCCGAACTCAGCGCTCTACTGAAGAAACCATCAGCAGGCCCCACCGAACTCAAAAACTACCGCCCCATCTCGCTCCTCCCGTTTCCGGCCAAAGTCATCGAGAAGACCGTCAACAAGCAGCTGGCCGCCTTCCTCGAGACCAACGGATCCCTCGACCTCTCGCAGTCTGGCTTCCGGGCCAACCACAGCACCGAGACCGCTCTCATTGCAGCCAGTGACGACATCCGAGCCCTGCTCGACAACGGGGAAACAGCGGTCCTCATCCTCCTGGACCTCTCCGCGGCATTCGACACTGTCTGCCTCCGCACCCTAATGCAGTGCCTCAGCAACGTCGGAATCCAAGAGAAGGCACTAGAATGGATCATCTCCTTCCTCGCCGGAAGGACACAGAGAGTCCGCTTCCCCCCGTTCAGATCAGAAGCCACCGAAGTCATCTGCGGCGTTCCTCAGGGCTCCTCGCTCAGCCCCACCCTCTTCAATGTCTACATGAGCCCCCTTGCGGCCATCACACGCCAACACACCCTCAACATCATCTCTTACGCCGATGACACCCAGCTGATCCTCTCCCTAACCAACGACCCCGCCACCGCCAGAGCCAACCTACACGAAGGGATGAAAGACGTAGCCGAGTGGATGATGAACAGCCGCCTGAAACTGAACTCAGACAAGACGGAAGTCCTCATCCTGGGATCTTCGCCCTCCGCCTGGGATGACTCCTGGTGGCCCCCTGCCCTGGGCAGCGCACCCAAACCAATAGACCACGCACGCAACCTGGGCTTCATCCTGGACTCCTCCCTCTCCATGACCAGACAAGTCAACGCCTTCTCCTCGTCATGCTTCAACATCCTGCGCATGCTACGTAAGATCTTCTGGTGGATCCCCACCGAGACCAGGAAGACGGTCACCCAGGCCCTCGTCACCAGCCGACTGGACTACGGCAACTCCCTCTACACCGGAACCACTGCCAAACTCCAGAAGAGACTCCAGCGAATCAAGAACGCCTCAGCAAGGCTCATCCTGGACATCCCCCGACACAGCCACATCTCCGGACACCTGAGAGACCTGCACTGGCTCCCGGTCAACAAGAGAATCACGTTCCTACTCCTCACCCACACACACAAAGCCCTACACAACCAAGGACCAAGATACCTCAACAACCGCCTCAACTTCTACACTCCCACACGCCAGCTTCGATCGACCAACCGCGCCCTCGCCGCCCTCCCCCACATCCTAAGAGCCACCACAGGAGGAAGGTCCTTCTCCTACCTGGCCGCCAAGACGTGGAACTCCCTCCCGACTCACCTCCGCCGGACCCAAGACCACCTCGCCTTCATTAAGCAGCTCAAGACCTGGCTGTTCGAGCAGTAGGGGACCCCTCTCCCCAAGCGCCTTGACACCCTCCGGGTGAGTAGCGCGCTAAATAAATGCTTTGATTGATTGATTGATTGGCTCTGGGGGTCCTTGTGGGACCCCCTGAGCAGGCAAAGAGGGTCAGGGTGTTTCTGCCTAGTACTCTTTTTTTTCTTGTCCCTTAGTTTACCTGTTTCCTCTGTCTCACTTCTACCGAGGCACAATGGCTGCCAACACTTCCTGGTTTGGGATGTTGACAGCCAATTAGAATAAAGATTGTGGTCGGGAGGATGCGTGAATCCACCGCGCCTCTATATATCAAAACTTTCTTTTTTTTATTTTCCCAGCAACTACTTAATGGATTTACACCATTTAAAGAGTTCTTTCTGAAACAAGGGCTACCTTTGTGTCAAATTTGGTGTAAATCCGTTCAGCAGTTCGAGCTGTAGCCGTGTCTAAAGTTTCCTATGGGAAATGCATTTTTTTACCTCTTTTATTTCATTTTCTCAGAAACTACTGAACGGATTTACACCATTTGACAAAAAGTGTTCTTTCTGAAGCAAGGGCTTTTTGACAAATTTGGTGTAATTCCATTCAGCAGTTTGGGCTGTAGCTGTGGCTAAAGTTTCCTATATGAATTAACATGGAGAAAACACATATTGGGACCCCCTTATTTTCTCGGCCCGCTTGTCGAATCACCCTGAAACTTTCAAGATAGGAGCTGACTGGAGGTCCCCAGTAGTTTTGACAATTTCATGAAGATTCGTCAACCGGCGCAAAAGTTTTGAATAGAAACACTGTCCTAACTATACCTACCTACTGGCGACCGCCAGTAGGTAATAGATATATATATTTATCTATATCTATATCTATACTACTATTATAAAGAGAGAACACAAACCTTTGAGCCAGGTAAACTACAAAAGTAATGCACCAATGACTACACCCAATACACCATTTGAAAGGGGGGATGTGGCAGAAGAACATAGGCTATAGATATGTACACCATATACATTAAAAAGCAAAAACGCCAAAAGTGGTAAAGTAGTCCCTTGGGGGCGTGGTCGTGGGCGTCTCAAACAACAAATGTGGGCGTTTACAGGGCCGTGCCAAGTGCAAATAACAAACATAGGCAAAGCAACTTCATAACACACTTACATATGCACACAGAGGGGAAATGTGCTTTCACTGAATTTAGAACGCACAATATACAGACATAGAGCAGAAATGCGCTTTCGATGAATTTCTAACAAACATTTGCAAATCCCAACACATACAGCGGAAATGCGCTTTTAATGAATTTAAATTCACACATGTAGCGCGGTAACACCAATATACAAAAACAGCAGAGGTGCGCGCTATAAGAAATATACACACATTTGTTGCAGTTACCCAGACAACATTGACGCCTTCGCATTAAAAACCGGGCGGGTCTTCCATCGACGAGGAGTGTCAAATGAAGCCACACAGGGGGCAGGATTAATCGCATACTACACCAATCACAACGCACTAAAGAAAATACACACACGACTTCGGCTTACCAAAAAAAAAGTCTTTAACCATTGGCCATTGACCAACGACGTCACAGGGGGGTAAACACGAACAAAAAAAGCCGACATTTCTTAACGGAGAAACGCAATCGACTGCGCATTCACAAGACTTTCCTCACACCTTGTGGACAATATAAAACACTTACAATAAGAGATACGAATAACGAAAATAACACAACTGCCCATAATCACTCGAGCACTGCCAGGACTTCACCACACAATTGACAAAACGTCTTTGAAGGGATACAAAAACGAACTCACGGAAAGAGCCTTCGAAAGAAAACAAAACATTAAACAGGTGGCACAACACTTTCCTCACATCTTGCGGACAACATAAAACGTGGAAAACAATACATACGAATTAAAAAAATAACACAAGTGGGCCAAATCAGTTGAACAGGGCCAGAACTTGCACAGACAACTCTTCTGCGGGGCGGGAGGGAGCCCTGAAACAGCCTTTTGCTCCCGGACAACGTCGGGATGGGCTGCTAGTATATATATATATATATACATATATATGTATGTATATATATATATATATATATATATATATATATAGAGAGAGAGAGAGAGAGAGAGAGAGAGAGAGAGAGAGAGAGAGAGAGAGAGAGAGAGAGAGAGAGAGAGAGAGAAAGAGAGAGAGAGAGAGAGAGAGAGAGAGAGAGAGAGAGAAAGTGAGAGAAAGAAAAAGAGAGAAAGTGGGAGAGAGAGAGAGAGCGAGAGAGAGAGAGAAAGTGAGAGAAAGAAAAAGAGAGAAAGTGGGAGACAGAGAGAGAGAGAGAGAGAGAGAGAGAGAGAGGGCTCACACACTTCCTTCTGCTAACAACCAATGGCCCATCTTTCCAAGCAATATTTACCATATTGCATTTGCAGGGAACTGAATATTTCTCCCATATGTTAGTCTCCAGTATTTTTTACACTTGTTAATGTTCTCCCAACCCCATCGTGACATAACCTTGGCACGTTTGAACATTTCATTGTAAAGCACCCTAATTTTATTTTATTTTTTTATATCTTTGTTTGAATTTTGTCAAACATACAGGTAACAGAAAATTATGAAAAGAAAAGGAAAACATATATAGTGTATGAGGCTAATGACCAATGTGGAGCGAGAAAAATTTCAACTTCTGGTATTAGGGCAGTAGTGAGCCATGACCAGTATTAGCTCTGTGCAACTGGTAAAGGAGAACGGAATGTTATTGTCGAGCAGCTCATCTAATGCAAGTACCATGATGGCTGCGCTTTCATGCCCATTGAGCTATCAAAGCACTTGCCTTGTCACAACCTAGCATCGTTGGTTAAGCACCCTAATACCGTTGAAGTCTAGGTGTGCTATGTACATTTAAAAATCGATAGAAGGGCCAACCTTGAACACAAATCTCGCTGCTCATGGCCAAAAGCCTTGGAGTACAGGTGCCCATGCCTGGGTCGTTGCAGGGGCTTTCTGAATGCCAGGCCCTGTGCCCAACTCCTTTGTCAAAGACCAACATCCATCCGCTGCTGCTGACAGCTAGAGGCTGTGTGCTGAGAGGCTGGCTGTCCACTGTGCGTGGTGCCTTCGACAGCAGGCCAGGTTCAGTGAGGGTTGCTTGATCATGGACGATACAAGGTAATGCCTGCTGCAAGGCCTGGCCCCGTAACCAACCACCACTTCTCACGCACTTTAGTTGTGTGCAGCAGTGGTCAGGCACCTGTAGCAAAGGGGGCCTCTCGTTTGTGGTGCTGATGACAGAGCCGTGTACCCAGCCAAAGGCCTATTTCTGCGCAGATTTCCCTTTTGCCACACCCCATGTCAATTCGGGTATGCATGGAGTTCGGACCAATGCAGTGGGATTCAGTGCCTTTGGTGGGTTGGATGCAGGGCCTGGTCGGGAGTGGATTGGAGGACCACCTGCTGCACCCAACCCCTTGTGGGCACAGTCAGTTTCATTGGTTAGCAAAAAGAGAAATGCATTACGCAATATAAATCATGGCTGAACATATTCAAACTATTAATCTTTTTTTATTTAGTTTATTACGCCCATAAATATGACTGTAGGCTCACATGTTTGTGGGGATTCGGCATCCCTCTTTGAAACCCATGGCCTCGTAGAAGCCCACAATCTTATATCAACGAAAAGCACAGTTACCAGTTGTGTAAACACATGTGATATTACTATAATAACGCTCCTATCTTATCATATTGGTGATTATAGTTATCATAAACTTAGAGGTTTTTTTCTAATTCTGTAAATTAACGTGCCCAGAAGCAGAAGCCTGGAAGATGAAAACAGGATCTTGCACCTTCAACGCCCCGTTTGAATGGGGTGGCCTAGAACCCTGATCACCCAAACGTCTATTTTAAGTCTTACGAGCTTACATCATTAAAAAAATGTTGTTTTCCAAATTCAAGCATAACTACTCATACTTAAGGGCAGATTTACAAGCCCCTTGTGCCACTTTTGCGTCACTTTTCCCATGATGAAAATTACGCAAAAGTGGAGCAAGAGCCTTGTAAATAAGCCCCTTAGGGGCAGATTTACAATAACTGGCGCATCCCCAGGGATGCCCAATTTATTGTGCGCCGCAGCTCCGCCATCCATAGTGCGCCGCATTTACAATGCAGCACAACATGGGGCAAAAATGGCACAGATGTGTCACGCATCTGTGCCGTAAAAGCGGCGCATATCTGGAGCTGCGTCGCAAGCGCGACGCAGCTCCAGCAAGGCTTGGGGGGCTCTATCTCCACAATGCTGCGTCAATCCTTACGCCTGCTTCAAGCAGGCGCAGGGTATTGATGCAGCATGGGCCCAAAAGTGACTGAGTGAAATCTTGTAGATTTCACTCAATCTACACTCAGCCACTTTTGGGAGGCGTTCCTGCGCCGGAACGCCCCCCTGCGATGGAATGCCTCCTTATGGCGCAGGGCTTTACAACGTGACGCATCTCCCAGATGCGTCACGTTGTAAATACCCCACAACATGGTGCATCTTTTGCGCCACCGCTGCGTCACAATAGCGATGCAACAGCGGCGTAAAAGAGGCGCAAGGGGCTTGTAAATCTGCCCCAGAATGTTTAGATGATTCCTGAGGTGAGATTCTCAGTAACGTTGTGCAATTGTATAAAACGGAGACTTCTTCCCGTTTACAGTCCTGAAGCCAACAAAGAGCAAGAAAAGTGTATAAGGCTAGTCAGCGAATGCAGCTCAAGAAACATTACTCTGGTTAACTGGAAGCTCCACTCCAGTAAGGATATTCATCCGTTTTTTCCCTCTTCCTTTTTTGCACCCAAAGTGGACATTTTCCACTTTCCGTTTAGCAAAAAATGTTTTTAAAAGTAACAAAAAGATAAAACAGCAAAAACATTTTGGAGCCCCCATTTATTGTGAAAAATATAACTATTTTAACAAACATTACAGCATTTAATATCGGTAATAAATTAAATTTTTAGTATTCGCGTACAAATAAAGTCAAAGTGTAATAGGTAACAATGAATTTTAGTTGTATACCCCTGCTGCAGCCCAGGTTCATGCGGCCAATTAACCAGTGAGTGGAGTATAGGGCCTGCTCAATGTCTTGTACGTGTATTTCTTTATTGATTTTCCCAATAATAAAAAGATTACAAGATTGCTGCATACCATTTCCCATTACCTCCCCCTATTCTCATGAGTGGGCACTCATACTTCCATTAGTGGACATATCAAGTCACATGTCTATGCAAAGCCCCTACACTTAACCCATCAGATAGTAAACTGCCACCATACACTTTCGCTGTGTATAGCATGGGTTGGTCACATGACTCGGCTCAGCTGGTCACCTGTGGACGTTTGGCAGCTGGCGTAGCCTAAGCTAGACTCCTAGGGCCTTATTTATGAAGGCCTTGCGTCAGTTTTGTGACGAACCAGCGGTGTCAAAAATGCGCCTCGTTGAGCCATATTTAAAAAGTGACGCATCTAGGTAGATGCGTCACTTTTTAAACCCCTGCACCACATTATACCTGCGTCAGGTATAATGTATGCAGAGCAGAGGGGGCGTTCCCCCGCAAAAAGCCTCATAATAGTGACGCAGTGCAATCTATGAGATTTCACTGCGTCACTTTTAGGACGCTGTTGCGTCAAAATCTTGCGCCTGCCTCACAGCAGCCGACAAAACTGATGCAAGCCCTTTCACATGGGGCTTTCCCCATGTGAAAGGACGCATTGCTAGAGTTGCGTCACTTTTGTGACACACTCCAGCAATGCGTCACTTTTGCGCTTACAGATACGTCAGAAATACTGACGTATCTGTAACTCCTTGCGACATGACGCGTCATACATTAAATATGACGCATCAGGAATGTCGTAAGGAGTGCGCAGTGAAAAGTGACGCATCGCTGCGTGAAAACTTTTCATAAATGAGGCCCCATGGTTCCCCCCACTACGCATAGCCTGGCGTGACCATGCACATTAAGAGTGTGACCCCGAGTAAGGTGCCAAACTGGTGGCAACGCACATCTTTGCACCAACCTGCACACAGAAAACAATAGGCCACTTTTTATACAATCCAGCACTTTTTTCAGCTCGCTGTTAATGGGTCACTTATGCACTCGTAGGGCGCCCACCAAACACATTTCAGGCACTTTAAGCTCTGTAAACATTTAGCACATCGACTATATACTGTGTACAGCCAAACACATGCTTCCCATTTCATTGTTTGACACGCAGATTGTCACTGGCAGGTAGAAAGTAGAAATATGGAACAAAAGTACTACAGTTGCTCTCAGATTGAAAAATTCGGGGTTAATGACAAGTCCAATGTCCTTGTTCTTTCACTTGCAGGTGAGAATGTCTCTGATCCATGTTCGCGATGTTAACTTTTCTGCCTTCCCCTTCTCACCTCAGCATTACTGACTTTGATAGATTAGTTCTTACAGCTCTTATCACTATTAATTATTTCTCAAAACCTTAGCAAATGTAAATTATGTGACCCCTTTCTAAAAAAAGCTAATTGCATTTGTGGCCTTTTTAGAGTAAGGAAAATTCTCTGATTTCCTTTTTCTTCCTCAGAAAGCGGTAAGGAATTGGATTTAAGGATTAATGCTGTCAACGACCATATTCACAATAGTTAACTTTTTCTCTGGAAGTCAAGCGGGCTTCTTATAGCCATTTTCTTTTATGCATAAGGGCTCAGGACTCTATCACTTAAAGTGAACATTGGTAGTACTAACTCAGGGCATGGTTTCTGTCTTTGTTTTGAGCTGACTGGTGTCTTAAATTGTTGAGGAGCTTGATTAGCGATATTTTACCGTTTTATATAGTTGTAAAGTGTTGTTTATTAGTGGAACTTTAAAAGAATGTGCTGGTTTTGCCTGGACATTTTTGCAGCATTTGTTGTCATCTATAAGGTAGTTGAAAACCACAACAGATCATACACAACACAATAATATACTGCAAAATAACAATGCAACAAAAACATAGTAACGCACAGCACAACAAAATAGGAAAAGTAGAACGAAGTGCAATAACTACACTCAAACACACAAAGAAATAAAGCAGCACACAAATAAAAGGTCACAGAAAAATAATAAAGCCCAGTGCCACTACAATTCAACAAATACACATATGTTTTCTCGTCACACATTACCTGTACGACAAGTCTGCTTTTATCATACAGTGATAAAAGTTGTTAGCACCAAGCTCTTCCTTATCACAGAAGATATGTAATAGTGCCTGTCAAAAGTGTTTTGTGATCCAGCTCTTAGTTTTTGCAAATGGCAGTATTTCTAACACAAGAGGATGGATATTTTGTACAATGCTACAATACAATGGGGCATATTCTCAAACCCCCATCGCCACGGGAATGTCACTTTTTTTGACGTTCCCGTGGTGAAAGGGCCAGCGCCCTATTCTCAAGGCAGCGTTAACCCACTTAACGTGGCTTTAAGCCACATTAAGTGGCTTAATGCTGCCTTGAGAATAGGGCCCCTTTCACGCTAAACTTAGCATGAAAGGGGGCGTGCAGTGAGCGTTACGGTGGACATACCACTGCAACACCCACAGAATTCGGCGCTGCCACTATTATCAAGGGTGGCGATAATAGGCGTCAGCACCGAACTTAATACCACAAAAATCCTGGTCTTAAGGTGGCGAAACGAGGAGAAATGCTTAATTTCTCTTCTGTTTTGCTATTTCCATGCGTGCTGCCTTGTGCAACACACATGGAAACAGCAAAATACCATTGTTTGTTTATGTACAGGAAGGTGTCCCTTCCTGTACATAAACAAACTGTTGTAACTTCAGTTAATATGCTAACCCCATTCTTGGTTCCTTCCTTTTCCCCCCTCCTCCTTATTACATGATGGTACAGTCCCCTGGACAGCCGGCGCTCGCTATGGAATGTTGACATAGCGACACGGATTCCAGGTTGACAAGCTGACGGCATTTGGTTGTGTTTACTTCAGCAATAAAGAACCCAGCAAATACTATTGGTGTCTCGCTTTACTACATTTCGTGAATGAATGAATGAAACCTTATTTATATTGCGCAGCTATGCCCAGTGGGCGTCAAGGCGCCTAGTCCAAATAACGACTGTGAGCAGATAGAAACAGAGCCTACTGGTATGCATTGATAAAGAGCCAGGTTTTCAATGACTTCCTAAAGAGGTCAAGGGAGGGCAATATTTTGATTTCCAGGGGGAGTGAATTCCACATCAGAGGAGCCAGTATAAAAAAAGCTTTGCTCCCCCATCTAGCCTTCTTGGCTCTGGGAATAACCAGTTGATTAAGCTCACTGGATCGGAGACATCTACTCGGAACGTATCTAGAGAGTAGTGATCCAAGGGCATCAGCCGGACCTGCAGTTAAAGCCTTATATGTAAGGCAGAGGAGTTTAAAAGTGATCCTTGAGGGGATGGGGAGCCAGTGAAGGTTCTTCCTCGCTGCGGTCATAGAGGCCAGCCAGGGCAGAGCGAGAGCAAACCGCGCTGCCGCGTTTTGTATGACCTGCAAGCGCTGGAGCAGACCCTTGTTGGCCCCGGCGTACACTGAGTTGCAGTAATCAAGCCTTGAGCCAACAAGGGCGATCACCACCTGTTTCCGTGCCTGTGGGGACAGGTAGTGAACGATTCTTTTCAGGGTCTTGATGACTCCCCAACAGGTAGCCACCGTTCTGTTGACCTGGAGCTCCATGGAGAGCTGGGTGTCAAAGATGACGCCTAGGTTCCTGGCAGATTGTGTTGGTGTTGGGCAGCTACCTAAAGAAGGAGGCCACCAATCATCTGACCATATGCCCTGGTCCTTGCCAAAGACCAGGACCTCTGTCTTGTCCCCGTTCAACTTTAGGGAGTTGGCAATCATCCACTCTGCAACAAGTTGCATGCAGGCTCTAAAGTTAGAAGCGGTTTCACCCACAGAGTGAGTCAGGGATACCATAATCTGCGTGTCGTCGGCATACGACACTACCTCCATCCCCTGAGATCTTACTAGTCTTGCAAGTGGGGCCACGTAGATGTTAAACAGGGTCGGACTCAATGCCGACCCCTGTGGCACCCCACATTGCAAAGACTTAGCAGGGGAGAGGTATTCACCTAGCATGACGCACTGCTCTCGTTGTTGAAGAAAGGAGCTCAGGAGACTGAGTGCCGGTCCTTCTACCCCTGCCTCCCTTAACCTAGTTGTTAAAGTAAGGGGAGACAGGGTGTCGAATGCTGCTGAAAGATCTAGCAGCACCAGTACGGTGGTTAGACCCAAATCCACTTTTCTGCGGATGTTATCCATGACTTTCGTCAGAGCAGACTCCGTTCTATGCAGCTTTCTGAAGCCATGTTGGGACCCGTCCAAGAAACCAGAGGTATCGAGGAAGTTTGAAAGATGGAAATTCAAATGGGTCTCCAACATCTTAGCCGGGGCCGGCAGAAGAGAGATGGGTCTAAAGTTCTTCAGTACTCCAGGGTCCAAGGTGGTCTTTTTCAGCAGCGGCTTTACAATGGCTTTCTTCCAAAGTGACGGGAAGATGCCCTGCTCCAATGCTCCATTCATGACTTCCAGCATCGAAGGAAGAATAATCTCTCTGCAGTTCTTCAGTACTTTCAGAGGAACTGGATCAAGTGGAGATGACGATTTAGTTCTGTCCAACAGGCTATTAAGATCCTCTAGCGAAAGGGCAGGGAAATGATCAAGGGAGTGAGAGGATTCTGTAGTCCAGGCTTCCAGACGTGTAATTTGGGAGAAGTCCTCAGCATTAAGCGAGTTCCCCTGCGACTTTAGAGCTATGTAGATATCATCTATCTTTTTGTAGAAAAAGTCTGATATATCATTGCATAGCTCCTGGGAAGCGACTACAGGATCGGGGACCTGGAGAGAGCACAGAGAGTCCACTATTTTTTTTTTTTTTTTTTTTTTGGAAAACCTTTATTTATAGGAAAAAAGTACACCGCTATTCAGCCATACATCCCGGAGGCCAGGCAGCATTAAGGCAATAGGATAGGTCATGTACCATATCGGAAGCAGGAGCAATCAGGTTTAATTTTAAAATAACATCAAAGCTGAAACTAATAAACCATAAGATAAAAGGGGGCCAGAAGGCCAAGAAAAAGAAGTGTGCAAGAGGCACAGGAGAAAAAGAAGGGAAGAGAGGGTAGGCTGAGGACAATACAGATTCAGCGGACTTGCGTGGCGGCAGGAGGTCGGGGGCTGCACACCCAAGGTAACACACTGACAATGACAACAATGAGGCATGTGGGAAGTAGTACCGCAGGATATACAATCTGGAGCCACAGGCAGGGGGCGCTACGGGGAAAGCTGGATCTCGGGATCAAGTTCAACGGGGGGGTCGCAAATATCACCTCTATGAGTGTTCCAGGCACCCCAAACAGATCTCCACATTTTAGGTTTACCCCTGGCTACATACACCGTCTTTTCACGCAGCATGCACCAGTCCATGTTAGTTTCCCATAAGCTGAGCGAGGGAGGGGCAGGCACACCCCATTTCTGGGCGATGTCTCTCTTAGCCACCATATTGCCCAGGGTGACCCAGCGGGTCTGTGCGACATTGTAGTCGGTCGGGCCCCAGATGTTAAGGAGGCATCTCCGGGCCTCTGCCGGCAGGGCCACACCAGTCACTTCTTCCATAACCTCATGCACACGTTTCCAATAACGGGCCACATCCGGACACTCCCATATGATGTGCAGGAAGGTCCCAAGCATACCACACCCCCGCCGGCACATGCCGTCCATAGAAAGCCCCATACGTAGAAGTCTTGAGCCGGTGACATACACTCTGTGCAGTATCTTCAGCTGCACCAGACGGAGCCGTGCAGATATGGCCACCTCCCTAGGGGAGGAGATCGCCGATTGCCACTCCTCGTCATCCACCTCTATACCGTCATGCACCCACAGCTCTCTCAGTCGCACCAGCAAGTCCACTCGTACATTAATAAGTTTTTTATACGTTAGGGAGATAGCGCTGTCCGGCATATGGCCGTCCAGCACCCGATCCTCCAGGGGGGATGATTCAGGGATAGGCACCCCTTCCACTACATAGGGAGAGAGGGCATGACTAAGCTGGGCGTGTCGGAAGAATTCCGTCGCCGCCAGTTGGTGTTCAGACTGCAGCACTTCAAACGACTTGACCCGTCCTCTGGCCACCATGTCCCCCACCTTGGAAATCCCGATGGTGTCCCACCTGTCGAAGCCCTTAGTATGCCACAGCTTCCCCAGTATATCCGAATCAAACAGCGGGGTGGCCATAGTAACCTTATTATGCCAGCCCAGAGTTTTAGTAATTGTGCGCCATATACGCACCATCGTCATAGTGGGACCCGTCAGTTTCCGATCCAGAGATCCGGAGTACAACGCTCTATAATAATTCCCATCTCCCATTAGCCACCGATCCATAGCATAGCCCGGGTTGACCGCCGGGCCGTAGAGGCCATGATTGATTGCCGCCAGCTGGGACGCCCAATAGTAGCGCCTCACGTCAGGTAGGGCAATGCCCCCGTCATAACTTGGTATAGTCAACTTAGCCAACGAGATTCTCGGCCTACCATCCCACAGCAACGCCCGCTGCAGTGATTCGATATCAGTAAAGTATTTCGCCGGTACGGGATCCTGTGTATTCTGCAGGGCATATAAGAAGCGAAGCAGCGCCATCATCTTAAAAAGCGCGGCTCTACCCATCAGGGAGATCGGCAACTTCTTCCAGCCTTCGACGTCCCGGCGCAATCGCTCCAATGGCGGGAGGAGGTTGTGCGAGTACCGGGCTCTGGAGTCCCGCGACACGTAGATGCCCAAGTACCGAAAGCCCTGCTGGGCCACCTGAATTGAGCACCCACGGGGGAGGCGCGGCGTGTCTCCGGACAGTACGTACAACGAGGATTTAGACCAATTGATCGCCAGGCCCGAGTGGGTCCCGAAGGTCCGCAAGAGTTCAAAGGCCATTATGAGCGAGTGGCATGGAGAGGAGAGGTACAGAAGGATGTCGTCCGCATAGAGCGATATCCGGTCCTCGAAACCCGGGGACCACGGTATCCCAGAGATATCGGGGTGCGTTCTAATCCAGGCCGCCAGTGGCTCAAGCGCTAAGGCAAATAGGAGCGGGGAAAGCGGGCAGCCTTGCCTAGTGCCCCTGTGCAGCGCAAAGGAGGCAGACAACCGACCATTGACCGTCACATTGGCCATTGGAGCGGAGTACAGCAGCCGGACCCAGCCGATGAAAGCGGGGCCAAACCCCAACTTGGCCAGAACTGCCCACAGGTAGTTCCACTCCAACGAGTCAAATGCCATAGTGGCGTCGAGGGAGGCGAGGACAGCGGGTTCTCGGAGCAGATGGACACGCGCCATTACTGCGTGAAGCCGTCTCAGATTGAGCGCCGTATTCCGATGCGGGATGAAACCGGACTGGTCCGGGTGTACCAGGTCCGAGATCACTCCCACCAACCGATTAGCCAATAGTTTGGCCAGAATTTTGGGTTCGGCGTTTAAGAGGGAGATAGGTCGGTAGGATCGACAAAGATCGCGAGGCTTCCCCTCCTTATGTATCACCACAATGGTGGCCAGCCGCTGGTCGGGGGGGAGTTCTCCCACCTCGCGGGCCTCAAAGAACATGTTTAACAGAGGTGTCGCAAGTGCGTCGGCCCTGAGTTTGTAGAGCTCAACCGGGATGCCGTTTGGCCCCGGCGCTTTGCCCGAGCGTAATGATTTAATAGCCAAGGCCGTCTCATCCACCGTCAGGTCCCTATCCATATCGTCGCGCTCGAGGTCCGAGAGGCAGGGAAGCTCAATGTCCTCCAGGAAGGATGCCGACGCAGACTCCGGGAGAGGGTCCGCCGAGGCGTAAACCTCCCCAAAGTAGTCCGCGAAGGACCCAACTATAGCCGCCGGGTCCGTGAGGGACAGGCCCTCCGCACTGGTCAGCTCCGGGACCACCCGAGACGCGAGTTCCCTTCTATCTAGCCACGCCAGGAGCTTGCCAGCCTTGTCACCCGCGTCATAAATTCTGCCTTGCTGTTCCCTGCTCAGGGCTTTCGCCGCGTCAGTGGCGGTCGCCCGAAGCTCAGACTGTTTGAGGGAGAGAGCGTGGAGTAGCTCGGGAGACGGGCCCAGCTCCAGCTGGGAGTTTAGTGCAGCAATGTCAGATTCCAATCGAACTACGTCCTCGTCCCGCCGCCGGCGGACCTCCGCAATCAGGGAGAAGGCCTCGCCGCGAAGCACAGTTTTGAAGGCCTCCCAAAGGGAAACAGACGAGGCAACCGATCCTGTATTCTCGACGAAGTACCGATCCATAGCTTTAGCCAGGAGCGTCCTGGTCTTCGGGTCGCGAAAATACCAAGGGTTGATGGGAGCCACCCGCGAGGACACGGGGGTTCGAAAGTCAAAGGAGACCCAAACCGGGGAGTGATCCGAAATGCCCCTAGCCAGGAGACGCGCAGTGGACACGGACTGCGCCTGGGCAGCCGAAGTGAGGACGTAATCCAGTCTAGAAAGGCTACCATGGGCGCCGGAGAGGAACGTGTACTGTCTCTGGGAGGGGTGCAACAGACGCCAGCAGTCAACCATCCCCATGGAATCTAAGAAGTCAGACAGCCGGGACTGGGAAGGACGCAGATCTCTGGATGGGAAGCGGTCCAGGTCCCCGGAAATGACAGAATTAAAGTCACCACCCACAAGCAGCAGCCCCTCAGGGAGACCCAAAATGGCGCCAGCTAGATCCCTGAAAGTAGTCTCTTGTAGCCCCGGGGGAACATAAACCGAAACTAAAACTAGCGTGCGGCCCTCCCATTTGCCCACCACAGCAACATATCTGCCCCTCTCATCCGCAAGCACCGACTCCACCTCCAGCGGGAGGGACATGCGCACCATGATGCCCACCCCTCGTGATCCCGAAGAGAACCCTGAGTGTGCCACCATTTTGAAACCACGTCTGGTCAGAGCTTTACAAGTGTGCCCCACTAGGTGGGTCTCCTGCAGGAAAACCACATCTGGTGAACAACGTTTGAGCATTTGCAACACCACACCCCTTTTAATACGGTCCCCCAACCCGTTTACATTCCAGCCTAACAAGTTAAGAGTTCTACCCCCCATCATCAGGGACGTTCCGCCCCCTTCCCCCCACCCATGCCCGCAATGGCGCCCACAGCAATAACATAGTAGTACAATAAGACCTCAGCCAGGACAAAGAATAAGACAAGAAAAGAAGTAGAAAAAACACACCCCAACTACCCACCACCCTGCACCCCTGCATAAGACTAAAATCCACCCCAACTAGCAGTGTGCCTGTCGCCCCTTAACTAACCTACAAAAAGCCCACAGAGGAGAAAGGAGACATCCTATCACCCCCCGTCATCCCCCATATTATTGACAAAACGAGTCAAACCATAGCAGCAGTGTCTGAAGTGAAAGTCCCATACGGCTATCCAGCTCACAGAACGTCAAACAACAAATATTCATTCCTGCGCTTCCGCGCCCCCGGTGGAATCCTCCGTCTGGTCAGCCGGTTCGCGTCGCTCCTGTGGCAGGGTATCCAGCCAGTGCCACACCTCGTCTGGATAGTCAAAAAACAAAGTCCGGTGGTCCCGCTCGATGCGGAGCTTGGCAGGGTAGAGCATGGAGTACCGCAGGCCCATTTCTCTCAGTCTTCGTTTCACCCCGGTAAAGCTCTGACGCTGTTTTTGTACCGCCTGGGTGAAATCCGGAAAAAAGTTCACGTCTGAGTTCTGGAATCGCAAAGGACCCGCGGCTCTCGACGCCTGCAGGATAGCGTCTCTGTCCCTGAAGTTAAAGAGCCGTGCGATGATAGGGCGAGGGAAAGTGCCAGACTTGGGTGGTCCCCCCGGTATCCTGTGTGCCCGTTCCACCGAGAAGAACTTACTCAGGCCCCCCGGCGCTAAGTTCTTAAGCACCAGCTCCTCCACGAAAAGTTCAGCCGAGTCCTCCTCGGCCTTCTCCGGTACCCCAGTAATGCGGACGTTCTGGCGCCGCGCACGGCCTTCGAACTCGTCCAGTCGGCGCGCCAGCATTCCGTTCGCCAATTTCAGGCCACGTACCTCCGTCTGGATATCGGACACATCAGTGACCAGGCTAGTCGTCTTGAGATCCAACGACTTCACCCGGTCATTGGTTTTCCCGAGGTCCGTCCTGATGAGGTTCATGTCGATCTTCAGGGAGTCGACCTTACTGGACAGTTCCTCCCGGAGTGCATGCATCTCCGTCTGCACTCCCGTGATCGCACCCAGAACGTCCCGAAGCGTTATGGCAGAATCGTCCGGTGATCCATCCCGTTTCGAGTCAGTAGTGCAGCCCGCCTGCGCCGGCGAGCTTCTTGACTGGGAAAAGCGTTCCGGGATAGTAGACTGGGACTGGGACGGTTTTTTGGTGACCCACTGGGACTTGCCTCTGTCCAGGTCTCCTTTGCCCGCCATGTTGGTACCTCGGGTCAGACGGCCAGCAGGGGTAAGAATCCTCTTGGTAGGCGCGCCACACACACGATGATAAAACCAGGGTCCGGTACGTTGGCCGAGTAGCGGGGCATGCAGATATCAGAGTTGCTCCCCGGTGGAACTAAGCTCAGACAAAGAAGCGCCCGTGCGGAAGCACCGCTGTACCCCTCAATGATGTGCAATGACACGGGAGGAGCCTCCGGGCCTCGTCGAGCTAACTAAGTCCAGGAATGTCCGATTTTCATTCCGAAAGCGGGCGCCGCATCAGGACCCACTCAGCAGTCGATTCCCACCATCGTGGGACAGGATAGATAGCAGGATTATTACGGAGGACCGGGAGGTCTTCGGAGCTCCGAGCTCACGCGGCCATCTTGATCGCCGGCGAAGCTCCTCCTCCGAGTCCACTATTTTAAAGAGCTCTTTGGAAGATGTTAAGGAACAGGTTAGATTGGAAAAGTAGTCCTGTTTCTCCTTAATGACTCTCTTTTTGTACTCTCGTAGTAGGCTCTTATAGCCTTCTCTATCCTTGAGATCCCAGGATTTACGCCACCTGCGTTCCTTCTGTCTGCAAGATTGTCTAAGAAGCCTCAGATCGACGGAAAACCAGGGGGCAGTTGGCTTCTGTCTAGCTGCAGGTTTCAGGGAAGGGGGGGCTAGTTCGTCGGCGGCTCTGGTGATGGCATCAGCGAGTTCTTGGGCCGACTCATCCACCTTCCGCTGAGTTGAAATATGGGCGTTGAGAATAAAAGGGGCCACAGCCTCCGAAGTGAAATTTTTGAAGCTCCTTTTGAATTGTTTTTTACCAGAGCCCGCAATGACAACGGGGCAGGGAATGTCTAAAAACAGCGGGACTGCTAAGTGGTCAGACCAGGTAATCGGGACCGGGGTACCAACACCTAATCTGGGGTCGTTGGAAAAGATCCCGTCAAGGATATGCCCCGCCTTATGAGTCGGGAGGAGAACTCGTTGGACAAAGTCACATGCCTCCAGAGAGTTGAGCAGGGAGCAGGTCTCTTTCGAAGTAAAATCCTCTAAGTGAAAATTAATGTCGCCCAGAATAGTGAGATGGGGTCTACCAAAATAAGGTTCCAAAATTCTAAAAAGTTCTGAGCAAAAGTTAGCTCTAGACCCAGGGGGCCTATAAAGTAGTATGCCAGAAAAGGAGCTCACCGGGGTATGCACAATACAGAAGTAAAGCGCCTCAAAAGGATCCGTAGAGACCGATAAGGGTTTTATGGTACATGTGAGAGTAGATTTAAAAAGAATGGCAATTCCACCCCCTCTACAGCGTTCTCTGTCTAACCTTAAAAAGGTATATCCTTCAGGTATGGCCAAAAGCAGATCATGGCCAGAGGACTCGGTAGCCCACGTTTCTGTAACAAAGATCCAATCAGGATTCCTTGAACTAACAAAATCGTGAAATTCAATCCCATGTTTGATCAATGAGCGCGCATTGATCAAAAATCCATGTTTGGATTGGGAGGTATGACTGGCCGGCAAAGAAGAGATAGAATGACTGCGGTCCTGAGTAGGACCGGCAAAAGGAACGTTACAAGAGGGACACAAGTGGGCGCGACACAATACCTCGGGTCTAAGCTGATGATGGCAGCAGAACGCCGGGGGTCTAAGGGATAGAAGGGTGGCATATAGATCCCCCCGGGAGGAAGGCGCGTAAACGCCAGGAGACCCAGGGTCCAGCCCGTCCTGCAGCGCGTCCTCAGCGCGGACGGGCGCAGACGGGCTGAACTCTGGCGTAACTCCGGCGTCAATCCGGCGTCCCCGCAGCGCGTGACCGCTGCGCGTCAGCATGACTGGCTTAAATACACGCCTAGCGTCCTTCTGACGACTAGAGCGTCAAGCCTACCTGATCGCGCCGAAAAGCGGCACCGAGTACTTTCAAAATGGCGCTCCTGAAGTGCAATTACGCGATGATGCGGACCCGCCCAACAGCGGTGTGGTTCCCGTAAGTTAGAGTGCAGGTAAGGGCCAGGCAAGTTTTAAAAACAGGGGAAAATGCACAGAAACCAAATAAAATGAAAAACGAGGTAGTTTAAAAATACACAGCAGCTCTGGTCCTACAGCGCGCACAGCGCATGTAACAGTCGAGAGATCAGCTGACAACGACGAGGCGACGAGGAGGCGGAAACGGAGCCAGGGACAGTTAATGCCGTTTCCCTGGGTTGATTTAGTGCTTGTCAACGAGAGCAGAAAAAGAAAAGAAGAAAAATAACGAAGCCTGTGAAGAAGAGTAGAGAACGGAGCGTGTATCGATGCTATAGGTCGTCAAGCGATCAAAGAATTTCAAGTAAGACATTACAGCAATTTAAGGCAAACTGAGTTGAAAGACTTTAATTGGTGAAAACACCTGGTGTGTGTGGGTGCCTCACTCGGGTGCCAGGTCAGGCATCGAGTTGTCTGCATGACGCGTATTTGAAATAGGAGCGGAGTTCACTTCAAGGTGCTGGTGTGTAACTGACACGCTCGTGAGCCGGGCTTGGCTCAAGTGACGAACTGTGGGGGAGAGGTGTGCTGAGAATCGTGTCTTTGGCATTGAAGCGGCGATTTATCACCAGCTGTGGTAGTGAATAAAGGTGGTCTGCGGAACGGATCTCTCGCCTGACTGCTGCGCGGCGCCCTGATCTTTCCTCTCAGCATAATCCCCCTGCGCAGCCATCGACGCGCTGAACGAATGTTGCTGTTTACAATTGAAGCATTAGGAGCGTGCGAGTAATGGCCCGCAGACTAACGTTGCTGCGAGTCAGCGCGCTCACCGGCAGTCCGTCTGAAGGACATTCTTGAGATTCTTGGAATTGTCGTCTGGTTCCCGCTGCAGCGTTGTTGTGGAGCAGAGACGAGTTAGGAGAGGGTTTGCTGTCCTGCGCTGGGCAAGCTCTGAGTCTTCAGCTCCATTTGGGACACGGCTCCGTCCTGACAGAAACAATGGTTGAGGGGAAGCTTCTTCACAGGAAGTTCCCGCCTGTTTAGTGGAAGGAAAGCGTTTCCATTGGACACAATCGACGACCTGTGGAAGCAGAAAGGGGACTGCATAAACCCTTTATGTGTATTATAATTCTTCAAGTATAACATGTCTTACGTGGCAAGGGAGCAAAAGTGAAGTACATAGGTTAGTGTATGTGAAAATCTATCAGTTTTAAAACACAGCAGCAAGGTGCAGTAAGTTAACCTCCTTTGTAATTTTTCCATTAGAGAAAGTTAGAACCACAAGGATTTCTAGTATTTTATGGCAATGGCAGGTGCAGGAATGAGTCAACCCCCACCCTTCCTTAATGAGCTAGGGAAACCAGTCATTCCTTGGAGAAGGTGGGAAGGCATATTCAAGTCATATTTAATAGCCATTGGGGGTAGTAACTATACAAATATACGCAAACAACATATATTGCTGCACAATTTAGGCACTCATGGGAAGAAGGTATATGAAGACATAACTGGGAGATTGCTGGAGGATGAGCAAGACGAAGTGGAAGAAGGTGTCAATGTCTATGAAAGCACGCTGAGGGAATTAGCGTCTCATTTTAAGGAGAAAATAAATGTGGTGATGGAAAGGCATAAGTTTTTCAAGAGGGTTCAGAAGAGGGAGGAGAAAGTGAGCAATTATATAGCGGTATTGAGAGGCTTATCGGCCACATGTGAGTTTGGTCAACTCACAGACTCATTGATCAGAGACCAGCTGGTGAGATGCACCAACGACACTAAGACACAAGAAGAATTACTTACTAAGAACCCTAATCTTGAGGAAGCAATAAACATAGCTAAGGGTCTAGAGCACACGGCACGTTGCATGAGGGAAATGAAAGCACAGGAGGGGACAAACAGAGAGAGAGCTGAAAGCAAATCCAGCACAGAGAGTGAAACTGTCTGCAAAGTAGGGGACAAGAGCAAAGAGGTTATTCGTAGCAAGATCAGTGCTATGGTGTGTTATAAATGTGGTAGCCCCAATCACTTGGCTAATAACTGGAAGTGTCCAGCAAGGAATGTACAGTGTAGAAAGTGCAACAGGTGGGGGCATTTTTCCAAAGTTTGTAAAGCTCCTGGAAAAACAGTGCATGTTATTGAAGAGTCAACCCAAGATGGGGAAGGGGAAAAGTCCTACATTTTTCAGGTGGGAGATGAGGAAGATAACAATGATGATGTTTACCCCAAATGTGATGTTCTACTTGATGGAGTGATGTTTAGTATGTATGCTGATTCGTGCTCCCCATACACTTTGGTAGACAAGAAGGTGTTTGAAGACAAATTTGCAAATCATCCTGTAAGATTACTGGCACCAGATATCAGTCCCAAGGGATATAACAATAGGACAATCTCACTAGAGGGCATGGTGACCATGAGGATCTCATTTAAGGATAGACACACAGTAGGAAAGGTGTATGTGTCCACGAGTGGCCCGACCCTGTTGAGCTGGAAACATCAGAAGCAGTTGGGGATCACTCTCGATCCAAATAACAAAGAGCAGGTGTTGTTAGTTGACCCAGAAGGAATTTCAGAGGATCTCACCAAAGAGTTCAAGGATGTGTTCAGTGACAGATTGGGTGTATTTAAAAACTACATGCACAAGATTGTGCTAAAGGAGGGGGCGGTACCAGTGGTACACAAGACAAGGTCCATACCTTTGCGCATGAGAGAGCCCCTCCAACAGGAACTTCAGAGGTTAGTCAGGGAAGGAGTCATCAAAGAAATTGAGAGCTCAGCCTGGTTGGCCCCGATTGTCATCATGGCCAAAGATAAAGGGAACAGTATAAGACTCTGTGTGGACCTGAGGGATTTGAATGCGAACATTCTGGTGGACAGATTTCCTCTTCCCAGAATAGGGGAAATGCTAAGCACAATCAGGGGGGCCAAGTATTTCAGTGTGCTGGACCTATCCTCTGCTTATTATCAAATCAAGCTCCACCCGGATTCCCAAATACTAACGGCATTCACCACCCCGTTTGGCAATTTCAAGTTCCAGAGAATGCCATTTGGCTTGGCATCGGCGGCTGCGGCTTTTCAAAGAGTCATGCAACATGTGTTAAAAGACTGTAAGAACACGATCTGTTTCCAAGATGATATATTGATCTTTGGAGGGTGGGAAGAAGAACACAATGAAATGGCTAAAAAAGTATTGGAAAAGTTGAAGGATGTAGGCTTTACCACCAAACCATCAAAATGCAAATTAGGAGTAAGTTCAGTGGACTACCTTGGGCACACGCTATCCGAAGACGGCATCAAGCCAAAGCATGACTTAGTGAAGGCGGTGGAAGATGCACCCACACCTAAGAGTAAAGAAGACATACTCTCATTCCTAGGTCTTGCGGAATATATGGCCAAGTTCATTAAGGATTTTGCGATGGTGTTGCAGCCACTAAGAGACTTGATAAAAAAGGACAGTGTCTTTGAATGGGGAAAGGAACAAGAAATGTCCATGAAGTACATAAAGAAAGCGATTATGGAAGCCCCATACATAGGGAAGTTCGACCCAAATGCTGCAACAATCATCTCCACGGATGCCAGCAACAGAGGTGTTGGGGCAACGCTGGCGCAGAGAGAAGGTAACAAGATCAACGTGATAGCCTTCGCATCAAGAACCCTCACAGTGTCGGAAAAAAATTACTCTACCATAGAGAAAGAGGCTCTAGCGGTATATTGGGCAATTCGTCACTACAAGTTCTTCATCTGGGGAATACCATTTGAGGTACAGACTGACCATAAACCTCTGGTCTCACTTTTCACCAAGAAGGACATGGAAAGCATGACGCCCCGGATAGCTAAATGGGCAGTGGGTTTGCAAGCCTACAACTTCAGAGTGTCTTATATTCCGGGACAACAAAATAGAGTTGCTGATTTCCTTTCAAGAGCACCCGCAGATGGAGAAGGGGTGGAAGAAAGGGAGAGTAGTTCTATTCTGGAGGTGCGCTTAGCAGCAGTGGAAAGGGTTTCATGGGAAACCCAGATGGAAAGTGATGAGGTAATGAAGAAGGTGAAGAGGCATATACTCACTGGATGGCCCAAGAAATGCAAGGACATGGAGACAGAGATCCAGCCATATTGGAACGTGAGGGAGGATCTATCAGTGGAAGGTGATTTCATACTGAAGTCAGGGAAACTGGTCCCACCAGTGGCCTTAAGAAGTAAAGTAGTGGATCTGGCTCACGAGGGACATTTAGGCAGAAGCTTGTGCAAAGCCAGACTTCGTGCAGACTACTGGTTTCCTACCATGGACAGAGAAATGGAGGACAAGGTGCGTGATTGCTACGCGTGTTCCCTGAGTGACAAATCCAAGATCACGAGGAGAGCACCTTTGTCTCCTGTTGAAGTCCCGGAGGTGCCGTGGAGCAAGCTAGGCTTCGACATAGCGGGTCCTATCCATGGCAAAGGGCCTCAAGACTGGTACTTATTGGTCCTAGTAGACTACTTCTCGAGCTGGGTAACCTGCAAGACTGTTCACAATGTGAGCACCAAAGTTATAGTTGATTTCCTGAAAGAGGTGTTCACACTAGAAGGCATACCCTCAACACTGGTGACGGACAATGGCGTACAACTGATCTCAGAAGAGATGAAGGATTTCCTCAAAGACTGTTCAGTGACCCATGTTCGCACACCGCTGTATTGTCCTAAAGCAAACGGGAAGGTGGAAAGAGTTAACCGAATGTTAAAGGAGTGCATACAGTTGGCCAACCAAGCAGGGGAGAACATTGAGGAAGCCATAAGGGACATGTTGTGGGCATACCACACCACGCCGAAGACCACTACAGGATGCTCGCCCTTCGAGTTGCTGAGGGGAAGAAAAGCTGGCACAAAACTCACACCCGGTTGGATGGGGAGAAAACAAATAAAGGAGACCGATCACAAGGAGATGAAGAGGAGAATTGAAGACAGTCAACAGAAATACAAGGAATGGTATGATAAGAAGTGGGGAGTGAAGGAGAGAGAATTTCAGGAAGGACAAGGAGTCTACGTGAAGAAACCAGAGAGACTGTGGAGAGGCGGTAGCAAGTTCTATGCCCCCAAGACTATCCAGCGGCAGAACAGGAACTCTGTAGTGGTAGATGATGGAAGATTATGGAGTCATGATCGTGTGATTCCAGCAGAAGGGGGAGAACACCGGGCAGTGACGAGAAGAGCGGGAGGTAAAGACATTAGTGAGACCATCAGATTAGACAGAAGGGGTGACAGACCTAGGACCTCGCCACAGTGGCACAAACAGTACATAATGAGATGACACATACACTAAAGCCATAGGAGCCCAGTAGCACCTTCTGCTAGATATCTTATCTCTTCCTGTCTTTCCCTTAAGGGGGATGATGTGTTGTAACTTCAGTTAATATGCTAACCCCATTCTTGGTTCCTTCCTTTTCCCCCCTCCTCCTTATTACATGATGGTATAGTCCCTTGGACAGCCGGCGCTCGCTATGGAATGTTGACATAGCGACCCGGCTTCCAGGTTGACAAGCTGACGGCATTTGGTTGTGTTTACTTCAGCAATAAAGAACCCAGCAAATACTATTGGTGTCTCGCTTTACTACACAAACCTTTTAAAAAATGCAGTTTTGTAACTTACATGTGTGCAGCATGAAGCAGCACACATGTAACTTACTAAACAGCATTTAAGTTTTGTTTATGTGCAGGAAGGGACACCTTCCTGCACATAAACAAACCTCCCTGCTCGCAGACACCCTTGCACTCTGGTGCAAGGGTGCCTGCGTTGGCGTTAAGTTGTGAGACTTAGCGCCGTCACAGGGGGGAATGCCAGGTTGCACCACATTCTTGAGAATAGGATGCAGCCTGGTGTTTCCGAAGTGGCAGTGAGAGGCGTTAAGCCAAGGAGGCTACCGCCTCTCGTCGCCACTTCCTCGTGAATATGTCCCAATGTATATTAGTGTTCTAAACGAAGTAAACATCTTGGTTGAGGAGCAGCCTCAGGTTTACAACAGAGCTGTGAGCATGGCAAACTGTTGTCCAACTTCAGACAAAGGAAAGTGCTATTGTGCCACTTATACGTATCCAGTGTGGTATAGATGGCACTGGCTGGATATCAAAACATATTTGACTGAAACTATTTCATGGCATTTAGACGTGAAGCAATGCTTGGTGTAAACACCATTTACTGCTACTGCAGTAGTGTAAAAACACATTTCTGGAGGTGATAATGTTTAACCAGAATGTTGTACATATTTGTTTTGTTGCATTTTGCAGTGGTGATGGAGTGTTATTTTGTTGTTTGTACTACAGTGTTTTGTAGTACATGGCTGGATTGTGCTATTTTATGTTTTACTGTGGATGCTGCATTTTGGTTTTCTATTTGTTTTGCTACGCCGTTATGTTTTATTTATCTTGTTCAGTTGCTTTGAGTAATGATATTCTGAAATTTATTTTTTGTTTTTTTGGGAAATGTCAGGGAATTTTGCTACCTTTACAACTTGATATATAGAAGACTCTTAGTACCCTTTGAATTAATTGAACTTTCAGGGTTATATTATTTAGACCACATGACCAATTAGAGGGTTGTGTTAGTTTCAGACAATACAGTAGGTAATTTTATTACCTCTAAATTTAAACGCATACTGGACCCATAACTCAGTTCAAAAGTGAATGTAGAAAGGAACAATTATGTTCCAATCAAATTTATAATAGCAAACCGAGTTGAATTACAAAAGGTGCTACGGGTGTATTAGAAGGACTGTGACAGTCCAGCGCTGCCTTCCTTTTGGTAAGATGCGAACTCTCTTCTACTTGTTCTTGATTAATCTGTTAACACCTCAGCTTTAACACTTGTCTCCAATTTGAATTGCTTAACTCAGCTCTTCTGATCCACTACTGTGGCAGATTTACATTATTTACACACCCTGTCATTTTTATGAAAGGGTTTGCTTCATCAGTTATGTCGTTGGCGCCGTTCTGATGATGACCCAGTACAAATCAGTTAGTAGGGTTGAAACATTGATAATATCAATACGTTCAACTGCCCCACTTTTCATTTTAATAGTGAAGCCGAAGGAACAAAGCTATGCTGTCTTCCCTTAGACCCTTTAAATATTCTGACAGCTATAGTAGTTTGTACATGTTTCACTTGTGTTCTACTCATGTTTGATTCACACCAGCACTGGCTGCCTGACTTATAACACCTGCGTTTAAAAAAAAAGGAAATATATTTTGCTTTTATAAAATGTATTGGTTTTCTTCTTGTAATTTTGAACTTATTTATGTGTCCAGTATGTGTGTTGAACGTAAGTGAATTTAATTACATAGTGTATTGCCTAAAATCAACCACTGTTCTTTTCTATGGGCCTCATTACAAGTTTGGCAGTCCTCCTTTCGCCCAGCCACCGCTGCACCAAGAGGACAACCGCCAAAGTGTAGTGCACCGGTCTACGAGTGTAATCCATGGCGGGTGGGCGATGCTGTGGCAGTCTCACGGAGGTGGTCAGTTAGGCTAATGAGACTGCCTAACATGCAGAACACCACAGTGAGAGCACCAACTGCATGTTCCTGCACTGTGTGTCACGCACCATGTTGTGCATGCCACATCGTGCAGGACCAGGGGAGCAATTATCGGGGGGCACAACATGTGCCCCCCTGCTTTTACCCCCAGGCCTAGGAGTGGCAGTTGCCTCTCTGCAACCTTTTCATGGCTAGCTTACCCCATGAAATGTGCATTGGACAGGCAATTCATAATATGCTTGGCAGTGCTGCAGCAGCACCACCAGCACATTACTGCTCCAGACCGCTGCACCACCGCTGCAGGATCCTGGATGACCCGTGATGGCCCGGCTGCTGCACTCAAAATACTGCAGGCAGGCTGAGAGTGTTGGCCATTGTCAGACCACCAGTGTGAGTAAGACGGACTTGTGGACCGCCATACATGTAATTTGGCCCCAAATGTTGGTGCCCTGGTTCTCATGGGATTCTAGTCAATGATTGGTCTGGAGATTCAAATTAGTGGATCTTGTTCTATATGGTCACCATCAGTTGGTGAAGGACAGAATAGAGTAGATGTAGATCTGGACAGAATTCAAATCACAGGACTGTGTTACAAGATATATCAACTTAATTTACAAGACGTTGAAGGGTTCTACAGGCATAACTGCAATGGTATTGTAGGTGCTATGCCAGAGTCCTTTGGAATTGGTGCAGTTATGGAATACAATGTATCTGCACCATGTTGGAATACTGGTACGGTGTAGCCAAGGCACTGATTAAGCAGGCACATGTTGTGGGCAGTGGTAGTGACAGCACAAGTACATACATCTATGTTCAGGAATATGCTTTATCCTCCTCTAAGTCTCCTCATAGGTCTGTTCATCCAGGTTCCTCTAGCAATATGGACATATAATTGGTGCAGGAAGTTGTCCAGAATTCTCCCTCTCCTTGTCAGCATTACACTCACAGATGCTGTTCAAGATAGTGTGAGCTGTCTATAGCCCTTCGCATCTCAGCTTGGTGTCTCATCTATCCCTATGCGGGAAGCAGTGGGTTCCAGTGGCTTTGTTCGATATGAATGCAGAGACTTGGGTCTCAAAGTTAGTGTACAGGTTAGTGAAACTGATCGGAAGCCGGGTAATATTTGAGGGCTGTGATTGCTGGAAAAGCCTCTGTAAACAAGCCACCAGCATTTTTCCCTAGTGGTTTCTGTGTGTGTGTGTCTGACTGTGTGTCAATGATGCATCACACAGACAAGTGACAGTCTTTTGCAGTTTCTGGCATACCTTAAATATGGCTATTTTTGGATGGGAGCTGCACTAAACTTTGACTGGGTATTTGTAGCAGAGGCCATGCCAGAAATTATCCTTGGTTCAAAACGATAATGTTGATGACCAATGACTTGGTTGTGGAGTCCAAGGAAGAACTGCTGAAGGTTCTCTGCCCTCAGTGGTGCACAAAGGTACTTCACATAGCTTGATACAGGAACATGAGGTGTTGTTTCAGTACTGAAATGGCTCTTGTGAAGATACATTGTGGAAGGATGTGTGGTTGGCTGTATATCCTCTGTCCCGGTTAGCCAGGTTATAATGGGATTTTATCATCGATGTCCTCTGATTCCAGCTGACGCCACCTTCATGGAACACCACCACAAATTAAAGTGATTCCTACTCCAAACAGAACAGCAACAAGGGTCAGTGTGAAGTGCAAATTTGAAGACAAAGTGGCTCTTAATGCAAAAAACAAAGAGCACAAAATGGTGGACTTGAGTACAACATCTGACAGTACAGGCTATTCATGAGCACAGGCTGACCATGCAACACTGATAAAATCGTTTCTGCCTGCCTTCATTCAGAGCCTGTCTGCGAATCACTCAGCTTGGTATCCTGACTGCGAGGGCTGTTCCGCCCTGAGACGCTATTTCGAGGAGCTAGGAGCTCGTGTGCTGCTTGGTGAACTTTTGTTGCTCTGACCCAGGGAGAGAAGCGTCCCACGCAAGGAGCGGGAGCGGGACTGCGAGGACCAGAGGTGCTAGCGCTTGTCCATCGCGCGCACCTGGTGCCTCTTCCCGCCCCCTTTTCTCCTCTTATAAGAACTAACTGGTATACGCGAACGCGGGACGCGCACGGACGAAGACCGGACTAAGAGCGGGCCCTCTGTGGCCCTCAGTGGACTGAAGTAGGCTGGGCTGGGCCCACTCCCTAATTTTCATTTAAATAGAGATATTATTTTTGTTTAATCCCATTGAATGCGTGTTAATGTAGGCAAGTGCTGTTTATCTAGTGACTTTATTCTTGCCTTTGATTGTTTGCTTGTGTGATTAGATAGTATCTATTTTTTCTTATTTATTACTTGTGTATTGGTATCTTAAATTCCCCACTTTTCAATAGTACGATCCTGGTTATAGTATGACTGCCAAAAAGTTGAGATCTGGAAGAGTGTTGGGGGGAAGATCTACAGCTAAGACTAGATCAAACCCCCTTCGAAATAAGAATGTTTCAACGATTCAGTTGAAAGGTCAAACCCAGATTTTCCAGCTCTGGGAGAAAGCGATAGATGGTGTTTCCCAGGAAAATATTGTCTCTGATAAAAGCATCTCCCTGGTCTCAACCCCTATCACATCTTTGGCTTGTCAACCGAAGGTGGTGGAACTGGGAACTCCTGGTCTAAGCCCATGTATTTCTGGGGGTATTTCATCTACTACTTCTGTACTTCTGGAGAATGAGAAATGCTTAATTTCCAGCCAAGTTAATCCCAGAAATTCTAAGACTCTATTAACTTCCGTAAATGTTTTGCACAACGGGTCTTCGTCCATCTCCAAGCTGAGGGAGGATATAAATGAAGAATCACAGCCCCTGATTATTGACCCTGTGCTGTGCAAACGTTATTTGGGTGACGTCCCTAGGGCATTATCAGAAGTTGTAAAGTCTCCTATGGGCGCAACTCCTTCTGGCCTCCATCTTTTTAGTAGTACCCCTTCTCCCAACTCACAAGATCCTTCATTTAAAACAAACATGTCTTCAAGTCCATTGCTCAATATAACCGGGATTGAGGTCATCAATGATCCTAGTCTGAAATATCCCGAGAAACCTCTATCTGAATATTTACTTTCCTTGGAACAGTTGCTATCCTCAATTCTCACGCTACTTAATAAATTCGTGGGTAGCTCGGATTGCGTACTGGACTCTGTTACCCAAATTTTAAAGGCTTTATTAACAAAGACCTGTGAAAGGAGCTGTGGCTCTGACTCTCCCACTTTAATACCTCCCATTAATGTTCGGGCTAATACATCCTGCCTGTTGATTGAGAATACGCCGGTGGCTCCTGTAGTGAAGGACGTGTGTCCTACTTTGAAATCCTCCGCTTATAATTGTATAAGTGATTCCATCCCAGGTATTGTTGCTGAGGAAAATAATTTGGTAATTCCTAATGTTATTGCCGAAGTGGCATTATACCCTATTTTCGATCTCGAACCTAAGGGGTTGGAATTGGAGGAAAAAGCGGAAAAACAGGTAAAACCTAAGGGGGGGAAAAAGAGGAAGTCTCTCCGCAGATTCCAAAAAAGGAGGCAGAGACAAATTCTCTTTGAGAATCCCAAAGTTTCCTTCAAGTCCCCCTCTGTTGAGGTTGAAGATAACAAGGACAAGGATAAGGTATTTCTGAAGCTTGATCCAATTAGGCCATCCTCTGATTTTTTGGGGTGCTCCATTGATTCTGATGAAATTATTATGAATTGCTCTAAATTAAATCTAACAGATCAGGGTATAGGAAAAGAAAAATCTTTGACCCACCGTTTAGTTGAAGAAGAAAGATGTTCCACCTTGGTGGCTCCCACTTCTTTAAATCCTTCTGCACCTTCTTTCCAGACCCGGATAGAGGGGGCAATTGTGGGCCAAAACACCGTTCATAAATTCACGGAACTCCGTACTGATTCTTTGTTTTTGGACTTTGTCCCATTATTTGATACTGATTTAAGTCTGAACAGATCTTTTCTGTTGAAATGTTGTAAGGATATTGAGGGACTAAATCTAATCAAATCTAGCGACATTGACCTAGTAACAGTATTGGGATCAGGGTCCACGTCATTTACTAGGGTAAGATTTTACTCAAATTTGATAGTGAATCTAATATTAAATAAAGCTGAACTTTTTCAGAGCCAGGGGATTGATGTGGTGCCATTTACCGCCATTAGTGGAGATAATCACATGGCGAATGGTCTTCATAGGGGATTGAGTTCGGTTGGTCTCTCTCAACCTTTTGATGACTTAAAAATTCGAGTGTCAAAAACTAAAAGGATAGTAACGCATCCCATTCCCTCCCCTATAACAATAAACAGAGGTTTATCTGAAAATGATCAGCAATGGAACTGGTTACCCGGTGCCCTGGTGACTAAGGTGACGGACAACCCTAGACTGTTCTCTCACCTTTAGCAGTAGTTTTTCTGTCATCTCCTGGAATGCAGCTGGCATCAATAATAATCCTGAAAAATTGTCATATCTTTTTTCCTTGAATGCTAATATAATCTGCATTCAGGAAACTTGGTGTACTGATAAATTGAATATAGTGAAGGATTATTATGTATTGGAGGTGGCGGCAACCCCCTCAAGCAGAGGTCACGCAAAAGGGGGAATTGCCTGTCTTTTATCAAATACAATAAAGTGGAGTTTCTCTCACTATACAGATCCCAGTAACCTTTTTCAGGCTGTGACCCTCTCCAACTTAGACAAAATTGGGGAGAGTCACCCTTTTGTTATAATAAATGCCTATATTCCGCCTGGTGATCCTTTTAACACTTTGATGAAGCAAATTTTTACTTTTATTAGACAAATTAAAAAAACAGTCCCTCTCTCTAATTTTTTGTTAGTTGGCGATTTAAATTGTAAAGTGTCCAATTATAGTCTAGAATTATTTAGGAATAAAGAAAAAGAGGAGGTTTTATTGATACCCCAAGCCATTTTTCCGGATAACATAAAAACAAACAAACGGGGCAAATTGCTGCTGGAAGAATTATATAGTACGGAGGGACTCATAGTTAATGGTAGGCTTCCATCTGATGTCCCTGCAAACTATACCCATAGCTCCTTCAACAGCAAATCAATTTTAGACTATATAATTGTTGACCAACCTATTTTCCCCTTGTTAAGGGATTTGGTGGTCATGGACACTAGCCTTAGTGACCATAATGTTATGGTACTAACGCTCTCTTTAGAGCCTCCCAATTCTGATACCTGGGTGTTGGATAGGGAGGTGGTCTCCTTTCAAAAAACAGGAAGATGTTTTTGGGATTATAAAGCCATGAAGGATCTAGAACCCCTTCTTGAAAAAACTGTGTCCAATTTAAATAATTGGCAGGGGGTGGAACAGTGCTCTTTTGATGTTTTTATAAAGGAGGTCATCTCTGCTGTTAAAAAATCGAACCTAACTAGGAAAAAAAACATCCTCCCAAAAGCGGTTGTTTCCCTTAATAAGGAAATAAATAAACTGGTGAGGGAACAATATATATGTGGTGCAGTAGAAAGATCCCAGAAAATTTCCCTTCTTAAAAGGAGGCGGAGCAGGTTAAAGAAAAAAATGAAAAGAGAAAAAGAGGACCTGTTATGGATTGGATTGCGAGAAGCCGCTGTCCATGGGAACTCTAGACAATTCTGGACCCTTATTGGGGAGGGATGTGGTTCTAGAGTGCGCCCATCTCCAATTCCTATCTCCGAACAAACCTGGGTTAATTACATCTTAAGTCTGTATGCAAAAAATGATCGGCATGTGCAACTTAGGGGAATTGAGGAAAACACTACCCCCATAACTGAATACCCCTCAGTACTATCTATAGAATTAGCTATAAGAGACATGCGTTCATCAGGTGCCATGGGTCCTGATGAACTCCCGATATCAGTCTTAAAACAAAATCCAGTATCCTGGAGCAAAATCCTATTTCCTCTTTTTAGGATTTGCTATCTTAAAAAATATATTCCAGCATCCTGGAAGGGGAGTATTCTGGTTCCGCTGTTTAAAAAGGGTGATAGGAACTTGCCTATCAATTATCGCCAAATAGCTCTTCTAGACGCTATCGGGAAAGTGTTTTGTAAATGTCTATTATCACTAATTAATGATTGGGTGGCGCTAAAACAAATCCTACCCCTAGAACAAGTAGGCTTTCGTAAGGGCCACGGAACGCTGGACAATCTTTCCGCTCTTCAGACAATTACTGATAAATACATAGGGGTACGCGGCGGAAGAGTCTATGTGGCCTTTATAGATTTCTCCACAGCATTTGACAAGGTTGACCGTCCACTGCTGTGGAGAAAGCTCTCGGCTATGGGAATGCCGACATATCTATTAGATATGATTCAGCTGTTGCATACAGACACCTGGTGCCAGGTGTTGCAAGGAGGAGACAGGGGGCTCTCTAAGATTATTCCTTCTTGCAATGGTCTTAAGCAAGGTTGTTTACTTGCCCCGTTACTCTTTTCGTTATATATTGCTGATTTACCCGCCTCTCTCTCCTCTTGCGATGGTATAGCTCCAATTCTGGGCGGAAAACACATCTCATGTATGTTATATGCGGATGATATCATAATAATGGATCTTATGCCCAAAGGTCTTGCCAAACGCCTCCTTGCTCTACATCAGTATGCAGTTGTTAATTTCCTAAAAATTAATGCAAGTAAGAGTAAAATTATGTGCATCACAGGCCGGAAAAAACATAAATTCAGGAATTTTTCCTGGTCTGTGGGAGATGACAAACTGGAGGTTGTAAAGAATTATGTTTTTCTTGGAAAAGTAATTTGTGATAATTTAAGTGCCAAATCCCACACCGACAACAGTGTCCGAAAGGCATTAGCTCAAGGAAGAAGTCTAAATTCACTGTACTCGGCACTGGGAAAAAGGCATTTTTCTCATTTACTGGAGGTCTTCAGGGCAAAGGTCCCATCCAACCTTCTATATGGTTTAGAATTAATTGATATAAAGCACTGGGATTTCTTAAATAAGGTGGAGGGGAAATTGCTAAGAAGTATTTCTTCAGTCAGTTCCGCCTGCTCCGTGGCAGCCTGCAGACTTGAGTTCGGTCTGCGCAGCAGCTGGGTGCAAGGCTTGGCAGCTGTGGTGCGCTGGGTCGCAAGCATAGCCAGAGGAGAAGAGGGGACTATGAGGTTCCTCCTAAGGACTGAATTATTGGGAGGTTTAGGGGAACACTCCTTGATTGTTAGCAACTTTAGAAAGGCTGTATCCCTCTTGCAATTGGAAGAGAGTACTCTCTTTTCTTTATCTGCATCCCAGTTAAAGTCTGTCCTGAAGGAAGCCACTTGGGACCTTAGTTATAGACTAGACTTTACTGCTATTTTTGATAAGATAGGTGTCAATCTTCTTACTGATTCATTTGCAAGAAAATCCGCCCAACCTTACGCCACTTGGAACTTACCTCATGGTATTAGGAGATTTTGGTTTTTATTGAGACAAGATTTGTTACCCCTAAATAATCTTTTGTCTAAATGGCACGGAGTATCTGCAATTTGCAACTTTTGTCATCACTCTACCCAAGACCGAATACATGTACTTTTGATATGCCCAGAGTTGCGTTCTCATATTTACAAAAAGGGGTGGTGAGGGACAGAGTCTCTGAATTAAACAGAAAGCTCTCACCCAGTCAAAAGATCAGGGCTAGATCCAACACCGTTTTTTAGCTCACTGCACCATCCCAGTTTCAGAACCTGACTGTATGCAAATTAGTCTGTTCCTGTCCCAGTGCATGATGGGAACAGGACAAACCAAACTACAGAAGCCAATTCTTACACTGGGAAGGAAACAAGCTCCCGGGGACCGGTTTCTGGCATTACAGCCGTCTTCGGCCCGGTTTGCTTGAATCCTGATGGTGCAATGAGCAAGGGTCTCACATCTGAGAATACCCTTCCACGCTTAGGGTGGACAAAAATATTTACAAAAAGGGGTGGTGAGGGACAGAGTCTCTGAATTAAACAGAAAGCTCTCACCCAGTCAAAAGATCAGGGCTAGATCCAACACCGTTTTTTAGCTCACTGCACCATCCCAGTTTCAGAACCTGACTGTATGCAAATTAGTCTGTTCCTGTCCCAGTGCATGATGGGAACAGGACAAACCAAACTACAGAAGCCAATTCTTACACTGGGAAGGAAACAAGCTCCCGGGGACGGGTTTCTGGCATTACAGCCGTCTTCGGCCCGGTTTGCTTGAATCCTGAACCCCCTTTTGTAAATCGATTTTGGCCACTATAGGTGTGGCAGGGTATACTCAGACATGAGTCCCTTTCTCACTGCTCCATCAGGATTCAAGCAAGCCGGGCCGAAGAGGCTGAAATGCCAGAAACCGGTCCCCGGTAGCTTGGCTCCTTTCTGGTAAAGAATTGGCTTGGTAGTTTAGTCTGCCCTGTTCCCATGATGCACTGGGCCAGGGACAGACTGATTTGCATATAGCCAGGTTCTGAGCTGGGATGGGGCAGTGAGATAAATAACGGTGATGGATCAAGCCCTGATCTTTGGACTGGGTAAGAGTGGTCTGCTCAATTCAGACACTCTGTTCATCACCACCCCCTTTTGTAAATCGATTTTGGCCACTATAGGTGTGGCAGGGTATACTCAGACATGAGTCCCTTTCTCACTGCTCCATCAGGATTCAAGCAAGCCGGGCCGAAGAGGCTGAAATGCCAGAAACCGGTCCCCGGTAGCTTGGCTCCTTTCTGGTAAAGAATTGGCTTGGTAGTTTAGTCTGCCCTGTTCCCATGATGCACTGGGCCAGGGACAGACTGATTTGCATATAGCCAGGTTCTGAGCTGGGATGGGGCAGTGAGATAAATAACGGTGATGGATCAAGCCCTGATCTTTGGACTGGGTAAGAGTGGTCTGCTCAATTCAGACACTCTGTTCATCACCACCCCCTTTTGTAAATCGATTTTGGCCACTATAGGTGTGGCAGGGTATACTCAGACATGAGTCCCTTTCTCACTGCTCCATCAGGATTCAAGCAAGCCGGGCCGAAGAGGCTGAAATGCCAGAAACCGGTCCCCGGTAGCTTGGCTCCTTTCTGGTAAAGAATTGGCTTGGTAGTTTAGTCTGCCCTGTTCCCATGATGCACTGGGCCAGGGACAGACTGATTTGCATATAGCCAGGTTCTGAGCTGGGATGGGGCAGTGAGATAAATAACGGTGATGGATCAAGCCCTGATCTTTGGACTGGGTAAGAGTGGTCTGCTCAATTCAGACACTCTGTTCATCACCACCCCCTTTTGTAAATCGATTTTGGCCACTATAGGTGTGGCAGGGTATACTCAGACATGAGTCCCTTTCTCACTGCTCCATCAGGATTCAAGCAAGCCGGGCCGAAGAGGCTGAAATGCCAGAAACCGGTCCCCGGTAGCTTGGCTCCTTTCTGGTAAAGAATTGGCTTGGTAGTTTAGTCTGCCCTGTTCCCATGATGCACTGGGCCAGGGACAGACTGATTTGCATATAGCCAGGTTCTGAGCTGGGATGGGGCAGTGAGATAAATAACGGTGATGGATCAAGCCCTGATCTTTGGACTGGGTAAGAGTGGTCTGCTCAATTCAGACACTCTGTTCATCACCACCCCCTTTTGTAAATCGATTTTGGCCACTATAGGTGTGGCAGGGTATACTCAGACATGAGTCCCTTTCTCACTGCTCCATCAGGATTCAAGCAAGCCGGGCCGAAGAGGCTGAAATGCCAGAAACCGGTCCCCGGTAGCTTGGCTCCTTTCTGGTAAAGAATTGGCTTGGTAGTTTAGTCTGCCCTGTTCCCATGATGCACTGGGCCAGGGACAGACTGATTTGCATATAGCCAGGTTCTGAGCTGGGATGGGGCAGTGAGATAAATAACGGTGATGGATCAAGCCCTGATCTTTGGACTGGGTAAGAGTGGTCTGCTCAATTCAGACACTCTGTTCATCACCACCCCCTTTTGTAAATCGATTTTGGCCACTATAGGTGTGGCAGGGTATACTCAGACATGAGTCCCTTTCTCACTGCTCCATCAGGATTCAAGCAAGCCGGGCCGAAGAGGCTGAAATGCCAGAAACCGGTCCCCGGTAGCTTGGCTCCTTTCTGGTAAAGAATTGGCTTGGTAGTTTAGTCTGCCCTGTTCCCATGATGCACTGGGCCAGGGACAGACTGATTTGCATATAGCCAGGTTCTGAGCTGGGATGGGGCAGTGAGATAAATAACGGTGATGGATCAAGCCCTGATCTTTGGACTGGGTAAGAGTGGTCTGCTCAATTCAGACACTCTGTTCATCACCACCCCCTTTTGTAAATCGATTTTGGCCACTATAGGTGTGGCAGGGTATACTCAGACATGAGTCCCTTTCTCACTGCTCCATCAGGATTCAAGCAAGCCGGGCCGAAGAGGCTGAAATGCCAGAAACCGGTCCCCGGTAGCTTGGCTCCTTTCTGGTAAAGAATTGGCTTGGTAGTTTAGTCTGCCCTGTTCCCATGATGCACTGGGCCAGGGACAGACTGATTTGCATATAGCCAGGTTCTGAGCTGGGATGGGGCAGTGAGATAAATAACGGTGATGGATCAAGCCCTGATCTTTGGACTGGGTAAGAGTGGTCTGCTCAATTCAGACACTCTGTTCATCACCACCCCCTTTTGTAAATCAGAGTTGCGTTCTCATCGCAGCAAGTGGTCAAGACAAGTATGTTTGCAAATGGGTATTCTAAATGTGAATTCTTTTATGTATGCTTTATATAATCCCCCCAATGAGAGATTTTGTTTTCATATTTTTAACTTTTTTAAATGTTTTTTAGAAATTTTTTGAAGACCGGCATGCTTAATAATGTGTCACTTTGTGTTCCAGTAATTGTCATTGCTATGATTTGCCTACTTTCGCTGTGAATGGTATTTTGTATTGTACTTTTTCTTTATGTGGACCTCTAACGAGTTCCAAAGCATAATAAAGATTGAATTGAATTGATAAAATCTATCACCAACTTGGCTCACATCATAAACTAGGCTCCACTCAACCACTAAAGCAAATTCAAGCTACAACAATTTGATGCAACATCTAGAATATATAAGGAAAAGACTAATAACATTGTGTAATGTTCTTTGACTAGAGGCAAGATTTTACATCAACTAGTACTCTGGATTCAACCCAACATAAACACCCACAATTCTATTGCTACTTCACTTTGCAATGAAGAAAGGGAAGCAAGTATTATGAATGGCAATATATTGGGAAAAATGGTGTTGATTGTTTCCTAAAGTCTGCACCAGAAACAGATAACCTGCAAATAAGTATTACAAACACAATAACAATGGGTGCACTAAACTAATCAGATGCTGCCAATACCTATGACACAATACACATTATTGAAGATGGTAACAAGTCCTCATGTCCAGACAACACATCATGTGGTGCCAACTAATCTCATGAAGCACATGCTTAGCAAAATGATGAAACCTTCTAAAAACTGAGCACTGTTGTTTGAAAGTTATGCATATGTTTGCTAAATGTGGAATATGTGACGTTTTTCTGTTTTTCACAAAAGGTATCCACTTTTGTTTCGACATATAATATTTACATTTGTAGGGAGCCGTGTGGTAAGTAACACAACTATGCATACTAAAATGCTGCCCTTTTTCTTAGAAGAAATTGTGCAAGAATGTGAGTACAGCAACGCCCTTTTAACTAAAATCATTGCAGATGAGATTTGCCTTTATGGGCCATTCACCTCGTCCTGAACAGGACAAAAGCACCACTGTGGAGTAAACAGCAGAAACAGTTATTCAACATGCTTTTTTTGCAGTTTTATACACCGCAGACTTGACCTGAAGGTATTGAAGAGCTTTACATAAGCATCAGTTATATTACACAAGGATCATTTTTGGTAGGCACGGGAAAATTAAGTGATTTGCCCAGAATCACAGGATGTTGAGGCATTGCCAAAGCTTGAACCCAGTTCCTCAATTCCAAGTCGACAACTCTAGCCTTACACCACATTCTAGCTATGATAAATGCACAAGAATGCCCCCATTATTGTGAAGACAACAAAAGTACTTTGTAAGCTGTCCTTAGTACTTACAGTAGCATAGCCGTTCTTGTGCTGGTATATGCACTATTGTACTTCTCATCTGTCAGAGTTTTAAGATGTAAGACCGGTATCAAAAGTCAAGACTGCCATGGGTGCGCACTGCCTCCTGGATACAAACCCAACAAACAATATTACATATACCATCAAGGAAACATATGGACCTTGTTGGAACCGGAGGTCTCTGGTTGGCACAGGTATGCACTTGTGACAAGCAAAGACCCTCAGCTCCACGTCAGGGCAAGGGAACTACTCCTTCGAATAACCCCTGCTCACCCTCTAGGTAGTGTGGCGCGAGCAGAATCGTAGGCTCGGAACCACTGCCCTATGTCCTCTCCCTTAAAATACTCCTTCACCACATCTTGCGGTACGTAAACCCTTGACTCTACCTGGGCTGGCGTTGTGCTGCCACCAGGAGCTGCGTCCAAGCTCTTTGCTTTCAGCTCCAATACTTTCAGGCATATCTCGTGCTCCAGCTGGAGCCATTTCTCCTCCATGGCCATCTGACCTTTCAATCTGGCCATCTCCACTTCATGCGCTCTGATTGCGGCCCTGTCTGCCAGCGGGCCTCCCTGCACTTCGATGAGGCTATCGGGTGGATCCACTAACTCCTGATTTTCGGGCTCTCTGGACTCTTTCCAGGCTCTCAGTGCCGTGATGCGATGGGCTCGGGTTTTGCAATTTGCTTGAGAAACCCCAAATTTTTCGCATAGGGCTCTCAAGTGCTCGGCTTTGCACTTTTCCAGCCCTTCCCAGTCCACATCGTCGATTCCAGAGATAACAGAGAGTGCTCTTGAGGGAAGTGAACCAGGCATGGTTTTGGAGATTGGAGATCTCTCAGCAAGAATGTAATCTGGTCGCGTTATTGGTCTGCTCTCACTACGTGGTGATCAGCAATTCACTGTATATGAATCATAAATGCAAATCCGAAATCCTCACTGCTGGTACCAATGTTGGACCCGGAGGTCTCTGGTTGGCACAGGTATGCACTTGTGACAAGCAAGGACCATCAGCTCCACGTCAGGGCAAGGGAACTACCCCTTCGAATAACCCCTGCTCACCCTCTAGGTAGTGCGGCGTGAGCAGACAAGGCTAATCCTCAGGGCGATAGTAAGTTAAGCATTTATGATCACACACAGTAAACCCACTGACCCACCACAAATGGACACCAGTCGTATGGTTGTATCAAAAATACGTATACTTTATATAAAAGATAGATTCGAGCAGGATTATCACAAGACAAAATAACGTTCGGTAATTTGAGGTCACCAGATTATAATAGGCAAACTTAGTCTTTCAAGGTTCGTTGTTTAGCAAGGTACGATGACAGGGAAATAAGAACGCTGCGGACCCTGGATCCGATATGAACTCGAGACGGAGTTAAAGTGTACCTTGCTGGTGGAAGTCCGAGGCGTTTCAGGGACGGCTACTTGTGAGGGCGGACCCCGAATGAGGCTGACAGTTCTCCAGAGGATCTCTCCGGCTCAATCCCCCTCGAGGAGCGAAGTGAAGGAGCTAGACTGTGGAGGGTTGCGGCGATCCGGGAACGATGCAGCTCACAGGGCGAGGCGCCATTCAGGCCTGCGGGACGTACTACTTCTTAGCATGCCGGGTCGTACTCATGGATCTGTGAGAGGTGTTGAGTTCTCGGGCAGACGGGTGCAGCACCGGGCCTCCGGTACCACGGTACGGGGAGGCCTTTCTTGAGGTGCGGCACGAGCCTTGGTATGCAGGAGCGCAAAGCAAGACAGGCGGGTACGTTACGACGTACGGACCGTCCGAGGCTATGAAATGCTCTTCGTGCAGATTCCGGCTGGAGAAGATGAGAGGCACACAGCGCGCTCCGTAAGCGGCGAGGTGACAGAAGAGCAGGCGGCCCTGCACTGAAGCGGAGAGCGACTCAGGGATGAGCGGGGCTCTTTACGGTGGGGCGACCAAGCTCCGAGCTGTCACGACCTGGGAGGGGGCGAAGGCACCAGAGCCACAACTCTGGCGAGGGAATAAGAACTGAGGCCCAACAGCAGACGGGCACAAGCAGATAGAACCCAATGGTCCTGGGGTTCCGTTCAGGGGGCAAGCTCTCGATTAAGCCCTTGGAGATAATTTCAGGCACAAGTCTACAAAGTCCTTTCTGGTCCTTTCCTCTCCGTTCTCAGCAAGGCACCACTGCAGGCCAGTCCAACAGGATACAGACTGGTTTCCGTCCTTCAGCTTCTCTTGGTCCTTCTAGTCAGGCAGAGGTTTGTCGTGGTCAAAACTGGATCTGATTTGTAATGAGCGGAGCTCCTATATTTATACTGCATTTCTTTAGTCTTTGCAGGCCAGGGTGCCTGAGCCTGGTTCAACCCGGTTCTGAAGTACTTTGTTGACAGGATGCTGCCATCTTCTTTCAGGGTGCAGGGCAGAGACATCAGACGCTCCGCAGGAGGTGGAGCCAGCATTGTGGTGGTGGAGCACAACCCTATTCAGAGTCAAGGACTACTCCGCCCACCCATCCTGGTGTAAGCACCCCATTCACCACCTGGAGCACTCGACTATCCCTGGGAATCTCCCAGCCCTGTCACTCACACAAACCCAGACAGCAGATACAAATCCTGGCAGAGGTGGGCTGAACAGTTAGGCGAGCAAAGGCTAACTTTCTAAAAGTAGCATTTGCAAACACAGGATATTAAAATAAACCTTACTAAAGGAAGTATTTTGTTATTCTGAGTTCAGGCATACTAAACTCGAACTGCTACCGTGTTCCCTGAGCCTGCCGGGACTATAGCGTGTAATAGCTCCGACAGCTCATCTGGCCTAAGAGAACAGGTAGCCCTTCAATAGTGAAGAACGAGAAAGGGCGGTAATTCACTACTAGGACATGCCACACTCTAGGCTTGTCCTACCTTACGCTTACAATGCACCCTGCCCGTAGGCCTACCATAGGGGTGACTGAAATGAAGATGAGGGAAGGTTCTGGGACTGGTAACTGTGGGCACTTGCACAGTCAGCGTGACAGTACGAGACTGTACGCGGGGTCAGCAATGGCGGACCCAAGACACATCTTACAAGGCCGCTTCTGTGGGTGGCGCAACCAGCGCTGCAGGCCCACTAGCAGCATTTGTATCTACAAGCCCCGGCACGCCTCGTGCACTTTACTGGGGACTGACAGTAAACCAAATAATCCAATCGTGGAAATCAATTGCACATACACTTTACATTGGAAGCACTTTCACTGCGGCACGGATCGGCCGTGGCGCAGTGCCCTGAGCATCGAACACCAGCAAAACATCTGAGGAACATCAGCAAAACGTGGAAGGGAAGCTCACGCCAAGGTGCCAGGTCTAACAGACCTGCACAGCAAAACAATGTCCTTCACCACAGTATGCAACTGAAACAACCTATATACTACTTCTATGCCACTTACACAATATACATGTATTTAGATGTTGGTGGGACCGCAACGGAGTGGCCTATTTTGGCGGTCTTCCCACCCGCCCGCCCTATTTAGATGTTGGCTGGAAATGGGAGAGTAGACTGCTGCACTCCCACCGACTGCGCCAGAATTTGGACTCCGTACCAACCGCAGGAGGGGCTGCAGCGGGTGGCGGCATGACTTCATGAGGGATTCCCACCCTCCAGATTTGGATCTGGGATGTTTCTAAGCAAATTCCATCAGGAAACCCTCCTACTTCGAGTAGGTGGAAAGGTAAGAAAAGGGGTGACAACTCCCTTTTTCTGGGGATACGAGATTCTGTATCCTTCTCTTCATCATTGTCCAGGTTCCCCCTGTCCTACTGCATCCTGACTGTGACAGACCAGCACCCTGTTTTGATATAATTGAAGGTAGGTGTTTGTGGTATGTGCGGGTATACATTACATAGTGTGTTTCTGTTGACTGTGTGCACAGAAGTATGTACAATTAAGGATCACTACACATACCCTACACACACATATGTACACATACACTACATATATAGGATTTAAGTAAATTAAAAAGGTGACTTACCTGTCTCCCTACCACCGTCTGAACTCCGCCAAGAGGACACTGCCAGCCCAATGGAAACATCTAAATCAGCTCAGCTGGACCCCGCCGCTAGGACAGGGTTGGAGAGTAGGACACCAGCACAAGAGACTGCTGCCACAGCAGTCTTCTGAGTATTGCATATATATATCTAAATACAGCAGGTGGGACTCCATCGACCCAACGGAGTACTGACTCCTGACGTCACAGCAGGCTGGTGGTTGGACCTCCAAGATCTAACTCAGGCTCTCAGAAATCAATGAAACAATTTATGTTTCTTTTATTCCTAGTTATGTGCTGGCGGGAGCATTTTTTCCCAGGTAGGGATACTGCTGTGACCAATTACCACTTATATGTGACAGTGAGTACAAAGGACAGTACTTTGCAACAGGCAAGGAAATGAGTGTTACAAACACAAAGATGTGTAGACATGCTACAGAACTTCATATATCCTTTACACAATGCTAAGTAACCCCAAAAACAGAGAAATAACTTCAGTTTTCACTGCCTCCTATCTCCAAGAAAAAAAGTCACATGAAGAGTGCAGTAAAGTGCAATGCAAACTCATTAGAGATGTAATTGTATGGGCAGGAAGTGAAAGAAGGGACATTTTGGAACATGGTGTCATACCTGCATAGATTTACTAATTGAATTAGTAAGTCTGTGAAATCAGTTTTAAGGTAAACAGATTATTGGTGTGCCTGATAAATAAAGATTTTGCTGTGATTTACTCTTACTGCACTCTTGTATACTCCTGAATTCCATTAGTATTCAGGGAGTATTCTTTGCTTACTCCTGAAATGTATGAGTAAGCCAGGAGTAAGCCAAGAGTAAATCATACTTACCCAGCAGCAAACTTTGGTCATGGGTATTTTTTTCAAGATGCATGGAAGACTTCCTCAGCACAAAATAATTGAATTGTGTGCCAAACCAGTGAAATTGGCATTGAAGTGTGAGAATGCAAATCAGCTGTATAAACATCTGCACAGTCGGTGAGTATGTCATCTTTCTGTTGTGGAAAATCTGCCCATATACATGTGGCACAACCAGTCAGTCATTGGTTGTCACCTTACACTCAGTAGTGGAGTAATGGAAAACATCATACATTCCATCAAGTGCTCAAGTTGGTTACTCAGGACCTGATTAAGGATGACTGAAAGTAGAAGACTAAGATATCACTTAGGTCAAAGCCATGGCCCCTAGAAATGGACCAATGCCATGAAAGTAAAGCACATTTTAAAACTTCTCAAGGTGTGATATGGAAGTGAGCACATTTCTGTAAGGTTTCAGTTACAACTTACTCTTATTTACAGATAAAAAAAGTTTTTTTAAACCACACTGCCCTCCATACCTGCTTTTTTTAAATGAGCAGTAGGGAAATTCTGTGTTGAAAAATACATTCCTTACCATAGTGCACATGTGGCTATAGTAAGACACACTACTATTGACAACATCAGTAGCAGCAGAAACAAAGCCCTGTTCCCTCATAACTGAAAACTATGTGTAAGGCACATTTCGTCATTTTTAGAAAACAAATAATAAAGGCACAAAAAGGGCAAACTATTTCAAACAAGTATTGGCAATGTAAATAGGTCTGGCTTTATAGGGATGTTGTATGGTAATGTGAAGCATTACAAGTAACTAGCATGGGAACAGATATGCACTTGTGTGGAAGCAAAAAAAACAGAATAATATTCGTGTAGTAGGTTACAAGGTTAGGTGACAGTTGCACTGTCAAGCTAGACCTGAAATTCAATGTAGATTATTGACTGCCCTTTGCCCATCTGTGCAGCTGTCAGAGAAAAACTACATAAGTTATCTAGTAATTGAAGGCAGTTTAGTAGCATTCCAATGTCATGTGTACCCCTGAAAGTTCAAGCTTAGACAGCAGGATAAATAAACACAATGATCATAGCTGCATGAAGGGTAGGCCCTTTATAGTGGAAGCATACAACGTCTTCCCAATCAAAACATGTACTCCTGGTTCCCAACATGTGGGCGGAGCCAAAGCCCTTCTCTAGTGATGTTCACATAATTGTCTGCCATCAGCTGTGCTGTCAAGCCAGACCATAAAAATTGAGAGATCCTTTCAAGTTGGGGGTGAACTAGGAAGTTTATGACAAACTCTAGATGTCTATTAATTCAACATAGGTGAGGGTAGAAGTACTACACTCTATTTAGAGGTGTGCACATTTTTACTTGGACCTGAGGTGGTCCTATTCTTCATTTCATCATTGTTCAATAAAAATCCATGAAAAAACGTTTGTTCTGAGGCATCTTCCAATGCAATATCTTTTATTCAATGTTTTTTTCTCATTAAACTCATATTTTCAAATATTTGCAGATTTCATTATTTAAAGCATTTCACATCAACCCAATGCATTTCGGGTCCAAACGGACCCTTCCTCGGGGGTCTCTATGGAAAACCCAAAAAACTATTTTGAGCCCAAAGCTGTGTTCACAAATGTATATAAACTGAATAATTGCATGGTGCAACACGCTACACGATTTTTACCCAACATTTTAAAGACTTGTGTAGCATACAAATATACGCAAAGCAAACGTGATTACTCATCAATGATTTCAAGACTCTTGGTTGTAAATTAGTGCGCATTGCGTACGATCAGTAAGAGAATATTTATAGTCTCACACTAGCAATAAATGATGACGATCCCAGCCTGACTCGATCATTCTGACAAACGTAATACATTTCGATAGTCTAAAGAAACTGTCTTTCAAGCATTTTCAGGTCTTTCATGCATTTTCAGGTCGGAACGACTCGCGTTCCGTGTCAGTTACTTACAGAAATGCTCACTCGCGGACCGCTTCTAGTTTCCACCAATGCCGGTCTAGCTAAGATAGCGTGAATGATTCTTAGCTCCTATTTACATGTTCATTGGCTGGTTATGTGGTCACATGATCGCAATGGTTCAAAACATACAAATATACGAGCAGAGTTGTAATTTTCCCATATCATGCAAATGAAAAGACATTAATCCATTATAAAAATAGCTTGAAATACCTTAAAGAAAATGCTGTAAATAAACATTGTGTGACAAGTAACTGTTATCACGGTAATGACGTGTCAGCCATGTTGAAATGATGTTAGTCGAAATTTTTTGGGGTGTGTTAGCGCATCCACCTATAGGGTTCATTTTCATAAAACTATTGAAAGTACATAATAACATTGTTTACCTTATACAGATGGTGTGCACATACTGTGATACATTCAATGTAATGCGTTTGGTATCGAAAATTATTTTGTACCTGGCTACTGATTTGAAAAAAATGAATAGGCACTTGCATATATTTCTGTGTTTCCTGTAGAAATATTGCAGTACACCTAACACCACATTACTAGGTTTTAGAAAGTTACATATACTCACTCACACTGGGCCATAGTTCATGACCCATGTTTCTGCTGCTGCAAATCCAGAATGTGGGTCATTTAAACTAAAAACGATATTGCATCAGCTGAGACATAGAAGTATGGAAAGGGGCGACCACTCGGTCCCCCCGAACGTATGGTCGGGTGCCACGATCCTCCCGGGAAACCATTTTGGGCGGGAGGCGTGTCTCGGCTGGTATGCCCGAAGCGGCGTGGCCGGGGCGCGCCTTTTCCCGCCCAAGAGGGGTTGTCCTAGACACCTACACCGATGGCCACGCCCAGTAGGTGTACCTGGGGTGGGTACACGCCCTCCCCAAGAAGAATAAAGAGAGCGGGAATCCGAAGAAGCGTCCTCTTGTTCCTGTGCTTGGAAGGCTGCACCCACTCGTTGCTCGTGAGCCCTCGACGGAACAAGGAGCCATTTTTGAGAACTTGTAATTCTTGTCTTTCTCTTTCAGAGACTTTACTGCGAAGGATCCAGGACCGTGATGATCGGCTAACAGTTGATAATCGAAACCATGTCTGGCAAGTCTGGCAAGAAGGCAGGAAAGGGTTCCGAGACAGACCAGGTGCTTCGCATGTTGGTGAACAGAATGACAAGAATAGAACGAAGCATCGGTCAAGTCCCAGCGCTTGGTCGGGATATGGCGGGCATTAAGAAGCAACTGGCCGCAATGAACAAGCCTGGTAACCCGAAGAAGGTAATAGGCCCGGCATTGCCGGGAGTCGTCCCCGAGGGTAGAGGGAAACGGGTCAAGATGAGGGCGGTGGCAGGGGAGGTTCCGGTCCCTGAGGTGCCCCCGGTCAGCCCTGCCATACCAGCTGATGCCCCAGTACCAACCCCAGACGCGGGTCAACCGATTCCGGTTGTGATTACGCCCGCTAACGATGAGGATATGCCTCCTGAATTGGCCACCCAGTTGGCCGCATGGCTCAATAAGAAGGCAGGAGGTGCTAAAGCGCCAGGAGACTCGGCCGAAGAGGCCAAACTACTAATCCAGCAGTTGCGGCAGTCGCGAGATGCCGCGCAGGCGAATTTCCCTCTTGTCCCCACAGGCGACACCAGAAGGACCGGCAGCTGGTCTCGAGAACACGGCGGGAACAACGACCGCACCAGGTAAGCTCGCCTTGCCAGTGGCAGGGGAGGGCTCATTACCCTCAAGGCGGGAGAGGGTGGTTCAACATATCCCGATGGCCACAAAAGAATTGATCTGGGCAGACAAGTATGTCAATATGTTTTCGTTGTTAACCGACCATCGCGATGGAGTATGCTAAGACACAGAAAGAGTGTCTGGCGCGCCAAGATGGCGGAGTTCAGGGTTGAGGAGACGATAACGAATTGGGCTAAGGCCTTTGCAATGTTTACTGCGATTATTGGTGAACGTAAGCCCGAGGTATTGCCCGAACTGTCTTGTTATCAGGCACGTATAATGGATTTTTATGAAACGTATGAGGGGGGTGAATGGAAAGGTTACGACATGAAGTTCCGTAAAGCAAAAGAGTATGATTCCTCTTTGACATGGGATTGCCTCGACTCAATTTCTTGGCATAAACAGCTCCTGCCTGGGGCGGCAAGAACTTCCTCGCCAGGCGGGAATGGGTCGGGGGTTTCCCGCCAGAAGCCAGCGGTGCCCTTTCGAGCAGGCACCGGTGACGATCACCAGCCGAAAACCGGCAGGAATGGTGGAAAGCGGGGGGTCTGTTGGGGCTTCAATAGAGGCAATTGTAACAGACCGCAAGGTACATGTAGGTTCAAGCACGTGTGTGCAGGTTGTGGGAATTCCTCTCACACAGAGAGTTCATGCAGATCCAAGAATAGCGGGTCGGGAGGTAAAGGAGGGTCCAAGCAGGACTGAGGTGGATTGTTGGATACAATTGCCTACTCCCGTTGATCTCATGGCTATGACTCCTTGGTTAAACAAATACCCTGATTATGTCTCCGCTGGGGTGTTGAGGAAGGGATTCTTATATGGCTTCCACATCCCGGCGGGGGATTTTCGTGGGGAACCGTTTTGCAAAAACCAGCTTTCAGCACAGCATAATCCAGGTGTGGTGGAAAGAAAAATCGCTAAAGAGGTGAGCCTAGGCCGAGTGGTTGCGCCTTTTCGGCTCCCGCCAGTGGCGAATTTCATCTGTTCCCCATTAGGGGTGGTCCCCAAAAAGGACCCGGGGGAGTTTAGGCTGATCCATAATCTGTCTGCTCCAAGGGGTTGCTCAGTAAACGATGCTATTGACCCAGAAGTCTGTTCGGTGCGGTACGCATCGTTCGATGATGCCGTCACCATGTTAAATCGCCTGGGCCCCGAGGCGCTGATGGCGAAATCGGATATCGAATCAGCATTCCGGTTGCTCCCGGTACACCCACAGGATCAGCGTCTGCTAGGTTTTGCGTTCCAAGGACGCTATTACATGGACAAATGCATGCCGATGGGTTGCTCCATTTCTTGTGCCTATTTCGAAAAATTCAGCTGTTTTCTAGAGTGGGCATTCACCGAGGCCACGGGGCATAGGCATGTTATGCATTACCTAGATGACTTTCTGTTCTTGGGAACAGCCGGCGCACGAAATGTGCGCAGGCGCTACAGGATTTTTGCACCCTCATGAGGGAGTTTGGAGTGCCATTGGCACCAGGTAAGACGGTTGGACCATCTACTTCACTTGAGTTTCTGGGAATTGAGCTTGATTCTGTGGAGGGATGTTTCCGTTTGCAAGTGGGAAAGGTATCTAAATTTAGGGCTTCCCTGGAACTTTGCCTTGGTAAGGCGAAAGTGACCCGGCACCAGTTACAGCAAGCAGTGGGTCAGCTTAACTTTGCCTTGAGAGTGATACCAATGGCCCGCCCCTTTTCACGCTCTATTGCACAAGCTATGGTCGGTCTCAAAGAAGGACACCACCGCACGAGACTGTCTGCAGAGGTTCGCCAGGACATGCGCATTTGGTTGGCATTCCTGGCGGACTTCAACGGTCGAGTGGTGTGGAACAAGCCACCAGCGTCCTTGGACGAGCTGGGTTTGTGGACCGACTCCGCGGGGAGCGTGGGATTTGGCGCCATCTTTGGTAATAGATGGTCGGCGCAAACATGGCCGACATGGTGGCACACCAGCGGTCTCACAGGTAACATAGGGTTCCTTGAGCTATTCCCAATTTTTGTTGCTCTAATGGCATGGCCGAACGAGTTCCGAGACCGCTCGGTGGTATTTTGGTCTGATAATATGACTGTTGTCGAATGCATTAACCAACAGGCAGCACGCTGCAAATGGATCTTGAGATTGTTGAAGGAAATTGTGCTGCTTTGCATGAGACTGAATGTACAGTTCAGGGCGAAACATGTGCCGGGTGTACTGAATCATGCGGCTGATGCACTCTCTCGTTCACATATGCAGGCGTTCAGGGTTTATCTACCTACAGCGGACCTAGTGGCAGCACCAGTCCCCGAAGCACTCTGGCTAATCGGTGCCCCGGATTACAAGACCTCGTGGCAGCAAGCTTAGCCCCCAGAACGAGGAAAGCATACGAAGGAGCGTTTTGTTCCTATTGTGCATTTTTGGGTCCGACTGGGAGTCAGAACTGGGGTCAGGAGGATTCCTTCCTTGGGTTCCTGGTAGCACCGCACAGAGAAGGCCGATCAGCGGCTACGGCCAATAGACACAGGGCGGCCATCTCATTCATGGCGCAGGTGCATGGCATCAAAGACCCAACAGGTTCCTTTTTGGCGAAAAAAGCCCTTTGTGGCTGGCAGCGCCTTGAGGGTCGCAAGCAAGACGAGAGGCGCCCGATTGGCTTAGAAAGGTTGTTCCTGCTCATGGCAAAACTAGGCACGACATGCTCCTCCCAATTCGAAGCAGTGCTGTTCCGGGCAGCTTTCGCATTAGCGTTCCATGGGGCTATGCGGGTGAGCGAACTGGTCGCAAGGAATAAGAAAGATGTGGAGGTTGGCTTGTGCAGGGATCACATCCTAATTAGGGGTGATTCGATGATAGTCACGATAGCGAAGTCCAAAACTGACCAGGGAGCGGTGGGAAACAGTGTTGTTGTCCAGAGCATGCAAGGGTCCCCCACGTGCCCGATAATGTGTATAGAGGAATACTTGGCACTGAGGGCAGATACATGGGGGGGGAGTTTGCTGAGGCACATCGATGCCACCCCACTGACGAGGTTTCAGTTCCAGAGGGTGCTAGCACTGACAATCGCTGCGGCGGGCATGGACCCGTGCGATTTCGGGACCCACTCCTTTAGGATAGGGGCTGCTACTGAGGCTACAGCCAGGGGTCGGAGTGCAGAAGAAGTGAAACAGTTAGGACGGTGGTCCTCGAATTGTTTTAAAAGGTATGTGCGATTGCACATGTTGTGAAGTCAAGTTACATGCACTCACGCTTCTTGTCTTCTGTTTGATTTACAGTTTCGCGAGCATGTCATGCGGGGCGGAATTTGCAGTCGACCCAGTACCAGGGGACCAGCGGTCATGGATCACCGGCTGAGGAGAAAGTGGTATGGGTCGTGGGCCACTCATACGTGAGGCGGGCCGGGGACTTATTCAAAGCAGGTGACGCGACTCGCGCAGCTGGGGAATACTGGTACAGAGTGGCCTTCCATGGAAGGGGCGGGCTCTGTATTGACCAATTTGAATCGTTTGTTGAGGGTCTTTTAGGGCGGCAGAGGTCACCGCCATCTTTAGTCATAGTACACCTGGGGGGCGAAGACTTGGTGACACTGGGTAGACGAGTGTTACTCGAGCGAGTCTTGTCCACCGTTAGCTGGTTGGCAAAAAGAATCCCGGGGTGCACGATTGCCTGGTCCCACATGATTCCCAGAAAGGTGTGGCGGGGGGGCCTTTCAGTGTCAGCTCTGAACCATTCGGTGAAGAAGGTTAACAACAAAATTGGTAGATTGTTTCGCTCGGCGCAGTTGCATAGCATTCCTCATGGGTGTATTCGGGGTGATCACATGTATCTGAATGATGGGGTTCACCTGTCCCGGGAGGGGAATGTTTTACTCATAGGAGACTTCGTAGCATGGCTAAGGGGTTTGAGGAAGCATGACCTTTGGGAGGAGTTTGTGGGGGGGCTGGATAGCCGGTCAACTATCCGGCCTGTGGCGGTAAGGTCATGATCGGTGAGCAGTAATTTCAAGGTCCCTAGAGGGGGGGCACCAACCACTATGGATGGGAGTGCCCGGGGGGAGGCGGCCATTGGCCCCTCCCACTGGGAGGCGGCACCCACTAAGGATGGGTCGCCTAAGGAGGAGGCGGCTATATGCCCCTCCTACGAATTTCCCGGGGCCCGGATATCCGCGACGGCGGATGTGATAGAGAGTGTGGGGGTGGGGGGGGAGTCCACGCTGTCCTTCCTACAGATACCTCACACGGGTGCTCGGACGACCTTTAAGATGGTGTCGAGCGGAAAGAGGGGCCCCCAACAAGACAAGGGAAATTACAGTTGGCAATGAGGGTAAAGTCCTCTGCGCGGCCGCCACTCACACCGTGAGGGCGAGAGTTTTTGGTAGTAGGGATCTGACACCGGTTAAGACCTTGCCGTTGGCCCTTAATGCTAGGATGTACAATTTTAATGTAGAAAGTATGCATTTGCAGGATGTTAGACTCGGCTAGGAAACCTTTGTATTAGAGATTTGTTAAGGTTAGCCAAGTAACATGTCTTCATCGAAATGTAATAAATGAAAATTGTACATGATTATGAAACTTTTTATTTAATGTTTTAATTTTGTTTCATATTTTAATAAATACGGCTGGGAGGGTGACTCCCTCCCGCCTTCCAAAAGTTCAGAACTGCGTCCGTCTTCCCATCCTTGGGGATTGTGTTGGGAGGGGGTGACGGGCATCCCGGCCATATAGATTTATTGGGCCCGATTCACAGAATGAACTTAAAACTCAATCCTAAACTTACTACTATTTTGGTATTCACAGAATGCACTTACTACTTTTGGCAATCACAGTATAAACTCAGTAATTCTTTCTTAATATTGAGTTGATTTGAAGAACCAAAGTTCGCAAACTATATTTATTTTCATAGGAAAATACACATTTAAGAACATTGCTGTAGTTAAGTTTTTTTTTACATAAACACAGATTGTGTTTAGGTAGTGCTCAAACCAAGCAGCACAGAAATCTTTATTTGTTTGCCTTCAGTAAGACTGTCCTCAGTAAAAACTACAAAGCATTATGGTAGATGTAGCCCTTGCATCTTCTATTTAATTTTCAATCTTCATTTAATAGTAAAGAATGAGCAATTGTCAATAAGATAAGCTCCCTTTATTTTAGCAGTTCATTTTCACCAGGGCACTTTCCTGACATCAAGATGTGTCACTTCCATTATAGCTCTTCATAGAGACTCAACCCTATTAGGCGGTGCTGACTTTAAGTTCATCAGAACAATACGTCCTCCAGCAAGAGAGCAGCCCCTTGGCTCTACCACAATCAATGCTTGGATTGTTTATTTATTTTTAATACAAAGATCATCAATCAGTTATCAAATAAAATAAGATTGGTAACATAACACTGGATCAGAAAGTGATAGCGTAGAGTGATAAAAGTTAGGGGCTCAGTGATAATTTTGAAATAGGAAGGTATTCACATTTTTGCAGAAACTAGTGTGGTTCTTTTTTTCTCAGATTTTCAGAGTTCTAAAAAAATGGTCCAGGTACTAAAAATCTTCTATCGCCCTTCATTCTGAGGCACGGATGTGGTACCATAAATATGTCGAGGTTTTTGGAGCAAAGTGCTCTGGCAGGGACATACCAAACGATATTGCCTATCCAGAACAACAGAACTTTCGTATTCTACAGGTTTAAAGTAAAAAGCCAAAAAAGGAAAATGAACTCGGCCATTCAGCAACCTTCATTACATCAAGCAAATGTCTTCCTGCCCAAAAGACATTACTTCCTGAATGTGCAATAAAATCGGACCTATTGATACCTGCTTCCGACATAAAAAATGTCATCCATTTTATTAAGGTGATCGCTGAGAAGTCTAAATATGGTTTCCTGAAATAAACTGACAGCTGATTTTCACTAAAGTCACCTAATATTCAATACACTGTTCTCAGACTCCATCAAACAACTGACCACACGCCAAGCTGGATGATTATGAAAGACAGGATATGAGATTGAAACTGAAGATGTATTAGCTGCATTAGTAACCATAAAAGTTATGCAGCTGGTGTAGAAACTCGAGAACGTACCATAGCTCTAACATCTGACACTCTGAACAATTATATTAAGTAAAACAAGAGGGGCAACATTGTAGATAATTGCTTCATTTTCAGACACAAATGAAATGGCTAATTTCTCTCATATCTCAGTACCTTATGTACCATGGAGTCCTATACCTTGTTCTCCTTGATCTCTTTAGATGAATTATTTTCATAATTCAATACTCTAACCCCATTTGTTCTAATTGACATATCTGTAAGATAACAAAAACTTCTTTGGTAAACGAAGTAAAGATTATAGATCACAGCAGACACCCCCATACTTATTCTATCAACACTTATTCGAACAGGAGTCTAATTCAAAACTCAGGACCAAAACACGGAAGATCAAGAAAATAAATTTCTTATTGTTAAAAAATGTCTCAAAACATGTCCGTATCAGTTGTAAATTAAAAACAAATAACAAAAATGTCATCAATTTAAAATTCATACACAAGTAAAACAAATCATTAGTAAATGTGACCAAGATAAAACAATCAATGTGTCTATATACATGATCAGAAAAGAACAAATTACACCATCAACAAGACCTATATGCACAGAAAACAACATAATGTATTGTAGGGAATATTCTAAGAACAAAGACAGTACATTTTGTCATAGACACACAAATCGAACTCAAAATGTTGGACAAAGAACCTGATATGTTGCACCAAGATGAATATCTGAGTTTCAAGTCACTATCTGGATTGTCTGTCCAAGCGTTGATGCGTTTCGATGGCCACAAAATAATTAAACCATCTTTTTCAAGACCATACTTACGATTCCCACAACACTTTTTAGACGTCAATGTTAGATTGTGTACCTTGTATAACAGGCTAGGTTGTTGATCAGGTGCCTAAGATCGACACAATGTAGTGGGATAATGTTACTCCTTCTATTAGACCTGATCCAACTCTAGTACAGAGGATCAATCTTGTATAGAGAAGCTAACCACAACCATATTAAACTGTCTTAAAAAGCCTCTTTAATAGGGTATCATGTACCTCTGGTTTACCTATGTATCAAAGACTAAAGTAAGCCATGCATTCTTGTAATGTTTAACCTCTGCTTTTGGACATTTTGTTTCAGTTCGAGCTCCATTGTGTTGGCTAAAGTTTTTGCTTGATTTAAAATACTCCACCATAAATGTGGCTACTGCCCCTTTTTCCTTATTAGAAGTATTTTATATCCTGTGGCACTTGTAATAATGTGAATGGGATATGTTCCACTTTTGTGATGGAATAAGCTCTTAACCAAACACTAAACCACCCCCAGGGTGTCTTCAGCATGCAGCATTGTTGTTTTGTTTAGGTTCACTAGTCTGTCAAATTTAAAACAGCTGTAACCTCTTACACTGACTTCTGTATAAAGATGATTGTGCATCTTGTATTAGATTTTAACAATGGTCTTGTGTCTTTCACTTATTGCATTTTCTACTTAGCTTGTGCAAGACGCAATGTAATTACGTAATGGTCATCATCACCATGCTTTATAGCACTTACAACAGATAGGTCAAGGCTAATAACCCTCCAAGTTAAGTTTAACTTGTATTAAGAAGGTGTCCTGTTTACAGGGCTGCAGTAAGAGGGTAGAGAAAGGGCCTTCCATTTATTCTCTGTTTTTAAATCCAATTAGGGAACCTGTGACAATGTTCCCTTGGGGATAATTGGAAAATCATATACTTTTAAAATAATTCGAGATCCATAGCGAGCAGCAGATTCTACATCAGAACCTAAAACTACAAGAGTTTAACTGATTTTGGTGAAGGCAAAAAAAGCCACAGAATGAAACAGAAGATAACAATTTTTTACAATCTATTTCACTTTTACTCTTTAATGTAGTTATCTAAACTTTAGAAAAAATCCTAAAATAACGGATTAAAAATGTAACCCACTACCCCACCCATTGTATACAACCCATTTAAATTGTTATCCCAATGTATGAAAAATGTTCAGCATTTCGTTGAATGCACAAATAAAACAAACTAGTAGTAGCATAACAGCAGAATTATGACAACAATACTTTTAATGATTTATCTTTCAACTCAGCAGCTTATGGACATTCCAACATTAAATAAACAAGGATACCCAAGTCACCACCACTACAAACACAGGCCTTTTCGCTCCGTTGGACTTTTTATATAATCGTTTGCAATAACGGGTAGGACACATATCCACTCTCAACCTAAGGTGCCGTTTTTCTGGTTCATTATTATGGGGCTGCAAAAAATATGATTTAAATTCATACTTCCAGTGTATACTTGTATAATGAATAGCTGAAAGTCAACTTTCCAAATGTTTCATAATTAATCTAATTATATACACCTTCATTAAAATGAGCAAGTCTTTTTTTTAAACAATTATGGCTAGGCACCTGATAAGATCAGTGTTAAGGAAAGCAAGTATTCCACCAGTACCCCTGTAAGACCTTTCCCCATTCAAAGTTCTGTGCCATTAAACCAGCCTCTCTTTTATTCCTAAAAGGCACAAGCTAATACTGTGTCAATGTTTTCTGACCTCATAAAAAAATGCGGATCACAAAGTACAGAAGAGGCATCAGTCCCAATTCTCTATTATCAGTTTTCATCGAGTTGCAGGTGGGAGTAATATTTTCCGCACCACATTTTCCACCCACTGAGACAAAAGATTACACTGGGCCTACCTCCATCCATTTAAGTTCTGAAGCGGTTTTTTACCCTTATCCCCAACCTAGAATCAGAATTATTGCTTTGCTGATGTTAAAAATGGGTTGACTCATTTTGGCAAATGTGCATAAGGAATACAGCTGTCCTTGCTTTACTCTCAAGGTGAAATCAATTAAAGCTGCATTGTTGATGTGCTTAACCGAGCTGGTATCAAATACTCAACTTTAGGGGTGAAAACCCAAGGAGCGTTGGCATACATGGGGGAATCACGTATGTTGCATAAGACTGGCACCAAGATTCAGTTCTGCCACAAACCATTTTCTATATGCAGATTGTCTAATGGTATAACTAACCAAGTATGTAAATGTAATATTGATAATTGAGTTGCTCTAAGAATCCCCAGTATCAACACATGGGCATAGGACCCTATCAAAAGCATTGGCATATTACACATTACAATGTTACAAATGTACATTTAGGTGAGAGTAAATCATTAAGTGGCACTCTGATAAGTGTAGCCAATGAATGATGTTACAAACCATAATGAAAGTATTAAAAAAACACAAACTGAAAAGAAAGGAAAGGGAAGTCAGATAAAATAAGGAACACAGGAAAAACAACATTGTTTTAGTGCACATTCTGTCACTAACAATTCTATATTTTGATCCCAAGACTGTGAACTTTTATGTCAAGAGCAGAGGCTTCATATTATGCATTACCTTTTTGCTTTCATTCCCATATCATCCTTAAAATATGTGTATAACCATGTTGTAAGAGAAAGAGAATTAAAACATTTAGTAAGTACAAATCCCTTGGGTCATCTGATGTCAGCTACATGATCAATGTCACCGATCGAGTGAGAGTAGCTGAGAATACTGTAGAATGAGTTTCAATAAAGGACATCAGTAATAGGATAGAAGATGATCTCGGAGAAGCTCGATATTCGCATTCTTTGAGACATCATACCATGCAAAGCTTTGGTTTGCAAAGCTTTGGTTGAAGCAGAAAAGAAGGAAATTCCACTGGTGAAATCAAGGTCTTAGGGGCTGATTACGAGTGCGGTGGTCTTCGAACCATGCCACTCGCAGAGGCGCAGCAGTGGCAGTCCACCATCTGCTGGATTACGACTTTCAAAGTCATGCTGGCGGTGGGTCACCAGCTGCGCCAGGGAGCCGTAGTTCCCTGGTGGTGGCACTGCAGAGGCCTAATGTAACATGTTGAGCGGGACTGTGATAGAGTGACTTCATATTTAAAACTGCTTCATAAGCCTTAACTTAAAGGTCAATACTAACATAGCCATAGCCTATAGCTAGGTCACAGGACACACTTCTATGTGCATAAAAGCTAACACATGTCGATAGAAGATTCAGTGAGCTATATGCACACTTTCAGGTGCATATGTTGACTTATACATCCAGTTTTTCATATTGAGTTGAATGTCATGTAAGTGCATACGAAAGAGGACACCTGCTAATACTTCCTCTCAGACAGTGTTACAACCATCTAAACCTTCACACACATGCACAGATACAACTCATGTATCTAGCGCTAATAGAGGCAGTGACACACTCACTTAAATAACTTAAATAAATGACACAACAAAGAGACAATCCAGGCCATCCATTACATATAGATTTAAAGAGCCTTACAGTCACAAACAGAGCCAACAATGGACTAAGAAACTTTACTACATATAGAAACCCACACAATCAGTGACATACCCATAAACAGATCCACAAACTTACTCATACATCTACCTACACATTCATAGAGCTACTCACACACCCACTCACTCACTCCTACAGCTACTCACACAACTACTCACCCATACATCTACACATACAAATAGTCGCTCACCCATACAGCGACTCATATAGCCACACACTCCCCTATACAGCTACTACACACCCATGTATTCACCTATACAGCCTCTCACAAGCATACTCACCCATACAGCCTCTCAAAACAGCCACTCATTCACCCATACAACCAATCACACACTCACTCACAACCCCACACAATCACTTACATACCCATTCAAACTGTCATACAAGTACTCACACATCCGTTCACTCTCCCATACAGCCACTCTCACATACTCTCCAATAGTCACTCAAACACCAACTCACTCAACCAAAACTCGCACTGAAAAAGCTACTCACTCAGCCATACAGCACACTTACATACCCAGTCACTCACTCATACAGCCATTCAGACACCCACTCACTCACCCAAACAGCCACTCACTCAGCCGCTCACTCACCCATACTGCCACTAACATACCTCCTCACTAACCAATACACCCACTCATGTACCCACTCCCACCCATACCCATACAGCTACTTATACACTCAGTTCATCACTCATACACTCACTCACATTGCCAATCACACATTATGTTGCTCACGTACCACTCACGCACAAACAACCACTAACATATCCACTTGCTCACCCATATAGCATCTACTCACACTCACTAAGTCATGCATCTATTCACACATCCTAACATTCACCTATATAGCCACTGTTATGCCATCCGCTCATAAATATTCTCCCTTATGCACTTGTCATTCAGTCACACAACCTTGGGACACCCACTCATTAACACATACAAACACTCAACATCCATCCACTTACCCAGAGAGGTGCTCATGCACCTTCTCACTCACATATATTCCCATTCTCACAGGAAGTCACTCACTCATACAAAAAGGTATACACCCTGTCACACATCCGTACAACCACTCACACATACATAATCACAATTACAGTAACTCACATACACAGTCAATTACATATACACTAACTCACATACCAAAACATATAATAAGATATAATCACACCTTTACAAACATACATATAACATATAACTAATCTTTATTTAACCTTTATTTCTAAAACAACCACTTTTTAAAAACAATATTGTGAATTTATTTGGCCTTTCTAAACATTTAAGTTTTTCAAGTGCTTTTTGTTAAAAAATAAGACAACAACACACACAGAAAAAAAGCTGTGCTTTAACACAACTTTTTTTTAGCTGCGCTATTCTCACCCTATTGAGGCGGAAGCCGGAGGTTCTCCTTTATTGCTTTTCTCTTTAGCATTTTAAACTCTGTGTCACTCGTCATTCAGCTTGACTCAAAAAGCGTTTTCATTTTGTTTAACTTTGTGTCACTTCAGCTTGAATTAAAAAGCGTTTTACCGTGTTAGAGGACCTTCCCTATTTTATCGCTGCCTGGACCACTCTCAGCTGAGTATAGACGCTGAGAGCTCGGTCCCGGGGAAGCGAAGTTTGACAGCGGCCATATTGGGTGTGTTCTAGCACTCTGACGCGCTCTAGCTGATTATAAAAGGGGCATTCTGAGCCCGGCGCTTGACTTAGCTGCGCTATTCTCACTCTCTTGAGGCAGAAGCCGAGAGGTTCTCCTCTATTGCTTTTCTCTGTAGCATTTTAAACTCTGTGTCATTCGTCATTCAGCTTGACTCAATAAGCGTTTTTATTTTGCTTAGCTTTGTGTCACTTCAGCTTGAAGTAAAAAGCGTTTTACCGTGTTAGAGGACCTTCCCTATTTTATCGCTGCCTGGGCCACTCTCAGCTGAGTATAGACGCTGAGAGCTCGGTCCCAGGGAAGCGAAGTTTGACAGGGGCCATATTGGGTGTGTTCTAGCGCTCTGAGGCGCTCGAGCTGATTATAAAAGGGGATGGTGTTACCTTCGCGCAGCGATCGCGATCAGCGGACTCGCCTGTCTCATGCCGGAGTCATGCCAGAGTCCTGCCCATCTGCGCCCATCAGCGCCAAGGAGGGCCAGGAGCCGAGCAGGCTGATTCAGTTTTAACCTATTGTGTAGGTAGACTTGTATATTCCTTACAGACCTTGATTTCTTTTAAACCTGTGTGCAAACCCTGTCATTATACTCTCTTGCCCGAGCGGGCGTTGGAAGCCTCTGCCTGTCTTTTTTTTTTTTATTGAAAGTTCACAGCAGCCAAATGTACATTAGATACATCAGTATACATAAATATATAAACGTAAAATATAAACATATATAAATGCACTTGATAATATAATAAATACGATATGAACAGCACTAACCATTAACAATATTTGATAGGAGAGACAGGAATAAATAACCGGATAAAACCAATCATACAAAGCATTGACCATGGCATCTCTCAATATAATCTAAAGGGCCGCACATCTTTCCTTCCTCCAGCTAGCCACTGGTGCCCATACACGTAAACCCATTTCTCTGGATTTAATTCCTTTAAGGGCATAAAGTTCTGATTCAATATTGTGGATCCCTAACAGCCTACACAACCACATTTGGAAGGTTGGAGGCTCCACATCCTTCCATGCCGCAGCCAATAATATCCTGAGAACAGCTGTCGAGATAAAAACCAGCGCCTCTATCTCTATGCTCAAACCTAGTTTTACATCACAACCAAATATTAAAAGTGTAGGGGATAGGTCAATTTTAACAGCTAGCAGCCCCTCTAAAAACTTTTCAATTTCATTTTTAATTGGTCCCAAGTTTACACAATTACAGAACATATGTAATAAGTCTGCTGGCCCATTGCCACACCTAGGACAATTATGGTCTAGTCTCTTGCCCCATTTAAACAGTTTAGCCGGTGTATAGTATAAATTAAAAAGAGTCTTAAAATGCTGTGCTCTTAGATTTGATGATCTCAGAAACCTTTTGTCCATTACCAGTGCTCTGTCAAGATCAATGTCAGGATCCTGCAGTTTGGAGGCCCAGCTCTCCTCCACCTTGATCATATCATCAGGGAGGCTCTCCATAAGTAACCTGTACAAATCTTTGATTCTATGACCTCCACCTTTCAGATAATCTAATAGAGCACAGTCATTAGATATATTCAGACCCGGTCTTTTCGACTTAATGATCTTAACCAGCTGCATATACTTAAATTCTTGAACACCCTGCAATGAAAACCGTGTCCTCAGCAATTCTAGAGGCCTGCAGACATCTTTAATCATTACTTGGCCTAATGAAATGATCCCTTGTCTTTCCCAATGTTTCCATGGGCCATCATCACTTAGATGCGGAAATAAATCTGAATTCCATAATAGGGTATGCTGATTATACTTTGGGATGTCCTGATCTTTACAAATAGATGACCATATCCCCCAAATATCTCCAATAGTCTTATAACCCGAGGCTTTAAAGAAACGTTTGTCATGTTTCCTTGACAATATCCCATGTACTTCCCCCCCCAGTGCCAGGTGATAAATAGTAGGGATGGCTCCCTGTCTGTATCTAGCATCATCTGGGAAGAAAAGCACGGACATCCCTGTAAGAAAGCAGGCCCAGTTGTAATACCTGAGATTGGGTATTCCCAGCCCCCCCTTTTCTTGGGGAAGGGACATGAGCCTACTAGATCTCCTAACCTTGCCATACTGCCATACAAAGTTCATGAATATAGACTCCATTTCCTTTATCAACGCATCTTCAATTTTGAAAGGGATAGACCTAAATTTATATAAAATTTTGGGGAAGATAGACATTTTAGTGACATTGACCCTTCCTATAACTGATAGATGAAGTTTGTCTATTCTCCTTAAATCCTGTTTAATTTTGATCAGTAATGGCTCGAAATTGTCTTTGATGATGTCCTTTGGCTGGGCATTGATTATAATTCCTAAGTAAACAACTGAGTCCAGATATCTATTATCCGTTTTATTTATATTACCGGTGCATAATACCTGTGTCTTAGCTACATTAAGACGATATCCAGATAGTCTCCCGAATTCAGAAGTGATTCTAACAATTTCATTCAGGGCACCATCAGGATCCGTGGTTAAAATAGCAACGTCGTCCGCATAGGCGAGTACTTTAGTCCGAAATCCATTGGTGACAACTGGCTTAATTTTGCTATCCATTAATAGATTTATTAGAGGATCTATATACAGAGCAAAAAGAATGGGTGAGCACGGGCACCCTTGTCGCGTGCCCCTTGATATATAGATCTTCCCTGACTGCTCACCCATAAGATGGATCCTAGCCGTTGGATTGACATACATAGCACAAATTGCCTGTAGGAATTTCGGACCAAAACCTCTGTCTCTCATTACCCTCCACAGGAACCCCCACCTGACACGGTCGAAGGCTTTTTCTGCGTCTAGAAGGGTCATAGCGGCCCTCCCCCCATCGGCAGCTTGTATATCAAATAATGTGATGACTCTCCTTATATGATCGGTCGTGCCTCTGCCTGGAATAAAACCATGCTGCCAGGGAGAAACCAGGGTCCCAATGATCTCGGCCAGCCGTGTCGCCATGATTTTAGCATACAGTTTATTATCACTGTTTATTAATGATATAGGTCTGTATGAACCAGGGCTCTCTTTCGGTTTCCCCTTCTTATGGAAGACCACAATATTTGTTTCGGTCCAGGATTCCGGGATAGCCCCGGTATTGATAACCCCGTTAAATAGATCCAATAGTAAGGGTGTTATTGCTTCCCTTAGACATTTATATACTTCCAAAGGAATGGCGTCAGGTCCTGCCGCCTTACCAGATGCTAAATCCTGTAATGCCTCGGATAATTCATCCATAGTTATACTACATTCCAATTTTTCTCTCTGGTTAGCGGTGAGTTTGGTACCCATTTCCGGCCAATTTATACCCGGATCATCATTTTCTGACTCTTCCTTATAAAGCTCTTGGTAAAATCTCTTGAAGACATCAAGGATTTCATCTGACTTTTTATAAGTTTGATCTCCTTCCTTTATTTCAGTTATGGTATTCCTTGAGGCAACCTGCCTTATCCGCAGAGCTAAAGCCTTACCAGCACTTTCCCCTGTTTCATACATTCCAGATCTATATGAATGATATCCGGCTGCAGCTTTTCTTGCCAATTGTATCTGGAGTTCAGCCTTGATACTATTCAGTCGCTCTAAACTTAAATTACCCTGACACCCCTGACATACATCTTTCCTATGCTGTTCCTCTGCATCTGCCAATTTACCCAATAACCGTTCCCTCTCTATCTTACCTTTCTTCCACATTCGTCCAGCGTAACTAATTGTCTCACCTCTCAGACCAGCTTTAAAACTATCCCAGACAACGTTACGGGGAGCACTATATCTATTTACATCAAAAAATGACTGACACCAGGTTTTCAAATACGAAATATCATTTTTATCCATTAGAAGCTTCCTATCGAAAGTCCAGGGTCTAGCTTTTTTCCCTTGTTCACTGATAGCAAATGTTAACACAAGGGGATTATGATCCGAGATTATCTTAGGTAACCTTACTATTTCCACATTTGGAAGATAATTAGCTGTTATCATAAAATAATCCAGTTTGGTATATTTATTAAAAGGGTGTGAAAAATATGTGAACCCTGGATTATCTCTCTTTAAGCTTCCCCACACATCTATCAAACCATGGGATTTAATAACAGAGGATAACGCCTTATATACCCCTGGCTTCCGACCTGTATATACACTCCTGTTTGTAAAATCTGCTGAAATATTTAGATCTCCACAGATTATTACCGGGGCTGACCAATTTGTTAACTCCAGCTCTAAATAATCCATTACTGCTGGATCATCAAGGTTAGACCCGTATATTGTACAAATTGTGAAACCTATGTTCATTTCACATATAGCCCAGCGTCCAGACATATCTGACTTACATCTTTTAACCCCCCCCCAATCCTGTCTTTCCAATGATTGCTACCCCTTTTATCGTAGAAGTTTGTGAGGAACATGATAAAATTTCATAGCCCCTAAAATTCAACCAATGTTTATTTTTCCACGGCAAATGAGTTTCTTGAAGGCAGAGGATATCGGCCCCTATTATCTTAATATACTCCTCCAACCTCCCTATTTTTTTCCAATTATTCAAACCACCTATGTTAAGGCTTACTATGTTTAACTTAGACATAGCCCTGCAGAAATCGTATACATTGGTCTATCCAATCAATTATTTTCCTGAAAACTTCGAATGAATAAAGTAACATTAACATTGATGATCTAACATCTTCAACAATATACATCTTAACTGCGAGAACTTTCTTTTTTTTTTTGCTTTCTCCCCCCGTGTCCCACCCTCCCACCCCGTGTCGCAACCCCCCCTGAACCCACCCCTGACCCTGACCCCCACCCTGAAGGAGCGCGCAGACTGAGTCTGTGCGTGTGATGGATACAGCGTGCAGTGGGCTCTGAATTCAAAAATAAAGATACATATAATTAGGAAACACCCTTACCCTAAAATTTTTCAAAACCAACTAAAGTAGAAACCAATTGATTGCCCTTTTTTTTTTTTTTAAAACCTTATTTTTTTTACCTGTATTAACTCCTGAAAACATGCAATAACACAGCCTCAAGCCTTTGAAATTTATACATTGCCCTTAGCGGCCCATATTAGCACTGTTATACCGCCCTAGGGCTAGTCTAATTTAGGATTGCTACTTAAACATAAGCCCAATCTATACTGAGTTTAAAAAGTCCCGAGCTTTGATTTCTGAGGGAAAATAAAAAGTCTTTCCCTGATGAATAACTTTAAGTTGAGCAGGATTAATGAGATACACCTGTATTTTTTTGTCCTGAAACGGCTTGATTAGCTGTCTTAATCTCCATCGCCGTTCCACAGTGGTGTGGCAAAAATCCGGCCTTACAAAGAAAGAGCCTCCCTCAAAAGCCCTCTTAGAATCTGGTCTCGCTTTTTCTGCGATAGATTGGCGCAGCAGGAAGTTTCCTATGTATATCAAGATTGCTCTGGGCTTATCATCTGCTCTAGCATTCTGCCTCAGCCTGAATGGTATTCGATGTGCTCTCTGGATTTCAGTAGTCCAGTTCCACCCTGCAACATCTGGGAATGCTTTCTCGAATATTTTAACAATAAAGGCCTTAGCGTCCTGTCCTTCACATCCTTCCGGAATCCCTAAGACTCTAAGGTTGTTTCTTCTTAGTCTATTTTCTAAATCCTCCAGTTTCCACTGGACGTCCTGTGCTTGTGTGTCTAGGGATTCCACTTTTCTAGTTGCGGTTGCCACCTCAGCTTCAGTGGAGACGATTCTCTCTTCCAGATTTAAAACCCTATCTCCCATGTTCTCACAGGCTTTTGAAAGCTTCCTGACCACCCCTTTCATTTTCCTCATAGTAGCCTGGGCCTTGAGGCTATCAGATCTGGTCTCCTCGCGATGTGCTGTGATGCCCTGATGGATTGATTCCATCATTGACATCATTAAATTCATTGAGGGTTGTGTAGTATCCTGTGATATTGGTAAGGACACCTGATCCTGCAGGGGGTATGCCGCCTGGTTTAGATTACCCTGTAGCAGAGTAGTAGGGGAGTGGTCCCATGTTAGATCATCTTGACCTTTTTGACATATTTGACCTTTTTGAGAGTGCAATATTTTAACTGTCTGCGGTGGCTCCCCTTCTGGGTCGCTTTCTGTTTCTAAATTACTGCCGTCGATATCCGAGCTATGGAGCTCCTCTTCTTCGTCATCAACTGACCAGTCGGCCTCCTCAGTCACTGAGAAGAAACACTCACTGGGGGTTTTCTCTTTCTCTTTCTCTTTCTCCTTCTCTATTCCCCCATCCGTTAAGCCATTCCGGGTGCCAGATTCACCTCTCTGAACTTGAACTTGATCTTGACCTGAGGTTTGACCTAAGGTGTGACCCCCCGTGGGGCTAGCCGCTGCATTCTCTACAAGTGCACCGCCTGTACCCAGAGAGGGATGCTCATCTGGGTCTGGGTCCGCCTGACAAACACTCACACTGATATCTGCAGCTTGAGAAGGGACTTCATAATTAAGCATAGGCTCGATTGGACACTCCATTCCCCCAGCTGAGGGTGCTGTTACCATCTCGGTAGCTGCAGTAGATATGTTATCGAGTTCTTTGCCTGCTAACTCACAAGTCCCAGATCTTTCGCCCCCAGGAGCCCTGCTATCAGCATCAAGATCCACTGTGGCCAAGACAGCTGCATCCTGACCAGATTCTTGCTCAACTCCGATATTCTCGTCAGTAGGTAGTGGTGTTAACCCTGCCACAGAAACCATCTCCGTATTTTTGCTTTTCAATTTTTTCTTCTCTTTCTCCTTGCGATTCATGAGCTCAACTACGCTCACTGTTGCTGTAGCAGCAGCTGTGGCAGCAGCTTGTCTTGTCCTAACTGCTGGGGGCCTCATTCCCTTAGGAGTGCACAGCACCGATGCCAGTTGTTTCTCTGGAGCCCTAGAAAATGTCGCTACTTCACTTTTTTCAAGGTCTGTAGTTCCCTCTGCAACAACAGCTATTGGGCTACTTATAGTCTCTGTATCCCTTGGAGTTGTCCTGATATTGGCGTTTCGCCTCCTAGACGCCGGCTTACCTCCCAAATTCGGCTTTGTAGCCATACACATTGAAGGCTGCCGCTCCGCTTGCTCCTCTCGTACCTGCTGATGTCTCCGATGCCTGCCTCTGCACCTCACGGGATCCGCGTTACACTTCCCGCCTCTGCCGCTGTTGCTACGGCTGGAACCGCTCACCTGGTCAGTATGGACCCGCCCCCTGAGTCCGTGAGCTCTGCGGGCTCTACCGGTGTCCCTGCCGGCAAGCCCGATCCTCAAGAGAAGTGCTGCGGCAGCCCTCAGCGTCCCAAAAGACAGCGCCTTGCGGTAGGAAGAAAAGAACGGCATCGGGTTTCCAACGTTGTTTTTTAAAATCCCGCTCGCTCTTTCTTTTTAATTTCACCGCTTTCACCCTTGATATGCATGCCTTTCATTTAGCACTCGGTGGTGTTCACTTTCAAAGTAGCCACCATTTAAGGAAGAGAATCCCTCTCTTGACCTGGACGGAGTAACGCGCCTTAATTTGTCGGGGTGTTTCCTAGGATCGTCCCGGCAGAGCCATCACTGCCACACGCTGCAGCTCAGCCGTGAGTCACGGCCGCCATCTTGCTCCCTCCGGAAGCCTCTGCCTGTCAATGTACTGGGAATTGGGCCTCCCGTCATAAATACCCAAGATCGGTCCATCTGAACCCCCCCCCCGGCTGATCACAGAAAATGGGTTTCTCATTAATGCTACATCACTTATTAAAAATAACCCAAAACCTAGTGAGGCGACATCAAAATTGCCTATCTCAAAACCACCTCGTTTTGCAAGGGGGGTCACCTGGGATTTTGGCCCCGTGCTCGGCACACATCTAGAGAAACCTACCAAACCCACACATTTATGAGAAGTAGACACTTGGGGGCTTCCAGGGAGGTATGGCTTGCGTGGACCCCCCAACGTTTCTTTACCCAGAATCCCCTGCAAACCTACATTTTAGCTGGAAAAAAATCCCTTTTTTCAGACTTTTTTATGGGAAAGTGTGGCATCACCCCCAAAAAAAACCTGGCATCTACAGGGCTTTTTTCCACCCTCATTGGGGCAGATTTGGTGCTAATGCCCCATCTGCCCTCCCAGGGGGGGCTGAAAGTCCACTAGAAGCCCGGGAGTTTTTTTGGCAAATTTTAATTAGGGTGGGGGCTGCCCAAAACGGGCATGCCAATGCCCCCATCCAAATTAAAGGCTGTCATTTTTGTGGGGGAGTGGGTGGGGGCATGGGCATGCCCGTTTTGGGCTGCCCCACTCTAATTCAAATTTGCCCCCCAAAAAAACCCGGCGTCTACAGGGATTTTTGCCATCCCCCTGGCGAAGCAGATTGGGGGCTAATGCCCCCATCTGCCCCCCAGGGGGGTGGGGGGAAGCCTAATAGATGCCTGGGATTTTTTTAAACAAATTTTAATTAGGGTGGGGGGTTGCCAAAAATGGGCATGCCAATGCCCCCACCCAAATAAATATTTCCTCAAAAAATTCCCTGTGGTCTAATGGGTTTTTTGTCCCCCTGGGGCGGGCAGATTAGGGGATACTGCCCCATCTGCTCCTCATGGGGGCAGGAAGGCTGCAATTTTTGTGGGAGAGGGGGTGAGGGCATGGGCATTCCTGTTTTGGGCAGCCAACACCCTATTTCAAATGTGCCCCAAAAAAATCACTGGCAACTAGTGGGCTTTTTACCCCCCGGGGGCGCAAAAATCTACTAGACACCAGGGATTTTGTTAGCACATTTTGCTTAGGGTAGGGTTTGCCAAAACGGGCATGACAACGCCCCCACCCTAATAAGAATTTGCCCAAAAAAATCCCTGGTGTCTAGGGGGCTTTTTGCCCCCCCCCCGGGGGCAGATTGTTGGCTACTGCCCCATCTGCCTCCCAGGCGTGCAGGAAGGCTGTAATTTTTGCAGGGGAAGGGTTGGGGGTATAGGCATGCCCATTTTGGGCAAACCCCACCCTAATTCAGATTTGTCCCCAAAATAATCCTGGCGTCTAGTGGGCTTTTTACCCCTCCCCGGGGGAGCAGATTGGGGGCTACTGCTTCATCTGAGAAAGGCTGTAATGGTGGCGGGGACTAGGGGCATTGGCGTACCTGTTTTGGGCAGCCCACACCCTAAAAGAAATTATGCAAAAACAAAATCCCTGGCGTTTACTGAGCTTTCTGCCCGGGGGGGGGGGGGGAGAAAGACTCATTTTGTGGCCTGGAGGGTGGGGGCATCGGTATGCCCATTTTGGGGGCATGCCGATGCCCCCAAAACGGGCATCACATAACACATAAAAAATCCCTAGTGTCTATTGGGCGTTCTACCCCCCTGGGGGGCAGATTGGGGGCTACTGCCTCATCTACCTCCCAGGGTGGGCAGAAAGACTAATGATGCCAAAAATTTTATAGGGGGAGCAAAGGTGCTTGCCCAAGGTGCCGCTCCCCCTCCCTGGTGCCTAGTGGATGGGGTACCATTGGAAAGGGGAGATTCTCCCCTTTCCAACGATACCTCTCCTGAGTTTCTATGTGCTCAGGGGGCTGGGATAGCCCCATGAGCATGTAGAAACTGAAGGTGAAATGAGCCTCTTGGCTCATTTCAGTTTTGGTTTCACTGAAATGACGTCAGCGTGACGTGCGCGCTGATAGTCATTTCAGGGAAACCAGGGGGGCCTTGGGAGCTGGGGAAGCTCTTCCCCAGCTCCCGAGGCTCTTTTGGCACGAAGGGAATTCCTCTGGTGCCCTGCCCTTTTTAGAAAAGTGTTTCCTAGAGTGTACACTTTTCTTAATAGATACTTTTGAATAGTCTGTGCTGTATTTCTCATGAGAGTTTCACTGTTTGTACGGAGTAAACTCTCCTCATAGAGTAAACACTGTTTACAGTACTCCCTTTTCTTATCAACTTCATTTCTCAATATAGGTTCAGAGACTGTGAGAGCTTTTTTATCTAACATATGTAATCTGAGTGGCTGTATGACTGTCGATATCAGGGTATGATTCGGTGTCTGACTGTCTGGGTGGGTATGCGAGGGGCTGCATGGATTTGTCAGTGGGTGTGCGAGTGTCTTTATAGGTCGTCAATAGGTATGTGAGGAGCTGTATGGGCCTGTGAATGGGTTTGTGAGTGGTTGTGTCAGTAGTTGTATGGGTGTGTGAGTGAGTGTGTTAGTCATTGTATGAGTGTGTGTCAGTGGTTATATGGGTGTGTTAGTGGTTATATGGGTGTGTGAGTGATTGTATGGGTGTGTGATTGGGTATGTGAGTTGTTGTGTGGGCCAGTGAGTGGTTGTGTGGGTGTCTCTGTGGTTGTATGGGTATGTGAGTGGGTATGTGAGTAGTTGTAAAGGGTCAGTAAATAGGTGTGTGAGTGGTGGTATGGGTGTGTGACTGAATGTGTGAGTGGTTGTATGGACCTGTGAGTGGGAGTGTGAGTGGTTGTCTGGGTATGTAAGTGGTTGTATGGATATGTGAGGGGGTGTGTGAGTGGCTATATGGGTGTGTGAGGGGTTCTGTAGATAATGTCATCAGTGATATATGACATCTCATGAGTGAATTCATCAGTGATGTCACTAACCATGTGATTAGTGATGTAATATGTGAGGTCAAAAGCAATGCATTGCTGGGACGGTAGAGAATTGGGCTTTGTTGCAAAACTCCCCACCTTTTGTCCCCTTTTTAGCTACTAAATGATTATTTTCAATTCTGACAGTGCACTGAGGCCTGCTAACTAGACCTCAGTACCAAATGCTCCTTCCCTAAAACAGGATGTTGTCTACATCGTACAATTTTCAAAGGAACCTAGCACATCTGACCCCTGTAAGTCCCTAGTAAATTGTACACCAGGTACCTAGGGCATGGGTACTAAAGAGGGTCCTCAAGGGCTGCAGCATATCTTATGCTACCTTAAGGGACACACATACAAATCCCATACAGACTGTACAGACTGCCATTGCAGCCTGTGAGACAAGGTGTAAACCACAAGTGAAAACATAACATGACACACTCCTGTGTGTCATGTCCAACTCACTGCACCTAATACATGTAAAGTAAGTCACCCCCAGAGCGGGCCTTTGAGCACTGGTCTAAACAAATTACCCAGCTACATAATGACTTCAGTAAAACATATGTTGTTTGGTATCAAACACCTAAACCCACACTGGTTCCAGAGCTGGATTTATTAATGCATGCACCCATAGGGCACCTTAGAGGGCCCCCTGAAAACCTAACCCCTGACCTAGCTTAGGACACCCCCGAGCCGCACGGCCACCAGCTGCTGCGTGTGCCTCCCGCCTGCCCCGCTGACCCTGCTGCCGCCGCCGTCTGACCACGCCCCCTGCCACCGAGCGGCGTGGTCTCCTGCGGTCTAGTGCTGTGCTCACTGTGGTTTCAAGCTCCTGTGCCCCGTTTTTCCTTGCTGTGTGCCCCTTACTGTAACTCTCTCTGTTGGATTGTTTTTTTTTCAGCTCATGTGCCCCGTTTTCCTTGCTGTGTGTCCCTTACTGTAACTCTCTCTGTTGGTTTGCATTTTTACAGCTCTTGTGCCCCGTTTTTCCTTGCTGTGTGCCCCTTACTGTAACTCTCTCTGTTGGTTTGTATTTTTCTGCTCCTGTGCCCCGTTTTTCCTTGCTGTGTGCCCCTTACTGTAACTCTCTCTGTTGAATTGTATTTTTCAGCTCCTGTGCCCCGTTTTTCCTTGCTGTGTGCCCCTTACTGTAACTCTCTCTGTTGGATTGTTTTTTTTCAGCTCCTGTGCCCCGTTTTCCTTGCTGTGTGCCCCTTACTGTAACTCTCTCTGTTGGTTTGTATTTTTCAGCTCCTGTGCCCCGTTTTTCCTTGCTGTGTGCCCCTTACTGTAACTCTCTCTGTTGGTTTGTATTTTTCAGCTCCTGTGCCCCGTTTTTCCTTGCTGTGTGCCCCTTACTGTAACTCTCTCTGTTGAATTGTATTTTTCAGCGCCTGTCCCCCTGTACTCGATCCCCCGGTCTCCTCCCGCCCACTCCCCGCTTCCCGCCTCCTTTGTTAACCACACCCCTTCTGTGCCCTCCCCGCTCCCGCCTCACAGCTGCTCCGCCCTCCCTCGCACTTGGCCATATATAGCGACCGTGCGACGCAGGTGAGTGTGACCTAGCTTAGGACACCCCTGCGCCGCACGGCCACCAGCTGCTGCGTGTGCCTCCCGCCTGCCCCGCTGACCCTGCTGCCGCCGCCATCTGACCACGCCCCCTGCCACCGAGCGGCGTGGTCTCCTGCGGTCTAGTGCTGTGCTCACTGTGGTTTCAAGCTCCTGTGCCCCGTTTTCCTTGCTGTGTGCCCCTTACTGTAACTCTCTCTGTTGGTTTGTATTTTTCAGCTCCTGTGCCCCGTTTTTCCTTGCTGTGTGCCCCTTACTGTAACTCTCTCTGTTGGTTTGTATTTTTCAGCTCCTGTGCCCCGTTTTTCCTTGCTGTGTGCCCCTTACTGTAACTCTCTCTGTTGAATTGTATTTTTCAGCGCCTGTCCCCCTGTACTCGATTCCTCCGGTCTCCTCCCGCCCCGCTCCCCGCTTCCCGCCTCCTTTGTTAACCACGCCCCCTTCTGTGCCTTCCCCGCTCCCGCCTCCCAGCTGCTCCGCCCTCCCTCGAACTTCGCCATATATGGCGACCGTGCGAACGCGCAGCGGGCGCGTCGATTGTGCGCCAAAGGCGGCCAAAGGTAAGCCCGTCTGCGCCCGTCCGCGCCTGGACCGCGCCCAGTGCCAGGACCCCTGGACCCCGCAGACACCAGCCCACCCGCCAGACCTAGGACGCCGCCACCCTCAACGCACTCAACACCGGCCGAATCCCAGGATGCTACTGAGCCACCCCGAGACGAACCCACGGACCCTTCAGCTGCCACACCTGCAAGTTCGCCTGCATCCGGACCTGTCCCGCACCAACACCCGCCAAGCCGAACACCAGCAGCAACCACCTGAAGTGCATCCTCCTCAAAACACGCGCCGTCCACAGACACGCCATCGAACTCTGGAACCTCCTCGACACCACAGCCCCTGACGTCGCCTTCCTCACGGAAACCTGGATGAACGACTCCTCTGCGCCCGACATCGCCATCGCCATCCCAGAGGGCTACAAGATCACCCGAAGAGACCGCGACAACCAGACTAGAGGAGGCATCGCCATCATCTACAGGGACACCATCCGCATCAAGACCAACACCGACGACACCCTGACAACTGCCAAACACCTGCACTTCCAGATCCACACGGACCCCAAAACCACCCTCAGAGGCACCCTGATCTTCCGACCCCGGGACCACGCACACAATTCAGCGAGGACATCGCCGACTTCATCAGCCCGCATGCCCTCCCCTCCGCTGACTACTAAGTATGGGCGGAAAATCTGTTCCGCTCGCGGATTTTGCGGATTTTCGGTAAATTTGCAATCCGCGAGATTCGCGAATTTCCCGCAAAATCCGCAAATCCGCGAGCAGCGGATTTTATGGCTTGCTCGCATCGTTCGCGTGAGTTCGCGGCTTCCCAGTTCAACTTTGCGCCCCGCGAATAAGCGCTAAATTGCAGAAATACGATCTTAGCAAAACTGAAACTACTTACCAGGTTCAAAAGTTCAAGCTCATCATTAGTAGCCATTTCCTGTAGTGCTTCCTGAGGGGCCCCTCCAGAGTTCAGTTGCCTACTTGCAACTATTATGTGACCCTGCTCTGACCCTCAGAATAGTTACACATATGCCACAAAGGTCCTGAATTACAGCTAAGGGAGACAAGCAGGAGCCAGGCTGGAAGTTCAAATCCAGTGACACATTAATCAGCCCCTAATTCATTATTGTCAGTTGGGGCAGGGCAGGCGTTGTAACTAATTTTGCAACAATGAAAGCACTTAGCAAGTGCAAAAGATCACTAATCAGGAAGCACTAAGGAAGCAGGTGCCAGCTAAAAAAATATTCTGTGACACATTAATCAGCCCCAAATTAATTCAGGTCACTTGAGGCAGGGAAGGTGTGCTTTGCTTTGCCACAATAATGTACACTGGACAACCAGAGGGTGCTGTGATGAAACAGAGGGTGGCATGGGTGGGCCAGAGGGTGGCATGAGTATTCAGAGAGTGGCAGTGGTGACAGAGGGTGGCAGTGATAAAGAAGAGTGTCCCAAACAGGCTGGACACGTAGAAACAACAAGTTCGCAAAACTTGCGACCCGACAGGTAAGTTCGCGTTTGCGAAATTGTACAAAAACCCTCGCAAACTGGCAGAAACCCGCGCGAACACAAAAAAAAAAATCCGCAAATTCGCGAGCAGCGGATTTTATGGCTTGCTCGCACTGTTCGCGTGAGTTCGCGGCTTCCCAGTTCAACTTTGCGCCCCGCGAATAAGCGCTAAATTGCAGAAATACGATCTTAACAAAACTGAAACTACTTACCAGGTTCAAAAGTTCAAGCTCATCATTAGTAGCCATTTCCTGTAGTGCTTCCTGAGGGGCCCCTCCAGAGTTCAGTTGCCTACTTGCAACTATTATGTGACCCTGCTCTGACCCTCAGAATAGTTACACATATGCCACAAAGGTCCTGAATTACAGCTAAGGGAGACAAGCAGGAGCCAGGCTGGAAGTTCAAATCCAGTGACACATTAATCAGCCCCTAATTCATTATTGTCAGTTGGGGCAGGGCAGGTGTTGTAACTAATTTTGCAACAATGAAAGCACTTAGCAAGTGCAAAAGATCACTAATCAGGAAGCACTAAGGAAGCAGGTGCCAGCAAAAAAAAATATTCTGTGACACATTAATCAGCCCCAAATTAATTCAGGTCACTTGAGGTGTAGTGTAGTTCCTAGTTTCCCACTAGGCCCTGCGCATTGGAATAACATAAACAGTAGTATCGACGTGGAACTGCGGATATTCCAGGCCTCCACTGACTATGCTAAACTTAATTGGGTTGTGTTACCAACTAGCTCAGAGGTCACTGGAAACTTTCTTTTCTGCATAGGAAGTGATCAGCTTCCTTGGCACAGACAAGAAGGGATTCAGTTTTCCAACAACCGTGCAACATGACAACTTTGCTCCTCAGATCAAGAGTCAATCTCTAGGGTCGTGTGAAACAATAGACATGCATTTCACTCAGTCAGTCTAGTGCAGTTTACTTTCACGAGATGTAGAGAACAGAGAGACGGGCGTGTATCAATAAAGGTTAACATTTATTGAACAGTCTTTCTTCTCGTACAAGAGAAATGTATTGCCACAATTGCAATAATTGTTATTATAAAAAGTACGTACAGTAAGATAAGTATTGCGAAATAGAACTGTAAAAGCATTGATATGGTTTCTTAGCCATACAATGGTTAAAAGTAATAAAACATATATACAGTCATATATACATTAGGCTAACATACTCAACTGGTGCTTCTAACTAAGCATACCCCAGTGTGCCTGACCTAAGCCTAACACGTGAAAAGGGGAGTAAGTAAGTAGCTTAAGTTAAGTTGGTTTTGCCAAGGTTTGTTTCAAGAATTCTCGTCTACGGGTTTAGTCAACACCATACCTCTGAATAGAATGATGGAGGATTGGTATCTCCTTCAGGGGTCTCTCTCGATATCCCAGTCACCCGCGAGGGTAAACCGGAAGCGCCGGGACTGGATTTCTCTGCACGAGAAAGGCAGCGGCTCTCTTCAGCGCGTCGAGGAAGGAGGGGGGACAGCGTCCGCGGGCAGCTGGAATCTGCTGGATGTCTTCGCAGAGGACTGCTGTTCGGCTCCTTAAGCGTACTGCACCATAGTTCGCGCTGTAGCGGCGATAATGGTAATCAGCAGCTTCACCACCACAGGATAGCAGGCTGCAGCGACAGAGTGCTAGATTTACCAACACAGGGTCATGCAGGCAGCCAGCATCAGCAACAGCTCACATCTCTCATTGCTTAAGGCAACGTTGGTAATATTTATACCTGACAGGTTCCGGGTTTGACGCAAGTTTGCTGGACATAAGACGTCAATTAAAGATGTCACTAGGAAGTGACAGTTATCAGTTGCTCATTAGAGTTCCATTACTAATCAAAACATAGCAAGCGGGGATTTCCAGGTTTGCTAAGTTTTTATCTTGTTGAAGAACTCGGAGTGTTATCTAGGAATATCAGATAGTGACTGCTGCTCTGTCATTGCACTAATTGGTCGCAAAGGAAGTAGCAGGGAGTCATGCTGGAATGTGGCTCTGTTCGTGTGAGGCCAGAGATGACTTTTCAGAAAATCGCACTTGAACGGTTATGCCAATATAGGGAATAAATGGATTTATAGCCGAATAGGGGCATAAGGTCACAGTATCGATCAGGAACCTAGATAAGCACGCAACACCCACTCCACGGGTTAATGTCCATCAAAATTACTAAACTAAGCAATTAGATGCATGTGTAACATTGCCCACCCCAAAATACATAAATGCATTCGAAATAGGCGTACTTGTAATACATGGAATTTAGGAACTGTACGTTTTTTTTTTTAAAGCATAGTAATCATTCAAAAATTATTGCATATGGAAACAATGAACGATTATGCATAAAGAATTACACATGAAGTATCTCTGACAGAAGAAATGCGAGATAAATCATCACATTAAAATGCATTGTAATAACATGTGTGCTAGAGGCTGGTGTTATGTTGTTATGTCTCTAGATGTGTTTAGAAATAGAAGTGTGAAGCTTCTGTTCTTTAAGAATAGTTTTTACGTTAAGCAAAGAATTGTTCGTGCCAAAAAAAGGTCAATATTAGAAAAATTGTCCAATTCAAAGAATTATTGCTTGAACGGGGAAAAAAATAGATTTCCAAAGCTCTTTGGCAGTTTTTTTTTGATTAAAACTGAAGGCCGAATCCAGAGTTCATGGAACGCTGTGTGTCGGAAAGTTTCTAAAAGTTATTGTTTCTCTGTGGGTGAGAACATCGTATCAGACAGGCTCTCAAAGAATTGGTCTACAAATTCAGGTGATAGTTCAACCAAAGTAGATAGCGCTGTAACTTGGCAGGTGTGAGAATGATTGCTGTCATAGAAGGCAGGACCAGCAATGCTCACAGCACGTTGTACCTGGGTGATGTTGCTTTTGTCACTCGCTCCACTGTTACCACTTGGCTGTAGTACAGGAGTCTCCACAAATGCCGTCATCAGGATTGGTAGCCGCTGGGGACAACACAATGCGTGAGCCGTTATTGGACTGAGCAAAGTATCGACGTCCATTGGTACTGCTGATGGAAGTGAAAGACAGATGTCCAACACGCATTCATCGCCGCAAAGCATACACCGTAGCACAGGTAAAATGCAATTTTGCCATATTGGTCTGAATGAAAGGAACCAGGTCATGTTTAGATCTCTCAGCCTGGCCAATCCGAGGACGTCAGTTATCCTGTCCCTGTAGCGCATTGCTAGGATTGTCTCTTCCATTCCCATGGGAGCTATGTCTGAGCCGAGGCTTGCCATAACGTAGCAGGAGGGTCAAAAATAGAATCCCTGCAACGAGTCCCAAAAATAATGGTATGCCGCCAAAAATGGAGTGCACAAAATTAGGAAAGATTCCCAAAATTGCCTGGAAGGGTGTTAGCAGTCCCGTAAAGACTGTCTTAAATATGCCTGGGATGCTTGTTGCACTAGACATGTTAAGGAGTTGGCCGAATATTTCTACGAAATGCACGGGGCAAATTGTTGATAAAAGGTCATGGACTTCAGTAGCCGTCCTTGCGACTAGAAGATCATACGTCTCTTTAGATGACGTTATAGGCACTGTTGTCTGTAAAAGTACAGATTTCATTTTGCTTAATGTATCAATTCGTATAGAATAGAGATTCAGACGAGGCCAGAGGGGAGTCACTATGTCTGGAGGCCCGCTTGGGAACAATGCTTGCATAGAGCATTTGACCCTGGACGTAACATGTACTAGATAACTTGTCCCTGGCGCGAGGCCACAACACCTGTGATCCGTTCTAAAAATGTAACTCCCATTCGCGAGTTGCATAAAGAAGGGCTCTATCTGAGTTGCAGGTGTGACTAGCTGGTGGCATGAAAGGTTGTTTGAATTCCCATCACATGCTCCGTGTAAATTAATACCCTGACACAAAAGTATACCACTTAGTGAATGTTTACAGTTCTCACCACTAAGAAATACATTTTTGTCGCTGTCACTATAGCAAGAATGAGTGTATGGTAATTTCCATATAGATTTTACATATCCTTTACCCAATTGTTCATACTGGCCAGCAGGTATGTACTCAAGGCACTTTTTAAATCGGAAAGTTGTTATCGGAATTGTTATAATTCCGTGTATTATCCATTCAATGACAGGACTCTCTGACATTGTCAATGGTAATCTCTCGAGTCTTTCGATGCTCAGGATTGTATAGTCTGCTCCTTTCTGTGCCAAACTGATCTGTTTATCAGTAAGGTTAAAACTGGTAAATAATGACGTTGTGTTGATTAAACGCCAAGGCACATAGCCTGAACGAAGGTTTTGCAGCGTCCAGCCTAGTTCTATAATAGAGCGTAATTGAGACTGGCCATGTTGTAACATTAGCAAATCTCTGTCTATCACATCAAAGGCAGAGGATACAATATTGTCCAAAGAATATATTCTGGAAGACAGAGTCGTTAACCCATTGTCTACCACAGAAAGTGATTTCTCCAAATTAATACGATCAATTTCTCGTATTTTTTCTGCAGTTTCAATTTGCTTTACTTTCCAAGCCTCGTTGTAAGCAGCATAGATACTGGTCACTATGAAACGCTTTTGACGCTGTTTGCGTGGTCCAAGAATGAAATCGCGCAAATCAGCACCATCTTTTAGTAAAGACAAGTGTTGCTTAATTTCAGCCAGTGTGGATGATGTTAGCCATTCAAGGCAGAGCTTCCCTACACTGTATGTGGTTATAATCCCTGGATGTTGTCTCTGGGAGTATCTTGAGTCTAATCTGGTCATTTTGAAACCCTGTGTTTTATTCAGGAATCTATCTTGACAGCTATTTGTGTCTGTAGGCCAGATTAACCACTTTTTCCAATCAGGATGTGTTCTGTTGAAATGTAAAATTTGTGACACGTCTAATTCAATATCTGTGGTTGCATTCTCAGCTATTGGCTTTGGTATAGACGGTGTTTTAAGTTCTTTGTTCTTAGCTAGGCCAAGACAAGATGTTTGGTGTATTGTGTCATTTAAAAATAACATTTGTTCAGGTATCATGCAGGTTCTAAATAGTGCTTCAATGCCTTGCACCTGCCAATCTTTTGTACCCCAAATCGTTTTCGTTTCAATATTATTTTTCCAATAATCAAAACCAAATGTCATCATTTTGTCATAAAATGCTTCTGAATATATCAATTTAGAATTTGTCAGCATTGTTTTCATTCCTGTTCTATCTAACAGTTTATAATAAAACGTTTCTGCATCACTGGTGTTAAACCCTGAGAAGTATTTGAATTTCTCAAAAAATGCTTTAGAACTGCTTTTAGGTGGTGTAGAACAATGTTCCCATTGATTGTACATAAAAACATTTCTAGGCTGTGCAGATTTATGCAAGTAATGATCCCCATAGTGGGTGTAACAGAATAATTGCTCATAACTAGATGAACCTTGTAAATAATCATGATCTGTGAATCTAGCTGACATTACTAAATCAGACATCATGTCATTAATACTGTTAAAGTCCCAATCATCAGAGAATGTACTTGGTGTCACAAAGTCACTTAAGGAAACCTTTAGTTGATGAGGATACTTCAGGATTTCGACCGGACCATATATCTCATAGTCTGTTTTCTCCCATACTACCCCACCAGGTATTGGAATTGCTGTGACATTTACTGTTGACAGTTCTCTTTTCTTCACGTGGGATGATCTGTGTGGTTTCAGGACTAGGTTGATGTTCTGACTTGCTGTGTCCATTGTAATATATTTTCCTTCAATGAATTTTCCCAAACACAGTACCATGATGAGCCAAAGCAGGACGAAAAATACACCCAGACCGAACCAGAACTCTAGCCAAGGGGAAACAAGGTAGATTTCCTTCAGTTGCTGAAAGAGTTCTGTTGCTTTTTCTTTAAAAGACTTTTTTGTTTCTGGCATTACTTCGGGGTCATTCAGATCTTCCGAGAAGTTGTCGAAGTTGATGAAATAACCAGAGGCAGTTCTGTCAATTGATGGGATTGTTCTTTCAATCTGTCTCTCGGTAGCACTTTCTGATGCCACATCATTGTAGACTGGTGTTGTTTCTTGACGAACTGTTTCAATCTGTGTTTCAAGAGGCACGAGTTCCATGGCATTATTGCATAGTCCTTCATTGTGCACTGCAGGCTGATCGAATGTGATGAGTCTTTCAGTTTGAACCTCTTGGATTGTTGCAAGTTTGGGTATTCTGTTGTTTCTTGGGAGTCCACTGGGCCTACTGTTGATTATAGGCCACGTGCTTGTGGTTTTACCAGATCGATAGACACGACTCTGTTCTCCTTTTTACCAGCAAGGGGCGGTAGCACAACTGATCTTGTTCCGGTGACTGCTAAGACAGGTACTGCTTTTCTGTAAGAAGGCCCAAATTCCTTCTTAACCGCGATCTTTTCTCTGACTAGATCCCCAATCTTTGGAATCCAGACAGGCCTTGCTGGGGCTGTTGCGGGTGGTGCCTCGTCAGTGGTACTTGGCTGTTGCTTTAACTTTATGTTGCTTAATGATTTTCTTGTTTCATTCAGTTCCTGTAAAACAGCCAAACGATCCTTTACATCAAAGTGCTTTGTTTCTTCTTGTACCACTGACATCTGACTATCGAGGTCCTGAACGCGCATTCTAATTCCGAACAATAGTTCGTATGGGCTGAAACCTTTTAGAGAATTTCTTGGCATGTTGTTAAGACTAGTCTGGACACTTATTAAATGTTTGACCCACCCAGCGCCTGAACCTAATACCTTCGCTGTTATAGATTGCTTTATATCACGGTTTTTTCTTTCTACCACACTATTCCCTTCGGGATGCGACGGACAAGAATACCGCAACCCAATTCCCATGCTGGCCATGGCCTCCTTATAGGCTCGAGAGCTGAAAGCAGGACCCTGGTCAGAATGGAACGTGGTAATTGCGTATGTGCCGATAAAGACTCGCAAATCTTTTATAACAGTTCTAGGCGTCAGCCGAGTGCTGGAGGACTCATTTTTAAAGTGCTTTTCGTCTTAACAAATTAATAGGACGCAGGTTGGGGTGCAGGCAGCGTTACGCTCTTTCTGACTGGTAGCCGGTAGCAAGGTTCGCTACTGCGATCCCTATTGCAGTTTTCACAGTTGTTTGCATATATTTGGTGTTCTACACTCATTCCCGGCCACCAGTATACTGATTGTGATTCAGTCAGAGAAACCTTAATTGTTTGGTGTCTCAGACCCAAACCCATATGTGCGTCTGCTATTAAAAATATTCTCCTGTTCGTGTTTGGAATTACTCTATCCCCCACTCCAGGGATTCGAGCAAAAGGAACGGAGTTTGCATCGATTATGTATGCATAATTGAGTGGATAGTTTACGGGTAGTGCTGCACAGTCGCCTTTTACTGTCGTTTTTACTGCCAGCATGGTTTCCCCGTCTATGTATTTGTCTGTACGCTTTTTTGTGGCTACGGAAGCCGGGTTAGTTGCTTCCGCGGTGGCTGTATTAGCCAATGAATTCCCTGCAACGTGAACGCCATCACGTTGAAGACTCTGTGCGTGAATCACGTGAGTCTTTTGTAGTTCTTTACATAAAAGAGCTACCTCGTTCCAGAGCTTTTTATGCTTTATTGTGGCACCTGTGTCATCTTTGTAATTGTTTTCGATCCAACTCTGCAGTTTATTGTTGTAAGAGTTGACGCAAAAATGAGAATCGCACACTATAAGTGTGGGGAATTCGCGTTCTGCATTTTCGAGCGCCATCTTTAAACATCTGATTTCAGTTCTTTGAGCCGAACAGTACTTTACTGATTCAGTTTTTGTTATTTTCGGTTTGATTTTACCGCACAGCCAACGACATTTAATGATGGCACATGCTGCATCGTAGGATTTTCTCTCTACGTTGAAATGCTGTACAGAGCTATCTGTATAGATTATACAGGCATATAATGGGAGAGGCAGAATTTCGATTGGCAGAGGATACTCTTCTTCATACTCTAAATCATTCAGTTCTTCGTATTGCGGGGTGAAATAGTATTTTACGTCTTCCGCTCCTAGAGAATCTATGCACTGTATCCATTTTGGATCCAGTGACACTGTAGGCAGGTTTACTGGGCTGAATAGCGCTTCGAAGGCGGATTCCGCTGTGAGGATGTTAATCCTTTTGCCGTGTGCTAGTTCTCGTTCATTTGCTAATGCGATCTGCACTGCGTTCACAGTTCTTTCTGTGTGACTGAATGTTTTTTCTGCTTGTGTGTACAAGTGAGATTTAATTGAAATTGGTACCTTTTCTCCCTCATTAGAGGTTAGGTATGTGAATCCGCATCTTCCTGGGATGACTCGGATTACAAGATCACGTGTGTTGTCACGTGTATCTAATTTTGTTTTTGCTAACATGTCTGTTTGCAGTGATCTCAAAATTTCTGTGTGTTTTTGAGTCCAATTGATTTGTTTAAAATCAGGTTTAATTAGTTAGTAGAGAGGTTTAACCCTCTCTGCGTAATTTAGAATGTAAGTTCTTCCGAAATTCAGAAAACCTAGAATGGATTGTAAATTCTTCAGCGTTTTTGGAGCTTGGAGTACAGCGCACTTCTCTAAGAAGTTGTCCGCTAGGCTTTTCCCTTCACTTGATAATTCGTACCCTAAAAATAGTACTGTCAGATGGGCAATTCGGGACTTTTTAAAGTTGAATTTGTAACCCTCTGCTGCGAACCCAAGTATGATGGTGTTCACTCTTTTCAAGTGAGTATCCAAGTCGTCGTCTGTGAGATAAATATCATCTACGTAAAATAATATTTCACCCCGCAATACGAAGAACTGAATGATTTAGAGTATGAAGAAGAGTATCCTCTGCCAATCGAAATTCTGCATCCCCCTCCTACATGATTTTTATACAATGCAGGTGCCTGTGCTACTGCCCATTTCCTTGCATATGTATATTTTTTGTGAATCGGTATGTGATTCGAGAAGGCAGGCATAATTACTTCTTCGCCACGAGGGCACTCCCTGACAAACTCCGGGGGCCAATCTTTTTCAGCTAACAGAATATCATAGCCTTTTGAGAGCTTATCCCAAAATAGACCCTTAATTTTCCTAGTCTTATCACCCTCCATACGCAATGTTATTTCGTATATTTTATGGGGCTCGCTAAGTCTGGTGTCGGCAGTTTCAACCTGAATGTACTCATTCGTGTCCACTGTCTCCAGATGATTCATCAAGATCTTGCGCGCTATACTGATTTCTGCTGCACTGTCCAACATTGTCAATGCCCACTCCCCGTTTCTCAACTGTGTCCTCAGTATTCTCGGCATGGTTGATTACTCTTCTACCTTCTTTTTAGGAAATTGAGATTTTTTACTCTGAGCAGGTTCCTTGTCTTTGGACTTGGTGTGCTCTCCTGGGTCTGACCGTCCTCTTCTTTCCGAATTCTGTGGAAGAGATCGAGAGGGACGTGTATCAATACTTTGATATCTATCAGGTTTTTTCAGATTATCCCTATTTCTAAGGTTATATCTTTTCTCAGAGGGCTCCCTCTGGGGAGACTGGCATTCTCGAGTCGGAGTTCTTTCCCTCCGTCGAGGAGACCTTCCTCTGGACTGGAAAACTTTTTCCTTGGGAGTGGATTGTTTATTTCCATCCCAGCTCTTTTTAGGAGTGTTTAAATTATTTTTAATAAATAATTTTTCAGGACTTTCGAGCAGTTGGGGTTTTACTGGTTTCCCACCCAAGCTGTCTCTACCTAATTCTTCATAGCATTTTTCTATGATTTTTGCAAGCTCAACAGTATCTTTTATATCTGTTTCCCTCAACTTCTGGCGAATCGCCACAGATGCTGCTTCTCCCTTTACGTTGGCTAATAATATAGCTGTGACCTGCTTGAAATCTTTCAGTAATTTCATACCCAGATTTAAAGCGGGCTCTGGACCGAATCCATTTTGAATCTGTTTTAGCACTTCTGGTATTACCGCCATAGACGGAACACCGTGTGTTTTTGTGTAAATGGAAGCAAAGACTGTACCCCAAGTGTCACAGTCCTCCACGTGTGGTGCGATTCCCATAGGAAGGCAGATGGTCAAGATTCTGTGTTTCTCAATAGGGGTAGTATCAGGAAATACTGCCTCTATTTGAGTGATTTTCTGTGCTAACCAGAAAGGAATTTGTTCCCGTTTTACGGGTGTTTTACCAAGACATGACTGTATGTTTTGTGGTGTAATTTTATTTGTGTTTCCCTGATGAGGGGTCAGCTGGTGTGAATTAACAGCTGGCTGGACTGTTGCAGTCCGCATTACATATTGGACTAATTGCCTATGTATTTTTATTAATGTGTTTAGCTGTACTAACAGCTCTTCTCTTGACATTCTTGCAATGTCAGGATGTGGTGTGTAGCTGGCTAGAACCGGCCACGTTGCTCCTGGTCTACCTAGTGGACCGAGCCTGGTTATGTGATTATTGTGTTTTAGGGCGCCATTAAACCAGAGCAGGTGCTCTTGAAATTTAAGTGGGATTTCAATCTCCTCGAAAGGAGTGTACTCTCCCGGAGGTTCCTCTATTTTGTAATAGTGAAACTCTTGTGTTGCAGCGTTTGCCGCTGGAAAGTTTATCCATGAATAGAATACCTCTGTCTGCCGATACTCGTGAGCCTCTATCACGAAAATTACTGTACCACCCTGAGGTGTCAGTCCGTTTTCTATAGGTTTTAAAGTTATAGATCTTCTTAAGTTGACCGGGATGATAATAGCATCCGGGTCTGCTTGTTCGGGACCTTGCTGAGTCGCGTCTACTGCGGCCCCAGAGGTTCCGTTTGTTTCTACTGACATTTTTTTTTTTTTATAAATGCAGGCTTTGCAGAGTAGGTCTCCAAGGAGACAAAGATTAGGTGCACAATATTTTGGAACACTGTATCCTTCAACGTTGAATAAACCGGAGCTTTACATAGGAATCTCTTCCTACTAAGGTCGGGCGGATTTTAACCTTTCACCCACTCCAGACGTCTATTGGAGTTATTACGGGAGAAAGGGGTCTGTGAAATATGCACAACTGAGTTACTCTATAAGTCTTACGTTAGTTTATCGCCTTACCAAACGTTGGGCGCCATGTAGTGTAGTTCCTAGTTTCCCACTAGGCCCTGCGCATTGGAATAACATAAACAGTAGTATCGACGTGGAACTGCGGATATTCCAGGCCTCCACTGACTATGCTAAACTTAATTGGTTTGTGTTACCAACTAGCTCAGAGGTCACTGGAAACTTTCTTTTCTGCATAGGAAGTGATCAGCTTCCTTGGCACAGACAAGAAGGGATTCCGTTTTCCAACAACCGTGCAACATGACAACTTTGCTCCTCAGATCAAGAGTCAATCTCTAGGGTCGTGTGAAACAATAGACATGCATTTCACTCAGTCAGTCTAGTGCAGTTTACTTTCACGAGATGTAGAGAACAGAGAGACGGGCGTGTATCAATAAAGGTTAACATTTATTGAACAGTCTTTCTTCTCGTACAAGAGAAATGTATTGCCACAATTGCAATAATTGTTATTATAAAAAGTACGTACAGTAAGATAAGTATTGCGAAATAGAACTGTAAAAGCATTGATATGGTTTCTTAGCCATACAATGGTTAAAAGTAATAAAACATATATACAGTCATATATACATTAGGCTAACATACTCAACTGGTGCTTCTAACTAAGCCTACCCCAGTGTGCCTGACCTAAGCCTAACACGTGAAAAGGGGAGTAAGTAAGTAGCTTAAGTTAAGTTGGTTTTGCCAAGGTTTGTTTCAAGAATTCTCGTCTAAGGGTTTAGTCAACACCATACCTCTGAATAGAATGATGGAGGATTGGTATCTCCTTCAGGGGTCTCTCTCGATATCCCAGTCACCCGCGAGGGTAAACCGGAAGCGCCGGGACTGGATTTCTCTGCACGAGAAAGGCAGCGGCTCTCTTCAGCGCGTCGAGGAAGGAGGGGGGACAGCGTCCGCGGGCAGCTGGAATCTGCTGGATGTCTTCGCAGAGGACTGCTGTTCGGCTCCTTAAGCGTACTGCACCATAGTTCGCGCTGTAGCGGCGATAATGGTAATCAGCAGCTTCACCACCACAGGATAGCAGGCTGCAGCGACAGAGTGCTAGATTTACCAACACAGGGTCATGCAGGCAGCCAGCATCAGCAACAGCTCACATCTCTCATTGCTTAAGGCAACGTTGGTAATATTTATACCTGACAGGTGCCGGGTTTGACGCAAGTTTGCTGGACATAAGACGTCAATTAAAGATGTCACTAGGAAGTGACAGTTATCAGTTGCTCATTAGAGTTCCATTACTAATCAAAACATAGCAAGCGGGGATTTCCAGGTTTGCTAAGTTTTTATCTTGTTGAAGAACTCGGAGTGTTATCTAGGAATATCAGATAGTAACTGCTGCTCTGTCATTGCACTAATTGGTCGCAAAGGAAGTAGCAGGGAGTCATGCTGGAATGTGGCTCTGTTCGTGTGAGGCCAGAGATGACTTTTCAGAAAATCGCACTTGAACGGTTATGCCAATATAGGGAATAAATGGATTTATAGCCGAATAGGGGCATAAGGTCACAGTATCGATCAGGAACCTAGATAAGCACGCAACAGAGGCAGGGAAGGTGTGCTTTGCTTTGCCACAATAATGTACACTGGACAACCAGAGGGTGCTGTGATGAAACAGAGGGTGGCATGGGTGGGCCAGAGGGTGGCATGAGTAGTCAGAGAGTGGCAGTGGTGACAGAGGGTGGCAGTGATGAAGAAGAGTGTCCCAAACAGGCTGGACACGTAGAAACAACAAGTTCGCAAAACTTGCGACCCGACAGGTAAGTTCGCGTTTGCGAAATTGTACAAAAACCCTCGCAAACTGGCAGAAAATCGCGCGAACACAAAAAAAAAATCCGCAAATTCGTGAGAATTCGCGGATTTTGGGATTGCGAGTTCGCAAATCCGCAAAATTCGCGAACGCGAGATTCGCAAAATTCGCCCATGCTTACTGACTACATCCTCCTGGGGGACATCAACTTTCACCTGGAGAACAACAACGACCGCAACACCATCACCCTGCTCGACAACCTCGCCAACCTCGGTCTCAAGCAACTGGTGTCCACCCCCACCCACCTCGCCGGACACACACTCGACGCCGTCTTCTCATCCAGCAAAGACATTGCCTTCAGCCACGCCACCGGACTCCACTGGACGGACCACAGCTGCGTCCACTTCACCTTCAAAAGAACGACGATCCACCACCGCCAGCAACAGGCTGCTCGAAGAAGCTGGAACAAGATCACAGCTGACCAGCTCGCCCCTTCCCTGAGCCAGCACCCTCCCGCCAGCTCAGCGAACCCCAGCCAGGCCGCCGACAACCTCACGAAGTGGATCAGCGACTGCGCGGACGAACTCGCCCCACTGAGGACCCCGCCTAGCAGACCCGGCAGCAAGAAGGCCCCATGGTTCACCAACAAACTCAAGAGCTCCAAGAAGAACTACCGAGCCCTCGAGAAAGCCTGGAGAAGGGAACCAACTCCGGACAACATGACCACCCTCAAGCTTGCCACCCGGAAGCACCACCAACTGATACGCGCCACCAAGAAAACTGCATTCAAGGACCGGCTAGACAACAATGCACACAACTGCAAGGAACTCTTCAACATCGTGAAAGAGCTCTCCAACCCCAATGCCGGAAACAACGACATCACCCCATCGCAAGACCTCTGCAACTCCCTCCCCTCCTACTTCCACAACAAGATCGCAGATTTACACAACAGCTTCAGCACTCAACCGACGCACACCACGACCGAACCACCGCCCCCCACCACCACCCTCCGCGCCTGGACTCCGATCAGCACCGAAGACACCATCCGCATGATGAACTCCATCCACTCCGGATCTCCAACCGACCCCTGCCCTCACCACGTCTTCAACAAGGCCGACGCTGTCATCGCACCCCACCTGCGGGACATCATCAACACCTCCTTCGACACCGCCACCTTCCCGGAGAGCTGGAAGCACGCCGAACTCAGCGCCCTACTCAAGAAACCTACAGCGGACCCCACCGAACTCAAGAATTACCGCCCCATCTCGCTCCTCCCGTTTCCAGCCAAAGTCATCGAGAAGACCATCAACAAACAGCTGGCCGCCTTCCTCGAGATGAATGGATCCCTCGACTCCTCACAGTCTGGCTTCCGAGCCAACCACAGCACCGAGACCGCCCTCATCGCTGCCACCGATGACATACGAGCCCTGATGGACAACGGAGAAACAGCGGCCCTCATCCTCCTAGACCTCGCCGCGGCATTCAACACTGTCTGCCACCGCACCCTAGTGCAGCGCCTCAGCAACGTCGGAATCCAGGAGAAGGCACTGGAATGGATCATCTCCTTCCTCGACGGAAGAACACAGAGAGTCCGTCTACCACCGTACAAGTCAGAGGCCACCGAAGTCATTTGCGGCGTCCCTCAAGGATCCTCGCTGAGCCCCACCCTCTTCAACGTCTACATGAGCCCCCTCACGGCCATCGCACGCCAACACAACCTCAACATCATCTCCTACGCTGACGACACCCAGCTGATTCTCTCCCTCACCAACGACCCCGCCACCGCCAGAGCCAACCTTCACGAAGGGATGAAAGACGCAGCCGAGTGGATGACAACCAGCCGCCTGAAACTGAACTCAGACAAGACGGAAGTCCTCATCCTGGGCTCCTTGCCCTCCACCTGGGACGACTCCTGGTGGCCCCCCGCCCTGGGCACCGCACCCAAACCGACAGACCACGCACGCAACCTGGGCTTCATCCTGGACTCTTCCCTCTCCATGACCAGACAAGTCAACGCCGTCTCCGCGTCCTGTTTTAACATCCTGCGCATGCTACGGAAGATCTTCCGGTGGATCCCCACCGAGACCAGGAAGACGGTCACCCAGGCCCTAGTCACCAGCCGACTGGACTACGGCAACGCCCTCTACGCCGGAACCACTGCCAAGCTCCAGAAGAGACTCCAGCGCATCCAGAACGCCTCAGCCAGACTCATCCTCGACATCCCCCGACGCAGCCACATCTCCGGACATCTGAGAGACCTGCACTGGCTCCCCGTCAACAAGAGAATCACCTTCTGTCTCCTCACCCACGCACACAAAGCCCTACACGACCATGGCCCGAGCTACCTCAACAACCTCCTCAACTTCTACGCTCCCAAACGCCACCTCCGATCGACCAACGACGCCCTCGCCGCCGTCCCCCGCATCCGAAGAGCGACAACAGGAGGAAGGTCCTTCTCCTACCTGGCCGCCAAGACCTGGAACTCCCTCCCGACCGACCTGCGCCTGACCCAAGACCACCTCTCCTTCAGGAAGAAGCTGTTCGAGCAGTAGCAGCAACCCCCCCCCAAGCGCCTTGAGACCTTCAGGGTAAGTAGTGCGCTCTACAAATGTCTTTGATTGATTGATTGATTGATTGATTAACCAGCTACAGGTGTGCTGGCTGACTGTAACTTCCTCGCCAGATGCAAGGGATGGGTAGTCTCCAAAAGTTTTTTCATGCTTGATGTTCCACATAATTATTTCTTTTCAGAGCCTGTTGAGAGTACTCTTTTGCAGATGCTACAGGTTACTTTCTTCCTCTGGCACCCTAAAGAAAGCCCACACCACACTTTCCTTACTTTTCTTCACTCGCTCCATGATGTAATCATCTTCCAGCTCTAGTGGTTTAACATCAGGATGGCTAGATGTCATAATTTAAATTAAAAGTCAAAAAACACACACAAATATGGACAAATGAAGGAAGGTAGGATAAGCAGGTCATGTCAGGAAGACAGACAAATAATAAGAGAAATAAAACAAGTGTTGGATCCTCCCTCTTATATAACTAAAATGATTTAAACCAATCAGAAGCTTTCTTTTCAGATCACATGGAGTCGTGTAGGTGTGCGGACCTGTTGTGCACAAGTTGCACACCCGTAAAATTTCCTATACATAATTTTAGGGCATAATAGGTGTTTTTTTTTTGTTTTTTTTATTTATTCATTGGCAAATTCAGACAAGCAAAACAAGTTACTAAAATAAACAATGCAGATAAGTAAAGTATGCATGGAGTACAACGTGCAAGCATGTCATATATTGAAGTGAGTAACCAATATAATACCTAAAGCATATGGAACATCCGTAAATTAAAGATATACTAAGGGATTGAAAATAAAAGCAACCAAAAACATATACATTTTAACCGTACCGAACAGCATAATAATGCAAAACCAGAAACACGGAAGATCAAATAGTTAATAAGGAAAAAAGGTGAAAAGGTAGGTGTTTATAAAATATTTTTTAAAGTATATTAGTGAGAGTGTTTAAACAAAACTGATATTTAAACATTGCATAGTGCCATTTATACTTTGAAATTATGCCGAAGTCGTGACCTCTGCGTGACCCCGGAAATACGTGCCAGGAAGGGTCACACACCCTACACTGATAAGTAGAGCACTCGTGAAATTTCATACAGTTTATAGTAAAGTAAAAAAATACTGTTTATAAATTGTTTTCTAAATTATATTAGTGAAAGTCTTTAACCAAAACGTATATTTATCGTTTCTACTATGATATTTTAGACTTTTAAAAGTACGCCAGAGTCGCGCCTCCAGCGCGACACCACAAATTCTCCAGCAGGGTTCACGCACCCTAAATGCACGCACCCATCGAGTAGGTTTGTGTAGGGTGCATAACTCCTTTGAAAAAAGAAAAAAAAAAGAAAGCAAAACAATACATCAGTGATGTGATCAGTGATGTTAATGACCATGTCATGAGTGATGTAATATGTGATGTCAACAGCAGTGCATTGCAGGGGCGTGAGTTATAGTAAGCTCAACTAACTATAACGGCCGAATTTCTCTGGTTTTGTACGAGTGAAATGTCCAACTAACATTAACGTCCCTGAAATATGTGATGTCAACAGCAGTGCATTGCAGGGGCGTGAGTTATAGTAAGCTCAACTAACTATAACAGCCGAATTTCTCTGGTTTTGTACGAGTGAAATTTCCAACTAACATTAACGTCCCTGAAACCTACGTTTTTTTCAGTGAATTTCAAAGGTTTTTCAAATGCTAATTTCTAACTATAACATCCCTGAAACCTATGGTTTTTTCAGTGAAAATATATAAATATACACACACACACTCACACATATATATATGTATATATATTAAGAGGACAGTGCAACAAGGACAACTGCAGCGCTTTCTTTCGACTTTCCAAGGTTTTGGATATGCACTGACCCACCGCACCCACTTTCAGCAAAAGTGCCATTGCTATAAGCAGTCCGTGACTGCACAGAGGAACGGGGATGATTTCATTGGCGTTTCAAGGCCCAGCTGTAATTGGACTCGTGTGGTTGAGGCGTTTGGGGACCCAGGAGGGATAATTGCTTCACCAGCTCAGTTCTGACCAAGGTCACAGACCAAGTTCTTCATTAAATTCAGGGCCCTTGAAAGGACACTTGAACCAGAGTAGAGTAAATTACCTGCAAGCTGTGAGAGGTGTATGTTGGTACTTGCAGTTTGCCAATGCGGCTGCAGTACAGGGTCTCTAACTTCTCCCACCTGAATAGCTATTAAAGGCGGAACGATTGGGAGTACACCTGTGGGATATTTGGTGAGAGAACTTTGTTGGAGCAGGCATCTGATGAAGGCACAGACCGAAACGCATCATGCCATTGCTCTTGTGAATTAAAGATCCTTCCTGCATTCCCCGCTGTGTCTCTCTGATTCTTAGCACCCACAAATCTCCTGTGGCATATATATAAATATATACATGTATATATGTATGAGTGTGTATATATGTGTGTTTGTGTGTATATATATATATATATTCACTGAAAAAACCATAGGTTTCAGGCCTTATATAGTTAGGAAAACCAATGAAGTTGCTCCTTTATAGTTAGTTGTACTAACTATATTTTGTGCACCCGCAATCCACTGTTGATGATGTCACATATTAGATCATTCATGACATGGTGAGTGACATCACTGATGACATCTCAAATGACATCACTGATGACATCACGGATGACATCATCCAGTGAATGTGGTTTGCTTCGTTATTTAATAATGCATTATATATATAGCAATTTGCATTGAAGAATGAGTGGATATATATAAATAAATATTTGGATGGAGGATTTAGTAGCAGTGTAATTGACTGTTTACTTAACCAATTTATAGTGTCTCACTAAATATAGTGGATAGTGACTAAAATGTGTGAATATCTGTATCACTGTGTCAGTTGTTGTGTAAACTGGTTCTACAGTTGGTTACTAGCTATGTGAAAGTCTATATTAGTTATTGATTAGTTAACTGAGTATTTGTATGGGAGTGTGAAAGTGTGTGTGGTTTGGTGGGGGGGGGGGGTGTGACTGTCCAAAGATGTGTGAATAGTTGATTCAGTAGATATATGAAATTAAAAGTACATGCTCTAACAGGTTGGGTGAGTGAATCTCTTTTTGGGTGTGGTGATGAGCAAATATATTTCTCAATGGTACATGTCCAACAAACTAGAAAAATAAAAGGCAGTGTATGTGTCAGTTGTTGTATATAAATAAGTATACATAAGACTCAATTATTGTGTGAGTGACTATGGATAACTGTATACTTGTAATAATGATTTTAAAATTCACTAAGTATGACTTACTATCTAAATGAATAGATGAAGTGGTGTTTATATGTGTTTTGCTAAGTAAATATTTAAGTATGATCCATTGTTTGCATAAGTGAGTAGGATGACTTCATATGTGAATAGGATGTGTATTTTTGATAGTGTTCTATTGTTCATTGACAGCATGTATGAGTGAATCTACAGGTAAGTGATTAGATGTGTGTATACATCTATGAATCACTGAGTGGATTTTTAGTAAGTATGGGAGGAAAATCCGTTCCGCTCACGGATTTTGCGGATTTTCGGTAAATTCGCAATCCGCGAGATTCGCGAATTTCCCGCAAAATCCGCAAATCCGCAAGCAGCGGATTTTATGGCTTGCTCGCACTGTTCGCGTGAGTTCGCAGCTTCCCAGTTCAACTTTGCGCCCCGCGAATAAGCGCTAAATTGCAGAAATACGATCTTCGCAAAACTGAAACTACTTACCAGGTTCAAAAGTTCAAGCTCATCATTAGTAGCCATTTCCTGTAGTGCTTCCTGAGGGGCCCCTCCAGAGTTCAGTTGCCTACTTGCAACTATTATGTGACCCTGCTCTGACCCTCAGAATAGTTACACATATGCCACAAAGGTCCTGAATTACAGCTAAGGGAGACAAGCAGGAGCCAGGCTGGAAGTTCAAATCCAGTGACACATTAATCAGCCCCTAATTCATTATTGTCAGTTGGGGCAGGGCAGGTGTTGTAACTAATTTTGCAACAATGAAAGCACTTGGCAAGTGCAAAAGATCACTAATCAGGAAGCACTAAGGAAGCAGGTGTAGGCTAAAAAAATATTCTGTGACACATTAATCAGCCCCAAATTAATTCAGGTCACTTGAGGCAGGGAAGGTGTGCTTTGCTTTGCCACAATAATGTACACTGGACAACCAGAGGGTGCTGTGATGAAACAGAGGGTGGCATGGGTGGGCCAGAGGGTGGCATGAGTAGTCAGAGAGTGGCAGTGGTGACAGAGTGTGGCAGTGATGAAGAAGAGTGTCCCAAACAGGCTGGACACGTAGAAACAACAAGTTCGCAACTTGCGACCCGACAGGTAAGTTCGCGTTTGCGAAATTGTACAAAACCCTCGCGAACTGGCAGAAACCCCCGCGAACACAAAAAAAAAATCCGCAAATTCGCGAGAATTCGTGGATTTTGCGGATTGCGAGTTCGCAAATCCGCAAAATTCTCGAACGCGAGATTCGCAAAATTCGCCCATGCTTAATTTTTAGATACTTGTATTGCTGTGACAATGGATTCAAATATGATACTCTGTATTTTACAAAGAGTGATGAAAAATGTTAATAGTGTATGAAAAGTTGTAAGATTGTCACGTGGATGATGTCATCAATGATGTCTTCAGTGATGTCATTTGAGATGTCATCAGTGATGTCACAGAACATGTCATGAATGATCTAATATGTGACATCCTCAGCAGTGGATTGCGGGTTCGCGAAGTATAGTTAGTACAACTAACTATATAGGAGCAATTTCAATGGTTTTTTAAATGCTAATTCCTAACTATATAAGGCCTGAAACCTATGGTTTTTTCAGTGAATTTCAAAGATTTTTTGTATGCTAATTCCTAACTATATAAGGCCTGAAACCTATGGTTTTTTCAGTGAATTTGCAAGATTTTTAAATGCTAATTCTTTTAGCGGATAACGTTTAAATATGTTAATATCCCTGTGGGACCACATGAGCAGCCCTAGGGGGTCAGGTTGTTTCTACCCTGACCCCTTTTTGCATTCTACACGTTTGTTTTTCAGCTTCTTTTGTGCCTCGGTCTACCTAGCACAAGATGAATGCCAACACTTCCTGGTTAGAAGTGTTGACAGCCAATGAGCATGCTACTTTCCTGCGAAAGGAGGAGTACAAGGGGAGCTTGGCCCTAGTGGACAAGTAGGGAGGCTGGGCCTAGTATATGCAATCAGAAAAAGGGTGCCTCTCCACAACTCAGTTACAACCATATTCATGGAACATTGAAAACGCAAGCTGTCGTTTCCAACCAGGTACTTTTATTTATACCACTTAATTGAACAGTTATACTTCATTTGTCAAACAAAACATATTATGAGCAGACAAGACCTATGTATAGCATAAGATCAAACCAAAGTAAGACTTTTAAATACACCACAGTGTCAAAACTGAATGTGAGCAAAACTCAATATAATCATTAATTAGACAGACAATATATGAAAGACAGACAATAACATTTAAACATACATTACAATCAATGGTAAATACATTTAGGCATTTGATTAAAGCAAAAGAAAAGTAAAGCAAAAGGAAATTAGAAAAGAGACGCGAAGATGAATTCGAGAATCTTGTGTCACCAGTGGTTGCTGGTGAATGAATTATCCGTTCCTAATTAGCCGACGCGTTTCGAATCCAGAGAATTACTTTCCAGATTCTCATCAGGGCATGGTTATTCTGTCTGTAAGTTTGCCAAAGAGAAGGAAAGATTTTGTAAGCATCATGAAAAAAGAGACAGTCTCCCTATATTGTGACACTCAGCTAGGGGGACCTACCGCTTTTAGAGGAAGCTAATTCATTGGAAGTGTGGCAGTGCAGGTTGAAGAGGGAATCCAAGAATTGGAACTACCTATGACAAAGTGAATTGGCATTAGACCGATTAAAAGGCTGGTAACTAGAAAGTGCAAAATACTTTGTTTGAAAATGCACATACCGTCAATTTTTTCAGGTTAGTGTAGACGTTTTTTTCTACGATGAATGCAGGCTCATCGGCACATTTTTCAAACGTAAAGCGGCCTGTGGCACTCTAAGAAAGAACAATGGTATTGGTAAAACCGGGAGCGGGAATTTAGAGGTTAGATGACTGGTATGCTAATTTTACACGGAACATACCTTAAATTCAAGGTTGATGCGAAGCAGTCCTAGATACTGGACAAGCGTTGTTTTCGAAAACCGGCGTGTAAGAATTCAACCGGAGTCCGTTTCCGCTAAAGAAAAACGGAGCAGAATGTTAGCATGTTTACCGCGTTTAACCGCGAGTGAAGCAGAGGCCGGCGGCAGGTCCCGCAGAGGCGCCGCTTACCTTCGTGTCTCTCGCTCTGGGCTCCCTGTGTTCTGTCGAATCGCCAAGGTGGATACTATCGATGTAGCCATGGCAATAAGCTTTTTGGAAAGGCGCTAGGCCTTGTGGGATTTGTAGTTCACACTGTACTAGGTAATTGTACTAATGGGGATTGTCCATTGCAAAGACGAGTATACAACACTGAGACGCGACCCGTCCGGTCATCAGGCGCCAGGGCACTATTGGGTTAAAGTCTGGCGATTTCAGATAGGCTGTTCAGGCCCTTCTGGACGCTATTAAATTTCAGGATTAAATATGCTTCCATTTTAAGGAGCATTTTGTCAAAAAGGCATGCTGATTGGCTGCCACTGTCTGTCAACACTCCAAACCAGGAAGTGTTGGCAGCCATCTTGTGCCTCGGTAGAACCAAGGCACAAGAAAGCAGTGAAACAAAGGTGCAAAACACGCAAAGGGGGCAGGGTAGAAGCACCCTGACCCCCTAGGCCTGCTCAGGGGGTCCCACAAGGACCCCCCAGGCCCAGGCCCAGGAATATATATTTGTTTTGGTTTTCCCTGTGGTACGCTTAGGGTACGCGTACATGGCGTCACAACCAGCCTGTACTCAGCGAAATTTTCAAAAAAAATATTTTTTTTTTACCTTCGGGGTCCTCCTAGGCCCCTCTGATAAAACCTAGGGGGTCAGGGGTTCTCTGCCGTGCCCCCTTTTATAGTTTTCCCCTTTTTTTTTTCACCTCTTGTGTCTCGGTTCTACCGAGACACAGATGGCGGACTCTCCGGACAGTTTGGAATGTTCACAGACACCCTAGAGCCAATTAGCCTTCCGCTCGCGCACTTCCGTGCCGCGCCAGGTTGCCTCCCCGGTACGCATACCTGTAAGTGCTCGAAGCGCGCATATAGATATATATGTGTTTTTGAAGGTAATTTTCGTAAAAACCACTGGAGCAATTTTCACCAAATATAGAAAAGGCACTTCTGCGTACCAGTCCCTACAATTTTGCCAAGTTTGGTGTAATTCCGTTCAGCCGTTCGGGCTGTAGCTGTGTCTAATCGTCCTATGGAAATTAACATGGGGAAAACACGTTTTGGGACCCCCTTTTTTCTCGGCCCCCGCATGACGAATCCCCCCAAAACTGCCAGGGAAGGAGCGGAGCGGAGCTGGCCTAAATTTTGGAAAATTACACGCAAATTCCTCAACCGGCGCCAAAGTTATTCCCAATAGAATGTTGCGGATTTCCCATGGAAGCTAGGTCCTAACTATATATACCTACTGGCTATCGCCAGTAGGTAATATCTATCTATCTATCTATCTATCTATCTATCTATCTATCTATCTATCTATATATAAATATATATATATATATGTATTCACTGAAAAAACATAGGTTTCAGCCACGTTATAGGTAGGAATTAGCATTTAAAAAACCTTAGAAATTCTCCGAAAAAACCATAGGTTTCACACATGTTATAGTTAGCTGGACGTTTCACTCATACAAAACCATTGAAATTCCCCCGTTATAGTTAGTTCAGCTAACTATAACTTGCGTGCCCGCAATGCACTGCTGATGACGTCACATATTACATCACTCATGACATGGTCAGTGACATCACTCATGACATCACTGATGACATTTCAAATGACATCCCTGATTACATCACTGATGACATCATCCAGTAAATGTGTGTCTTTCTGAAAAATAACTATTTTTTATATATGTATATCTAAAGGTTGATGGAAGAATAAATGGGTAAATAAGTGTCTAAATTTTTTTTTTGTAAACTTGATTGTATAACTGATTTATTAAGTATATCTTAGTGAATACATGTATTAGCGAGTAATGTTTAAATATGTAAATATCTGTATCAGTGTCTCACTTTGTGTATAAGTGGCTGCATGGGTTGGTGAGTAGCTACATAAGTGTGTATATGGGTTAATAGTTGTTTTTTTGAGTATCAGTATCAGTGTTTGTATGGTTCGATGGGGGTATTACTTAGCGCATAGATGCATGAATAAGTGACTCACTGTATGTGTTTTGAAGACAGCATATGTGTCGGTCTGTATGGGTGGATGAGTGTGTGTATGTGTGTATGGTGTGTTAGTGAGTGAATGACTGTCTCAATAGTATCTTTTTGAGTAACTACATATGTTTTAATCTAGTATATGTGAGTATTGATCTATATAAGTGATTATATGTGAAAGTGAGAGATTAGAAGAGTTCCCGTATAAATAAGTATTCTGTTTCTATAAGTGATTGCTTAAGAGAGTAAGAATGTGTACGTTTCTGTAAAAGTAACTGTAGTGGTGTGTGTATAGCTGTATATGCAAATAAATGGATGTTTGATAGTTTATTTGCATGTGTGAGTATGTGTGTGAGTAACTCTATGGATGTGTGTTGGTGTGTAACAGAATGTATAGGTGTTTGAGTACATATCATGAGTGAGTACATGTATGAGTGACTAAATAGAAATGTTGGTGAATGAGTGGATGTGTAGGTAGATTTTGGAATTACTGAATAGGTTCTTCTAACTGGTATTGGTATCTCCATTTTTTGAAAAATGTAGTTTCTATTTTTGAAGGTGTGTATCAAAGGTTATATTACACTGGGAGGAGGTCTGCCACTCTTTCACAAGGATGATGTCATCAGTGATGTCATCAGTGATGTAATTTGAGATGTCATCAGTGATGTCATGAGTGATGTCACTGAACATGTCATGAGTGATGTAATATGTGATGTCATCAGCAGTGCATTGCGCACGCGCAAGTTATAGGTAGCTGAACGACGCCCCGTGCGCATACGGCGCAAAAGTTTTCTAATTGTTTAAAAAAACATATATTTATGTATTTAATGTACATACTAAGGAAAGACATTATCTGGGATAATCATGAAAATACTTTGTTTAACTTTTAATAACCGTATATTACTTTTGAAAGCAATTGGGGAAAATGCAACTGTACGTCGTACGTACTCGCAACATAAACGCACAGTAAATGCACTGTAAGTGCATGCAAAGCCATGTGAGCATGAAAGGAAAGTTTTGATTCGTTCATAATACTTCATATTTAAACTGTTGAAAGACCCTTCCTATTTTGATCATTCTACTTGGACTTTCTCAAGAGAAGCATCTATTCTGTGGAGCTGTAGTCCTTTAGAACCAAACTATACAATGGCTGCTCTTTTTGAAACTTCATCAGAACATTCCTGTGAGGAAGAATTTGTTGCTGAGCAACTTCAGAAAAAGAGAAAAGAAGCTTTCATTTGCAAGTTTTTTTACATATCTTGAGGGTCTGAAAAAAGTCAATGCACCGAAAGAAACTTGTAAGATCTGTGAGGTTACTATTTCCAGGGTTGATCCCACTAAAAAGTACTCTTTCAATACAACCAGCATGGTTCACCATGTCAAAAATTTGCATCCAAATAACTATGCAAGGATGGCAACACAAACTTTGCAGGAGAATCCTCAACCTGCAGTTCCTACTACCACAAGTCCACCACCAACTCCTCCGAGCAGTCCGCATCGTATTATTGTGCCACAGTTTCCAGATCTGAAATTTCATTGTAAATATTGCAGCAAATTACTTAGTTACAATCAGCAGTCTATTGATCTCATTGTGAAGACTATAGAAGAGCACCATTGTCCAAAACATTAATTTTATTTTTAACTTTTTTGTTCCTGTTCCACACTTTTTTTGTTTCCAGTTTCATTATTTTGTTTTTCTTTAAAAAAAAAACTTGTTGAAAAAATACAAAAAAATAGAATACTAAAAAGACAAATAAAACAGTTCTTATCAGAACTACCTTCACTGGTCAAAGAAAGAACTATATATCTATATTAGTCTGTGAAAGTTTGTCAAAATGAAAGTGCAGTTCATAAATGAATAAATTAACACATTATTAGTATATGGTGAATGTGAAACTTCCTAGTGAGCGTGAAAGTTAGAGTGTCTGGCTGAATGTATAGCAGCTTCACTTTTATACAGTATATACATAAGCACATACTGCTGAATGACTCACTAGAATATTGAACCAGTAGTGTGAGAGTGTTTAGTGAAAGTCTAATGATACACACTATGGAATAGAACCTATAAAAGACAAGTTTGCTGGTGCATAAAAAAAATACGTATGCTGTCTATAAGGGTTTGAAACAGTCCATACCCTAGGACCCACTTTGCACCATGACTACTTGGGTAGTAGCTAAATGATTACAATTCTGGAAGCAGAGTGTCTCAAACCATTATTATTATATATTCTTGTAATATTTCACAAGTTAATACAGCTTCCTTTATAATTTCATCAGGAATTTCATTTTCCTGGATATCATTTTCAAAAGTCATTTGATGAATCTCAATCTCATCTAATGCTTCCACAAAAGCATCATCCAAGGTTTCATTAAGAAAATCACACCTGATATCTCCAACATTCATTTCTTCTACTTCAATAATGTTGCTCATAAAAGCTATGTTCATCTCTTCTATGACAGTGATAGTATTTTCAAAATCGTCTTCCATATTGTTTTCTTGATTTTCCATTGTAAATTTGTTATGCTGACCTCCTTCTACAAAAACATAAACACTTTATTGTATCTTTTTTCCTAATACAGAACACAAAACTGGTTTTATCAACTAATTTGCCCTTTAATAAATATTATATAAATACCATTTTCAACTACTTTATAACATTATATAATTATAATTATTTATATGAACGTTCAGTTTTAAAATTTCTTAAATTACCAAATCAGTCACTCCTTATCACTATCTGAAAAAAAAACAGGCTGTTATTATAAAATACAGTAGCAAAAAAAGTACAATATCTCTATTCACCTTACCTGGTCCAAACTAGTACATGTGTTGTAGTGAAATGCAAAGAATACTTGAACACTCAATATATTTATATTTTAAGATTTTCTAATCTATATAAAAGATACAAACCATCTTTGTATCAATGATATGGAAACATAAAGGAAACTAACAAAGAACAATTATTTAATAACCTACCCCACTCTATCTCTATTCCTTATCTATAATGTAGTCTACCGCTACTAATTACCTACACCTTGGTCTTTCAAACTAGCCTCTCCTCTAGTGTTTATCTGCAACCTTTGTGCTTTCTCTTCAGGAATATCTCTGAAGCAAATCAAAACGGGTCTGAACTCTAGAACGTCGTAGGTGAAGTGTGCACTTGTTAGGGAGCGCGCGCCTCACCAAGGATTCCACACAGGTGTGTGGTAAATGACCAGACAGCCACTGCATCTTTCCTCGACACGGCCATATTTGAATTCCTCTATTGCACTAAAGCACTCCAAGTCTATTTCCTTGTGGATTCTTCATCTCTCCTGCGCCAGCTAGGATTTAGATAAGCCATTATCGTATCCACTGATTAATTAGGTGTTCTGGCAGGTACACTCACTATATAATTTTTTTAAATGTCTTTAAAAAATACAAATCATCTTTACACACTTATGTTCTCCAATCCTTGTTTTGTTACTTCAGCTCGGTTGAAGCACATTCCATCGACCATTTTCAACAGTGCTTTGTACTTACCTTAAGCATAATAAATATTAAAACAATTATATATTATAAAATTACCATCTCTGGAAGACATAAAAAAATACAGTTACAATATATCTTTTACAATACAAAATAATTTGTAAAGTATTACATTTGCCTTTTTTGCTGTTCTCAGAATATATTGAATTTCACTAGAAACAGTGACTTCAACACTACTCATCACATAACAGTGGGCAAAAAAAAGACAATCAATAAGATTATCTTAAAAAACACTCAACATTCTCAATAACAATCTAAGAAATAGAAATAAAACATATCTTAAATGTTTTTTTTCTAAGAGCAATTTCTTATGTACTTATGACACATCTCAAACAATCATAAAATAACAAAGCATTATGATTACACTGTAAATAATGTTACTTACAAATATATGCTGACAAAATATACAACAAAAACTCTTTATTGCTTTTACATACTTTTCCGCACGGCCAAATAGTATGCATCAAATACTTACTTTGCAAACTGTACAATAGTAATCCTGAGCAACTGCCTCCCAGCCTTCTGATCCAAAACCACCGACATCATTTGCTCCATCCGCCAGTCTTCATCTCTCAACCAGACACTATTCAACATCTACATGGCCACCCTCACACAAGTAGCCGACCATCACAATTTAACAACATCTCCTATGCCAAAAACACCCAGTTCATCCTCTTCCTGACCAAAAAGCGACATACCACCAAAAGCAACCTCCACGACACAATGAAGGACGTCACCAACTACATAAAGGGCAGCTCTCTAAACATGAACACAAACAAAATGAAGGTACTCATCCTCAGACTCACCCCCTCAGTTTTGGACGACTCCTGCTAGCTGACTATACTGTGGACTATACCAACACCTACCAACCATGTCCACAACCTAGGATTCATCCTCAACTCCTCCCTCTCCATGTGTAAGCAAGTCTACACCATCTCCTCGTACTGCTATAACACACTCCACATACTCCACAACATTTACAAGTGGATCCTAACCAAAAGAAGAACAGTAGCACAGTCCCTCATCAGCAGCAAACTACACTGTGACAAAAACGCTCTCCACAGCAATTCCAGCCAAACACCTGCAACAACTACAACAAATCCAAAACACCTCCACCTGAGTGATCATCAATGTCCCCTGCTGCAGACACATCACCCACCACCTGACACACCTACAAAAGTAACAAGAGATCCAAAAGATGAGTGAATCTTGGAGTCTTTAATGGAGATTACAGCCAGCCGACACGTGTTTCATCGCCTTCGCGATTCATCAGGGCTGAAACAAACAAATAAGTAGCGTCTAGCATGTTCTTTGAGCAGATGGATTTACATACAAGACCATAGTGTATGGCCGTTATAAAACATGCAATACAGCTTCCTCCTGCAGCGAGCATATAGTGATTGTTTCATTCCATCAGATTCGTTTCGCTCGTGCAACCACAACACATCCGTGTCGGAGTTAAGGTGTATGTTACCGATTTACTATAATGACGTGAAATTATGTGATAGTGATTGTGATGGATATGTGCAGGGACGAGATAACCATTGTATATCTCCAAGGCAAGCAATGACACATGCTCTATATATTGGCGAAAGTGTCCTAATCGTGTGCGGCTCTTTCATCCTACATGCTAGTCCTTTTGTGAAAATAGTGAGAAACAAGTGTCATTGTGAGAGCATACCTAGAAGGCCGTATCAATGTCAAAAAGGTCTGCATATTTTTGAGAAAGGAAGACAAAATCGAAAAAATCTCATCACTAACCAAATTTTAGTGATATTCAGGCAAAATGTCACCAAATGAGACTGTTCGCCATTAATTGTATGACAGCTTACCGCTCAGCTGGTGATAATTCCGACCCAGCCGGGCCCGTGACCTAGTTACGCTGGTTCGAGTGTGTCCAGCAGCGGTCAATATCTTTGTTTCTGTGACAAGGTAAATAATATATGTTGTCTTAATATGTGCTATTCCGGATGTTATCAAGGTAAAATAGGAAAGTACTTTTCTAATGTCACAGGGATAATTTCACTGGAGCCCTGTTATTTAAAAAAAGAACATAAATAATTATGTACCTGTGGGGAATTCCCTGTCTTATATTCCAACATTAATATTCGATCCAACTCATCACCACTCTCTAGCATGTCACGCAATACCCAAGGTACTGCTTATCCACTTACATGAGTATAGAGTCAAGACGTATTGTAATGGGCTCGGAGGTAACCCGATACAGTTCTTTGCATATATGATTATCGTTATCAGAAAAATACTGTTAAAAGAAATGACAGTTATGTTACATATTGACATGGTTGGAACAAGTCATTATTGCGCAAGTCATAACTGTAAAGTTGTTGTCCATGTTTTACCTATTCCTTTTTCGATGCGTGGATACCAGTTTCGGTTCCAATTACGAAGTACTCGAAGCTGAAGGGGAACGAGTAATAGTAGTTTTAGACTATATTAGTGTGCAGAGAGTCATAAAATACAGGTTGTATCTCCGCGCTAGAGGAAGAACGCACAAGTAACTCACCCGTGTTTTGGCTTCTCCAGCGCGTTCGGCGGGTGCACCTCCTCCGAGCTCGGTTCCTGTTTGGACACGTGATTGTGTCCAAACAGACGTTTAAGCGTGTTCGAACGTAACGTGTTCTAACGACTAGAACGCGTGTGATACTTATGTCACCGACCATGTTGGATGGTCTCTCACGTATAATTTAACCGCGTGGTGAAGATAAACGTAAATTACAGGAAATGTTCACACCGTGTGCGATGAGAAATTTGCATACTATGAACACATTGTACTTGTTTATATTTAGGGCGAAAGAAATGCGATGAGTAGATCGCAATTTCGAGTGATGAGAAACGTGCCCATCGAGTGTTTGTAAAAATGTATATGCTCCAATGTGAGAGTGGGTGTGATAACTGAGAAATGTGGGTATCTAGGATTGTTAATTCATGCTGAAATATAGCATGACATTAGTTTTAAAGATGGTTACTTATGGTGAAGTACGCACCGTGAATGATTATGACTTCCTAATTATGTGAAAAGCCCAATCATACTGTGACCGTTTAGCATCTAACATTCTGTACAGTATCATAAATTGTTGCTTAGAGGTCTCATAACAAAATTCATATGTACAGGAGAATCATCCCAGCATTAGGAGAGATCTAAGTGTCAACGAGTTTACATGCACAGGTCTGCAGTATATTACAATTTATAAAAATTATTCAGACAATGTAGTACAACCAGTACCTCGTTTCTAGTCACCCAAAAAATATTGCATTTCTTGGTCATAATTTAATCCTGACTCTACAGATTTCAAACGCATAATCCAAATCGCTTCAGTGCGTCTCAATTTCAATTCTCGATTCCCACCTCTTACTGCCAGTGGTATGGTTTCAATTCCAAAAAATTGCACATTTTTGTTCATTTGATCTTTTTGACAGGAGGCTACATGCAAAGCCACTGGATATTTAGGGTCACAATTTACAATCGCTCTTATATGTTCCATCATTCTTTCTTTCAATGGTCTTATTGTGCTTCCTACGTAATACTTGCCACATTCACATTCAATAATGTAAATGACAAATTTGGTTGTGCAATTGATGTTGCTCTTGATGGTGTAACTTATGTCATCTGGGCCTGTGAAATTTGTTGTGCCATGTTTGGCCCATTTACACATGCTACAGAACCCGCACTTGTGAAAACCCAAACCTCGTTGTGTCAGCCAGTCAGTACTCCTAGTGTCACGGGGTACTGTGGGACTCAACTTATTTCGTAGTGTGTTTCCTCTTCTAAACGAGATTTGTGGTCGCTCTGTAATGTACTCGGTCAATCCTTTTTCGGATTTCAGTAAACTCCAATGTTTTGTTAAACTTTTTCTTAGGTCTAGATGGAGTGAATTGAAATCCGTGACCATTCTTATGCATTCCTTGTTATCTGAGTTGAGCTTATGTCTGGTGGTTAGGGTGTCTGTTCTCCTAACTCTTTTGATTCTTTTTTCAGCTTTTTTAATGGTGTTATTTGCATAACCCCTTGTGTGAAATCTTTCTTTCATGCTGGCAATACATCTCCCGAATTCACAGTCCTCACTACAGTTTCTTCTTGCCCGAATAAATTCGCCAAAAGGTGTGGCGTTAATCTGGTGTGAGGGGTGTGAGCTCGATGCATGTAAGATTGCGTTACATGCTGTTGACTTTCTGAACAGTCTACTATGCAGACAGGCGGAAGAGATATAGAACTCAATATCCAAGAATTCTATATTCGTTTTACTCCACTTCATGGTGAAGTTGATCTTCCACGTATTGTCATTCAGGTATTTGAAGAAATTTTGTAGTTGCTCCTCTGAGCCTGACCAAATGAGGATGCAGTCATCAATATATCGACCCCAAAATATTATGGAGTCGATATATTGAGCACCCTTTGTGCCCCAGATTAGGTCTGCTTCCAGTGCCTTGGTCAGGCTCAGAGGAGCAACTACAAAATTTCTTCAAATACCTGAATGACAATACGTGGAAGATCAACTTCACCATGAAGTGGAGTAAAACGAATATAGAATTCTTGGATATTGAGTTCTATATCTCTTCCGCCTGTCTGCATAGTAGACTGTTCAGAAAGTCAACAGCATGTAACGCAATCTTACATGCATCGAGCTCACACCCCTCACACCAGATTAACGCCATACCTTTTGGCGAATTTATTCGGGCAAGAAGAAACTGTAGTGAGGACTGTGAATTCGGGAGATGTATTGCAAGCATGAAAGAAAGATTTCACACAAGGGGTTATGCAAATAACACCATTAAAAAAGCTGAAAAAAGAATCAAAAGAGTTAGGAGAACAGACACCCTAACCACCAGACATAAGCTCAACTCAGATAACAAGGAATGCATAAGAATGGTCACGGATTTCAATTCACTCCATCTAGACCTAAGAAAAAGTTTAACAAAACATTGGAGTTTACTGAAATCCGAAAAAGCATTGACCGAGTACATTACAGAGCGACCACGAATCTCGTTTAGAAGAGGAAACACACTACGAAATAAGTTGAGTCCCACAGTACCCCGTGACACTAGGAGTACTGACTGGCTGACACAACGAGGTTTGGGTTTTCACAAGTGCGGGTTCTGCAGCATGTGTAAATGGGCCAAACATGGCACAACAAATTTCACAGGCCCAGATGACATAAGTTACACCATCAAGAGCAACATCAATTGCACAACCAAATTTGTCATTTACATTATTGAATGTGAATGTGGCAAGTATTACGTAGGAAGCACAATAAGACCATTGAAAGAAAGAATGATGGAACATATAAGAGCGATTGTAAATTGTGACCCTAAATATCCAGTGGCTTTGCATGTAGCCTCCTGTCAAAAAGATCAAATGAACAAAAATGTGCAATTTTTGGGAATTGAAACGATACCACTGGCAGTAAGAGGTGGGAATCGAGAATTGAAATTGAGACGCACTGAAGCGATTTGGATTATGCGTTTGAAATCTGTAGAGTCAGGATTAAATTATGACCAAGAAATGCAATATTTTTTGGGTGACTAGAAACGAGGTACTGGTTGTACTACATTGTCTGAATAATTTTTATAAATTGTAATATACTGCAGACCTGTGCATGTAAACTCGTTGACACTTGGATCTCTCCTAATGCTGGGATGATTCTCCTGTACATATGAATTTTGTTATGAGACCTCCAAGCAACAATTTATGATACTGTACAGAATGTTAGATGCTAAACGGTCACAGTATGATTGGGCTTTTCACATAATTAGGAAGTCATAATCATTCACGGTGCGTACTTCACCATAAGTAACCATCTTTAAAACTAATGTCACGCTATATTTCAGCATGAATTAACAATCCTAGATACCCACATTTCTCAGTTATCACACCCACTCTCACATTGGAGCATATACATTTTTACAAACACTCGATGGGCACGTTTCTCATCACTCGAAATTGCGATCTACTCATCGCATTTCTTTCGCCCTGAATATAAACAAGTACAATGTGTTCATAGTATGCAAATTTCTCATCGCACACGGTGTGAAAATTTCCTGTAATTTACGTTTATCTTCACCACGCGGTTAAATTATACGTGAGAGACCATCCAACATGGTCGGTGACATAAGTATCACACGCGTTCTAGTCGTTAGAACACGTTACGTTCGAACACGCTTAAACGTCTGTTTGGACACAATCACGTGTCCAAACAGGAACCGAGCTCGGAGGAGGTGCACCCGCCGAACGCGCTGGAGAAGCCAAAACACGGGTGAGTTACTTGTGCGTTCTTCCTCTAGCGCGGAGATACAACCTGTATTTTATGACTCTCTGCACACTAATATAGTCTAAAACTACTATTACTCGTTCCCCTTCAGCTTCGAGTACTTCGTAATTGGAACCGAAACTGGTATCCACGCATCGAAAAAGGAATAGGTAAAACATGGACAACAACTTTACAGTTATGACTTGCGCAATAATGACTTGTTCCAACCATGTCAATATGTAACATAACTGTCATTTCTCTTAACAGTATTTTTCTGATAACGATAATCATATACGCAAAGAACTGTATCGGGTTACCTCCGAGCCCATTACAATACGTCTTGACTCTATACTCATGTAAGTGGATAAGCAGTACCTTGGGTATTGCGTGACATGCTAGAGAGTGGTGATGAGTTGGATCGAATATTAATGTTGGAATATAAGACAGGGAATTCCCCACAGGTACATAATTATTTATGTTCTTTTTTTAAATAACAGGGCTCCAGTGAAATTATCCCTGTGACATTAGAAAAGTACTATCTTATTTTACCTTGATAACATCCGGAATAGCACATATTAAGACAACATATATTATTTACCTTGTCACAGAAACAAAGATATTGACCGCTGCTGGACACACTCGAACCAGCGTAACTAGGTCACGGGCCCGGCTGGGTCGGAATTATCACCAGCTGAGCGCTAAGCTGTCATACAATTAATGGCGAACAGTCTCATTTGGTGACATTTTGCCTGAATATCACTAAAATTTGGTTAGTGATGAGATTTTTTCGATTTTGTCTTCCTTTCTCAAAAATATGCAGACCTTTTTGACGCTGATACGGCCTTCTAGGTATGCTCTCACAATGACACTTGTTTCTCACTATTTTCACAAAAGGACTAGCATGTAGGATGAAAGAGCCGCACACGATTAGGACACTTTCGCCAATATATAGAGCATGTGTCATTGCTTGCCTTGGAGATATACAATGGTTATCTCGTCCCTGCACATATCCATCACAATCACTATCACATAATTTCACGTCATTATAGTAAATCGGTAACATACACCTTAACTCCGACACGGATGTGTTGTGGTTGCACGAGCGAAACGAATCTGATGGAATGAAACAATCACTATATGCTCACTGCAGGAGGAAGCTGTATTGCATGTTTTATAACGGCCATACACTATGGTCTTGTATGTAAATCCATCTGCTCAAAGAACATGCTAGACGCTACTTATTTGTTTGTTTCAGCCCTGATGAATCGCGAAGGCGATGAAACACGTGTCGGCTGGCTGTAATCTCCATTAAAGACTCCAAGATTCACTCATCTTTTGGATCTCTTGTTACTTCTGTCAGAATTGGTGTTTGAATTTTGTAAATTGTTACTGAACAATTCGTATACTCACATTAGAGTGCTCCGGCAATTCGTAAAATAATTAGCAGTAGTTTCCTCTACTCTAGGGAGTGGTTTAGGTTTGTCCACTCGCCGAATAGCACCTAGGATATCCACAGTAATCAAAATTGAATGCGTATAAATTGGCAGTGCACCCAGTCACAACTGATTTAAAAACCTTCCTTTCTTCACCTGACACACCTACGCTGCCTCAATATCAACAAGACGATCATCTTCAAGCTCCTTACCCTCACTTACAAAATACTCTACAACACCAGACTAATCTACCTTAACAGCAGTAATCCAGAAAGGCCAAATTTTGATCTTAAAATTTTAGCTTTAAAAATATTAGGTAAGAATTTGGTAACTCTTTAGGCAAACGTTGCTTAAAAACGATTGACTATCATTACAATGTATCCAACCTTTCAGACATCTTAACAAAACAGTGTAATGTCCAGATGTTGTAGAAAGTCCATCATGAAAAATAATTGCAACAGCTACAAAAGGTCTTCCTGATATTAAAACTTGACCATCTACAACATTTTTAATTAAAGTTTCCAATTTTCTTCCATCACCTCTACAACGCTGCAGCATTAAAATTACATACTGTCCACATCTTTGTATAAATAATGTTGATTACATTTCTGATTTACATTGGCTACACTCAATGTTTTGACTTTCTCTTCTAATTAGATTGTTAAAAGACACTGATTCACAGTCAGGTAAAGTCAATTATAGGAATCTTTCAGTGTCTATGTTAGTGCTACATATAAACAAACAATTTTGACAGTCATGTTGCCATTTATAAGAAAGGCCAAAAAGGTTTTCAATATCTATTCCTTCATCTTCCAGTACAGCAAGCATAAACATTAAAAATTCCTGACAATCTTGCTGAATATTCGGCGTAAATTGACTAGAACCAGAACATATGTCCAAAACATTTAGAATATCAGAAACACTTGGTATTTTACTTTTATCACTACTACATTTCTCATAAACAGAATACAACCATGAACAGAATCTTTTGTCCCGATTTTCAACAATTTGCTGTTGCAAACTTTCAAGAACAAAAACAACCTTAACAACTATATTAGCATAGCAGTTGACACCACAACTATTTTCAAACCGATAACCAACATTCTCTTCAACACTGTCCTTTTTCTTTTTGCTTGCAGGCACAACTTCATCTTGTTTTTTTTCTTTCTCTACATTTTCACTACAGATATTCTCAAATCTTCTTTTTCTACCTACCACACACTTTTTAAATACTGGATATTGACCTAAATTAGGTGCATATTCTCTTCTTAACCAATTATACTCTTTCACACAATTTACATCTGCACTAACCTTTGTCTCCTCAAAATTAATCAAGTACAATCCAGATAAAGTTCTGACACGAGACAAAGCAACATATGCCATACCATCTTTAAACACGGTACTTCCAATATGCACTAAAGCACTATCTACACTTAAACCTTGAGATTTATAAATGGTCACTGCATACGCCAAAGAAACAGGAAACCGTTTTCTACGAACATACAAATCTTTTACAAGCAAAAACCGGGCTGAACAACGACTAAATTGTTGTACTTCTTAAATTTGATCAAACTTGATTTTCAAAAATTCAACACCATCTCTATTTATGTAATTAACGAAATCAACAACTGTACCCATTGCTGCATTTACTAAACCTTTTTCCACATTCAAATTATGTCGTAAAATTACCCTACAGTTTACACATGCATATAAATTCTTTTCTAAACCAGCAGATTTACTTATCGATTTCTCTAAAGAATCCAATTTCCTCTTCAACTTTTCACTCAAAATAATAGTGATTCCTTTATGTTCCATTTTATCAATAGCTTCCAATTTTAAAATTTCTTCATTTTCAAACTTCAGCATTTCTGCATTGAATTTAAAACATTCCCGTAGTGTTGGCATTAAGCAGATTACAGATTTATTTTCTGCAATTGTCATGTATATTTTCTCTGGTACAATATTTTCATTTGGAAACAAATTGGAAAGTAATCGTCTCTGTAAAGCTTGTTTGCCATGTCCAGTCATTTTTCCAATTCTTATATCTTGAAGAATAGTTCTATAATCAACAATCATTTGCTTGTCGCATATTTGTAATAAGTTCCTTATACTCAAAATATGACCAAATGTTTACATTTCCAATACTCCCCAAAGGCTTTCTAGTATCTTCATGCAGAAGTGTTTTAAACACTGGTTGTCCTTTTACAGGAGTAAGTTGAAGAAGAGCTCCAAAAACTATGACGTGCTTTCCTCCAAATAATACGTCATACTCTGTTTTAAGAATTTGCTGCATTCTTAAATGCACAAAAGCAAACATTAAGTTTGATACCATGCTTACCTCATCAATAATAAGAAGTTTCATTTTCCTCAAGACTCTTGAAACTTCACAACAAGCTTCTCCAGATAGCTTGTGGTATTCTAATTTGTTTTCATGCTCTACTGGTAGCATTAATAAACAATGTAAAGTAATTCCTTTAATATTGTTGTCGGCTAATCCAGTTGGAGCAGTGACAACACAAGACAAATGCGACTCAGTTGTTTTCTGTCGAAAACTTCTGATTACTTTAATTAAAAAACTTTTGCCTGTTCCAGCTTGTCCACTCACGTACATTCAAATAGGTTCAAATGATGAGCAAGAGCACTCTTTCTTCTCATTAAGTAATCCATGTTCAATCTGTTCTCTCACTTGCTCATATATTTCTTTCTGCTCAAGATTTAGTTGTTCTTCCAAATTTCCTAAGTTTCTAACATCTTCTTGACCTTGATACATTGCTGTTTCCACCTCTTCCATAGCAGTTGCTGCTTCATTTTGAAAAATTGGTTCTCCTAGTGGGTCCTGACTCAACGGTGCAGAAGTTGACTCTCTTGAAAAGTCTCTAGCAATCTCAGCTGCAATTGTAGCTTCTTGCTCAATTTCGTCATTCAACATTTTCACATAATTAGCAAAAACAGCACATGAATTTGAATTTAAAACATTTGTAAAGCGCAGCGTTCACCCTACGGTTTCATGTATAGTATCTTTAGGTGTATTGAAGGAATCTTCATAGCTCTCAAAATCTCCAAGTAATTCCAATTCTGAAAGCCATGGCTTGAAAAGTTTCAAAAAAGCTAAATAGGAAAATTCTCTTTTGTCAGGTGTTTCGCCACTCAGTTTACGGTGATTAATCAAATGTCCTTTTCTTTGTTTCACCAGACATCCTTCGGAACCAATCACGGCATATATACCAATATTGATGTTTTCTGTAATATTCCGTTTAGAAATATAGTTTTGCAACACTTCATAGAGACAAATGTTCTCAAGATGATGACTTCTATTTGGATAATATGTATCCAATATATTTGTTGTCACAATATCTGTACTTTCTGGCTCTTTTTCGGCTAAATATTCGATTTCTTGTACAGATTTAAGAACTCGGTTACGTGTTGCAAGCAAGACCTAGACTCACCCAAATGATTCTTCTTGAATTGGAGTATAGACTTGCAGATGATAAGCGATCCGAGCATTCATACGTTCCAATTTCTTGATGAGATAACATCTTCAAACTGTAAGTATATCATTTCTTACTTAGACTCTTCTCGTGGGAAATCTCTTCCCACATTTCCTTCAATTCCGTCTTTTCTGATTTTGTTATGTACGATGTCACATATTGAGCAACAGCAATGGAATTGTCTGCAGCATATTGAATATCCATGTTAGCATTCCACATGGACAAAATGACTGGGTTATAGTCCTTTATGTATTTTGACTCTTCGTTCCTTCTTAAGTTGTAGGTATTTTTTGGAGACTTTCTTATGATAGTATGTCGCAAAGATGACATAAAACTGTTCACTCTTCCTTTCGATATTACTGGACTAGAAATCCAAAATGGCATTTGGTGTAGAATTTGTCCTTAGATTTGTACTTTCGATGACAGTATTTCCCACAACGAAGGCTTTGGAATCTTAAGACTTGTTGTCTTAAGTCCTTATCTTGTGTACTTTTGGGTATATCACATATAGCATATTCTTCAATAAAAGACAACACAGTATCATCTGAGTCTGTACCAAATTTGGGAGCATCTTTGATCCATATTTGCATGTGTATGTGAGGAGCACCTCTTGCTTGATACTCCTTTCTCCAAAAGAAGTCCAGAACCTCTCCAAGAGGAGGATTTTTTTTTATTGGTGATAAAAGACATCATAACTTCAAATCTATGATTGAAATACCTGCATACATTAACTGGATTCAAAAGAGCACAATTCTCCAGGTGTCTTGTATTCAATATTTAGTATATTTGGATTTGCCTCTCGAAGAAATTGAAGTAAATCATCCCAAGCATATTCAGCACAGCTTAGAGTAGGGAACCATGTAGGAGTTCCGAAGTTCCTTAGCATACATTTGAGTTCTCCATGACGATGGTACCAGTACTCATTAGTACCACGCTGGCATGGCATGAGATTAATTAGCTGAGATTCCAAAATATTATCTTTCTGCAGTACTTTATCCATAAATTCCTTTGCCGAAACATTTTGCAGATGTACACCTGTTTTCAATATATGGTTTACTGCATAAGTAAGTCCAGACAAATCACTCTCAAACAAAAGATGAAACAAATACTGAATAAATTGTCAAAATCTTGCATCTTCTGCATATAATCTTGATGTCCGGTATTCAGATGCAGGTATCTGCACAGGTCGGTCATCATATCGTCCTCCTTTTCCTGTGGGAAACTGAGGGAAACAACAAGCTTCCAAGCTTTTTTCCCATACTCTAATGGGACTTCCTTTTGCTTCTATCATTTGGAATAACTCTATAGTATTCTCCATCACTTCTTTAGTATGCAGTGGATGAAAACTGTAATGTTAGTAGATTTCTTCAGTTCTGGACACATCCACTTTTTCAATTTGTCCAGATGACAAGTCACTATCTTCTTCTACAGTTATTTCATCTTCTCTCACATACACATTTCTGTAATATTCATTATTTTTTACCAGATACAACGTTGCCTTTTTCACTTTCTTAACATCCAATAATTCTTGTCAGATTTTCTTACTCGCCATTAACAAGTATCACTAAAGGCTCATCCTCTACATTTTCTACACCAATTGTTTCAATATTTTTCTTTAAATCTAGAGGCAAATATACAACTCTTCCCTTTAATCCTCTCTGTAAATCAGAAGGAGGCAATTTTCATGTCTTAGGCTCCATACGAACAATAGCCTGAAATGGATGCACACATTGAATAAGAATAGACTCATAGGTATTTAAATCCATCAGTTCAGAAGGAATATTTACCAACTCAAGATTATTATGCACAGCTCTAGCAGGCATTTTGTTCTCGTCTAATTCGTTATAACAATATTTACAAATACGCTGATCAGAACCCAAATTAAAACAATTCTCTATCAACAAATAAGTTGAAAAATCCTTCCACTCATTATTATTTTCCTTTTCATTCTTTAAATACAAATCAACACTCCTGGTCTGATTTTTTATAATGAGTTTGTCGACAACAGACACAACAATAATGTGGCCTTTCACCTGAAATCACCTTTAACTTTGTAATTTCTTGCTCAAAATTATCTGTACTACATGTTGTACATTCTCCTCAATTTCATCACAAAAGATCTTTACATTTGATACAGATTCATGCAAAAGAGCGCTGTTCAACTTTTTTAACAGTAGAGCTGGACTATTTGCATAATACAATCTTCTGACTAATTTCCTCATTTCAGAATGATGTACTGCTAACATCCTGAAATGGTGAAAAACACTTCGACATACTTTTTTAGAAACACAAGCCAGAGAATGACCTTGCAAACCAGTATTTTATCTTACTCTGCAAGGGTCTAGTCCTTGCAACATCTTAATCTTTTGTTTCACACTTTTCTTTGTATGAATACGTAAGAAATTGCGTAAAAAATCAATAGATTCTTGCTGTACACTACAAATACTATTACAATTCCAAGTGTACACTGGATGCTTTAGGACGTCTCCCTAAAACTTCATCAGCTAACACCTCTTCTGCATTTCTAGGAACAATTTTCTCTTTCACAATAGGACAACCATTTCTAACCTCATAAGCACGACCACTAGTGTCAACTGCATACTGCACGCAAGCAACAAATCATTACTCTGAAGATAACTTTCTTCATTAAAAAAAGGCTCAGAACTTGAACTATGTTTCCATTCACCCAAAAAAACTCACAAAAATTACTTCTGTTAATTACTCTTCTCAACTTACTTTTGGCCTTCATTAAATGGATTAGTTTATCTAGTGATCAAATTCTATTGATTACTAAAATAAACAATTTTGTTTTCAATTCGAAAGCTTTCGCAACTACATTTTCTATACCTTTCTTCTTCTTATAAAATGCTTTTTTTTTACATCCCTTAATTTCTTTAATTAAATTTAACACAACTCTATTAAAAACATTTTTTTCCTAATTTCCATAAATTGTTTTTTCCTCCATTTACTATACACTATTTTTTCTGAAGTTGACTTTCCATGATTCTTCTTTTGCTTTTTCATTGCAGACACACTAATACCATGTTTTCCTTTGTTCACACTACTCTTAGGGGTCCATTACCATGTCGGGCGGATCACCACCGCCATGGTTGCGGTGGCGATCCGCCCGACAGAAATGCCCGCCCGCCACCCTTTTCCCCCGCCACATTACAATGACGGGGGGACAGCAGCAGAGGCAAACACCGCCCGCCACTTTTCCGCCCCGGTCGACTTGTGGCCGGGCGGAAAAGGGTTCATATGGTGGCGGTGTCTATCAGACACCGCCACCATATTTGGATGCGTGCAAATAGGTCTCTTTCCGCGGCAGCCATGCCACCACGGAAAGGCAGGCATTCTTTGCTTTGGGGGGCCCCTGCGGGCCCCCCTTGTGAAGGCCGAGGTGGGGATGCACAGGGGGGGGTACCTATCGTACCCCCCTTCATTTGCATGTACAAAGCAGCAGGCACCGCGGGTGCCTGCCGCTTTGTATATGCAAATGCTAAAATGCATTTTTAGCATTGTGAAGGGCGGTGCAGAGTTCACCGCCCGCCACAATGTTAAAAATGAAGGATGTGCCCGCAACTGTGACGGGCACATCCTAATTCCCCCAACGGGACCCCCACCCTTATGGCGGGTGGTCCAGAATACCGATAGGGTGGCGGGCAGACAAAGTCCGCCCGTCATCCTAATGAAGCCCTTAGTCTTTTATATTTTCCTCAGAAAAGTGTTCCTTCTCTTACCAGGACTTTCTTTCTTTTTCTTAACACATGGTTCTTCATGTAAATCTTGTGGATGACTTCTCTTCAAATAAACACCTTTCTTTCGTTGTTCCTTCTTTTCACATTTGGTAGGCATGATACCGTTTTTTCAGTATTGATAAACAGAATCTATTAAAAAAATATATATAACATTACAAAAATAAATATATGAAATATTCTATAATATTACTTATAAGAACAGAGGGAGGATTATGATGAGAAACGTGAGACTATGAAAATAAAAGTACTTGCAACAAGAGAGGAAGAAGTATGAAACAAGGAAAACTAATACGAAAAAGGGGAGTATAAACAGACACTGCAATATAACAGGATAAAGGAAGTATGAATAAACTGGAAAGTATCAATAGGTAAGGGAGACTATGAAGAGAAAGATGGAAATATGAGGAGTGAAGAAAGAGTATAAGAAACTAAGAAGACAGAGGGGGCACTATAAGAAGACAGAGAAAGACTCTACAGAAAAAAGAAGGAATATGTGAAAAGACGCTCAACTATAAGAACAAAAAACTAATACTAGCAAAGGGCAGTGTGTATAAGGATAGACAGAACAGTACCAGAAGAGAGCACAAAGAATGTGGGGAAAAGTAGAGCATAAGGAAAAAAGGGATGTACAAGAACAGAAGATACAGTCTGAGTAGAAAAGAAGGAGTATAAACAGATCGAATATTATGAGGCGTGAAAAGTGTATGACAAGAGAAACAAATATGAAGAGAGAGATCAGTATGAAAACACAAAGAATATGAAGAAAGTGTTGCAGAGTGTATGCAGAGAGTCAAGGAGGAGTAAGAGAAGCGAGCAAACAATATGAACAGATTTAAGAAGTATAAACAGAGAGGACAGAAAATAAAAAGAGAAAGAAAATATGAAGAAAAAGAGGAACACAGAGAGAAGGGGTATAGGACAAAAGGAAATATAAAAATAACTCAGTACTATAAGGAGACATGCACAAGTAAGAGAAAAGAGTGGAGAATATGAAAACAGGGGGGCGTATAAGAACAGGGGGGAAAATGAGGAGACAAATATGACAATAAGAAACGACGGCAATATTAGTAGAGAGTGCAAAGTATAAGAAAAGAGAGGAGACATGTGAGTACAGATAGAAGAGTATTAGAAGAAAAAAAGTGTGAGAAAACAATAGGGAGTACCTACAAAGAACAGAGAGAATAACAAGAAACAAAGAATATAAGAACAGAAGAGTATATACGAAGAAAGAGGAAAGACTGTAAAAAGACACAGAGACAAAAATGTGGACAAAAGACAATTATAAAGGAAGACTGACCGTATAAGGAGAGAGGGAGTACTAGGAGAAGACAGTAAGAACTATGACAACAGTGGTGAATATAAAGACAAGAGAGAATATAAAGAGGAGGACAAATATACAAAAAGAGGAGCAAGTATGAAAAAAGTATAAAAAGAGAGCAGAGTATAAGAAAAAGAAGATGGTATAATGATATAGAAAGGAGTAAGACGAGACAGGAGGGAGTATGACAAGAGAGTGTAGAAAAATGCAAAAATGTTCGAATATAGGGCCATATTATCAAGCCTGGGCGATAAAATTATCGCCGGTTTATCAGCAGGAAACTGCCACTAAAGTGGCGATAATGGGCTTGATAGGGCTTTTTTTATTTTATTTTTTATTGGGCTTTTAGGAGAGCGGTAAAAACTTTTCTTTTTCCACTGGATCCTTAAGGTTGCTGTATTGTCCTCTTTGGTATCACCTGTGTCCGGATTTCGGTTCTTCCAGCGCCAGGACGCCCCTTTGCTGGGGCATCTGTGTGCTCAATAAATATGGTTAACATAACATAATAGGCTCTATGGAATTCCAATTGAAGCTCATGTTAGATGTCCTTCACATCTAACATGGGCTTCAATTGGAATTCCATAGAGCCTATAATCAAGCCCATTATCGCCACTTTAGTGACAGTTTCCTGCCGATAAAGCGGCGATAATTTTATCGCCCAGGCTTGATAATATGGCCCATAATTCCTTAATATACACACATGCACAGTGTGATATTACCCCAAAAATTATAAGACCATACATTTTACCAAAACACATTCACTACTGTAAAACGTTTAAAAAGGTGTGAATATAACTCCTTAATGTACACACATGCACAGTGTGATATTAGACAAAAAAATGAGACCATGCATTTTACCATTTCTACTGAAAAACGTTTAAATGACTATACATATTCCATGTATATACTTACAACATTTCAGTGAACAACACTGACTCATTTTCCAAATACATATATGCAATCTAACACATTTGTTCTGCCACTATTGCATCAAAAAAAACTAAGGGGCATATTATCAAGGATCGGTGTTAAAATTATTGCCGTTTTATTGGCAGGAAACTATCGATAAAACGGCGATAATGGGCTTGATAATATGCCCTTGTTAATTCCCATAGAAGCCCATGTTAACATCAGAACATGGACTTCTATGGAAATTAACAAGAGCGTATTATCACGCCCATTTATCGGCAGTTTCTTCCGGATAAAACAACGATAATTTTAACACTGGTCCTTGATAATATGCCCCTAACACAATAAAACAACAAAGACGCACAAGAGGCTTGTAAATCGACCCAGACTATAGTATCAAGAAAAAAATTATATATGAAGAGAAAGGGAAGAAAATGAGGAGACAGAAGGAATAAGACAAGAAACAGGAAAATATAAAGACAAACAAGGGCAATATGACCACAGAGGACAATATAGGAAAAATACAGTAGTACTGAGAGAGAGAAAGGAGTAAGAGGAGAGAGAGTATAAAAAGAAAGGTTAGAAATTATGGAAAAAGGGACAAATATAGGGACATATTATGAAAAAAGGGCGACAAATTATTGCCGCTTTTATCGGCAGGGAACTGCAGCGATAATGGGCTTGATAATATGGCCTTGTGTATTCCCGTTGAAGGTCAGGTTAATACAATAACCTGGGCTTCTATGGGAATTCAGAAGAGCATATTATCAAACCCATTATCGCCGCTTTAGCAGCAGTTTCCTGCCGATAAAAGCGGTGACAATATATCGCCCTTTCTTGATAATATCGCCCATAATTCCTTAATGTACACAGACGCACAATGTGATATTAAACAAAAAAATAACAGCATGCATTATAGCAAAACACATTTACGACTATGAACGTTTAACAAGGGAAGGGATATAGGGGCATATTATCAAGACAAGCGAAAAAATGATCGCCGCTTTATCAGCAGAAAACTGCAGATAAAGTGGCGATAACGGCCTTGATAATATGCTCTATGGAATACCAATCGAAGCCCATGTTAGATGTCATTCACATCTAACATGGGCTTCGATTGAAATTCCATAGAGCATATTGTCAAGCCCATTATCGCCGCTTTATCAGCAATTTTCTGCCGATAAAGCAGCAAAAATGTTATCACCTCTCTTGATAATATGCCCCATAATTCCTTATTGTACAAAGATGCACCACATACATTCCCATACAATTTATCAACTCACCTTTCAAATTGATTTCTGGATTAAGAAGAATACCACTCACACAGTAGATATTCTTATACAGAATCTCTCTAGTTCAGTGTTTGCACCAAAACCACGAAATTGAACATTTTCCCTCTCATTTTACAAATACATACCTATAAACAACCAATTAAAATCCTTCACACATTAATTCAAAATGAAACACACATTTCTATTGCTTTAACATTTCAAACCTTTCCAACTGACATAACTTTCCACCCTACCCCCAACAGATCATGCAAAAGTCAACTGTCAACAGAGGTAAAAAATTCAGCACTGTATAAAACACTGCTCCTCAACAATTTTAGACTATGCAAAAGCACTTACTTATAAGTACCACTAAAGAGAAAAGGTCTCATTACAAGCAACCAACATATAAACACATAAACTTGATAGATATCTGTAAAATATATATTTTTTATTGATTTTTCTTGTTTACGTACGACTTTCAGAATTCACACTGTACACGCACACTAAATATAGCGTTAAAAAAAAGTAGCATCTATCACTAACTTTTTTCAATCCCCGGGGACCCCATCCCCCGGTGCTCAAATATAATGTTCAGCACCGTGGGGAGAGCCCCAAAACCCCCACGGTCCAAGCCGGCTCCCTGCGTCCTTCGGGAGCCAGCATTGCTTTTTTTCAGAGAGACCAGCTTACATGCTGCTCTCTCAAATGAAAAGCAATCTGCTTTCCTACTTGAAACAGAACTCTCGCCCTACCATAGCAAACAGCAGTGTCCCAGGGATAGGCACCCCATAACCCTGTTGGGTGGTGGTCCCCAAGGTCATCAAAGGCTCAACAAAGCCCATCCAAGACTTTGACCTTGCGGATCATTGTAAACCCCCCTAAGCAGTCCTAGGGGGGCAGGAAGTCCTATAGCAAATAGCAAACTTTTCCTGTCAATCTACACACTCAATCTACACACATATACAAATAAATAAAAAATCTAATTTATTCCCACATTAAATCAAAACGAAACCCACTTTTATATGCAAGACCAGAGGAAGAAAGCCATTCTGATACTCCTCGACCTCACGGGAGCGTTCGACACCATATCCCACTCTATCTTGATCAATAGACTGGTGGATATAGGGATCTCAGACACAGCCCTATCATGGATAAGATCATTCCTCAGCGACAGGTCGTTAACTGTCGCCCTTGGCCCTTTTTTATCTAAGGAGAAAAAGGTCTCCTCTGGTGTCCCCCAAGGGTCCATCCTGAGTCCCCTTCTTTTTAATGTCTACCTCATTCCACTGCTCGCCTTGATTGAATCATTCGGCATACCAGTCATATCGTATGCCGATGATACTCAGTTGATAGTACCACTAGAGGACAACTCAAACAAAGCTGAGCTCAATCTTAAAAACTGCTTAACTGCGGTCTTCCAGTGGATGGACTCTAACCATCTCCGCTGCAACTCCAACAAAACAGAGATCCTCCCCATCGGAAAGAACACCTCCTTCTGTCCAGCCCTCTGGTGGCCGGATAACTCTGTTGCCCCGCCCCAGACCGTCACTACCGCTAGAAACCTCGGTGTACTTTTTGACTCTGATCTATCATTCGACCAGCATGCCAGGACTGTTGCCGGCAGATGCTTCGGCATAATGAAATCTCTTAGAAAGTTCTTCGACTTTCTCCCTCTTGAGGCCAGGAAAACTGTAACAGCAGCCCTCATAACCTCGCGCGTTGACTACTGTAACGCCCTCCTGGCTGGGACCAAAAAATCCACTCTGACCAAACTACAAAGCGTCCTCCATACTGCCGCCCGCCTGGTCCTAAAATTACCCCGCAAATCCTCAATCTCTACTGCCCTAAAAACCCTGCATTGGCTACCCCTACATAAAAGAATACTTTTCAAAATACTTACTTTTGGTCCTAAATACTTAACCAGACGCTTCCCACACTACTGCCCGAGTCGCTCCCTTCGTTCTGCCCAAGACAATCTCATGTCCTCCGCCAGGTACAACTTAAAGTCAAAAGGCGGAAAAACTTTAAGTTCTCTGGCCATCAAGGCTTGGAACAGCATGCCCAAACACCTGAGACAGCAGACCTTAGAGAAGCCTTTCAGAAAACTTCTTAAAACTTGGATTTTCAACCTCCCTGACGACTGGACCAGAGCCGCCATATAGACTCCCCCACGCCTCCGCTTGACCGGGCTTTCAGGATTTTCAGCGCCATGATGCTCCCTCCGGAGCGAACGCTGCGCTTTATAAATACCCCTCCAAATATCCAAATATCCAAATATATTGCTTGAAATTTTGCACCCTTTCCAACTGACAAAACTTTCAACCCTTCCCCCATTCCACAATCTGCCAGTTACCATAGAAACACTTCAGAAAACATCTAATTTAGCACACAGGTGAAAAGTTCATCATACATTGTTGCAACTTAAAACAGCAAGTCTGTCTGACTTGAGAATATACCAGCTTATCTTATGTAACTTTCTTTTCTATTAGTTTTTCTTAACCATTAAAAATCAGGCTTTTAAAAAACAGAAACATGCACCCTAGATTAGTGTAGAATGTTGTCGAACAACCAATCATTTCTTTTCTTTTTTTAAAACTGCATGTTGTCCACCATTTTAGAAAATCTTACTTTTCAAACTGCCATTTCATTTTCAGAGACCTTCAGAGTACCTCCAGATCTCTCTTCAAGATGTTTACAGTGTGGATTGTGGGACACAGCTATATTTTCTGGAGGCAAAGGTACGCACAACAGAAAAGAATTCACAAAGACCTACGTTTACCAAATGTAGACATTAAATGGATTGGAAAGAGAGGATTAAAGTGGCATCAATTGATGCCATTGGTGAAGTCCTTGTTACATCTCCAACACCCTGACCTCATAATTGGGCACTGTGGTGGCAATGACCTAGACACTTTGACAGGGGTAGGTCTGGAAATGCTTATGAAGGACACCTTTCAACAATTGATGACACTGTTCCACAAAACTGCCTTTGTATATTCTAATATATGCCAAAGGCAGAAATATAAGTGATCCAACCACTATTGTCCGCAGATTGAAAAAGCTAGGAAACATTTGAATAAATATGTTTCTGCCTTTCTCCGAGACTATAGAATGGGGTTAATCTACCACAACAATCTACGTTTCAATATGGATGGCACATATAGGAGAGACGATGTACATTTTACAAATGAGCGAAACAGAGTATTCCTCTTGAACTTGATACTCTGCATTGGTTCTTACTTGTAGGTACTAAAATCTCCCAATAAACACAAGGGCTCTTTTTAGAGCCACCCAATATCTAAACACATACACTTTATAAATATCTGAAAAATATTCTTCTTTTTCTTCCTTCAGTACACTTATGGGACGACTTCCAATCTTCGCACCGTACGTCGTCCATACGTGCTTGGTATGCGTACAATAAATCAACCATAAAAAATAGCCTTTATCACAATTTTTTTATAATCCCCGTGAGGAAATATAAATTTTGGTCAAGTTGTGTTCCCTAGCGTGTACCCCACCGTCTCCATGTACGAGTTAAAGTGCATGTAACTTCCCTCCTGTGCCAGCTATGAAGACGCAAATACATTTGCGTCCAACGTTAACATGTCCTCTTTCAGACCCACCCTGAATGGGTTGGATAGTCCGTTCCTAAGTATACTATGCCAACGTCTTTTTGTAGTGTACTCTACATGTTTTTCAGCCCTGGCAAAAGTAGGCCCAGAATCTCTGCCATCGAGCCTTTTTCTTCCTCCTGACTCTGAAAACCTCAGCCCAGGCTGCCCCCGTACCCGTGAACTCTGCCTTACTTCCAGCGCGGCCCACCGCGCTCAGCTCAGCCTGCTGCCTGCCAAGACTGACTACAACCTTCGAGTTATCTGTTCCGCTCCTCGAAAATACATTCCTGCCTACTAGCTTCAGTAAACATTCCCCAGCTGCAGAGCCAAAGGGCCGGCCTGTCTCCGTGCAAGTAATTCATAGCCTCTGTTACCATGCTCCCATGGAAGGCCCATGCCCCCACGCTTCTCATGCAGACACCCAGGCGCTTATACACGCACTCACAGTCAGTATAGAATAGCTTCTGCCCCAGAGACCTTTCCGCCCAGATAGCTCAGTTCCTCAACACCAGATATCAGATATGATAGAAGCATAAGTTGATCTGACATGCCAGACTTCTGTCTCTTTCCGTCAGTGCAAATGCCAAGCCCCCTGCACCCTCCAGTTTCACGTCAATCACACGTCATGCAGCTGCGCGCGCATCCAAGCCTCTGATTTCTGCTGACATTGCAACTTTCTGCTTAGTGCCACCCCTTTGTGACACCTATCTGTGACGTTCCTAGTTCACGCCTTCTGATTACGCACTAGTAACACGTGGATGCTGTTATCTTGTCTACTCTCAGCTGTTACGCCTACTCTATTACTTCCAATGATGTGAATTAAGTATATAAGCTATGTATTGTTAACAAAGCGTTGCTCTATCCCTTCTTCCACCCTTGTGGTGGGAAGAACATGATATCCTGGTCTTGACCATTCCTTTTTAAGGAATAAAACCCCTAAGAACTCTAACACCACGGACTCTGTCTTCTTTCTTTCCGATTGAGTTTTATTGATTAAGTACTTATCTGCATAGAAATTACGACGGTAAATTATATATTTACATCATTTTGGCGCCCGAAGAGGGACCCCTCCCCCACCTCACGCGCCGGTTGGTGCGTTGTAAACTCTGTCCCCTGCCATCAGTTAGAAGGAAACTACGCGTACCGGCAGGATTTCCTGTATCTCCCTCTGGCCCACGGAGGTGACGAAGATTACGATCAGTACCCAGACGAGGCGGTGAGGAGTGCGGAGGATCCCAACCAGAGCCCAGCCGAAAGAAGCAAGGTCCGAGGTGTCAAGAGGCCCACCAGTTTTCCGAAGTTTTCCGAGGTTTTCCGAAGTTTTTCCGAAGTTTTCCGAAGTGTTGAGTCCAGTCGAGTTTTCCGAGGCCTTCTGTTTCCGTGCTTCCCGGTGAGTACCATTGCTGGGACGTATCTAGACGGGTTTGGGTACACAAGTCCGGTCTGCACTGTTTTTTAGACAGTGTATCTGTGCTGTTTAGCAGTACATCCGTTCTGCACCGCTTTAGCAGTGTATCTGTGCTGTTTAGCAGTACATCTGATAGAGGGGGTAGTCATATATGTCTCAAAATGTTTTTTTCATGTGATTAATGTCGTGGTGTGAGTGTGACTGTTTTCTAATGTGCATTATTGTGTTCTTGTATAACTAGCTGCATTCAGTATTAAGTAGTGAGGATCGAGCGTTCAGTACCGAGTAAACAAGATGCCGTTTTTCAACAAGTTAAAGCAGATAGGAACTAGGAAAGGGATACTAGAGGAAGAAATTCCTATCCCCCCTAGGGACACCCCAGGTAACTTTATGTACCATAAGCATGGCATAGATGCCATATTAAATCTCGATTTATGGGCTGACTATACTAAACACCTAGACGAAAGGCACAGATGGCCCGTTACCAGAACATGGGATGCCGAGTGCATCATGAAGGTAGAGGAAGCACTATGGAAAAAGAAAGCCAGACAATCTCAGAAAGACGCCATAGAGTTTTGGCGTAAGGAATCACATAAGCGTGCTGAAAGAGCACTACGTAGAGAAGACAGACTTAAAGAATCAGAGAAAGCCCAAGAAAACGAATTAGTTACCGAGGGGATCCGAGTAAAATCAGAACAAATAGACCGCGCACGAAATAATCTCGTAAACGGTATGTATCTCGCGGCCGAGGGTTCACCTGAGGCCATTTCAGAAATACCGAAAGACCTGCCGCCACCATTAGTTCCAACTAAAGTAACTCATAGGACCACTAAAGACATATTCCCGAATTCCTATCTAGAGGATGTAGCACCCGCCTACACCAACCTGCCTGTTCGCGCCCTGCCTACCGACGGGGACGGGGGTGGTAACCCGCCCCAAAATCATATTCTGCCAGTATCGCGACAGGTCTCCCCTGTTCCACCAGCTCCACCACTTCCCGTACCTAAAGTTGATCTACCGAAACCACTTCCACCTGATCCTACTACAAGACAAATTCAAGTTCAGGTACAGACTCCACACAGAAATAATGCTCAAGCTTCCGCCTCAGGGGGTGCGACGGGGGGTCTTCACACCCCGCCACCGACACGAAGGTTACCGCTCGGGGACTTGCGAAATCCTTTTTCGTTCAAATCACCCCGTCTTGACATGTTTAAAGAAACCATTTCAGTTTGCAGATATGATCCAGTACCCGGCAAAGACGATATAATGGTGATGGCATCACTACGGTTAAGATCTGCTACTGATTTCCTGCTGTGCTATGTAGGAATGAAGGAGCGCCTAGATAGAATATATGAGTTTGTTCAGACTGGGAAGGACCCCGACAGTATTAAGGATGCCATGGAGCATCAGAAAGTTGACGTTCAAGCACAGATACTACGTTTTTTCATAAACTGCCTAATACGAGAACGAGATAGGCCTGGGACCGATCAGAGCGAATTAGCTGCACTAAACAAGTGGGGTCAAAATATATCTGAAGGAAAACACGACAAGGGGACTTGCATAGCCAGTATGTACAAGAAAATTAGAAAAGCAGTGATAGAAATACACCTAAAAGAGAAAGAAAAGGCTTCCTCCGAGGGGGAAGAAGAACATGAAGTACCAGAAGAAACTTTAGACACTATAGCATATGTAGGTAAAGGAAATTACCTTAGGAAGGGCATCCGTCCAGAAAGTAAGAGAGTTCTTTTTTGTGCCTTAACAAACCCGAATTCTGCTGAACATCAGTTCCAGGAAACTGATAAAAGGCTTCGAGATCGAGTAGGGTACCATGTACTGAATTCTATGGATGAACAAGAACTAGCCCGGTCAGCCATATCATGGGCCGAAAATCCAGACATATATAATGATGACACTGTAGCGCAGACATTCCTGAACCTCTCCCCAGACGAGCAGAAATTAGCAGGTGTATACATGATTCAGCACCTCCTTATAAAGTACAGAAATCAACATTCTGACCCAGGTCCCTTACCCGAATTGTTAGAAGCACTACTCATGGATAGATGGAGAGGTTTAAGTACCAAATTAATTCAAATAATTCTAGAACAACGTCATAGATATGACACTTTCATAAGCTCCGAATATGCTCCCGCCCCGCCCCCAGAAAGGAAAATGTACCATATGGAACGCCGACATGGCATTGAAAGTCAGAACCCCTTACGAGAAGTACATCCAGTTATGGGTGAAGATCGAACCTTGAAACGCGTGTATGTACACACGCCATTGACCAAGTTAGAACTGTTAGAAATGAAGAAACTAGTACCCTGCCATGATAAAGATCCTGCAGGCTTTCACAGAGAGCTTAAAGATATGTTACTAATGGGAGATTATACGTATGACGATATCATGAAAATGTTAAAAGTATTACTGCCCACGGGCATCTACGAGAAATTAAAGGAAAAAGAATGGGAGGTGGGAGACACAAAGATTGCATGGGCAGAAATAGAAGATGAAGAGAACAAGCGGGTCCCAGGGTAGGCCTTGGGGAGAAAACTAAAGCACTGCCAGGTCTGATAGTACAGGTTCTGCCAAGATTATTGACAACTAGAAAAGAGGACTGGGATGCAATCTCAGCATGTAAACAGAAACCCGACGAAGATACTAGTGACTTCTATTCAAGATTCGAGAAATGTTTCATTATTAATAGTGGTCTTAAACCAAGTAGCGAGTCGTACCCGCATCTTTTTGTATCTAAGTTAGTTGAGAATTCCCTGTTAGCAGTTAAGAATCGTGTGTATAAGGTTGAGAGTACATGGCAAGCAAACACGCCATCACAGATGTTACAAATGTTAGAATACCACCAGAACAGAATTAGAGAAGAACAGGATCAGGAACAAAAACGTATGAAAGACACGAAAATGAAAATGTTAGTAGCCCAGTCGGTCCATACCGACGGGAATAGAAAGGGTACGACCCAGACAGGTCACGCCGCAGCTCCCGTTAAAGGGACATGCAACTATTGCAAGCAGCCAGGTCACTACGTACATGAATGCCCCGTTCTGAAACATAACATAGCAACAGGAAAAACTAAAGAAAGACCGCATCCGCCTAGACAAGACCACAACCAGCATCAGTCTTCACAAAATATGCAGCCCATGCAGAATACACAGCCTACGCATGCTTCTTCACCTGCAACACAGACAGTAGCGGTATCACAGCCGCAGCCCATTGCCGCGTCTCAGCAAGTTTCACAGCAGATGTACCAGTATGCCCAGTCCGCTTACCCCGATTATCCACGATATACATGAAACAGCCTAGAGAGGGAGTTTGGCTTGCCTCTTATTGAGATTCCTGTAGATCAAGAGGGTCCTTATGTACACAGTCAAGTATTGGGAAAAGACAGAAAGTTTTTAATTGACACAGGGGCAAGCCGCACAACAATCAGTCATAATGAAGTCCCAGGGGCACCCCTCTCAGGCTCACAGAATGTTTCCCTTGGTTTTTCAGGACAGCCCATTGTAAATGAAGTATCTGAACCAGTCCCCCTGGCTGTGGGTCCCTTATCACGTGTTACAGACTTGTTACTTACGAAATCATGTCCAGAAAATCTGTTAGGAATTAAAACATTGAAGGCTCTAGGAGCCATAATTTGCTGTTCCCCGGAGGGAGTTAGACTCTTTCTGCGGGATTTCAAGGGTCATTATATGTTGCGTGAGTTTGATGTCAGATTGAAAAATGTACCAGACCACCTGTGGGCAAAAGGCCCAACTGATGTAGGTTGTATGCACATTACCCCATACCGTGTTACACTCAAAGAAGGTGTAGTTCTACCACGAATCAGACAATACAAATTACCACCCGATGCTGTAGTGGCTTTACTGGAAATCATTGAAGAGCTCATTGCCCAGGGAGTGGTCGTAGAGACCGACTCCAATATTTGTAATTCACCCATCATTCCGATTCTTAAACGTACTGATCCCAATGCACCGCCAGTATATCGGCTGGTGATTGATCTAAGAGAACTGAACAAATGCATTATTCCACAGTACCCTGTGGTTCCCGACATCTCATCCTTATTGACTGCTATTGATTCAGAAGCAACGTTCTTCACTGTAATTGACCTCAAGAACGCCTTCTTCAGCGTACCTATTGATCCAGAGAGCCAATATCTCTTCGGATTCAGTTTAAATGGACGCAGTTTCAAATTTTTGCGCGCACCTCAAGGATTCACAGAAAGCCCCAGCATCTATAGCCAAGCACTGAAAAGACAACTTGATTGCATCACAATGCCAGTTAACACCGCTTTACTACAATACGTCGATGATCTGCTGATCACCGCACGAAGTGAGCCCGAATGTGAACAAGCATCACTGACAGTTTTACATTTTCTGGCAGACAAGGGACACAAGGTGTCTCCTTCGAAGCTACAATTCTGTGTTCAGCAAGTTGTGTACTTGGGTCACTTGCTGTCCAAAGTGGGGAGACAGCTCACTCCCGATCGCATTCAGTTAATTGCAAATATGCCACAACCCCAGACACAAAAAGAAGTGCGGGCCTTCATAGGCCTCACCTCGTACTGCAGACAATGGATTCCCCAGTATGCATTCCTAGCTAAACCACTGATTCAGTTAACAACGCAGGAGGCAGCGATTTCGACTGTCCTTCCTTGGACTCAGGAACATACACAAGCCTTTGAGGAATTAAAGAAAGCATTATGTCAAGCACCAGTTTTAGCGACACCATGTTACAGCAAACCGTTTACACTTTTTGTTACAGAACGTGATGGTACAGCACTGTCTGTCCTCACTCAAGACCAAGCAGGTTCACATAAGCCTTGCGCTTATTTTTCCAGTACATTGGATTCAGTAGCCCAGGCACTCCCTGCGTGCTTGAAGTCAGTAGCAGCAACAGCACTAGCAATCAGACAGAGCGATTCAATTGTTTTAGGTCATCAGTTAACCGTACAAGTTCCACATTCTGTAGAGGTTCTTTTAAACAGAACCCAGACTCAACACTTGACTATAGCACGACTGACAGGTTATGAGTTAACGTTATTCCAGCCACACATAGAAATCAGACGCTGCAGCATTCTGAACCCCGCAACACTGTTACCTACAATTATGACAGATCCAGCCCCGCATGATTGTATAGAGATCATTAATGCAGTAACAAAGCCGCGACGAGACTTGACAGATGTCCCACTGACAAACCCAGACCTGACACTTTATGTGGATGGTTCATGCATGAGAACGAGTACAGGAGAGTTAGTGGCCGCGTATGCAGTGACCACTGAAACTGAAGTCAAAGAAACACATCGTATTGACACACTGTCTGCTCAAGCGGCAGAGCTCATCGCTCTGACCCGAGCCTGTATACTAGCCAAGAACAGAAATGTTAACATATACACTGATTCCCGTTATGCGTTCGGAGTCGTACACGACTTCGGAATGTTATGGCAAGAACGAGGTTTCTTGACCTCTCATGGTGCCGAGATACAACACGGTCCCCTCATTCAAGCACTGTTAGAAGCAATACATCTGCCTTCAGGCATATCAGTCATGAAGTGTAAAGCACATACTAAAGTTACAGATTCTGTTTCCCAGGGTAATGACCTGGCAGATCAGACAGCGAAACATACAGCATTGACTCACACTCAGACAGCTGACATGACAAAGACAATAGGACCGACAAATTGTATGACAGTTAGGGATCCCGCACTAGATGTTATCGATATTCAGACACATGCTACCCCAGATGAAATAAAGAAATGGATTGAACTAGGAGGGATCCAGACAGATCAAGGTTGGATGACGAAGGGAAAATCTACATGGTTTCTCCCTGACTCTATGGTTCAAGTCATAATTAATACAGCACATAGTCCAGCACATCTAGGAGAAAAAGCAATGTTAGACAGTTTACAGAATCTCTGGAGCAAGAAACACTTACGAGCAGCAGCAAAACAGAAAGTGCGTACTTGCATGATCTGTTGTCAGTTCAATCCAGGTAAAAGCGTCCCTGTAGAGCAAGGTGGATTTCATCCTCCCGATCATCCTTTTGAAGTCCTCCAGATGGATTATATCCAGATGGACCGTTGTCGAGGATTTAAATATGTCCTCGTAATTGTTTGTGCACTGTCCCGTTGGACCGAAGCCTACCCAGTCCCAGATTACACTGCTCCGACCACTGCCAAGCAGCTGGTTCGTGAATTCTTCCCACGATACGGCATGCCTCGTGTCGTGTACTCAGACAACGGTCAGCCATTCTCATCCGAATTAATGAAACAGGTTTCCTTGCTGCTAGGATATCAATGGAAATTCCATTGTGTCCGACATCCCGAAGCCGCAGGCCTTGTAGAAAGGCATAATCAGACACTAAAGACACGTCTTGCTAAAATATGTCAAGAGAAAGGGGTCGACTGGATAGTCGCCCTGCCAGTGGCACTGTTCTATATGAGAATGGTTGCCCATTCGAGATCAGGACTATCCCCGTACGAAGTGGTCTTTGGTAGACCACCGAATATGTGGGGGACGCCCATTCCTAAGAAAATTACTGATGTTGATTGCAATATGTTGACAGATTACCTTGCCTCCTTGATGTCTGCACTCCAATCATGTCGTTCACAGGTTGCCGCAGCCTTCCCTGACAACACTGATGTAAAGCCACATGATGTCCGTCCAGGTGACCTGATTCTCATAAGGAATTTCGTCAGGAAAAGTCCGCTGGAGCCCCGCTGGAAATCGCTGAAGACCGTTCTACTTACTACGAGGACAGCGGTGAAGGTTGAGGGCCGAAAGGGGTGGATCCACATGAGCCATGTTAAATTATGCAATGGACTGAAATCCGACCCAGGCTCGTCCACCCCTTCCGAAGACTGTATCGAGCCCAGTGACTTTGAAGTTTCCAAACGAGAGAAAACTCCCCAAGAGGAATACAGACTCAAGCTTCAATCTAGCAAGTCAGACAGTTTAATTGTTTAAGTCCTCCCCTAGGTGAATCGGTTAAATAGTTTCTGACATGTATCCCCTAGATCGAGATAGAGATAGAGAGAGAGAATTCAAGAACCGTACATACTGCAAATCACTGCGTAGTCACTGTATAGTGACATTGTTAATCATGTTTTTTCTAAGTATTCTGATAATTGTTGCGAGTGTACTTCTTCCAATCTATTGCCCTATTTTCAAGCGTGAACAATCTGCTTACAACGTCTCTGCTGAACACTCTTTTAGCGAGTTACCTCCACACGAACTTTCTTACAGACTTGCGCTGCGCAACAACACATTCATTAGTATGTTACACCACTCCCATCAGACTAATAACGCTACAAACTGCTGGATATGTGGCCGACTCCCTCCCTACCAGAATTACAAGGGAGCTCTGCCCCTTTTTCCGTACCCGTTCACTCACAACGGCTCCTGTGGTGCATGGTTCAAAATAATTAATTCCTTAGATTCTGATGTTGCTGTCCTCGACGGGAGCTGGGTTTGGGGAAATCTGAACTTAGTCCTGCTCAACGTCTGTTACCCTGATAAGGAGGGACTCCTCATTAGATTAGGAACTGATCTAGAAAATGAAGTATATGGATTGAGTAATTACACGATTAACCTTATGATTCTTACTGTTGAATCCGAAGCTGCACCAGTTCTGCCCGCTATGCCAGTATTACCAGTCACTGGTGAATTATGTGTCAGAAAGAAAGGTTCAGTACACTTAGGTCATAGTAAATGTACTACTGTGATCGAATTCAGTGATCATGGTAAATCATCCTTTAAAGTTACCCGTCATTCCTATTTTGTTTGTGGTCATACCGCATACATACATCTACCTCCAGATTGGGATGGTACCTGTTATATTGCATTCCTTCTGCCACCTGTTTTTCTAGCCCCTCCTGATTACCACAGAAACACAAATCTAGTAAAGAATAGACTCCGAAGAGATCTCCCGCTTGTCGACTATACAGAAACGGCATGGGAGCAATACACCGATTTTAATAAAGGATTCTTTTTCTTTTTAGGTCCCGTCCAAAACAGTAAATTAATACGTAGATTAACTAGAACCCTTGAAGCTGTAGTACATGAAACTGCCTCCGCCTTAGGTAACCTAACAGAGGAGCAATCTGCCATGCGGGTTGTTGTCCTTCAGAATCGTCTTGTTATTGACGTCATCTTGGCAGATAGAGGTGGAGCCTGTAAGGTCATCGGGTCAAGTTGCTGTGTTTTCATTCCACAAAACGCGCCATCTGTATATCAAGCTATTACACGTCTGCATAAAATTACAAATCAGATACATCAAAATCCAGGCACCTGGACTTGGTCCGGTTGGTTCTGGACAACGTTACCCGCTTGGGGATGGAAGATCCTATCCTTCCTAGGCTTTGGCCTTGTCATAGTATTCAGCTGCTGCCTGTGCCTACAGTGTGGGCCGGCAATATGTGGACTACGTGCCACTTCATGCATTGAACATTCCAGTTTTCTCTCAAACAGACAACGGAAGAGAGACGAACAAATTATGTTACAAGAACAAACTGATCAATTTATGATGATCGTTATATCATGAAGGGTCCGTAGGGAACAAGGAGGGAATGAGGAAATATAAATTTTGGTCAAGTTGTGTTCCCTAGCGTGTACCCCACCGTCTCCATGTACGAGTTAAAGTGCATGTAACTTCCCTCCTGTGCCAGCTATGAAGACGCAAATACATTTGCGTCCAACGTTAACATGTCCTCTTTCAGACCCACCCTGAATGGGTTGGATAGTCCGTTCCTAAGTATACTATGCCAACGTCTTTTTGTAGTGTACTCTACATGTTTTTCAGCCCTGGCAAAAGTAGGCCCAGAATCTCTGCCATCGAGCCTTTTTCTTCCTCCTGACTCTGAAAACCTCAGCCCAGGCTGCCCCCGTACCCGTGAACTCTGCCTTACTTCCAGCGCGGCCCACCGCGCTCAGCTCAGCCTGCTGCCTGCCAAGACTGACTACAACCTTCGAGTTATCTGTTCCGCTCCTCGAAAATACATTCCTGCCTACTAGCTTCAGTAAACATTCCCCAGCTGCAGAGCCAAAGGGCCGGCCTGTCTCCGTGCAAGTAATTCATAGCCTCTGTTACCATGCTCCCATGGAAGGCCCATGCCCCCACGCTTCTCATGCAGACACCCAGGCGCTTATACACGCACTCACAGTCAGTATAGAATAGCTTCTGCCCCAGAGACCTTTCCGCCCAGATAGCTCAGTTCCTCAACACCAGATATCAGATATGATAGAAGCACAAGTTGATCTGACATGCCAGACTTCTGTCTCTTTCCGTCAGTGCAAATGCCAAGCCCTCTGCACCCTCCAGTTTCACGTCAATCACACGTCATGCAGCTGCGCGCGCATCCAAGCCTCTGATTTCTGCTGACATTGCAACTTTCTGCTTAGTGCCACCCCTTTGTGACACCTATCTGTGACGTTCCTAGTTCACGCCTTCTGATTACGCACTAGTAACACGTGGATGCTGTTATCTTGTCTACTCTCAGCTGTTACGCCTACTCTATTACTTCCAATGATGTGAATTAAGTATATAAGCTATGTATTGTTAACAAAGCGTTGCTCTATCCCTTCTTCCACCCTTGTGGTGGGAAGAACATGATATCCTGGTCTTGACCATTCCTTTTTAAGGAATAAAACCCCTAAGAACTCTAACACCACGGACTCTGTCTTCTTTCTTTCCGATTGAGTTTTATTGATTAAGTACTTATCTGCATAGAAATTACGACGGTAAATTATATATTTACATCACCCGAGGACCCCATCCCCCGGGTCTCAAATGTAACGTTGCGGATCGTGGAAAGAGCCCCAAGGCCTCCACGGTCCCAGCCGGCTCCCTACTTCCTGCGGAACCGGCATTGCTTTTCGTGACAGACAGCAGCTTACATGCTTACATTCTACTTTCAAAGATGATTTCAACACTTATACATTTAATAAAATAATATAGTACTGCACGCTAAAGGAGAAAAGTCGGTACAGTTATAATAGAATAGAAAATAGAAAAAAGAACACTTCCACACTCAACAAACTTGTAAGAAGACTTCACAGTTTAATTTAAAAGCACGCTACCACAACTAGTTTTTGAAACGCATTATGCAATAAAATGCGTCACAAAATAGCCTACATACATGATGACTGTATTGTAACGTCACATAGAAAAAAGAAAGCCACTCTTACTCTACCAGGAAAACACAACACTATAAAGCCCAAATTTCCATTGTGATTTTTTAGTTGCAAGTCTAGTTGTCGGATCGACAGACACACTCCCTCATGACTGGTATACACCCACAACACACCCATTCAGCGTATCTGTCACTACACACGTAACCCTATGTATAAAAAAGATGGAACGCACGTTATGTACGCCATTTTAGAGTTGTTCCCAAAGCACCGAACAAGGGGCCCACTACCCCATGCGTGGCCTCTTTGGTCACTGAGTTAGTGGTGCCCAAAGCACTGAGCGGGTAAAGAACCTGTGATGATGATGATGGGAGCACGAATATGTTGTTACCCATAGAGATATCAAGACTCGGCACCATATATGAGACTCCTTTGTTGGAGATCGGAACTACCTCATGAAGAAGGTGTCTTTTCCACGAAAAGGTGAGCAGTGAGGCTTGAGTATGCATCGGAAGGAGTCAAAGGGTTGTAGCTGACTACATACAAAAATGTGACTTAGCATTTTAGACGAACGCACTCCTACATAATGTATTAATTTACATGTTCAACTTTTTTTCCCAATAGCAGTAACGTTTTTATAATCGCTGAAATGTCCAGACTATATTCACAATACAAACAGTTCGTAGAAATCTGACAATCAACGTCTATAAAAGTGCGATATTATCTAACTCCAAATTAATATAGCAAGAATTACCAATCATAACATCTTTCTTTTAATATCTTTTAGATGTACAGCTTCAGGATGGATTATGTAACACGGACAACGGCAATAGCACAAGGTGAGCAAACAAGCTTGTTTCTGAAACAACAACAAGTTATCTGTCAAAGGAGAGAATATGTAGTGTGCAGCAGGCGCAAAAAAAACATTGGGCTAACAGGGCTTCAGCTAGGATGAGAAAGCTTCCTGGGCCCACACACAGTCGCACTCGAGTACTTCACAAGTCTTTAAAAAATATTTTGCTTGTTAATGAGGCTTTGATAATCCCCCCGCTTACAGCCCCTGCAGCTCCACTCTTCTTTTTGCTCAAACTAAAGCCCCCACCCCAAATTTTTTCTAGCCCCCCCCATCCCCGATATTTTTGACCGTGGTTGCGCCTCTGGCTTCACGTACCCCTTCCCTGTCGTGTGTGTCTCTCCCACATTTAAATGTCCTTTTTTCCCTTTCTCTTTCTTACTCTCTCACATTGTTTCTCTTCCTTTTTTAAAGATTTGAACGCTACTATCTCTACTCTGCTGTATACAACCATATCTGAATTGAAATGATTAACTCTCTTGATTACAGTGAAGGCTTCTTCCACACGTAGAGCACCACCTTTCAATAACGCCAATGGCACTAGGTGACAAAGAATTTTTCTTCCGAAACAACAAATTATCTATGAAAGGAGTGAGTGGGTAGTGTGCACCAGCTTCACTTTGTAAAATGTATAATTACCTCCGAGCAGTGACAACAGATAGGTTGCAACAGTCTGACAAACAGATCTATAAGCTTATTATGCCACTTTTGTGTCACTTTTAACATGGGAAAAGTGACTCAAGGAGCTTGTAAATCTACGTCTGACTTTTCAAGAAAATATCTCAACTCCAGACTCTGCGAGACAGTTTTAATGTTGTTTTCTCTCTCTTTCTCTCTCTCACTCTCTGTGACATCATTTCTCTTTCTATTTTAAACTTATGGAAAATGCTGTCTGCTTTGATGTGTAGAAGCAAAGGTGTCTTCAAGTTGTGAATTCCACTGGCCACAGTGTTTGGCCGCAGTGTTTATACAACGGTAAGCACAGAAGCATAAATATACAATGCCTTCATTACAATGCATTCGAAATAAGTCGGCATATTTACAATCCCGTTCTGCCACTTTTGTGTCAGTAACGCAGTAGGTACTTCCATATAGACACCATTTGAACGCGGCACTGTAACAGAACTGAAATGTACTAGGCACACTACACACGTAAGACTGTAGTGTTACCTTCATTTGTGAAATGAGACAGTGGGCAGTGTGCAGCAGCTTCACTGTGTAAAATGTATAATTACCTCCAAACACTGATAACAGATAGGTTACAACAGTCTGACAATCAGATCTACAAGCTTATTATGCCACTTTTCTGTCACTTTTCACATGTGAAAAGTGACGCAAGGAGCTTCTAAATTTACGTCTGACTTTTCAAGAAAAAATCTCAACTCCATACTCTGCGAGACAATTTTAATTTTGTTTTCTTTCTCTTTCTCTCTCTCACTCTCTGTGACATCATTTCTCTTTCTCTTTTAAACTTATAGAAAATGCTGTCTGATTTGACGTGTAGATGCAAAGGTGTCTTCAAGTTGTGAATTCCACTGGCCGCAGTGTTTGGCCGCAGTGTTTATACAACGGTAAGCACAGAGGCCTAAATATGCAATGCCTTCATTACAATGCATTAGAAATAAGTGGGCATATTTACAATCCCGTTGTGCCACTTTTTTTTCAGTAACGCAGTAGGCACTTCCATATAGACACCACTTGAACGCGGCACTGTAACAGAACTGAAATGTACTAGGCACACTACACACGTAAAACTGTAGTGTTACCTTCATTTGTGAAATGAGACAGTGGGCAGTGTGCACCAGCTTCACTGTGTAAAATGTATAATTACCTCCAAACACTGATAACAGATAGGTTACAACAGTCTGACAATCAGATCTACAAGCTTATTACGCCACTTTTCTGTCACTTTTCACATGTGAAAAGTGACGCAAGGAGCTTCTAAATTTACGTCTGACTTTTCAAGAAAAAATCTCAACTCCATACTCTGCGAGACAATTTTAATTTTGTTTTCTTTCTCTTTCTCTCTCTCACTCTCTGTGGCATCATTTCGCTTTCTCTTTTAAACTTATAGAAAATGCTGTCTGATTTGACGTGTAGATGCAAAGGTGTCTTCAAGTTGTGAATTCCACTGGCCGCAGTGTTTGGCCGCAGTGTTTATACAACGGTAAGCACAGAGGCCTAAATATGCAATGCCTTCATTACAATGCATTAGAAATAAGTGGGCATATTTACAATCCCGTTGTGCCACTTTTTTGTCAGTAACGCAGTAGGCACTTCCATATAGACACCACTTGAACGCGGCACTATAACAGAACTGAAATGTACTAGGCACACTGCACATGTAAACCTGTAGTGTTACCTTCATTTGAGAAAGGAGAGAGAGCGTAGTGTGCAACAGCTTTACTGTGTAAAATGTATAATTACCTCCGAGCAGTGACAACAGATAGGTTACAACGTTCTGACAAACAGATCTACAAGCTTATTACGCCACTTTTCTGCCACTTTTAACATGGGAAAAGTGACGCAAGCAGCTTGTAAATCTACGTCTGACTTTTTAAGAAAAAATCTCAACTCCAGACTCTGCGAGACAGTTTTAATGTTGTTTCCTCTCTCTTTCTCTCTCTCACTCTCTATGACATTTTCTCTTTCTCGTTTAAACTTATAGAAAATGCTGTCTGCTTTCACATGTAAAAGCAAAGGAGTCTTTAAGTTTTTAATTCCACTGGCCGCAGTGTTTATACAACGGTAAGCACAGAGGCCTAAATATATGATGCCTTTATTACAATGCATTAGAAATAAATCGGCGTATTTACAATCCCGTTGTGCCACTTTTGTGTCAGTGACGCAGTAGGCACTTCCACATAGACACCACTTGAACGCGGAGCTATAACAGAAGTAAAATGTACCAGGCACACTGCACACGTAAAATCGTACTGTTACCTTTGACTTGTAATGCTTCAGCTCATTTACTCACATCAACATAATTCTAAACTCTAATTTTCTTTTTTGTTTTGCAGATTACCAATCCAACGTCTTTTGGAGTCCACTTCACAATTCTTTTTATAATATTGTTTTTTTAAAGTTATTTTTCTAGTTGTTTAGAATATAGTTATCATTAACTTTCGTTTACAGTTATTCTTTTAATAAAAGTTAATAAAAAAAACTACATACTTCTTCTTTTTTTGTGGGGGGTTGACGGTTCACAATAAAAATAATATTTATAATGTTGAAGTACTATAGTAAGATGTTCAAGAGTAAGATTGAAAAGTACTGACTTATATTTTCTCTGGGTATACTACAAATGGTAAATAAATCAAACTAATACGAAACAATGTGTACCACATTTACAAACCTCTGGCGACATTTTCCCATGCAAACCTACCACCCTACAAAACTAAGTGTGGGCCTCAATGATGCCCCCCAAACCACGGAAACAATCACCCCACAAAGATTTCTATATTGTATGAGAGGGGCTGCATGCCCTCCGCCTGGTGCCATGGAGTCCACCACGCCCAGACCTGGTTCCTGCACTGTCCTGGGGGGAAACAGCCATTACAACGCGGTCATAACCACGCGTGAACGTCACCACAAAGCCATTAGCACGCATATGGCTTTACCACACATGCTTTTACAACTAGTATGCATTTACCACGCATGATAAAGGCATAATCTTAATAATGTCTTTGTGTTGATGAACACGCGTTGTAATGGCTCTGGCTTCCGTCATTCAAATGAGTTTTTAGGTATACGTGTGACCAAGTCATAAGATCGGAGGTCAAGGACAAACACCGTGGCGACCACTGCGCCTTCATCGGCCTGGTAGCCCCCACGCTCCTCGCCTCTCCTGCCTCCTGAGCCTCACCTGCTGCCTGTGCCTGATCGCCGACACCGATTCCGGCGCCCCAGCCACCGCAGGGCCGCCCGACAATCCCACACTGGTTTTCCCGCTGCTGCCTGCCTGCGGCCTGCCCCCCGCCAGTCGATAGGCTCCCGTCTCCCAGCGGACCCTCCCTCCCGGCTCCCTTCTTATGACGCCCCCAGAGCGACCGAGCAGCGGACGCGCGCAGCGGGAGCGCCGACTGAGCGCCGAAGGTGTGCCAAAGGTAAGCCCATATGCGCCCGTCCGCGCCTGGGCCACGCCCAGTGCCAGGACCCCTGGCTCCCGCAGACACCAGCCCACCCGCCGGACCTACGACGCAACCGAACTCTACGCACTCAACGTCAGTAGAATCCCGGGCTGCTATCGAGCTACCCCGAGACGCACCCACGGACCCTTCTGCTGCCACTCCTGCAAGTTCACCTGCATTCGGACCTGCACCACACCAGCACCGACCAAGCCGAACTCCAGCAGCAACCACCTCAAGTGCATCCTGCTCAACACCCGCTCCGTCCACAGACACGCCGTCGAGCTCTGGAACCTGCTCAACACCACAGCCCCAGACGTCGCCTTCCTCACGGAAACCTGGATGAACGCCTCCTCAGCACCCGACATCGCCATCGCCATCCCGGACGGCTACAAGATCATCCGGAGGGACCGCGTCAACCAGACAGGAGGAGGCATTGCCATCATACACAGGAACTCCATCCGCATCACGACCAACACCGACAACACCCTCGCACCCGCTGAACACCTGCACTTCCAGATCCTCATCAACCCCAAGACCACCCTCAGAGGCACCCTCATCTACAGACCCCCGGGACCAAGCACCCAATTCAGCAAAGACATCGCCGACTTCATCAGCCCGCACACCCTCCCCTCCGCTGACTACATCCTCCTCGGGACCTCAACTTCCACCTGGAGAACGATAACGACCGCAACACCACCACCCTGCTGGACAACCTCACCAACCTCGATCTCAAGCAGCTGGTGACCACCCCCACCCACTATGCCAGACAGACACTCGACCCCGTCTTCTCATCTAGCAAGGACGTCGCCTTCAGCCACGCCACCAGACTCCACTGGACGGACCACAGCTGTGTCCACTTCAGCTTCAGAAGGACCACGATCCACCACCACCAGCAACAGGTTGCATGCAGAAGCTGGAACAAGATCACAGCCGACCAGCTCACGACTTCCCTGAACATGAACCCTCCCACCAGCGCAACGAACCCAAGCCAGGCGGCCACCAACCTCGCGAAGTGGATCAGCAACTGCGCAGACGACCTCGCCCCCCTGAAGACCCCGCCTAGCAGACCCGGCAGCAAGAAAGCCCCATGGTTCACCGATGAACTCAAGAGCTCCAAGAAGAACTGCCGAACCCTCGAGAAAGCCTGGCGCAGAGACCCAACACCGAACAACATGACTGCCCTCAAGCTAGCCACCCAAAAACACCACCAACTGATCCACGCCACCAAGAAAACTGCTTTCAAGGAATGACTGGACAACAACGCCCACAACAGCAAGGAACTCTTCAACATCGTTAAAGAGCTCTCCAACCCCAACGCCGGAAACAATGACATCACCCCTTCGCAAGACCTCTGCAACTCCCTCGCCTCCTACTTCCACAACAAGATCGCGGACATACACAACAACTTCAGCCCTCAACCAACGCATGCCACGACTGAACCACCGCTCCCCACCACCACCCTCCGCGCCTGGACCCCGATCAGCACCGAAGACACCGTCCGCACGATGAACTCCATCCACTCCGGTTCTCCGACCGTCCCCTGCCCTCACCACGTCTTCAACAAGGCCGACGCTGTCATCGCACCCCACCTGCGGGACATCATCAACACCTCCTTCGACACCGCCACCTTCCCGGAGAGCTGGAATCACGCCGACCTCAGCGCTCTACTAAAGAAGCCATCAGCCGACCCCACCGACCTCAAGAACTACCGCCCCATCTCGCTGCTCCCGTTTCCTGCAAAAGTCATCAAGAAGACAGTCAACAAGCAGCTGGCCGCCTTCCTCGAGACGAACTGATCCCTCGACCTCTCGCAGTCTGGGTTCCGGGCCAACCACAGCACCGAGACTGCCCTGATCACAGCTACTGATGACATCCGAGCCCTGCTCGACAACGGAGAAACAGCGGCCCTCATCCTCCTAGACCTCTCCGCGGCCTTCGACACGCTCTGCCACCGAACCCTAGTGCAGCGCCTCAGCAACGTCAGAATCCAGGAGAAGGCACTGGAATGGATCACCTCGTTCCTCGCCGGAAGGACACAGAAAGTCCGCCTCCCCCCGTTCAGATCAGAAGCCACCGAAGTCATCTGCGGCGTTCCTCAAGGCTCCTCACTCAGCCCAACCCTCTTGTATTGTATTGTATTGTATTGTCATTTATATAGCGCGATTGCAGCCCAGTGGGCGTCCAAGCGCTGAGGCCTAAGACAGAGCTGAGTAAGCGGAAGGAAATTAGAGTACAGTGGACCTCGCAAACAAGTAGGTTTTAAGTTGTTTGCGGAAGGAGAGTAGGTTTGGGTTGGCCCGGAGCTGTAAAGTCTACATGAGCCCCCTCGCAGCCATCGCACGCCATTACAACCTCAACATCATCTCCTACACTGACGACACCCAGCTGATCCTCTCCCTCACCAACGACCCCGCCACCGCCAGAGCCAACCTACACGAAGGGATGACAGACGTAGCCAAGTAGATGATGAGCAGCCGCCTGAAACTGAACTCGGACAAGATGGAAGTCCTCATCCTGGGATCTTCACCCTCCGCCTGGGACGACTCCTGGTGGCCCCCCACCCTGGGCAGCGCACCCAAACCAACAGACCACACACGCAACCGGGGCTTCTTCCTGGACTCCTCCCTCTCCATGACCAGACAAGTCAACGCCGTCTCCTCGTCATGCTTAACATCCTGCGCATGCTACGCAAAATCTTCTGGTGGATCTCCACCGAGACTAGGAAGACGGTCACCCAGGCCCTCGTCACCAGCCGTCTGGACTACAGCTACTCTCTCTACGCCGGAACCACCGCCAAACTCCAGAAGAGACTCCAGCGGATCCAGAACGCCTCAGCACGACTCATCCTGGACATCCCCCGTCGCAGCCACATATCCGGACTCCTGAGAGATCTGCACTGGCTCCCGGTCAACAGGAGAATCACCTTCCGTCTCCTCACCCCCGCACACAAGGCCCTACACAACCAAGGCCCAGGATACCTCAACAGCCGCCTCAACTTCTACGCTCCCACACGCCAACTTCGATCGACCGACCACGCCCTCGCCGCCGTCCCCCGGATCCGAAGAGCCACCACAGGAGGAAGGTCCTTCTCCTACCTGGCCGCCAAGACGTGGAACTCCCTCCCGACCCACCTCCGCCTGACCCAGGACGACCTCGCCTTCAGGAAGCAGCTCAAGATCTGGCTGTTCGAGCAGTAGTGGACCCCCCTCCCCCAGCGCCTTGAGACCCTCCGGGTGAGTAGTGCGCTATATAAATGCTGTGATTGATTGATTGATTGATTGAGTGATTGTTTGTGGCAGGAAATCTCATGGATCTTAGAGAAGATAAGCGGAGAGTAAAATGAAAGTAACAGGTATAATAAAAATAACGGAGAAAAACTACTAATATGGCAGTGGACGGAGTATGTAATCAACGTTTGGTGCCTCGACAATACATTTCAAATAAATATAGATACAATATGTTTATTAATATACTACAAAACTATAGCAGCGGATGACACACACGGCCCGGGAAAAGAAAGCGGCAAATTTAATACCTGAAATGAGGAGAGGTTTGCTTTGCGAATTTGAAGAAAAAGAAATAAACGTGGGCTTGGAAACCAGGCTGCGCATGCGTAGAGAGTACAACTGGTGCACAAAAAAACCAGAAAGTTTTACATACTATCATAGAAATATAGCTCTTTTTTTGACCAGTAAAGTTAGTTCTCAAAAAGAACATTTATTTTTTTTTAGCCCCAATGCCCCCACGATCCCAGACGGCTCCCCGTGTCCTTCGAGAGCCGGCATTGCTTTATCAGAGACAGCAGCTTATATGCTGCTCTCTCTTTCGAAAAACAATCTGCTTTCTTGAAAGAGAGAACAGATTAACTTGCTCTCTTTTTCAAATAGGAAAGCGGTTTGCTGTGGTAAATTGGGAGCGGCGACAATACCGCCCTACGATACCAAACAGCAGTGTCCCAGAAGTACGCACCCGAGACACTGCAAGAACAGACCCAGGGAGATGGTGGACCCCAGGGCCACCAAGGGTTCCAGGAGGGGGGCAACGCGACCCCCTCCCAACATAAAAAACCCCGGGGAGTGCAGGTACCGGGGGCTGGAAGGTCATTTTACATATTACTGCCCCAGGAAGGTGGTGGTCCCCGCAACGTGTACGGGGAGACAGAGAGGGAGAGCTGAAAACACACTTTAAAAAAATATACATATTTTTTAAAAACCTTGTCGGGGTGACGGTCCCCGAGACTGAGGGGAAGAAGACCGTAACCCCCCGCATTCTTCTAAATAAAACCACAGAGGGGTGGCATTCCCATGTGCTCGGGAGACTGAGGGGAAGAGGACCGTAACCCCCATGCATACTTCAAAATAAAACCACAGAGGGGTGGCGTTCCCGGGTGCTCGGGGCACCTTACAAGCCCCCCACTATGAAAAAAATTGCCCCCCGGAATATGACCCCCCCGGGACCCAAGGAATAAAACGGACTTCTATTTTTATTTCCCTTTTCCACCATGTACGTATACCATACGCATACCCCCCAATTTTTTAATAAAAATTGAGCCCAAAGATCCATGTACGACCTCCTGAGCAAGCCTAGAGGGTCAGGATGTTTCTACCCTGCCCCCTTTCCTTATTTCTCAACTTTGTTTTACTGTTTTCTTGTGAGTCGCTTCTAGCGACGAACAAGTTGGCTGCCAACACTTCCTGGTTTGGAGTGTTGACGCACAGTTGACAGCCAATCAGCATGCAGCTCGTGCTCGCAATTGTACAGATTTCCATACCCGTGCTGTACTTCGTCTCTAGATATCGCTATGATTTTACTTTTAATTTTATCAGGAACTACTGAACGGATTTACACCATTTAACAAAAAGCACAATCTGCGAACTAAACTCTACCTCTCTGCCACATTTGGTGTAATTCTGTTCAGCCATTCGGGCTGTAGCCCTGGTTAAAGGTCCCTATGGAAAATTGTATGGGGAAAACACATTTTGGGACCCCCCTTTTTTCTCGGCTCCCACTTGACGAATCACCCCCAAAGTTTCAGGGAAGGAGCGGAGCCAAGCAGGCCATTTTCTTGGAGAAGTTTGGGAAGATTCATTCACAGGGGCCAAAGTTATTCCAAATAGAATATGTTGTGGATTTCCTATGGGAAGTAGGTCCTAACTATAACTACCTACTGGTAATATATATATATATATATATATATATATGTGCCAAAGGTGTCCTGTGCTTAAAAGACGCCACTCCACAAAGGTTGATTCTCCGACCCTTTATTTGCACACAGGCAGCTTCTTTTCAGAGAAATATTTACATGACTCCCTGACGCGTTTCGAGGCAGCAGCCTCTTCTTCATAGGGAAAACAGTTAGTGCATGGCTGCACGATACAACGCTTTAGTCCCTTTTCTGCATGCCGCTCCCACAGGGTATTCTCACAGCATGCTGGGCGTTGTAGTGCCATTGATGCCGAGCACTAACCTTCATCTTCATTTTTGTAGTCCTTTTGTTACCCCTCCAATGGGGCTCTGTTGCGATAACTGCCTGTGATTTAAAAGTCCTTTGTGCCCCCATACCGGCATGATTCCGGCATGTAGACCCGATGTCGCCAGTAGGTATATATAGTTAGGATTTTTTCTCTATGGGATTTTTGAAAATTCTATGTCTAATAACTTTGGCGTTTGTGGACGGAATTGGCTGAAATTTTCAGGAAAATGGAACATTTTGTTTCTGAGCAGCCCCTGACAATTTGGGGGGGTTTCATCAAGGGGGGGCCGAGAAAAAAGGGGGGTCCCAAAACGCGTTTTTCCCATGTTAATTTCCATAGGGCGGTTGGCCTCACTTTTAGCTCGAATGGCTGAATGGATTTGCACGAAACTTGGCAAAATTGTAGGGACTGTTAGCCCGATGTGCCTTTGCTAGGTCTCAATATATGTGCTCCAGTGGATTTTGAGTAATTTAGGTTCAAAAAAAGATATATATCTGGGCGGAGCCTAACCACACATCTGATCTGATTGGCTGTCAGCACTTCATCCAAGAAGTGTTGGCAGCCATCTTGGGACCAATATACATGATAGCACCTCATTAAAAAGCATTGTAGTTAATAGAGGGTTTTAGGACTTTAGTTACATTATAAATCATTTGTTGATGGTACCATACTCGTTTTAGGAATTGTGGTGGGTTCTAAGGTGATTTTACCATGTGAAAAAACCTTCTGCTGTGATATCATGAATACTGTTTGAAAGAAAACTAATATCTCATGATTTTCCCACAGTGGTTTGGAAGGGGATCTATAAGCTAAACTGAAAGCATATTTTCTGTAAATTCACATTATCTTTCTCAGTCATGTGAAAATGAAGTCTGACATTCTCAGTAAAACATGTACATCCAACAAGGACAGAGACTGTCAGTTGATTCCTTTGTGTTCTACTGCACCCTCCCAGAGTGTTCTAAAGGAAAACTAGAGCGCTAACAGTCCTACTTATTACAAAGGTATGGCACACCTGAAGCCATCTTGATTGGAATAAAGTGGTAACTCTTAAAACATTTAATTTAAAAAGAAACAACATGAGGGGGTATATTTTGCCATAGAAAGTATGATTAGTGCTGCAGAATGAAAAATTAGGGCACATTTTGAGTGACTTCTCAAATCCTTTTCTATTTCATTAAAACATTCTGACATGCAGTCTCCCAAAATGGCCACCAGAGACAAAAGAGCCCAAATGTAGCCCAAATATCACCCAGATGTAGCCCAAGTATAGCCCAATGACAGAATGTCCCAGAGTGTTCTAAAGAACAACTAGAGCGCTAACAGTCCTACTTATTACAAAGGTATAGCACACCTGGAGCCATCGTGATGGGAATGAAGTGGTAACTCTTAAAACATTTAATTTAAAAAGGAACAAAATGAGGGGGTATATTATGCAATAGAAGGTATTATTAGTGCTGCAGAAAGAAAAATTAGGGCACATTTTGAGTGACTTTTCAAATCCTCTTCTATTTCATTAAAAAATTCTGACATGCAGTCTCCCAAAATGGCCACCAGAGACAAAAGAGCCCAAATGTAGCCCAAATATCACCCAGATGTAGCCCAAGTATAGCCCAATGACAGAATGTCCCAGAGTGTTCTAAAGAACAACTAGAGCGCTAACAGTCCTACTTATTGCAAAGGTATGGCACACCTGAAGCCATCTTGATTGGAATAAAGTGGTAACTCTTAAAACATTTAATTTAAAAAGTGAGGGGTTATATTTTGCCATATGAATTATGATTAGTGCTGCAGAAAGAAAAATTAGGGCACATTTTGAGTGACTTCTCAAACCCTCTTCAATTTCATTAAAAAAATTCTGACATGCAGACTGAAACATGCACTTTGAATACCAGCAGCAGACGTCCCTGGTGAGCAGTAGCTTTACTACAGTGATCTAATGTGCAACTAGAGTGCTAACATTCAGAATTTATGGCAAATGTGTGACACATCTGAATGCCTTCTTGATGGAACCAAAGTAAACAAGCATTGAAAATGCAATAGATCTCGCCCTCGTTTAAGTTAAAGCCATTCTGTTTGTAATGAGGTGGCTTTTTAGCTTTGCTTTTATTAGTGTTTTTTCAACTTTCATGTAAATAACATGCATCTGTATGCATATAAGTATATGTATGCATGCATTTATGTTTGTATTTATATAGATATACAGATGATATATGTTTATATATGTATGTATATATATATATATATTCACTGAAAAAACCATAGGTTATAGACCATATATAGTTAGGAATTAGCATTTACAAAACCTTGAAAATTCACTGAAAAAACCATAGGTTATAGACCATATATAGTTAGGAATTAGCATTTACAAAACCTTGAAAATTCACTGAAAAAACCATAGGTTATAGACCATATATAGTTAGGAATTCGCATTTACAAAACCTTATTTTACTCACACAAAACCATTGAAATTCCATATATAGTTAGTTGCACTAACTATATATCGCGCACCCGCAATCCACTGCTGATGATGTCACTGACATGGTCAGTGACATCACTGATGACATCACTGATGACATCTCAAATGACATCACTGATGACATCACTGATGACAACATCCAGTGACTGTATGTTTCTGTAAAGTTAAAATATGTCTTACATATTGAAGAATGAGTGGATGTATAAGTGTCTGGATGAAGGATTTAGTAGGTGCATGACTGACTGTATGAGTGAGTGATTAAATGTGTCTCACTGAGTGCATGGGTTAGTGACTAAACTGTCTTAATTTGTGCATCATTATGTCTGTTGTTCTGTAAACTGTTGCATGTGTTGATAAGTAGCTATATGAGTAACTATATGGGTTATTGATTGGTTGTCCAAGTATTTGTATGGGAGACTGAGTGTGTGTGTGGGTGGCTGGGAGGTGTATGACTCTGTGCATAGATGTGTGAGCAGTTGATTCACTAGATGTATGGTTTCAAAAGTGCATGTGGAAACAGCTGTATGGGCGGTTGACTGTGTGCATGAGTGTATTGGTGAGTGAATGGATATCTCAGTGCTACATGTCAAAGTAAGTACATATGTAAAACACAGTACATGTGAGAGTTGACATATATAAATAACTGTGCATAAGAGCCAGTGAATGTGTGAGTGGCTGTATGGATCATTGTGAACTTGTATCAGGGATTGTATAAGAGAGTAAATATGTGTTAGTATATGTTTAAATAAGTAAAGTTTGTATAACTGTATAGTTGAGGAAATGGAGGTGTGATTGATTCTTTGCATGACTGACTAGGTGTGTGAGTAACTCCATGGATGAGTGACAGTCTGTGAGTGTCTGTTTACACTGATTGTATCTAAGGTTATATTAGAGTCTGAAGAGGTTCATCGTATTATCACATGAATGATATCATCAGTGATGTGATCAGTAATGTCAAATGAGATGTCATCAGTGATGTCATCAGTGATGTCATTTGAGATGTCATCAGTGATGTCATTTGAGATGTCATCAGTGATGTCATCAGTGATGTCACTGACCATGTCATGAATGATGTAATATGTGACATCATCAGCAGTGGATTGCGGGTGCGCGATATATAGTTAGTGCAACTAACTATATATGGAATTTCAATGGTTTTGTGTGAGTAAAATAAGGTTTTGTAAATGCGAATTCCTAACTATATATGGTCTATAACCTATGGTTTTTTCAGTGAATATATATATATATATATATATATATATATATATATATATATATATATATATATATATATATGCAAAAAAGGAGAGAACTCTGTGTAGTTCTCAAGTTTAGGTGGAAAGCAGCCCCTGTTAGAGCACTCTCAACACCAGCGACACTCTAGATCTGCTCACCTCAAATGTCTGTTTTTCTATCAAAGTTTTTAAGCATAGGATTAGCACAGTGCTATCCAAGCCGAGATAGAAAATGACAAAGTATTTTGCAATTTATACAGCAAAAGTCTTAAAGCATAGGACTAGTACAGTGCTGTCCTTGCCGAGCTGTAAAATTACAAAAGCCATTTATCACTCCAGGCACAATATTACAGCTTTGAATTAGTGAAATACCAACTCAAGCCAACCTGAAATGAGTAAAAGCAACCCCTGACACAGTGTTTCGCTCTAATTAGAGCTCTTCAGAGAGGTATAGCTTTGTCCAGACACAAGGGAGCACCCAGTATTAAGTCAAAACAAAACCCTTTCAGGCATAGGGTGACGCATAAATTATGCAAAAAAGAAGGAGAGAACTCTGGGTAGTTCTCAAGTTTAGGTGGAAAGCAGCCCCTGTTAGAGCACTCTCAACACCAGCGACACTCTAGATCTGCTCACCTCAAATGTCTGTTTTTCTATCAAAGTTTTTAAGCATAGGATTAGCACAGTGCTATCGAAGCCGAGATAGAAAATGACAAAGTCTTTTGCAATTTATACAGCAAAGTCTTTAAGCATAGGACTAGTACAGTGCTGTCCTTGCCGAGCTGTAAAATTACAAAAGCCATTTATCACTCCAGGCACAATATTACAGCTTTGAATTAGTGAAATACCAACTCAAGCCAACCTGAAATGAGTAAAAGCAACCCCTGACACAGTGTTTTGCTCTAATTAGAGCTCTTCAGAGAGGTATAGCTTTGTCCATATATATATGTATGTATATGTATATTATCTACTGGTGGTCGCCAGTAGCTAGTTATAGTTAGGACCTAGTTTCCATAGGAAAAGTGTTTTTTGTTTTCCCAATAACTTTGGCACCTCGAGACAAATCTTTGCGAAATTTTCAAAACGAGTATGGCACTCCGGTCTGCTCCCCTCTTGAAAGTTTTGTGGTGATTCGCCAAGCTGGGGCAGAGATAACAAGGGGGTCCCAAAACCTTTTTTTCTCCATGTTATTTTCCATAGGAAACTTTAGACACAGCTACAGCTCGAACTGCTGAACGGAATTACACCAAATTTGGCAAAAAGGTAGCCCTTGGTTCAGAAAGATACTTTTTTTAAATGGTCATGGTGTGAATCCGTTCAGTTGTTGCTGAGAACATCAAAAAAAAAAGTTTTGCTATCTATGGCTGCGGTGGATCCGTGGACCCTCCCAACCACAAGCTTTAATCTAATTGACTGTCAACAATCCATACCAGGAATTGTTGGCAGCCATCTTGTGACTCAGTAGAACCAAGTCAGAAGAAAACAGGGAAACAAAGGTGAGAAAGAAGAAAAGGGGGCAGGGTAGAAACACCCTGACCCCCTAGGCATGCTCACGGGGTCCTACAAGGACCCCCTTTAAAAGAAAACGCCCAAATGCTCATTGGGTGCGCAGATCCGGACGGGGAAAAAAAATTGAGAGGGCTTCCACACTTCATTCATTTTAAGCCCCCTTGTGGGCCAGGTCATGGGGGTATTTAAAAAATGTATAGCAGGGGCCGGTGGGGGCCCCGCAGCCCCGGGGACTACTACCTCCCCGGGGCTCTCTTTTTAAAAAAAAATAATTACCTGTGTGGGGGGGGCTCGAGTCCCCCACTTGCCCTGGGGACCACCACCTCCCCTGGGCTTTTCAAAAGTTGGGAGGGGCTGTACAGCACCCCTCTTGGAGCCTTCAATGGCCCTTGGGACCGCCACCCCCCAGGGCCGGCTCCTGCAGTGTCCCGGGGTGCCCACCCCGACACACTGCTGTTTGCTTTGGTAGGACAGGAGCATGTCTCCCGCCCTACCATAGCAAACTCTAGTTTGGATTTTGGAAGAGAGAGTAGGGAAACCTGCTCTCTCTTCCAAAATCCAAAGCAGATTGCTTTACCACACAGGGAGCTGCATGTCAGTAGTTTCCCATGTGGAAAAGCAATGCCGGCTCCTGCAGGTTGCGGGGAGCCGGTGGGACCCTGGGGGCATTGGGGCTCCCCCGCGGTCCCCAATGAAGTGGCCAGGCCCCGGGGGATGTGGTCCCAGGGTCAAATATAAATAAACAGTAGGAGCCGGGTTTTTTTCTGTAAAATTTGGAGTTTGGCCCCTAGTACGGTGCTCAGCACTGCCCCCTGGTGTGAACGCAAGAGGTGCGTGGCTCCCAGCGTGACCCCCTGGTGTGAATTTGAGGGGTGCACAGCTCCCAGCACGACCCCCTGGTGTGAACGCGAGGGGTGCACAGCTCCCAGCGCGGCCCCTTGGTGTAAACACGATGGGTGCGCAACTCTCAGTCGCGCTGGGTGCGCGACTCCCAGCAAAAATAGTTACGATTTTTTTATTATAAACCTAGGTTATATATTAGGATATTGGGTGGCTCTAAAAAGAGCCCTTATGTTTATTGGGAGATTTTTGTAGATAAATGTAAGTTCCGATGCAGAGTCTTAAGATTTTGAGAAGGACTCCGTTTCCCTTATCTGTGAAATGTACACCATCACTCCCGTAGATGCTATCCATATAATATAATAGCAGTTACTATATAACCACTGGCTACTTCTTAGTTATACACACACATTCATTTATTCACTCATACAATAACTCATACATGCAGTCACTCATCAATACAGTACTATTATATGTCCTCATACATCTATACAAACACTCCTACACCGTCATTCATCCATAGTTATTGACACACCTAGCTAGTCATGTAAAGATTCTATAGCACTGCCGTTTACTCACCTATACAGTTATACATTCACTAACCTATTCATATAGATACTAACATATACTTACTCTCTTATACAACAACTGACACAGCCACACACTCATTTATACAGCCACTCTCACAATTACTCAATATCACATATAGTCATTTATATACTCCAACATTCACATATACTGCCTTTCACATATGTAGTTACTTACACATATACCAGTTAGATATACATTCACTCACCAACACACTGATACACACACTCACTCACTGAAACAGCTATTTCCATATGCACTATTGAACCCATACACCCAGTAAATTAGCCACTGACACATGTAGGCAGAAAGTCACACACCGCCCACCCACCTACACACACAAACACTGAGCTATCCATACAAATACTTATGCTACCAATAAGTAACCCATATAGACAGTCATGTACCTAATGATAAACCCATGAAGCAGCTTATACAACAACTGAGAGACTGATACAGACATTCACACAGTTTAGTCACTAAACCATGCATTCAGTAAGAGACATTTAATAACTAACTTATACAGTCAGTCACACATCTAATAAATCCTCCACCCAGACACTTATGCACCAACTCATTCTTCAATACACCTTGGCATTAACATATATTTAAACTTTACAAAAACTCACAATCATTGGATGATATCATCAGTGATGTAATCAGTGATGTCATTTGCGATGTCATCAGTGATGTCACTGACCATGTAATGAGAGATGAAATATGTGAAGTCATCAGCAGTTCATTGCGGGGGCGCGAGTTATAGTTAGCTCTACTAACTATGGGCCATATTATCAAGAACGGGCGATACATTATCGCAGCTTTTATCGGCATGAAACTGCTGCTAAAGCGGCAATAATGGGCTTGATATTATGCCCTTGTGAATTCCCATAGAAGCCCAGGTTAACACCAGAACGTCAATGTGCCTCTGGGACCATGAATTTAAATGCATATTGAAAACCTAGGCTTACATTTATTACCTACACCGATTTTCTATAAATGAACACAATACTTATATTAATTTGACAACAATGGTAGATAGACATCACCTACATCTCTCTGCTTATGTGGCGATAATCAGCACAACACATGAATACTACAGTGTGGTCCTTTTCAACGATGGATTTTACTTCATTTTCTCAGAATTGTTAAAAACAGAGTGTACAAATCATTTTACGTTACTTTTTTTCTGATTTAGTACAAACTGTCCTATACATCCTTTTTTCATGAAAATTATACAAATATCAAATATCAAAAAACCAGTGCAAGACATATGTCAAAATTCTTCCTGTTCAGAACTCATACATTTCATATGTCCTACAATGTTTTTCTGCTATAATCGGGATAAACTGAACTCAAATTATCCTCAACAAACTTTAACTGAGTGGTCCTAAAAATAAAACTGTGCTATGAGTGGTTTACAAGGACTCTACTGCTGTTTACACCATCTTATTTTTGCTAAACGTATATGTCGCTTGAGCTTTTCGATTTTGTAGGGTGGTACTCAGAGTCATGTGAAAAAGAAAAGTTGTGAATTGTGTTGTTGGTGCCGATGCGTTTCGACCTTCGTGCAAGGGACCGAGAGGATTTCTAGGAAGGTCTATCTCAGGGCTTGGGCTGTGAATGTTGGACTCGGTGATCTAATGGCCAGGTAAAACTTGGGGAACTTGTCCTGTTGTCCAATTCTTCACAGCATTTGGGGAAATACATCTTCATTCTTCTCTTATATCTTCTCAATTATTTCCGTGGTCACTGGGTTTTTGATTGCTGTCCGTTGGGCGAGTGAGCGCTCTTCCGAAATTTCTTCTCCAAGCTCTCAGTTTCCGGCCTTCTGGGAGTTGTAGTGTGCTACCAGTATTCCCCAGTGGGAGCGCTGATAGAGTCTCACAAATAGTCCCAATAGCAGAAGCGCACTCTTAAAGGGGGCCAACCCGCTTTGTGCCATTTTGCTCCTGTTGGCACCTACAAAGCGGGGCGGGCCCCTTTCAAGAGTGCGCATCTGCTATTGGGACTATTTGTGAGACTCTATCAGCGCACCCACTGCGGAATACTGGTAGCACACTGCAACTCCCAGAAGGCCATCTGTGGCCCAGCCCAATTGGGCAGGTGTTGAAAATAAAGTGTGTGCAACAAACAGCGCTATTTGGAGTCCACATCACTGAAGAAAGGATATTTATCCAGAAACACGTCTGGCGATTGGTTTTGAATGCCATGCTCTGTGAGAAGGTTCCTGCTGGCCAGGTGTCTAATAAAGAATTGTGAGCAACATTTTCTCCTGGTCGGCTTCACTTAGAATGGGTTTCCTGTTTTGGTGGATATAAAGACGGCCCTAGCCCGGTTGTGAAGTGAACTCCACCACTGTTCGGCGGGTCCGGGTCAGCACTAGGTTGGTGCTGCAACAAGCGGAACAGAGCAAGCTGGAACCTTAGCAGGTTAGTGTCAGTTTGATTTTCCTCCTGTTGGCACCTACAAAGCGGGGCAGGCCCCTTTCAAGAGTGCGCATCTGCTACTAGGACTATTTGTGAGACTCTTATCAGCACACACACTGGGGAATACTGGTAGCACACTACAACTCCCAGGAGGCCATCTGTGGCCCGACCACTGGGGCAGCCACGTTACTGAAGAAAGGATGCTTATCCTGAAACGCGTCTGGGGATTGATTTTGAGTGCCATGCTCTGCTAGAAGGTTCCTGCTGGCCAGGTGTCTAAAAAAAGTATTGTGAGCAACATTTTATCCTGGACGGCTTCACTTCGAATGGGTTTCCTGTTTTGGTGAATTTAAAGATGACCCTAGCCCAGTCGTGAAGTGAAGTCCACCGTTGTTTGGCAGGTCCGTGTCAGCACCACGTTGGTGCTGCAACAAGCGGAACAGAGCAAGCTGGCACCTTAGTAGGGTGGTGTCAGTTTAATTTTGCTCCTGTTGGCACCTACCAAGTGGGCGGGCACCTTTCAAGAGTGTGCATCTGCTATTGGGACTATTTGTGAGACTCTATCCACGCAGCCACTGGGAAATACTGGTAACACACTACAACTCCCAGAAGGCCATTTGTGGCCCCGCCCACTGGGGCAGGTGTTGAAAATGAAGTGTGTGCAATAAACAGCGCTACTTGGAGTCCACACCACTGGAGAAAGGATGTTTATCCTGAAACACGTCTGATTTTGAATGCCATGCTCTGTGAGAAGGTTCCTGCTGTCCAGGTGTCTAATAAAAAATTGTGAGCAACATTTTCTCCTGGGCGGCTTCACTTCGAAAGGGTTTCCTGTTTTGGTGGATTTGAAGACAGCTCTAGCCGGGTTGTGAAGTGAAGCCCACAGCTGGTCGGCGGGTCCGTGTCAGCACCACGTTAGTGCTGCAACAAGAGGAACGGAGCAAGCTGGCACCTTACCAGGGTGGTGTCAGTTTCATTTTGCTCCTGTTGGCACCTACAAAGCGGGCGGGCCCCTTTCAAGAGTGCGCATCTGCTATTGGGACTATTTGTGAGACTCTATCAGCGCACACACTGGGGAAGACTGGTAGCACACTACAACTCCCAGAAGGCCATCTGTGGCCCAGCCCACTGGGGCAGGTGTTGAAAATGAAGTGTGTGCAACAAACAGAGCTACTTGGAGTCCATGCCACTGAAGAAAGGATGTTTATCCTGAAAGGCATCTGGTGATTGAGTTTGAATGCCATGCTCTGTGAGAAGGCTCCTGCTGGCCAGGTGTCTAATAAAGAATTGTGAGCAACATTTTCTCCTGGGCGGCTTCACTTCGAATGGGTTTCCTGTTTTGGTGGATTTCAAGACGGCTCTAGCCCAGTCGTGAAGTGAAGTCCACCGCTGTTCGGCGGGTCCGTGTCAGTACCACATTGGTGCTGCAACAAGCGGAACGGACCAAGCTGGAACCTAAGCAGGGTGGTGTCAGTTTCATTTTGCTCCTGTTGGCACCTACAAAGCGGGCGGGCCCCTTTCAAGAGTGCGCATCTGCTATTGAGACTATTTGTGAGACTCTATCAGCGCACACACTGGGGAAGACTGGTAGCACACTACAACTCCCAGAAGGCCATCTGTGGCCCAGCCCACTGGGGCAGGTGTTGAAAATGAAGTGTGTGCAACAAACAGAGCTACTTGGAGTCCATGCCACTGAAGAAAGGATGTTTATCCTGAAAGGCATCTGGTGATTGAGTTTGAATGCCATGCTCTGTGAGAAGGTTCCTGCTGGCCAGGTGTCTAATAAAAAATTGTGAACAACATTTTCTCTTGGGCGGCTTCACTTCGAATGGGTTTCCTGTTTTGGTGGATTTAGAGACGCCCAAGCCCGGTTGTAAAGTGAAGTCCACCGCTGTTCGGCGGGTCCGTGTCAGCACCATGTTGGTGCTGCAGCAAGTGGAACGGAGCAAGCTGGCACCTTAAGAGGGTGTTGTCAGTTTCATTTTCCTCCTGTTGGCACCTACAAAGCGGGGCTGGCCTTTTTCAAGAGTGCGCATCTGCTATTGGGACCATTTGTGAGACTCTATCAGCGCACCCAATGGGAATACTGGTAGCACACTACAACTCCCATGAAGCCATCTGTGGCCCAGCCCACTGGGGCAGGTGTTGAAAATGAAGTGTGTGCAAAAACCAGTGCTACGTGGAGTCCACGCCACTGAAGAAAGAATGTTTATCCTGAAAAGCGTATGGCGATTGATTTTGAATGCCATGCTCTGTGAGAAGGTTCGTGCTGGCTAGGTGTCTAATAAAGAATTGTGAGCAACATTTTCACCTGGGCAGCTTCACATCGAAAGGGTTTCCGGTTTTGGTGGATATATATATATCTATCTATATATATATAGATATATATAGATAATATTCGTACTTTGTAGGTGTGTGGTTATTGTAATCAATTACCTATCCCAAAAAATATTAGCAGAACATGTCCAGACTGAATTGGAGCAGAATCACAAGAGCTAGGACTGGATGTCATGTGCGTCATATGAGTTCATTTAGGAATAGATGGTCAGATATCATCAGAGCCAGGTATGCTTTGGCTTAAAATGATGGGCTAAAATAAAAGAGGACAATTAGATCACAAAGGTGGAGGGCGTTCTTTAACTCATCTATTGCTACAAATCGCTCACTCTCTGTAAAGTGCAGTGCAACTACAAAATTGGTGAATACTAGTGCATAACGTCTTTTTCACAAATGCAAACATATTATGTAGCTAGTGGATTACCAATATTAACAGTACTTAATAATCTGTAGGACAGGTAACTACTTAGGATGGAGGTTCAAGGGGAAATAGTATTGGTTACTGGAGCAGCATTTGTTTTCTTGTAAATGATTTAATGTGTTTTCAAGTAGTACTATTAACCAGTGTTTTCTATCTTTCCTCATTTCAGTTCCACCAAGTAAAAGAAATAGGGCTGGAGAGCCCACTCTGTCCAGCTCCCACAGCTGTCACATTGCACTGCATCCGAGGGGATTTGCTATAGTACTGGCAGGTCGTGCTTATTCATTTATAGTTCTTAGATTTTTGTTAAACTTTCTTTTTATCAAACAATCGCTTGGTAGACCTTTGCAATACTACAGAGACAGGGTGCCATCGGGTGGCAGTGAGAAGAAGGAAAATATACAGCACGTACAATATCGTAGTACAACATCTCGATCTCTAGTCCCTCCTGTACCAGTACCCCTCCCATTTTACATTATTTGTTTCTGTATTTCTCCCAGGAGGTCCAGATCTTTTCCCATTTGGAGGGGTACTCTCTACTTTGAAAGACCATTTTCTTCACATGTTCACACCAATCTATATCACATTCCCAGTCCCTAATCTTAGGGGAAGCGATGTAATCCCACATTCCCGCAATGTTTCTCTTTGCCACCCAAGGTAATGTTCTTAGATTTAACAATCACTCTCACCTATTATATCAACTTGCTTTTTGTATTTCCTCTTTTACGTTTCCTGATGTTCTCTTTACTTCCCCTTAATCTACTTAAGTTCTCAATTTCTCTACACACCATCCGCTCCTTTATACTGCCTTCCATTTCTGCTGCCTTCTTCTGTCTATCTCTAACTTTTTACCATCTTTCCCTCTTTTTCCTGATTGTGGACACAAACTCTCCCAAACCCTCATTTCCATTTCCATTCTATTGCCTTCTCCATCCTTAAATCCTAGTCTACCTGATCCTTTCCTTTCCAGGCCAAGCGCTCACTATTAATTTTTTTATAGGCCTGAATGGTTGGCAATTTTATTTTTAAAATGTATATGTAAACTTTCCAAAGTGAAAGTTTGACTAGAAATAATGACATGTTTGTTAGGTGTTGTGTTTTTCAATTGCTGGCTGAGTGATATTACTAAGTGATTGTACTCTGTTTTTTTCTTACCCAGGAGGAGGGCCAGGACCACTGTCCTGTAAGGGGGGGGGGGCAGAAGGGGAGGAGGCTGCTAGAATGAATCAAGTAAATGTTTGTTCTCAATAACAACTATTGTATTTAAGGCATTTCTTCCTTGCGTACGCCTCCCACATTTTAAATTATCTACCACCCTATGTTTCTGTTTCTGACTTGCTGCCAGTTACATTAATAGGTAGAGTATGTGTGTTGCCAAGTGCACACCACCCAGTGCCAACCAATACCAACAACTTGTTGGCCATCCCATTATGGTATCTGCCAAATTCATCCCATATTTTCTCCCCACGCTTCTTTTTCTCTTTTGCCATCTCTTACACTGGTCCATCTTCTACCTTCCATTTACCGTGAGGCATGTCATGTTACTGTTATGTCATGTGTCTTAACTTGTCCCTAGTCAGACCAGCCAACAAGGATGGTTCCATTGTCATCCAGGACGTCACCACCTACAACGATGAATACCAACGACAATTGGCAAACACCTGTTACTATCTTCCTGTAGAAGATGACCACACTGAATGCCTTAACATCAAGATCAGGAGACTGGTATCTGAAGCCAAAACAGAAGGGTGGATCTCTACACAAGAAGCAAAGTTCCTGAATAATGACCAGCCATAGATCCCGTACTTCTACACCCTCTCTAAAATTCATAAGGGAGTGAGCCCCCCACCTGGACAGCCAATAGTTTTGGGTATTGAGTCTCTCCTTAAACCCCTGAACAAATTTAGCGATTTGTTTTCCTGAGACCTATCGTGATGCAGACCCCCACCTAGCTCATAGATACAACTGATGTCTTGAACTTGATACAGTCCTTCCTGACACGTGACAAATTCGATCTCCTGGTGACTTTCGATGTTGAAGCATTGTATACCAACATCCCCCAGAATGCCACCCTTGAAGTCCTGGAGACGATCCTTCATGAATCAGACCCATGGTCATTTAAAACCCTGATCACCTTCATTGTTGAATGTGCAGCCAGAGGCCTAAAAGAGAACTTTTTTGCTTTCCAGAAACAACTCTACTCAACCACAAGGAGAGCCTTTTGGAGAGTAGAGAACGAACACCCATTGACACCCCGACTTGTGTTACAACATTCACCCCATCCTCCAACAGAAGGTTATTAAAAAACATTGGGGTATCCTCGAGACAGGTAACTTCACTCCAGGACCTACTCCCCTAATTGCATTCAAATTCACTCCGAACATGAGGGACTTACTGGTGCATACCCGCCCAAGCACTCAACTAACAAAACAACCTACCCTCTGGGCCTTACCACCAGTAGAGGGACACTTCCCCTGCGGTTCATGTTTGGTATGCCATCTCACCACTGCTACCACACACATAGACCTAGGACTACAGAGGCCATGGCATCAGAAACAACACTAACAATTGTATACACCTGTTCATATGCCCTAGTAATTTCTGCTATGTGGGCATGACCACAAGACCTGTGAAGGTACACATAAGTGAACACTGGAGCACAATCCATTGCAGGAATATGATAACCCTGGGCGTAGTGGGCATAGTGGGGCTACGCGGAGGTCCACAGAGTTGCAAACGAACTCTGTTGAACTCCGCTCTGCTACGCTACACCACCCTCCTCCAGCCCCCTATATTAACAAGTAATTCTACATTACTTAAAAGTAAATTAAAACAACGTACCTGTACTGCGCCATCCCAGGGCTGCCCTCCTCCTCTTCTTCGCTGTCTGGATAATCCTTGAGAAAACTGCACATGGGCCCGCGCCTGCGCATATCTTGCGAGAAATGCACCCTGTTTTTTGCTCCTTAAAAAACATTCATAGACATCTTACTCACTTCATGTTGCGACCGTTATATATTACATTTGAGACACTGCTCACCACCATTAGCGCTTGTCCCTTACTTTACTGCTGATTACTCATACTTTTTAAACCTCTTCCGCTCTGTCTCCATCCCAATATGGCGCCCGCAACACCCACATGCTGGTTCCTTGTGAGGTTACCCTTCCTGCTGCTTGGGTAACTCTCTGCAGTACTCACAAGATGGTCCCCACTCGTTCCACATGCATTTGCTGCGTTACGTCCTATTCCCCGCATCACTCTGTACACTGGAGTCGACGCAGGAGCAGCTTCGTTTATTTAAAAGCGGAAGCCTCTTTCCTCTCTCCCACCAGCGATTGAGCAGCAGAGGGCAGGTAACGAGCTTGTTTCTTGTGGAAGTCAATGCGAGTATTTTCATCCTGCTATCGACACTGAGTAGGTGTTTTTTTCACTTAAAAAACCTGCGACAATAAGTTTATTGCAAATATCTTACTTTCAGGTATACCTCTCAAAGTTGTGCTCCATGCCGATGAGGCTTCCCTAAATGACTTTTTGGGGTAGGAGTATCTGTGTTTTTTTTTTTTTAAGTTTGAAGTTTATTGAAATCAGAACAAACATAGGCAAGAAATCAGAACAAACATAGGCAAGAAATGAAGAAACAGTCATAAGATAAGGAAGCTAAAAAATCTCTCTTACAAAATAATGGCAACTCATTAAAGCTTTGTCGTACATAAAAATAAAAATCGTAGTAAATATCAGGTAACGTAAAGGAATAAGGGAATAACTGTAGTAAAGAAGCATAAAAATAGAATGGTATACAATACATGTAATGTAGAAAACATTGTAAGTAAATAAGAAAATGTGCTCACGGTGGTTTACTAACTTCAACATTACGCAAAGGGGAGTTAGGAGGAGGTCTGGCAATCTTAGATAAATAATCTGTGAGGGGAATCCATAAAAGGTCGCGCTTAATTGCCAAGGAGATGGGGGAAACGAAATTAGTATCAAGACGGTGGTTAAAGCAAACTGCATTCCACCAAGCATTAAAGGAAACATCATTAGTTTGTTTCCAATGGGAGGTAATATGGTGAAAGGCAATGGCTATTAAAAGGTCAATCAATTTATGGTTATGGTGCGTGTCGGTGAAAGCAGGGGAGAGAGATCCTAGGAAAATGTGAATAATTGAAAAGGAGAAAGTAAAGCGAAAAATCTTTTGTAATTGGGACCAAACCAAGTGCCAAAAACGTAAAATGTGGGGGCAATCAAATAGCATGTGTTTCAAATCAGCTAAGGGGCAAGGACAGGACCAACAAGTGGAGGAAGTGTCTGGGGAGAATGAAGATAGAGTCGATGGAGTAAAAAGTGTACGATTATATATAAAAAATAAGGTTTGTGTAGTGTTAGCAGCTCTGGATGTACTGTGAATTTTGGACCAGATTTTATCCCACAAAGTGAATGACCAAATTTGAGATAAATCTTTTTCCCAGGCCAACTCAATCTTAGATTTAGTGCGTGTAGTAGAAGACTGCAAAGATTTATAGATAAATGAAGCGGAAAGGGATTGATCGAGAGCGTTAGAAATGGAAAGATGAGTGACAGGGATAGAGTTGGTGGAGGGGAGCGAATCAAGGTATCGGGTAAGGGAAGGAGTTAGCGTCAGATATTGTTTACGAGAGGAGGAAGGTAGCGAGAATTGTATTTGGAGATCGTGAAAGGGAAGTGGACGATTATTGGAAACAAGCTGGGAAATCCATTTTAAACCAAGAGAATGCCAGGTTTTCCAGTATAATGAACGGTTACGGATTTTGAGGAATTTATTATGCCATATGGGTTGGGTGTGAATAGAAGAAGCCGAGGGATAAGTGGATAGAACATAAGGACGAAGAAGAGAACAGGAGTGAGAAATGATGGGGGAACGAAGAGATGATACATTGGAGGAAAAGGAGAGAACTTCTGAGAATTCATATGGATGTAATAAGGAAGATTCCAACGTAAGCCATAATGGAGGAATGTGAGGAAGATCCGAAGAGAGCCAACGCATGGATTGTTTTAAGGAAAAAGCAGTATGATATGATTTAAAGTTAGGGAATTTGATACCGCCTAGGGATTTGTCCTTTTTTAAAGAAGAGAGAGCTATTCGTGCTTTTTTACCTTTCCATAAGAATTTTATTAGAAGAGAATCTATCGATTTGAAGTAGTGATCAGGTATACGAATGGGAATCATGGAGATAGTATAGAGGACCAAGGGTGCCAGCATCATTTTGATGGAGTCTAAACGTCCCCACCAAGAAAGGAAGAGAGGGTGCCAACGACTAATTGATGTAGTAATTTTATTAGACAGAGATTCGAAATTAAATTTAAGAGTATCAGGGATACGAGGGGCAAACCAAACACCCAGATATTTAATCTTAGTGGGCTGCCAGGAGAAGCCAGAGGAGTCAAAGAGATGTTTTTGACATAAGGGGTTTAAGGGTAAAATTTCGCATTTGTCAATATTAAGACGGTAGCCTGATACAGTCGAGAAAGAAGAAACTTGATTAAGGAAGGAAGGAAGAGTTGTTTGGGGGTTTGAACAGTAAAATAAAATATCATCTGCGTACACTGATAATTTAGCTTGCTTCTGAGGTCCATAATGAAAACCAGTGATATTCTCGTCGAGCCGAATTTTTGTTAAGAAGGGTTCTAGGGCCAAAATAAACAAAAGAGGAGAAAGAGGGCATCCCTGACGCACCCCTCTTTGAAGGGGAAAGTAATCGGAAGTCACGCCATTTGCAAAGATTGATGCGTGGGGACTAGAGTAGAGTAAGGAAATAAGAGAAATGAATTTAGGAGGGAAACGAAACCAACGGAGTGCTTGGAACATAAAATCCCATCCTATTCGATCAAAAGCCTTTTTCGGCGTCTAGGGAGATAGCGGCAAGGGGAGTAGATAGGGAGGGGGCTTTACTCAAAATATTAAAGAAAACACGGGAATTGTCTGATGATAGCCGACCTTTAACGAATCCGGACTGTTCAGGACCAATGATGTCTGGTAATATAGGATCTAATCTAAGAGCTATAATTTTGGCAAAAATTTTATAATCAGTATTTACTAGGGAAATGGGACGATAATTTTTACATAGGGTGTGATCTTTATCAGGTTTAGGGATTAGACAAATTAATGCTTCTTGGAAAGTTCCTTGGGAAGATCCGGAAGCCGAGAAGAATTGAAATAACGAAAGTAGTTTAGGGAGAAGAAGGGAAGAAAAATGAGTGTAAAATTCGATAGTAAAACCATCGGGCCCCGGAGCTTTACCGCGACGAAGAACAGAGACGGCATGTGAGATTTCAGATAGGGTAATGTCCGAGTCCAACGGTTGTAAGTCAATGTGAGAGGAATCCGGAGAGGGAATATCTTGAAAATATGCAAGAAGATCAGTAAGGTCAGGAGTAGATTCGGGAGTGTATAGAGCTTTGTAGAACGAAACAAATTGAGCTAATATCTCCTTATCTTTAAACAAAGAAACACCAGCTGGACCTTGTAGGGATTCAATTTTAGTCCTTTCAGTACGTATTTTGAGATAGTTTGCAAGAAGCTTGCCCATTTTGTTTTACCCGCCGTAGTAGCGGGAGTTGCATTTAAGAAGCGAATTTGAGGCCGCATTGGTGGTATATTTATTAAAGTCAATTTTGGCCGATACCAGTTCACGGAGGGAGGATTCAGAATTCGAATTGTAATAGATATATTCTAGCTTTTTAATTTTATCTAATATTTGAGTTGACTTAGAAATAGATTGTTTTTTCTTTTGAGAAACAAAATTAATAATGAAACCTCTTGCGGCTGCCTTAAATGAGTCCCATATCATGGGAAAGGAGGATTCTGGAAGGTGGTTAAGTGTAAAAAATTCATTGACAAAAGAAGTAAAACGGGTGCAGAAATTAGAGTCAAGGAGTAAGGAGTTATTAAATCGCCAGCGCCCTGAGTGAGGGGAGTATGGGATAAGGTCAATATCTACAAAGACAGGAGCGTGATCTGATATTAAAATGGAACCTATGTCTGAATGTATAGCAAGTTGCGCTAGGGGTTTGCTGAGAAAAAGGTAATCAATACGGGATTGTGAATGGTGGGTAGGGGAATAAAAAGTGTATTCTCTTAGATCTGGGTTACATAGCCTCCAAATGTCAACCAAAGCATTATTTCTTATAGCTGAGATAAATTGAGAATGCATTTTAGAGGGAACAAATTTAACTGTTGAATTTTTATCTAAAAAAGGATCAAAAACTTGGTTGCAATCACCACCAAAAATAACATACTGTTCATTAAGAGTGACAAGCTTATCAGAAATAGCAGGCCAAAACAATTTATCAATACCTGTAGGAGCATAAACATTAAAAATAGCTAAAGGAATTTTATCAATAAGAAAGTTGACAACAACCCAACGACCATTAACATCGCATTCTTGTGAAGAAACTGAAACATCTAACTTTTTATGACATAAGATAACTGTACCATTTTTCTTACCTAAAGCGGGAGAGTAAAAAACTTGACCCACCCATGAACGTTTGAGTTTTGTAGCCTCCGTTTCTGTAAGGTGGGATTCTTGGAGGAGGGCTACATCTGCTTTAAGTCTAGTCAAATGAGTTAAAACTCTTTGACGTTTAATAGGGTTATTTAAACCCTTAACATTCCATGTAACTACTCGGAATATAGATTAATAAGAGAATGATAAAAAGATAAGCTGAAGTAAAAGTAGGAAGTGAGAATAGAGAAAAGGGGAGAGGTAATAGGAATGCGAAGAAAAATCTGTAAGAAAAAGTATACAAAGAGAGAAGATCAAGCAGAACGTAATGAAAAAGAAGAGAAAAGAATAGAGAAAGAAAATAGAGAGAGAGAACAGTAGGAAGAATAGTAGAAAATTAGAAAGGAGTAAAGACATAACAACAAATACAAATGAGAACTGAGGGGTGATGACGCCAGAAGAGGACGACATCAACAACGGAAACTCACGCCATCGAACACCTGAGGAACCAGCTTAATGTCAAGTGGAGGGAGTAAAAATACACCGGGATGGAGAACATGAGGAGAGGATCTGTAAGAAGACAAAAAGGAAAGAAGATATTAGGAGGACGTATGAATAACAAAAAATAGGAACTGCGCAATACATGGGACAACATATTCTAGGGAGAGGTATGTACAATAGGGTAATGAAAGGATGAACATATTAGTCAAACCGAAGGAGACATGAACAATTAAACAGATCTTGCAGTGTCCATGTTGATGGTTTCATGATGAAGGAGAAACTCTTCAAGGACTTGTGGGTCTTCGAAAGTTGTAGTCTTTTCTTTGTAAGTGACCTTGAATAGGCAAGGATGGAGGAGACCAAATCTGGCACCAAGGTCTCGTAGTCGTGGTCGTAGATCAAGAAATTGTTTCCTGCGGTCAGCTGTCACTTTAGCTACATCTTGAGAGAGATACAAACGGTGACCTTCCCACATAACCTGTTTCTTAGCTTTGGCTGCTGAGAGTACTTGAAGTAAGTCAGTATATTGTAGGAATAACATGATGACTCCGCGGGGTTTGGAGGAAACTCTCGGACCAAGTCTATGAGCACGTTGGATGTTAAGTGTGGAGGAAGGTGGAAGATCCAAAATTTTTGGCAGGAAGGTTTGGAAGAATGCAGTTGGATTAGACCCTTCTGTATGTTCCGGAAGATTATAAAGGCGTAGGTTATTTCTACGATTTCTATTTTCCAACTCCTCAGTCTGCCGCCGTAAGAGAGAGACATCCTTCTCCAACGTTGAAATTCTAGAACAGGAAGTTTGAAGAGCTTCCGTAGATTGTTCCACTAAAAGGACTCTGGATTCGAGAGTGGACCATTTGTCATGGAGAAATTGTAGTGTTTTAGTAGTTTCGGCCATGAATGGTTTTAGCGCACGGATTTCTTCAAGGATGAGATCCATGGATGTGGAATGAGATGCAGAGTCTGGAGATGGAGGATCCTTTTTTAAGCGTTTCGTAGCGCCTGGTAGTAAAAGCTTACTGGAGGTGGTAGCTTTAGGAATAGCCCCACGAGTGACATCAGGTTTAGGGGGAATACTGTCATCCATGGTCTGCGTCGTCGAATCAGAGTCCGAGGAATGACGCGGTTTGGTCTTAGAAGCTGTAAGTTTGAGGGTGCGCAGTTTCCCCATATAAGGCAAGGTAGACAGAAGGCAGTGCTATGCCAGATTTGAAGAAAAAAGGATCTTGTGAAGAAGGCACTTTCCAATGTGACAATATTAAATAGTAGTGCTTAGATATATAAAGTAAAAGTCATTGATGTCTCATGCAACTCCACGCACTAAATCCTTCACGGGATAGAAGATTTGAAAAGAGCGTCGCTCCAAAGGCATTATTAAATTAAGAGTGCAAGTACAAGAACCCGGGTTGCATTAAGAAGAGTTGCCAAGGCGCGCAAACAACATTTTGAACATAAAGATTGTATTCCTGAGGAAAAACATTGTTGCAGAAGCCTGAAGCTGAATTCCTGTGAGGAGAGGCGCCTGAACAATAATGCAGCGTGAAACGCTACTCAATATGACGAAAAAAGACTGAAAGCATCAAAGAAGAGTCTTGTTGGGGATTTTCAATGATAAAGCGCAGGTGAACGAAGCTTCTGAATTCGGAAATCACCTTGCGTCCATGGTAACGTTATTTGCCGGCATAGTATGAGCCGCGGCAAAAATGAAGGAAAATGGCGGCCGCCGAAATTGCGAGCCGCGTCACAGAGGAAAAGTGCGCATTGAAGCGGAGTAGAGGGACGCAGGTAACAGTATGCTGCTCACCTCATGCTCCGATGCCGTAGTATGTCAACAGCTCCTCCGAAAAGTGCAGGGAAAGTTGTGGAAGTTGCCGGTATCGGCGCTCGATCGACGGAGCTCCGGAGCTACGCCGCCATCTTTTGCGGCGCTCAAGCCACGCCCCCCGGAGTATCTGTGTTTTTGTGTTGTGTTTCTGTTATGTCTATTTCACAAATCCACTACTCTGGATAATTGTTTATGCTCCGACGAGCATGCTTTTTAAAAAAGCCTCACCACAGATCACGGCTTACACGGCAAACTCAGATAGGCACTCCGACACCTCATGTGTGTGTGAGGCATCTCTAACACTCACTACCTATCATTCAATATTTGGCAGTGTGTTGATGTACTGTGTGGGCGTAAGCACGCTTCTTTTAAATTAAAAACCACGCTCACGCTGAGATGGATAACTCAGCTCTTTACCAACATATACTTAACAAATACGGATGCAGTGTATGATCTGACATGTCTTCAAAGCACTACCAAGTATGATTATTTTTAAGTGTTGCTTTCTCTTTTTCTCCTTTCTGTAGGTTGCACTTTCAAACTTAGGTGGTCGTATCCGTTTGGGTGCAAAGTCGCCCTGACCACACCTGAGTCTAGGTATTACTACAGGGTGTACTGAGTGTCGCCGTCTAAAACTCCTGTACTTCACTTCCTACACTCTACCTTTTGCACGGTCCTGTAGAAATGCCATTGGATCCACTAGGGACCACAATAGGCGCAAAACAAGTCGACCTGATTCCAGCAATTTTTATCACCACAAGCACTGAGATACGCAGAAGGAAAATACTCCCAACTCTGACTAGCAGATCAAGAGTAGTCCTCTTGACTCCAGTTTTTAACCATATCACATGGACCCCAGAATAACGTTTTTTCAAGGTACCAGTGCAATATTTTTAACTCACTCAATTCAATTCAATTCAATTCAAATAGCTTTATTCGGTGCAAAGAAAACAAACACCATAAAAGCATACTAATACACAAATAAAAAAGACTTTCCTATATTACATCAAAATCAGTAGTCAGAATTAAAATCAGTTTTACACATTGAGCTTTTCATGGGGATAGTATCATTATAAATTAAGTAAAGTGCCAGTGCATTAAAGTACCATTAATACAGAAGTACGAGCTGCCACAAGGTATGCAATAAAGTGCTAGTACTTATAGGTGCATTAAAAACAAACATAAGTAGCTTATGATTATTCGTCCTGGCTTTCACATAACAATACATACGGATGAGCATATTCTTTTCTCCTCCTAATTGAAAGTTGTACCAATTGAATGACAGAGCTTATTGTTTTCACGTTTTCACGTTATCCTGACAGCAGACAAAATTACATTTTTATGTGTTTCTGAAAAAGAAGGGTTTTAAAACTGATTTCCGGACACCCATATAAAAAGGACAAAAAAGTATAAAATGCAGAGTTGATTGTTAAGTTTTGCCATCACATGGATAAGGTGGTAATATATGACACCATTTTTCCGTTCTTCGAAAGGCAATTAAATAATGTAAGGTATCCATCCTCAAACTGGTCAGGTAGAATCTATGCTGGGTATTCCTTACCAGTGTCAAATATAACTGGATGCCCCTCATGAGCGGACGTTCACAATAGCTAACCATACTCTGTTTTTGACTGGCAGCCCTTTCCCATTCCTGCTCCATTGCAGTTATGTATCTTAACTTGAAATCACTTTTACTATATTCCTGTACTGTTATAGGATTGTTTTTATCATATTTACTTTACATTTCATTAAAAGATTAAAAATATACTCCAGCCGTGGTATTTTCAAACTATGGTCAAGAACTAGGCAATCCAGTATTAGATCTTTGGTGAACTTTGTTTCTTCTTTTGCCCATAGCCCTTGCCAAAGTGTAAGACCTGCCATGTTTATAGTGTCACTTAAATATGGTACAAATAGTTTCTTGTGTATGATGATGTTCGCAGTAGCACTAGAGACAGCCAACAATCTTTTTAAAAATGTATTTTCCGTAATTTGTAGTTCGCCCGTGTTTGCTCTCCCCCATATCGCTGCACCACAACAAACCCTGAGACAGTGCTAAAATTTCCCGTATGGGTTTGTTTCCCGATTTTTCTGCAAATCTAAAAATGTCCTCGGTGGTTCTTAAAAATTTAATTTTGCATGATTCGATATGCTTGTTCCATGTACCAATTTTGCAGAATAGCACCCCTAAATAAGAAAAAGTTGGCACTCTATTAATAAAAACCCCACCCACATGATGTTGTCTATGCTTTGGCCTCCTGCCCCCACATGTCATACAAACGTTTTCTTTAAATTTAACTGCAGGTCTATATCAGACATGTATAGGGCAACGTTTTCTATTAAGCATTGCAGGCCATTTGCAGTCCTAGACATGAAGACAGCATCGTCTGCGTATAGTAAAACAGGTGGGGGGGCGTTTTCCTACTTTTGGGTCATCTGCAACAAATTTTTGTAAAAACAAATCCATGTTGTTTATATATAATGAAAATAAAATGGGAGCTAAAAGACATCCCTGCCTAATACCACGCTTTACCATAAAATCAGGCCTACATTCCCCCATCTTACCATATCGTACCATAGTAGTTAAAAAGGCATATATTTGTGATAAAAATGTGATTATTTCAATGGGAGCCCCTAGCCTCGTCAATGTTTGCCAAAGTTTTTGATGGGTAAGTAAATCGAAGGGGCTAGTGAGGTCTACAAAACATAAGTGAAGTGCCCCCTCCTTGGCCAGTGTATACTTCCCCATTAACAATTCTAAATGTAAGCATTGCTCTACCGTCCCAATACCCTTTCTGAAACCATACTGAGCTTCTGTTAAGATTTTATTTTTGCTACTCCAGTCTTCGAGCCTTTCCAACATAATTCAGCCCATCAACTTTGATGAGGAATCAAGAAGGGATATTAGGTGGTGGCAATTTGCCTTCCCTCTGTCCCCCTTTTTAAAAATGGGTACGATAATACTTTCAACCCAAATACACCTCCCAATGCAGCATTAAAAACATTCAATAAAATAGGTATCCAAAAATCCATATTATACTTGAAAACATCTATGGGCACCCCTTCTGGTCCTGCAGCTTTTCCATTAGCACTTTTTTGGAGAGCTAGTTTGATTTCTTCTTTGTTATTGATAGTATTTTAACTGGTTCTGCTATTATAAACTTTTCTCTTTTACAATCAGTTATTTTTAAACCTTCTGGGTTAAAAATATTCTCGAAGTGTAACACCCACTTTTCAGGTGGAACTACAGTATCAATCTTTACTTTGTTATTTTCTTTAAAATACGGGTGATTAATTGTCTTCCAGAAAAGGACAGAATCTTTCAGCTTTGCTGCCTGGTTTAATTTCTCCCAAGCCCACTCACAGATCTCCCTTTTTCTTTTTTCCAAGGTTTTTCTATAGTCTTTCCTTGTGGTACTAATCCTATGAGGGTCTCTAGGTTTTGTTAAAGAGCCAGTTTCAATTCCCCATTCAGCCTCGTACACTCATGGCTAAACCATCTTGGGTTAAAATCACAATATTTCTTCCTTCTTTTAGTTGTTAAATTACCTGGAATTTTCTTGGTAATGTTAGAAAAGGCAATTGTGGTAGTTATTTCAGTAGAAGAGCTATTCAAGCAGGTTTCTAAGTCTTTTTGTATTTTCTCTTTAAGGTTTTCCATGAATATAAATGGATTAACACCCATCCATGTTATGGAGACACCATTATTTCCTTGGGTATCAATGTCAGCATCTGCTGTCTTTCCTTGTAATTTTGTTGACAAGTTTATTTTCAATATCACACTTAAGGAGTGATGATCACTAAACAAACTAACTTTTTAACCAAATTACTACCATTTGCAGATATTATAAGGTGACCTATATTTGATGATAACCTTGCTCCTACAAAAGTGTGCATATTTTTTCCCCTTCTGGTGTATTAGGTTCTAAAACAATTAGACCTTATTTATGCACCACCTTATTGATAGCTTCTCCATACATATCATGCGAAAAATATGGAATATTTTCACCAAAATGATCACAGTATCCACAAGGTTTGCCTACTTCATAATCGCATTTGGCACAATTAAAATCCCCCTCCCAAACTAAAACATAATCCCCTGCAACTCCGTCTAAAAAGAGTTCCAAATCCTTTTCTAATAGGCTGATTACCTTACTCTTTGTGTCATCGAATAGATTATTGTAAAAATGTATTACAACAATAGCCTGATTTCCATTGGAATGAAGGTATACAAACTGATAGCATTGTGATGTGATAAAGGTTTTATTTAGAGTCAAGGGCAAAGTGAGTGCAGTTAATGTGGCAAGGCCACCCTTTGCCCGTCCCATCCTGGATGGAATGGCATTAGTACAAATTGTCTGATAGCCATTTATGCAAAAGGCTTCGGTACACCATGTTTCTTGTAACAATACCACTCCAAAACCATCCAGCATTTGTAGCCAATGGGCATCGTAGATCTTATTTTTAATACCTGCGATGTTCCAAGTCATAATTTTCAAGAACTCTCTATGATATGATCTAGGTTCATCTTCCGATAAATTACTAATGAGAGTACTATTACTATGATCATACACAGGTATGTCTGAGGTCTCTATATGCCGTGATACTTTTCGGTTTTCCCTTTAGGTATTTGAATGATAAAAATTGACATCTCCCATGGTACTATAAAAAGTATTTTCGGGACCAGTTTCCCTAGTGTAATCTGTGTTACCAACATCTAACAAACCATAACCATCTAACAAACCATAACCTCACTCAAATCATTCCCTGCACACCCAAACTCACCACTGCGGCATCCCGCCAAAAGGTGTCCGACAAAAAGCCCTCATGCTGAACCCATGGGGGACAGCAGAGCCACCCCAAAGAGAAGCAACGCTCAATGATGAAGCATGACATCCGCTTGGGTGTGTGAGGGCACTTCTTCAACAAGGAGGAATCCCCTCTGACCTCTATATATCCAACTGATATTCCTTGAAGGAGTTCTTTTCACCTGTCCTTCCAGCAACCTAATTGTCCAGCTTTTTCCTAGGAACAGTTACCCCCTAGCTATATAGACCTGGAATTATCCCAAGACCTGATGTTTAAATAGTCAGACCTTTATTATACTCACTAGCAAGTTATGAGCAGCAACCTAACCAAGCTGAGTTGTTGTACACTAATGTTTTGGGAGAAGGATGTGGTGTGGGATTTGTGTGAATCAGGGCTGTACCACAGGGAAAACTATGGGCATTGACATAAATTCACCAAAATATCAGAGTGTGGCAGAATAGACATTACACACCCTGTGACCATAAGTTCATGATGTTGCACTATTTATGGCAGCCCCTCTGTGATTTGGGCTGGAAGCAGACTTCTGCTACCTCTTCATTCAGCTAGTAACATAGTTCTCACTAAATCTGCTACATTACTGATAGTGGCACCGCTGTCTTGCATGTGCGGGGCAGGCTGCTCTTGGTTTTAACTCTGTTTGTGCTTTGGTGCCACTGACACTGCACAAATTACGCTCCTGAAAGCAGTGCCCCTTTGCTAGGGGCCAGACTACTTTTAGCTCTTCACAAGCCATGTGTGACCTGGTGCCAACTGCCACAGAACCAGCTCCCAGCACAGAGCCCCTGTGTTCCATTCTGGGTGCAGGCTATAGTATGGATCTTGCACCCAAAGCCCTGGTGCCATTGCATCTGTTGCACTAACTTATTTTTTCGTTATATACCAATCTTAGTTTATTTTAGGAATCCTTTTAATGCATATTACAATAAGAGTTGTAATATTTGTAACAGCAGAGAAAAGAAAACAAAATTAATTGCTCTAACACTAGACACACTTGTAAGGGATGCCCTAAAAGTCGGTTGCTTGGTAACAGCTGAGCTGGTGCTGGCTGATGATCAAATTGATTTTTTTTTTAAGTTTAGTACTCCAGTGAGGTCAGCCAACCTGAAGTAGAATCATCCTTTTTATTTTTGCCCATCTATCTGAATGTCCTTGTTTCTGGTGTTGCCTTTGAAAACTCAGAGGGTAGGGGTAGCAACTGCTGGGGTTTCAAAGAGGAAGCCGGGAATGACCTAAACATGATGTCCTGGAATTTTTCTTGTTATAATTCTGTATCAATAGTTGTCCAGCTAAAGTTTTCTCGACACCAGGCTAGCTCAGCAAATGTTGCATGATAGATAAAGTCAAATATATTGTGCCGCAAAAAATTAAAGCACCAAACATTCCTGTGGCAATATATGTAAACTTGCAGTGAAGTCATATCTTTGAGCACACATTATCTGATGATCGTGTCCCTCAAGAATTTTAATTGATTTATTAATTTTACCAATTTTCATCCATTTCTGCGTTATATTTTAATTATTCAAGTGGACTTCCTGGATTAGTTAATGCCCATTCCTCAATTAGTGTGTGGATCTGGTATAAAAGGAAATTCCCTGTGACACAAAATCACAAAAAAAATTCCTGTGGCCCTAGACAGCCAGCAACTACGTGTGACTGTCATTACATGTTCTTGAAGTGCGATCTTCATATTATTTTCTTCTTTTCTCAGACCATCCAACTATCCCCACATTGAAGTCCCAGGGTGTGGTGGAAAAGGACCATCACCAGTGGGAGATAATGTATCGTGGCTGCACCCACAGAAGATGTACAGTGTGTCTACATAACTGAGAATTAGCCGAGCATCTGTTCCCATTACAAATAAATTACACAGTTGTGTCCATCCCCAACATCTCGACAGTCTTTGCCTAACCTCCTGTAACAGGCTACCATTACCACCTCCAACCCACTAGTCCAGTAAACACATGCACTATCACTGTTGGAAAACGGAACATATACAACCCTCACTCCCCCTTAAATTACTTCGTGTTACTTGACCCATTTAGCATCATATATTAAAAAAAAGGAAAACACTTCTAAGGATTATGATTGTGCAGGAAGGTGTACGTTCCTGCACAAAAAATCCTGCCTGTAATGCAGGCATCCTTGCACTATGTTGCAAGGGTACCTGCATTCAGGGCCGGACTGGGAACCAAAACCGGCCCTGGCAAAGTGTTCGGCCGGCCACCCCCTCCATACCCCCTGGGGGGGGGGGGTAGGGGGCGGCCACGCTCTCTGCCAGGGCCGGTTTTCGGCCGATTTTGTTACAGGCCCTGTAACAAAAACGGCCCCCAGGGGCCCCAAACCGGCCCCCACCCGTGCAGCCCACCGGGGGATTGCCCAGTGCCCAAAACAGCCAGTCCGGGCCTGCCTGCATTGGTACTAGGCAGCATAAGGAGGCTTGTAAATTTGACACTTTTCTGATGTCTGCCTTCCACACAACACAGTGCAGCAAGTTGCCTTGCTGGGCTATGTTGCAAGTGTTAGTAAATCTACCCCAAGCCTGAGATCTGTTGTTTGTGAAAATTAATTATCAACAGAATGTCCAACTTGGTGTAGGAAGGCTGGGGATTTCATTTATACAGGGCTTAGGGGAAACAGGATAGACAAACATAGCATTCATCAAGTCCATGAACACGCCACATTTGTCGTGGAAGGAAGATTACAGTTCAGTTAACAAATTTCTGTCCCCAGACTCCCAAGTTAGCTAATCGCTAGGAAGACTTAACTAATGCAAAACAGAGATGACCCACAAAAATTCCAAAAATAGTTATAACTAAAAACATTATACTGCACACACAATGGACAGTCTAACTGCACCCAAGGCAGACAATGTCAGAAGAATTGCGATTCTCATATTTGCATGACTAGAGAATCTGGATTTCGTCACAAGACCGGAGGCTGACATTATGCATACAACTTTAATGCAGATCCCAGCAGCCGCATCACAATAGAAAGTTCCAAATAGAACAAAGGCAACAGCTAAAAGCCATGAGCCAACAACACACAGCCTCTTTTAAATGCGGCTCCCAAGCAGATAAGTCTTATCTTATACTCTCTTATCATTTGTACTCTATTGATTGTTTAGTGATTGTTTAGAGTTTTATTTAATGATTTATAGTATTTGGGGGTTTTCTCTCGACTTTAGCATGAGTCTGTTTTTATGGTGTGGCGCTTTCCTTCCCCTTTAATCCCACACCCCCTTCCAATACCAATTTCCAATATATGGAAATTTCCCTCATCTCAACCCCCCCCCCACCACGCGATTGTGTGCTGTTTTGCGGTTTTTTCCTATTATGTAAATTGCGCTTCGCAAGTCTTTTTTTGCGATACACATCGTTATTCATTGGAGTAAGTATTATTTTCCCTTACTTTCTTAGCTGATTGCCTTTCTGGCGATACACGTCGCTATTTATCAAGTAAGTATCTTATTTTCTTTCTTCGTTATTGTCCAACTTTCCCTCGCGCTCAGCAACGCGAGTCTGTGGCGCTTTCGAGGAATGACCCTTAGCAACAGCGACGCCGCGTCGTGTGGTTGCTAGGGGCATTTCCTCTATTTCGCACACGTCCACAAGCTTTAGCGCGTTTCTATGGCAACCCCTCTCGCCTGACAGCGCTCGTCTTTACCGGCAAGCGACGGTTTACTTCTGTCAACCATATGGTTTAAAATCCTCAATATTTTAGCGTTTTCTTTCAAAAGCTTTTATTCGGGTTGTCATAACAATCCATGTAAGCACAAACAAAAAACAAAACCGCAAGTTATATAATTATTAATCACAACAACATATTATGGCTGACAAAAAATTATAAAAAAATTGTACACAGGGTAGCCAATACATTTCATTTACGTATGATACATATATACAAAACCAAGCTTGGATATTTTTTTGGACGGTTATACAATAAACCATATATTATACCCAGCTACAAGAAATTGACAAAACGGGTGCATATACATGGGAGTTCTACTTTTTTTTTTTAAGTTTGAAAAGCTTTATTGAATAAATAAAGACAATGTAAAACATCAGTACAACTGCAAAAAGATAAAATACAGTATAAGAAGAAACAAAAGTAAACCTTGCGTGTATAAGTAAAAACCTCAAAGAGGTAAAGAATATACCAAGGGAAAATGCTTTTATAACTTTTAGAATTTTGGGGAGGGAAAAGAAAGAAGAAGAAGGAAAAGAGAAGGAGGGGAAAGAGGAAAGGGAGGGGAAAGAGACATCAGTAATAGAGCAATAATAAAGCTAATACATAATATAATTATATCAGTATTATGCAAAAATAAAAACAACATATAGCAGATAAATGAATATGAAGCTAAATGGCACATCTGGATAGGTAATCTGTTAAAGGGGACCATAATAAATCACGTTTAATCAAAAGGGAGGTAGAAGAGGCACATGCACGATCTAGTCTATGGTAATGACAAATTAAATTCCACCATGCAGCATAATCAACATTCTTGGTATCTTTCTAATTAGTAGTAATGATTTGAAAAGCGATAGCAATACATAAGTCAATGAATTTGCGAGTAAAAGGTGGAACATCCCAGACTGGAGCTAAACCACCCAGAAAAATCAGAGAAATATCAAAGGGTATATTATTAGATAAAATTTTGTTCAGAAAAGACCAAATTCGTGACCATAACAGTTGTACCTTAGGGCATAAAAAGAACATATGTTTAAAATCACTTGTAATACAGGAACAGGACCAACATTTTTTGGAATCTATTAGTTTAAATTTAAAAAGATCACAAGGGGTGTAGAACAATCTATTGTAAAAATAGTATAAGGTCTGCGTGGTACTAGCGGAGCGGGAAGTTGAATGGAGTTTAGACCAAATTGAGTCCCAGGTGGACTCGAGGAAGGTATGGCCAAGGTCTAATTCCCAAGAAAGTTCAAGTTTTGTTTTAGGCCGCACTAAAGGTGAGGGAGAAAGTAATTTATAAATGGCTGAGGCTTTGAAGGGAATGTGAAAGTTAGGGGGAGTGGATAAGAGAGGAGGAGTGCAGGAAGTGGATGCATCCTGTATGATAGTGGAGTGTAGAGAAGGAGTAAGTGTGAGAAACTGTGAAGAGTATTTATTAGAGATACCAAAGGAATCACAAAGTACCTGAAAAGGCGCTAAAGAATTATTAAGAAGAGATGACTATAAGTAAGGATTCCTTTATCAATCCATTCCTTCCAAAAAAGGGCACGGTTGCGAAATTTAAGAGATTTATTGTACTACAATGGGGTATTCAAGCTTCGAGGAAGCAGAAGAGTGTTTAGGACCAAGGCGGTGCGCTCTCTGTATGTTAACATCCAGATGTTTAGGGATACCTGTGATTGGCAAAACTTGAGATTTCAGAAAGGCGATGATGTCCGACCCCTCTGAATTTTCTGGAACACCATAAACGCGCAGGTTGTTGCGCCGATTTCTATTTTCCAAATCCTCTGTGGCTTTTTTAAGTAGCACAACTTCCTTAGTGAGACTTTCGACCTTAGCAGTAACATCTTGAACATCACTCTTTTGTCTAAGGAAGACCATTTTTCGTCGATTCTCTGTAATGTGTTAGTAGTTTCCGCCATAAAAGGCCTAATAAGGCGAAGTTCCTCCATAATATCCTCAAGCGTTATGGGGAGAGGAGACTTGGAAGGCGAAGGAGGACCTTTCTTTATTGCGTTTACTGGTGTTAGTAGAGTCTTTGCGAGACACAGGAATCGCAGATGAGGCCTTAGAACTCTGCGCGTGCTCCATTGTGAAAAGGCAGAGAATTTTTTGTTTTAAAAAACAAAACAAAAAAAACCACACAGAAATGCGCTTATGCTGAAAGCGACAAGAGAGCCACTGAAAAAAGATTAAATTGAAAGCAGTCAGAAATAGGCGTGTAGGCAAAGAGGCAGGTAACCACTAAGGAAGGGCAAGCGAATGCTCTAATCCATAAGCTCAATAAACAAGAGCAGCAAAGTCCGCAGACGCAATACCCAAAATAGACGAAGGAGCAGATAAATGTGGCATGCAGAGACCATGGAGCAATACTAAGTAGAAGAAATGAGAGTGTGGCCACATAAGTGAGAGAAGAACAGTTTCGATGACATGCAGCCTCAGACAAAAATAAAGTTAATAGACAAAATGGCGGCCATTATCCTGACTGGCAGATCCTCACAGGGAAAGCAGAGGTTATTATCCAAAAACTGAAGAGGCAAACATGACCATAGGAAGTATGGTGCTCCACATGACAAGTCCACCAGTTAACAATAAGAAAAACGTGCCAGAATAAGCCAAGTAGCTTAAAACGAAATTCGGGGCCCAAAAAAAAAAAAACGATATGAAGAAAATCAAAATGCCGGCCGGAATTTGATTAGGCACATAAAAGCATTTTTTTTACTGAAAAACGAGGCGTAGAAGTCAACAAGCATACCCTCGTAATCAGGGAGACTTCCGACGCTGGAATCGGCATCCAAGTTGCAGATTTGCCGCTTCTGTGAGATCCTTCGTGCGCGAAGCGCCGCAGCTGTTGCGGAGCTCACAGGGGGCGGCCATCTTGGCTGCCGCGTCGCGCGCTCTCAATATTTTAGCGTTTTAAAACGATATTTCAGCATTTCGAGTTGTTTTCACCCCGATTTCAAATTAACTCTTACTTCGTGGGTGTACTTTATTAATTCAATATGTCCAGCTCTGGCTCTGAAGAGGCCTCTGCCAGTTGTCAGGATGTCACCACTGACACATTTAAAGTGAGATCGCCTCTCAAAGAGGCTCATCCTGCACTAATGACTTCTAAACGTCCTATTCAGCAAAATAATTCAGTCTCTGGTAAAAGACTAAAAAAGAGTAATAATATTAACCTGAGCATGGGAGGTCTTAGCACCTCATCTACGGTTAGAGGTCCTAGTACCTCAAGGAATGAGAGAGGTCTTCGCACCTCAACTAGTTTGGGTGCCCTTGGCGACAAAGAATATCGGTGCCCGAAGCGACACACATTTTAAGAATGCTCACTATGACGATGATAATGCCTCAGATGATTCTGATTCTGAGTTTCTAGATGAATATGTACTCGATCTTAATGACCAAGACCACGATTTTGGGGATGGTCTAGATAATACGGACCCTTCCAGTAAAGATGTTATATGTAACCCTTTGGGTGAGGAGATGCTTTCTCCTCAAAACTTAAGACATCCACGAAGCTCTGAGTGGTACCCTCAAGAACATGTTTCCAAATTTGTTAAAAAATGCATTAGATATCCCTTGGAGAGGGAAACTCGTATCATCTTGAGAGCAGAATGTTCCAGACCCTCGGTTGGGGATAAGATCTGTTACACCCCAAATCTTGATCCTGACTTGATCAAATTCCTTTTTAAATTGGGACGTGACCCAAGGAAGGGTATCGAAAAATCCTTTAAAACTTGTCAGGATTGTCTTCTCGACGTCCTTGGCCCTCTCACAAGAATCCTCGACTCTGCAGAGGAGTCCCATCTGGAAGGGACCCACCTTGATACCGAGCTCATTAGTGGATGGAGCCAAAGAGCTATTATTCTCTTGGGAAATGCTAATACAAGCATTAATGCTGAGAGGCGTAGATTGGTTCTCACTCGTATTAACCCTAAACTCGCCGATCTTGCTGATAGAGAGCCCTCTAATAGCCAAAAAGGACTTCTCTTTGGCGAAGATTTAATTAGATCCCTCGGCAAGTATGTTTCTACATTCACTGCCTTAGACAGAGCGCAACAAAACATCCGCAAGGTATTTAATACTGGAAATGGCCTTTTTGGAAGGACCGGAAGACGCGGCCAACCTTCCGGCCGTTTCTCTCAGAGGCCCAATTTCAGATCTCGTGGAGGTGGCAGAGGCTACCCTCAATACCAACAATACCAACAATATCAATATTCTAGTCCGCAATTCTACCCTCAAAGAGGCAGAGGACAAAGTGGCAGAGGATTCAGAACACGTGGGTCAAACACCCAAACCAACCCCTCAGGTGAGTGCTTCCCCTCTACCTTCCCTTTCTTTCCCCTCAAAGGTGGGCGGGAGACTGAAGTATTTCGTAAAAAATTGGGAATCCATCACTCAGGATCCTTGGGTTCTAAGCACTGTAAGGGGTTTTACAATAGATTTCGATCAAGAACCTACTCAGCTTTCTCTCCCAAAATGTATTCCAATGTCTCAGGTTCAACAAGCCATAATAGAAGAGGAAATCTCTTCTATGATTTTTTGGTCAAAAAGAAAGACAAGGGTTGGAGACCGGTTATAAACCTTCGCCAAGTAAACAGATTCATTTCCTACAGGCATTTCAAGATGGAGGGTATTCACCTCCTGAGAGATCTTCTCCTAGAAGGGGACTGGTTGGCCAAACTAGACGTCAAGGACGCCTATTTTACTATCCCCATGGCCCAAGTTCATCAACGTTTTCTCCAATTTCTTTGGAAAGGTCGATTGTACCAATTCCAAGCTCTACCATTTGGTCTCTCTTCCGCACCTTGGTGCTTCACGAAAGTGATGAGAGCCGTTGTTTCTCACCTAAGATCAAGGGGTGTTCCTCTAATTATCTACCTAGACGATATTCTAATTATGGCACAAGAAAAGTCGCACCTAATTCGAGACCTGGATTTTACGATGAAACTCATAGAAAGTCTAGGTTTCATCATAAACAAAGAGAAGTCTCACTTGACTCCCTCAAAATCATTGGAGTTTCTGGGCTTCACAGTCGATACCACCCGTTGTCTCCTCCTTCTTCCTTCGAAGAAAATCTTAAAGATAAAGAAGCAAATAAAACATGCTCTAGGCAGACAGTCCCTCTCCCTCAGGGACTTAGCCAGGTTACTAGGTCTCCTCTCCTCTTCAATTCAAGCGATTTTTCCAGGGCCACTCAATTATCGGGCTCTTCAGAGAGTCAAAGCAAGAGCCCTGAGATCAGGGCTTTGGTACGGAGATCAGATTTCTCTGGACTCGGACTCTCGTTCAGAGTTAACTTGGTGGCTAGACAATCTGGAGGCTTGGCAAAGCCATTTTTGGCTCTTCCCCGGAATTTGTACTAGAATCGGACGCCAGCCTACACGGCTGGGGTGCTTGCCTCTCGGATTTAAACACTGGAGGACTTTGGTCCCAAGAGGAATCTCTCCGTCACATAAACCATCTGGAGCTGGCGGCCGGACTTTATGCTCTTATGAGCTTCAAGGATTCCCTTCAAGGAAGATCTGTCCTGTTGAAAATGGACAACATGTCGGCAGTGGCTTATATCAATCGTCTAGGAGGCACGAGATCTGCGGATCTCTCGGATCTAGCGAAGAAACTTTGGATGTTTTGTCTGGAGCACAAGATTGCTCTAAAAGTAGAATACCTTCCAGGCGCTGCCAACTCATCCGCGGATTGGAACTCCAGGTTCCTTATAGATTTCAGCGATTGGAAGCTGAACCCTCTTGTCTTCAGGACCTTGAACCACATTTGGGGTCCTCTCGAGGTGGATCTCTTTGCAAGCAGACTCACCTCCCAACTTCCGGATTATTTCAGCTGGATGCCCGACCCGGGTGCTCGAGCATTCAACTCTTTCCTCCAGTCCTGGAAGGATGTTCGAGGATATGCCTTTCCCCCCTTTGCGATGATTCAGAGAGTCCTCCAGAAGGTGAGAGAAGAACATTGTCTCCTCACTTTGATAACTCCCTTCTGGCCCTCCCAAGCTTGGTTTCCGATGGCTCTGGAACTAACTTGCAGCATTCCTTTCTTAATCCCGTCTCTGGAAGATCTTCTCACAGATTCAGACGGTCGAATTCATCCCCTTATTCTCAATCAGACTTTGTCCCTTCTTGCTTGGAAAGTGTCAGGAGATCTAACGAGATCTCAGGACTTTCGGACACGGCTTAAATTCTCCTCAAGGAGTCTTGGGCCCCAGGCACACATTACAGATACAATGGAATCTGGAAACTTTGGGTTTGTTGGTGCATGGAAAGGAACCAGGATCCCTTGGAGGCTCCTATTGTTGACGTGACCAATTTTCTAGTCGAACAATTTGAAAGAGGACTTAGTTATAGATCCATTAATTGCTTTAGGTCGGCAATTTCCGCGGGACATACCCTCGTTAATGGCAAAACCATTGGAAAAAATGTTATAATTTGTAGGGTTATGAAGAGTATTCGTCTCAAAAGACCCCCTAGACCCAAGTATGACATACTTTGGGATGTTAATTTGATTCTTCGTCTCTTTAGTAATTGGCCCTCTAATTCTCTCCTCAATAGGAAGTATCTTTCTATTAAACTCGCTACCCTTTTATGCCTAATTTCCTGCAGAAGATCCTCAGATATCCGTTCTCTGGATATTTCCTATCGTTCTTACAATGTTTTTGGCGTTAAATTTGAGATTCATAGTCGTACTAAAACCATGTCTGACTCCATATTTTATCCTCGATTTGATCTTCATCCTAAACTCTGTGTTGTCGAGTGCATGAAAGAGTATGACCTTAGAATGTCCGGTCTCCGTCCAGTTGGCGTTAATCAACTTCTTATCTCTTTTGTTAAACCTCATAAGGGTATTAGTTTCCCTTCTATTGCTAGATGGATTAAAATCACTATGAAACTAGCCGGAGTTGATTTGTCAATTTTTCAAGCTCATTCCCTAAGAGGTGCTATGGCTAGCAAATCTCTTTGGTCTGGAGGTAAGTTGGATGATATTTTGAAAGCTGCTGATTGGTCCAATGCAGGTACCTTCGCTCGTCATTACTGTAAACCCATCCAACACATGTCTGATGCTGTTTTAGGTAGCTTCCAACATGCATAATGTAGCCTCCGGTCTTGTGATGAAATTGCGATTCTCATATTTACATGACTAGAGAATCTGGATTTCATTAAAGACTCGGAGGCTGACATTATCCCTCCCTCCCTCCTCAGGAGGCATTTAATTGAGGCATTCAAATTATTATTGCTATATTCTAATGTTACTTTTTTATATTCCATTGTAATGTAATGTTACTTTGATTTATGACCTCTGAATTTGTTCTTTCTCTTGTCTCTTGAGATCCTTTAGCCTAATTGTTTTATCTTTTCAGATAACGCCTGATCTGGACTGCAGCATTTTTAAAGTCTACGTCCTGTCTGACTTCTTCTTTAGACCTTCTCCAGTCAAGTTTCAAGTTTATGCGATCTCCTTGTTCCGAAGTTTGATTCTTCTCTACTTCAACATTTAACTTTGAACTTTATCTTCTTGTCCTCATTTAACCCCTTGTATGCTGATGACAAACCCCAGCCGTCATGCACTACGGTGCTCGTGTGCTGATGACGGCTGGGGTTCGTCATGGCCCGCCCCTGTTCATTTGTTTACCGCACAGCGGCGGAAACGGGCCAGCAGCGAAGGGGTTAAAAGAGGCTGTGTGTTGTTGGCTCATGGCTTTTAGCTATTGCCTTTGTTCTATTTGGAACTTTCTATTGTGATGCGGCTGCTGGGATCTGCATTAAAATTGTATGCATAATGTCAGCCTCCGAGTCTTTAATGAAATCCAGATTCTCTAGTCATGTAAATATGAGAATCGCAATTCTTCTGACATTGTCTGCCTTGGGTGCAGGGATGACACACGGAATAGGAGTGCCATGGAGCTTTCTTGAAGGAGAGAAGGCCCATAGAATGCAAAAATAAAATGACAATATTGGAAAGTCAAGATGAGCATGGTGCATGAGGAGCCAGATGGTGCCGCATTGACTGATCCAGTAGTGTGCCTTACAACCAGTCTCTTACCAATCCAAGAGACAACAAGACAACTTAATGTTTGTATCCAGCCCAAACAACAACTACATTTAACTGTGTCCATGATGTGACATGCCCACCAGATGACCACAACCACTTAATTAGAGTTTAAAATTTGAGCCATTAATGGTGAATATCAGTGGATTTGTTCATTTAAAACTGTAAGTATAAACTGCTGTTGGCACTTAACTATATCTTCACATTAACCTTTGCCCATGTACAGGGTAGGGTGTAGGGACGGGCAACCCTCCTTGCGGGCTCTCCCCCCTAGATGACAACTGTGCATAGTAGAGTGTTATCAGGGACTGGCCCTCCGCTGAGACCCCTCTCCAGGCAACAGGCTTGTTCAGTAGAGTTTGGAAAAGGTCTGTCCTCTTCACTGATACCTCTCCCCAGCCTGATGGGTGTGCATAGTATGGTTAAAGAGGGACTCTCCTCACTGGAACTTCTCCCCAGGGTGACTGGTATGCGTAGTAGGGTGTGGGGAGGGATGGCTTCTCCTTCAGCACCTCACCCCATAGCAGCAGGTGTGCATAGTAGAGTGTGGGAGGAACTGGCCTCTCCACTGACTCGCCTGGGTGATGGACGTGCATAGCAAGGTGTGTGGGGATGGTCTCCCTCCTAGCTAGGACCTTCCCCCTAGGCAATGGGTGTGCGTAGTAGAGTGTGAGGAATTACTGGTATCTTCGCTCCCCAGGGGGAGGAGCATGTGTAGTAGGGTATGGAGAAGGACGATCCTTCTCATAAATAACTCTACCAAGGGTGACTGGTGTGCTTAGTGGGGTTTGTGGAGAGACTGGACTATCCACTGAGACGTATCTTTAGGTCAAGAGGTGTACAGAGTAGAGTGTGGGAGAGAGCCTCCTAGTTGAGACCTCTCCCCAGGGTGACGTGTGTGTAGTAGGGTAAACGGATGGACTGGCCTCTACATTAAAACCTCTCCTCAGTCTGACAGGCATGCATACTAGAGTGGGGCCAGGCACTGCCATCTCCACTGACATCCTTCCTGAAGGAGACAAGTGTACTTAGAAGCGTGCAGGGAGAGAATGGCCTCTCCACTGAGACCTCTCCCAAGGGTGTGCATAGTTGGGTGTGGGGATGGACTGGCCTCTCTGATGAGAATTCTACCCAGGGTGACGGGCATGTTTAGGAGGGTGTGGGAAGAGATTGCCCTTCTTGCAGAATCCTGTCCCCAGGGTGACTGGTGTGCATAGTACGGTGTGTAGAGAGACTGGAGTCTCTTCCGAGACTTTTCCCTCTGAACAATAGGCATGCATGACATTATGTGAAGCAAACCGTCAATTTTGTTTTTTTAATTTGCGATCCCGCTGGAGTTTCTCAGAAAACTCTTGTGAGACCTATCCTCAGGGCCATAGATGTGCAGAGTAAGGTGTGTGGGCTGACAGGTCTCTCTGCAGACACCTCTCAACTAGGGCAATAGTTTTGTGCTGTAAAGTGTGTGAAAATTGACTGGCCTCTCCACTGACACCTCTCTCCTAGGTTAAGGGTGTGGAAAGGGACTGGCATCTTCATTATTTTACATGATCCTGCAAAAGTCTCACAAACGTTTCCTGAGAACTTCCACTGGAACACACATTTTTTTAAAGAATTTAAAGTTTGCTTCATCACACTAATATTTCCTCATAGACTTCCTCTCAATTACTAGGGAGTCAGGATGCCTTTACCCTGCCCCTTTACATAGGTTTTCTGATCATTTCCACAACATCCTATTTGTTCCCTATATTCAGCAATGGCAGCCATTTCATTTCTGTTTCTCCAACAGTAAGCCAATCAGAGGGCAATCTTTTGTGGTTATCATGGGAGCCTCTTCCTCCTGCAAAATAGCCAATGGAGAAAAATCCTGCTTGAGCAATTAGTTGGTTGTATTTTTGATTTTGCGCAACCGCTGGACTTCTGCAAGATTTTTGCCAGCCAATCGTCCAGATAAAAAAATATTTTGTAACCTTCATTTATTAAAAACTATCAAACATATTTACTTTATATCACAAAAACATGTTTTATTTGAACAAATATGTAGTTTCCGGACAAATTGTGGGTAATTCTAATCAGCTGTTCTGCCTCAAGTCCGTTCCAATAATCCCTATGGAAATTGTTTCGGGATTGGGACCCCCCTTTTTTCTCAGTCCCCAGCTTATGGATCACCCCAAAACTTTCCATGAAGGTATGAGCAAAAATATCACTAATTTTGAAAGTTTTGTGAAGACTCATCAAATTGTGCCAAAGTTTGACAAATAAAAAAGCCATTTTCTATGGAAACACCATCCTAACAATAACTACCCAGTGGCAATTGCCACTACCCACCAGTTATGGTTGGAGTTATCTCAAATAACTATAACTAGTGTCCTATGGTAACTCTAACTTGCACCACTACCATAACTCAGGATGAAAATGTGTCTATTGCAACTAATAATTGCGCTATATCGCACTTGACAATAACCGTTCCTACGTATCACCAACAATGCTAAGACTCGTAAATGCCTTTTCCCACCAAAGGAAAACGAACTAATAATCTGGTATCAACTGGAACATTCTTACTTGAATCTTCTAGTTTTCTGTCGGACTCGTAGGCTGCTCAAGAGGCGCGCGACGCATAGCTTTTTCCCTAAACTACGCGACGCGAACAGAAACACCTCTAGCTGCCTCAGCTGCTCCGGTGAAGTGCGCAGTTCTAAACGCGCTTCACCTGGAACATGCCGATTAACCCAGGAAACTAGAGCGCTAACCTAATCCTGCTGAGGGGCAAATGGCCGCCATGATGCACCTTTCCCCGCAACCAGTTCTGTCTACATAGTCTCTCCAACGCTGCCAGCACCATTCCTGCCTGAAATCTCTTTGATCCTCGCTGAGTGTTTGACCCTTCTGTTTGGGACCTGACAGCACCACGCGCACTCAGTAGTAGAGATGCCCAGATTTCGCTTTATTTCTCAGTCAACGTTACGCATTTCGACACCAAAGTGTGAACGTGTGAACAAGGAACACTTTGGTGTCGAAACGCGTAACGTTGACTGAGAAATAAAGAGAAATCTGGGCATCTCTACTACTGAGTGCGCGTGGTGCTTTCTGCACACTGGGATTATTCATTGAATTTCTCTCGGCACGGGTTCGCCGAAACACGCGCCACCCGACAATGGGAGCAGGACCCCGGAAGGACCCTTTCTGGTTGAAGCGTTGATATATATATATATATATATATATATATATATATATATATATATATATATATATATATATATATATATATTTCCGCACTTGCGCCTTTGCTGCTGACAGACTTAAATTCTTGGCCATCAAACAGGAAAAACACGGAAGACCCAGAGTGCAGGTGAGCTTCTTTATTTCCTCAGCACACCACGACAGCATAACGTTTCGGCCTACACAGAGGCCTTGGTCACATGGATATATATATATATTTTCACACAAGTTCGAAGATTCGAAAATAATGGCACTCCACTCGGGAAACTTTTCAACAGCGTTTTATTTCACTGCTGCGATCACCTAAGCATTTGGAACTTTTTGTTCTTGATCACGGTAAATATTCAGACAGCGAGTCCCTTTTCACGCTAATCTCATGATGGGGTGGTGGGAGAGATGTGTAGCTTCGGGAGAAGAAAACGACCAATACATGGCTAACGTAGCGTTATGGCTCCGTTTCATAGATGACCTTTTCTTGCTCTGGAAAGGCACGAAACAAGAATTTAAAAATTTCTTTGAAATTCTGAATACCAACACAGTGGGACTAAAATTTACCTATAACATCAGCCCAAGAGAAATCGAATTTCTGGATACTAGAGTATACGTGAAAGATAACAAACTGGAGACAACTGATCATCGTAAAAAGACAGCAACTAATAGCCTCCTTCATGGACAGAGCTTTCATCCAACCAGCCTGAAGAAAAGTATTCTTTACGGAGGACTACTAAGGATGAAGAGGAATTGCTCCGAAGAGAGTGAAATGGAGAGCAAATTTGAACATACAAAAACTCGTTTTCAACAGAGAGGATATAAAAGAATTGACATAACAAGAGGGGAAATAGCGGCAAGAAACAGAAACAGACATGAGATGTTAACTTCAAACAAAAAGTCCTTACTTGGCAAGAGAAAAAACACAAATGATCAAATGACATCAAACACAAGTGAGACAGAAATAACAAAAATAGAGGAACAACCTAGAATGATAATCAGATACACGAAGGAGAGTTTCAAAATACAAAAAATCATGACGAAGTACTGGCATGTCCTGAAAAAAGACATTGACATCGGAAATGAGATAGGAGAAAGACCATCGATCACATACAAAAGAGCTCCTAATTTGTCAGACCACCTGGTGCATAGCCACTTTGAACTGCGAAAAGATCAAACATGGCTAGGAACGAAACAAACAGGATTTACGAAATGCCTAGTATGTAAGGCCTGCAAAATTGGAAAAAATTAAAAAAACTTGCTGGAACCATCTGGAAAGAAATTTGAAATAAAACAACAAATAACGTGTGAAACTCCCTTTGTTGTATACTTACTCCAATTCCAGTGTGGCAAAAGATATATTGGAAGTACGACGTGCCCTTTAAAAAAACGTATCCTAGAGCACACCAGGGCAATACAGAAAAGAGACTTCTCTTATGCCATGGCAAAACACATGTCAAACCATCCAGGATACACATGGACAAACATGTCATACTCAGGTCTGGCTGTAGTACCTCCCCATGAGCGTGGGGGGGACAGGAAATTGCAATTGAGACGACTTGAGTCAAAACTAATCATGAGATTTAAAACTATACAACCGATGGGACTCAATACAGATGCGGAACTTCACATGCATCTTTAACTGAACGGACTGGAATGTTTGTAGAAATCGATGTATATATATTGTCTTCACTATGAATACGAACTGAAATACATACAGCAACACACTTCCAGCTATTTGTGGTAATTATTAGCGGTGGCAAGGGCACTCAGCCCAGGAAACATTGAGCCACACCCATTGTCGCTACACTGCAATAGTCGTGTTACAAAGAGTGAATTCATTCACAATACAACATTGCACATATAAACAAGCGTATAGGGTTTACTCATCACCGCTACACCACAACAAGTCTGGAAGTAATGACTCTCACTGACACATAATATTTCAACACAGACACCACATGCATGGCAATAGAGGGCACTTAGTCCAATAAACGCTGATTACACTGATCACAAAACCAAAATGACGCACCCATGTCAACACAACCGACATATAAAGACACACAATACAGAAATTGGTTGATAAATGTATCTTGGTTAAATGACATTAATTTAACTACAATGCCCACAATGGATTGCGTGTCACATGTGTATATAATGTAAAAGTGAAAAGGGACTCACTGTTTGAATATTTACCGTGATCAAGAACGAAACGTTCGAAACGCGTATGTGATCGCAGCTGTGAAATAAAACGCTGTTGAAAAGTTTCCTGAGTGGAGTGCCATCATTTTCGAATCTTCGAACTTGTGTGAATACAGTAACGGGATACTGCCTTCATCCCGCTGATGGCACCAGCTCCTGAGTGCTCCCCCTGCAACGAGGCAAGTTGCGAGGTTATATATATATATATATATATATATATATATATATATATATATATTGTAAGCTCCCAAAGTCCTTTCGAAATTCGGTGATCACAACTGTCAAGAAAGAAGAAAGCACTCTCACAAGGGGGAGGTTTCCAGCATTTTATTGAAACCTTCAGGCACCAGCAAGATGCGTTTCGGCACTTAGCCTTTGTCTATTGCACCACGTAACGCACTGCGGCCATTTTTAAATTTTACTTCAGCTGTCTACGTCATAGGTGTCATGAACATAGAGAAGGGACATAGTAGTCAACACAGTCCCGCCATCTTTGAATATGCAAAATATTATCAACATTCGAAATCGAAATCAAGCGAATGTGTACAATCACAATCATTCAATTACATCACCATATTTAAAGGATGAAAAAGAATTAATAATATTCAAATAAATTGAGTTATGTGGCCCTGGATGGGCTCAATATTATCCTTTGCGAAACACAAAAGTACCACAATCTCGCCCATTGATGGGTATATCACAAACTCCAAATGACCATAGATGACAGCTCATAAATCATTAAAAAGATTAATTACATATATACATTAAATCAGAAACAACATATCAAAATCATTTAAGCATTTCATTCTAGTAGATGTCAGATATTTAAGCGCAAGGAGATAGTTCATATTAGCCCAAGTGTGATGCTAATTCCTCATGTGTGTTAAAACCAAATGGACTCTTACTTTGGAGATCAATAATGTACCGAGACTCCAAGCGTCTCAATTTCTGTAAGCGATCTCCCCCCTAGCATGTGTGGGTATGCAATTCAGACAATAATAGGCCAATAGATCCCTATTGTGCCCATGAACTAAATTAAAATGTCTGGCGACAGGGTATGCTTCATCAACATTACTGATCGCACGCATATGTTCTAATATGCAAAGTTTCACTGGATTAATCGTGCTGCCGATATATTGCAGTCCGCATGGACATATTAGACAATAAATCACGTAGGGTGTCGTGCAGGTTAGAAATTTGTTGATTTTCCTAGGTTTCTGAATGCCTGGTATTTTATAACTCAAAGTGCGTTTACTCATTTTACAGGCTTTACATCGGCCACAGGGATAAAAACCTTTTAATGGTTGTAATGATTTGGGTTTCATTCCTTCTGTGGCATGATGACTATGTACCAAATGATTTTTTAAAGCTCTAGCTTTCCAAAAAGTGATTAATGGATTGGTCGGCAGATCTTCTTTGATACTTTTGTCAGTTAACAGGATACTCCAATGTTTTTTTAAAATCCTTTTCAAATCTCCTGCATGATCAGAGAACGTGGTTATGAATCTAAAACTCATGTTCTCTGAAGTAATTTTAGGTTTAGTTTTCAATAAATCCTCACGCTTCAAGTTATTAACTCTATTTAAGGTTTGTTTCAATACCCCTTCACTGTAACCGCGAGTCCTGAAACGATCTAGACTATGTTTGGCTGACTTAAAGAACTCTTTAGTGTCACAGTTGTTCCTTTTGAGTCTTAATAACTCCCCAAACGTAATGTTGTTAATCAATTTTTTGGGGTGGTTACTTGTAGCGAAAAGGGTAGAGTTACCTGCTGTCTTTTTTCGAAATAATTTAGTCTGTATTTGTCCATCTTCGATATACACAGTTTAATCCAAATAGTTTACACTTGATGTGCTAATTTCTCCACTGAACCTTAAATTCCCCTCATTGTCATTCAACATATCTACATAGACAATAGCTTCTTCAATCGATCCTTCAAAAATAATAAAAAGATTGTCTATGTATCGATGCCACGTTATAATTTTCTTGAACCACCTATCGTTGGTGTCAGCCCAGGCCACCCGCTCCTCCCACCAGCCCACGAATAAATTCGCGAAGCTGGGGGAAGAGCAGGAACCCATAGCCACCCCCAACAATTGTCTGTATAATTGGCCATTGAATATAAAGATGTTATTCTGGAGACTGAATGTCAGAAACTCAATCAGCATTTTATTATGCTCATAAAACCTGACCAGTCTAGTTTCCAAAAAACTTTGCACAGCTTTTAAACCAATATTGTGCGCTATACTGGTATATAGACTAGTGATATCTAATACCATCAAGCAAAAACCATTCTGCCATTTGATGTTATTCATACAGTTCAAAAAATGAGTGGTATCCTTGAGGTAGGATTTTAAAGAGGTTACATGTGGAGACAAAAAAGAGTCAATATAGATAGAAAGATGTTCTGTAAGACCCTCTCGGGAAGCCACAATGGGTCTACCTGGTGGAAAGTGTTTATCTTTATGCACCTTAGGCAGGTGATAAAACGTAGGTGTTACTGGATTTAAACATTTTAAGTACAAAAACTCATCCGTATTTAACATATCTTTTTTGTACCATCTGTTGATCATCTCATAAAAATCCGTAATACTTTGTTGGTAATCATAATTCGTGACCTTGGCATAACAAGAGACGTCACTCAATTGGCGTGAACCTTCCATCTCATAATAGTCTTTTGTCATTAACACAATGTTCCCCCTTTATCAGAGGGTTTACACACTAGGGAGGAATCATCACATAGTTTCTTTAATGCCAACTGTCATGGAAAAGGCTAAGTGCCGAAACCCGTCTTGATGGTGCCTGAAGGTTTCAATAAAATGCTGGAAAACCCCCCCCTCGTGAGAGTGCTTTCTTCTTTCTTGACGGTTGTGATCACCGTATTTCGAAAGGACTTTGGGAGCTTACTTTGTAGAGCGGGTACACCCCCGCACTGATAGCACCCGCTCGTGAGTGCAACTGGCTGGTGATTCTTTGGAGCGGTGGACAAAAAGTTAGACTTTAGTCTAACTTTAACTTTGTGCATCAGGCTCCCTGAATTCACAAAGGTCATTTACGTGTAATAAATGCCCTTTGTAAATACTGAATGTCGTAAAGTTAGACTTTCGTCTAACTTTACCTTTGTGAATCGGGCCTCTGTCTCTGCATCTCATAGCAGGTCTGCTACACCGTAAGAAGAAAAGTAAAAGCGCTTCTCATGAGGGCTGCCATGCCTTATAAATATGTGTATGGCCATTTTCAATGTAATACCATAAAATTCATAATCGAAAAATACAATATGAGAGAAAAATGCCAGGTACAGCATGTACAATGTTGCACTCTAGAACTAAGAATATTAAACTCTTAATTCAGTCCTGGCTAGTTTATTGCCCCCCTCCCAAAAAAATTATTAGAATTTGCCCCCTTGGACCTGGCCAACCTGGGGGCCGAGGTTTAACCAGTGCAGGAGACTGTGCTTTGTTTTTGCCAAGGATTTGCAGATCTCCACGATTTTCATAGTAACATTTATTTTATAATGCTTTTTGGCCCAGGTATGCTACCTGGGGGACCCCACCACCAGGCCTAGGGGGTCAGAAAATTCCTACCCTGCTCCTCTCTATTTTTTCAATATTTGGGAGGGTCTCGGCTTAGTCCAAGTCCCAAAATGACTGCCAACACTTCCTGGTTAAAGTGTTGGCAGCCAATCAGATCTCAGCAAGAGATCTGTTGGATGCGTGGAGCCTCCGCATCCTTAGATATACACATTTGTTTTGCCTTTAATATCTCAAAAAGTACTGAACGGATTTACACCAAATCACAAAAAGCACTGTTTTTAGTCCAAAATCTAGCTTTCTGCCAAATTTGGTTTAATTCTGTTCAGCAGTTCGGGATGTAGTTGTGTCTAAAATCTCTATGGGAAATAGCATGGGAAATGCTCAGGGCCTATAAATTAAATGCTACTAGTGGGCCTGAAGCATTCATTTTTCCAGCCACTAAAGTAGTACTATAAAACATGTCTCAAACCTGCCACTACAGCCTGTAGTTCAATTTTAAACTGTCATTGCGACTTGGCAAGGTAAACATTTTGCCAGGCCAAAAGCTTCTGTTTTAATACTTATAAGTCACCCCAAGGTAGACCCTAATAGCTGTGAATAGCTGTGCTGTTGGGGCTTGTGTATTGCTTTCAGACACTGACTCAAAGGGGGCAAGGTGTGAACAGGATGGGCCATCCTGGCAGAATGACTGGGAGGAACTGTAACCATACCCCACTTACACTTCAAAGGGCTTTGCCTCTTTCACTCACAAAGGAAACAGGCACCGCCAGGCCTGCCCTGTCTTTTGTCACCCCTGACAGTTTAGAGCCTTGACAGGGGAAGAAGAAGAACTTCCCAGAACCAGATGTTGGGGTAGGACAGGGAGTCTCCCCCAAACAAAGTCTTGCACCAGTTTTAAATACTGATCCTCCAGAGTCACTCTTCAGAACTCTCCTGGTCCTGTTGAAGTTACAGAAGAAGGGCTACCTTGCTGCTAAGGACTGTCTTGCTGTCAGAGAAGGAAGACTAGGCCTGCTTACCTTCATCACAGGCTAACCCAGGATGTCTCCAAGGTTCAGTTGACTGACCTACTGTGTGAGCTACATGGACACAAAAAACCTCAGAGGCCTCCCGTCAACAATCTAGCTGACCTGCTGCACTGGACCTGTCTGGACCACCAACTGGACCTCCCTGCGCCCTCCTGGCCTGTGCTGGAATTAGACCCTGATTTCCAAGAGGAGCCTGTCCAGGTCCTGGACCCTTGTCTGGCATCAGAGTGTACGTCTTCTCAAGAAAATTTGAAAGTTCTGAAGGTTGGGCTCCTCACAACTGCTAAGGGGCCAGTTTGTGCCAAGTCTCTGTCGCCTTGATTACTGGCAATGCGAAGCTCTGATGAGACCCTCTCTTCATGTGACAGCGCCCGCCAGTGATGACCAGCAACATGAACGCTGCAATTCTCCCTACAGCTATGACAGCCCTTGGTGGCCGTAAATGCGAAGCTAAAGTAACAACGGAAGAGACGCCCAAACAGTTCTTCATGCTTCAGCAAAGACAGTCCTTAACGCCAGGCCTGATCTTTGCGCTACAAAGATGAGACTGACTCTTCACAGTACGGCTACCACCAGCAATGACATCCTTTGCAAGAGCCGCACTTAGCACTAGAGCAATGACAGACTGAAGAACCACCAACGTGAAGCTACAGAAATGACCATCCACGATGCCCAAACTGCTTTTTGCACAACAGTGATGATAGCCATCAATACTACAATGACAACTTTCTGCGATGCTCTCCATGGTCTTCCCTGACTCCTACACTGTGAACGGAACACTTTGTTCCAGACTCAGAAGGTAACTGTTCAGTGGGGCTAACCTGGAATGCCTGAACTTGTGACTTTCCCCCACTCTACTGGACCACATGACCATGAGTTGAGCTATGTGCTTTTAGGCACTATTTTCACACAAAAAACTTTGAAACTGTTTATCTCCAGCTCTGCTGATTGAATTTGTGTCATCTAGTATTGCCTTATTTATTAAAGTGTACTCTATTTTGCTAGAATGCTATGCAATTTTTTTTGTTTTTTTTTAAACTTTCTTACGGTTTGTGTTCTGCATTAATATTTTATATATTGCCACTAAATTAGAACTGGCTGCTTTGTGCCAAGCTGCAAGAGGGTTAAGCACAGGTTAATTTACTGACTTCTTGTGGTTCACCCTGGAAAGAATTGTACTTGCTGCCTGAGTGGGGCATCCACCCCCTCAACCCATAACCCAGTTCTTACACTTTGGGAACTAGAAATTGATATACAAGGCAAGACAATGATCCTTGTCCCTCATACAAATTGGAAGTATCGTTTTAGGAGCACTTTATCCAAAGTGCAAAATATTTTAATCTCTACAGATTTGCACTTCTTTTTGGATTCCCAATTGAATTATTAGGCAAAACCTATTCGTTCTGAGTCTCATCTGTGCACAGAGTTACCTATGTGCTGGTTTCAGGCTGAGTTCAGCAGCAAGTATTCCTTCTCGCATCCTTTACACATGTGTACACACATGAGATTACATGTCCGAAGTAATCTGCACAGAGCCCTTTTCTCCTGCTGTACACAGCATCTGACCTATTTTACAAAATAGGCTGTGACGGTGCATCTCAAATCCATTTTAAAAGGAGCATTAACATAACTGTAACTCCAGTTAGGGGCATACTCATAGCAACAGTCCATAAGCCTGAGGTCCAAACGTGAAAATGAGGAGGATTTCATAAATTAGAACCAACTTCCCATATACATTAGTGCTAGGAAATCTATTTTAAATGTAAGAATCTGGGAGGATCCTTTGCTGGAGAAGGAAATGTTACCTTCAACCACATTTTTCCAGTACAGTACTCTCACAGATTGAAATGCAACCTCCAGAGGGGCATGCAAGAGGGAATTATCTGAAGATGAAGCCTCTACCCTTGAGCATTGTGTATGGGTTGTACGGAAAGCTGACCGTAGAAAAAATTGGAAAATGCACTACCTTTAAAAACTGGGATTTTGTGTTAAGAAAGGAGTTTGCTTATTGTTTCCAAGAACCCTAAATGGGTTGTAAGTATTTTAATATGTTTTAGAGCATTCTGATTTTGGACCTCGCATCTGCAAACGACTTTAACATTATGAATTCATGAAGCATAGCCTCAAAGTGGAATTATTAAAGTAGGTGTCTACCATTTGCTTATATCTTTTTATGGATAGGATTAGTACTTTGGCTTGAACTGAGAGCAGAATATCTGCAGCATTTCCCTAGCCTGAATTATAATTTACAAAAATGAGTAAAGACAAGCCAAAAATGAAGCCGGGTTGGAAAATGAACCAAGGAGCACTAATACACAGATACACACATTTGGCTAAAAGTGGTGCCATTCATCATTATTTCTTTTGTCTCCAGCAGTCTCTAATTACGTTTAAAAAATACCTCCTGTCAGCCATAGATTAAGATGAATGAATCATCACAGAAGGTTTAAGTTTGCCTTTTTTTCTTATGGCACATATTTTGATCCAACAGATCGTTAATTAAACAGTAGAATAATGTTTTTTTTTACTTTCTCTCGTTTGCACTTGTAACTTTGAAGTTGAGAGCATAACTGTTCTGACTCTCCAGCATATTTATTAAATGAGATGTGTATTGCGTTTATATATGTAAATATATTGACAATAAATAATAGATTTCAGAATTTGATTAAATACTCAGATGTTTGCATCCCCAGACTTCTTCCAATTTTCAGAACTACCAGATCAATTTATTGTTTGATTCGTTTTTATTTATTTTATATGGATATATACGCAATTACATTAACCACCATTAACATCCACAGGCTGGTGGGGAAGCATGTCCAAGAAGAAATGATAGAGAACAAAAGGTAGGAAATTGTAGAAGGGAAAGAGGGATTGTTAAGGTGTTTGGGCGTGTGCTGTGTTTCAATGGGTCAGGAGGACTCCTGTCACTGTGCTAGAGGTTTGTGTTATCTGGGGCTGACCAGCGGATGGTGTGTTCGCATTAGAGAGTCAGAGGACTCGGAGGTATCGTGGGCAGGTGAGTTCAGGAACTCTGAGGCAAGAAAGGCAACAGTGGAGCCCCACATTTTCTCGAATCTGGGTAGAGTGCGTGAGAGGCCTGTTGTAATCTTCTCCATGCATACCAGTTCCCAAATCTTGGCCAGCCAGTCTATCTTAGTTGGGATTTCTGCTGTACCCCAGTGCACTAGTAGTGTCTGCTTGGCTGCGCCTAATGCTAGGGTGATTGCTTTCCCACGGTCAGACTTAAGAGGGTAGGTAAGAGGGTTAGGGATGCCTAATAGGTTGAAGCTAGGGAGCCTTGGAATTTCTGTTTGATGTATGGCATCAATATCGTTTAGGATTGTATCCCAATGTGCCTATATTTTCGAACATTACCAAAGGATGTGTGTAAGTGTACCCCGTGGCCCACAATTGAGCCAGCACTGGTCGTTCCCCCGGGCTTCCAGCACGCAGTTCTAGCCGGAGTATAGTACTAGTAATGTGCAATTTTTAAAAACATCTCCTTTCCAGACGTGCAACAAGAGGAGGCCCTTGCTCCATGGAAGAAGTCCTGCCATTCTTTGGGGTAGAACTCGTGCTCAATATCTGATTCCCATCTGCTTTGCGCTGGCGATTTGTCACCTCCCTTGGGTTTATTCAGGAGTGCATATATGTCCACAAGCAAATATTTGTCCAAGGTGAGGGTTATGAACTACAATTCAAATTTAATGAGGGGGCAACCTGCATGGGGTTGCATGTGTGGTTGGGTAACCCAATGCTGTAATGCTAGGCATTGCCAATATACCTCCTTAGGGAGATCGAAGCCTAAAACTAGTTGGGTGGACTCCATAATCCCTTTTTCGTCAAAAAGGTCTCCATTCTTTTGCAATTGGCTTCTTGACACTTAACGTGGCTATTTCCTTCTAAGGCTGGGCAAAAGTCTGGGTTGCCTATAAAGGGCGTCAAGGGTGTCACTGGGGTAGAGAGGCCACAAGCCACCTGTACGTTGTCCCAAGCTCCGTAGTACCGGTGAGATATATACCCCAAGTGGGCGACTTCTCTTAGGGAGCCTGGGCACTTTCCATATATGCATGTCTGCAATCGCTCGGTCTATAAAACACCAGCTTTTCTCAGATTCAAGTTTGAACCATTCTGCCATGTAGCGCAGTTGCGCTGCCTGGGAGTATTTCTCCAAGTTTAGAACCCCGAGGCAACTGTTTGCTTGGCTTAAGTATGTCATGCGTTTTGCCATGTGATCCTTCTTCCCCTCCCAAATTAAACTTTCCATTAGCAGTTGCATCTGAAGTAAGAAGCAGGTGGGGGATCAATGGAAGTGTTTGCAGCACATATAGAATGCGAGGCGACAAGGTAATTTTGATGGCAGTCAACCTGCCCAACCATGACATTTGTGCTTCTTCCAGTTAGGGATCTCCCGACGTGTCCCCTTCAAGAGGGCCGAATAGTTTGCTTGGATCGTTTACTCGATTGTGGGAAGAATCTGCAGCCCTAGGTATGATTCCCCCTTACGGGCCCAAACGAACGGGAAACGGGAAACGGGAGGTCAGTTGCTGGTGATCAGCTGCAAATAAAGTGATGCTGAGGGAAAGGGTCTTCTGAATATTACCTTTGAAGCCTGAGACTTTGCTGAATGCCTCCATTTCCTCCAGAAGGGGAGGCAGGGATAGCAGTGATCGCGTAAGAAAGACTACTAGGTCGTCTGCATAGAGGTAAATGTAATGTTTTCCAACCCCCATCCTAATCCCGGTGACATTAGAGCAGTGTCGGACTCGTTCTGCAAACGGCTCCATGTAAAGAGCGAAAAGCAAGGGTGACAGAGGGCACCCTTGGCGCGTACCTCTCGTAATTGTTACTGGTCGGGACACTATCCCATTCACCCTGATACCAGATCAAATTAAATATTGTCAGAATCAGGCCATCCTCCAAAAATTGACAGATGTCTTGTCCACTCTACTTTGAGCATATACCTATGTCAGGGCAACTGGAATTATGAGATATTGGGGCTGTAGTGTTTTACACATAATTATCGGTTCCCTGCATGTGTCATATAAGTCCAGATTTTAATGAAAAAATAGTTTTTACCTCAAAAGTATTAAAAGTTACTAGCAATGCAGTGACACGTGTTGCTGAACAGTGGAAGATCATTCGCAATTGTTAACTGGTCACTTTCCTTTGCTTACTGGTGTATTTGGATATCAAAGCGATACTAATGAGGTAATACCATTAACCAGAAAATTACCTAATTCTATCATAAAATGTGCCGCATTATGCAGCATAATTAGTCTTTTCTTGCAGCATAAACCCTGGGGCATAAATGTATCCTCCCTGCCGCATAATGCTAGTGGTTCTCACCCATGTATACAGTGTAAATAGTGAGGTCAGGTGATCTGCCAGTTACTGGGGGGTATACTGCATCCACCCAATTCTTCTTGGTAATCCTTTCCCATAAGCCTGTCATTACTGGCAGTGGTCAGAGCTTATTTTTTTCCTTAGTCAGAGTTTGAGACAGGCAGGCATACTTTTTAGCAGTCAGAATGTATGGGTGATTAAATGCGGCAAAGACATGCAGGCATGCACACTGTAATAACGTTATGGCAATACAACCAAACTGTACAAAATAAAATCCATATAGAACCAAATATCCCCCATTGTTGAACGTAATCATAATCTGCAATATGAGGCTCTCACCATTGTTGTTTTCCCAGTTAGCGAAGCACATAACAAAGAATCATAATAATAAAAAATAACCAGAATAATTAGGAAAGAGCTCATACTCTACATGTTTCAAACCAGTTGAAATGCTATATTCTCTTCAGAAAAAGACCTACGCAGCTTCAAATAAGAACGATTACACAATAAGCATGTTATTTACCTTGGGTTAATTGAAAGGAATCAAAACTACCCAGGTAGTGGAACTGAATCATGCGCCCATACCATCAACATTGTAGAACCCTCAGAACGAAAAAAAACAAAAATTCAAGCAATTTCCATTGTATGAGTACATGCCCCTAAAACTAGGCCTGGTCGGAAGTTTAATTCCGCTGGAAGAATTTTGAGGAATTTGGAAATTTCTTGTTACTCTAGTATTCCAGAATTACTGAAAAATTCCGCTGATCTGCTAGCTGAATTAACTACTTTAAACGTAGTTAATTTAAACAGTCATTTAAACCACTGCATACCCCACTACGCCAGAGTATGAAAGGGTATAGAATGGTGTGCAGTGGTTTCTGAACACGGCAGGGAGTATGCTATTTTCTTAGGCAAACTGCATTAGCGCATTTATTCTGAACGTGAGAGTGGATTTTGTGCTAAGAAAATAGTGCCAAATGCCCGCTCCCCCATCACGGAATTCAGCAGAATCTGACAGCATTTTAATTTAAATATCATCCATTCCTACGAAGAACATGATCTTCAACCGCAAATAATATATTTGGGGCATAGTAAGATCTTGTGAGTTAGCTTGTAAGACTCAACATTGGAATTCTCATAAACTTGAATATTCCCTCATTTGCAAAATTTGAGCCAGTGGTTAGCGGGGAGTGCCACCGGCATTTATTTTCCTCATTCAACATTTCCAGATAGAAAGAGAGGGAAAATACACAAAGAGGAAAGATGGAGGAAGGAAAAGATGGAAAAACCATCTCAAAAGGAGAAAGGCAAAACCTAGAAGAGTGAGATAAAGGGGCAGGGAGTGGCTGGAAGAGGATTAGAGAGGCATGAGATGGCATGAAGACTGTGCAGCCCTGGTAATCGGCGCACTAAATTCACCAACTGCGGTTTCTGAGCAGAGTTTTGGGAACCAGCACTCATTCTTTTACAAATTAAGCGCACTGGCTCGCTCATGAGCAAATGAATATTTAAACTGGGAGTATCCCTACTCGCCTCCCGCCTCAAATCTGGTGTATATTTTAGGTTTAGCTTTGGGTTTGCTTTGACACTGATGTTTGATACTACTATAGTAGAAGGTAACAACGGGTTTGAAATGAAGACAGGGTTTAGGCAAAGGCATGGTACCATGGACAATTTGACGGCATTGCAGATCATAAGTGAAATATATATCAAGGTCCGAGGAGGGAGAGTCTATGGAGCTTTCATAGACTTCTCCACAGCTTTTGCCAAAGTAGTTCGTTCTTTGCTGTGGAGGAAGTTATCAGACCTTGGTATGCTGTTCACCCTCTTGGAGCTAGTTCAGGCTCTCCACTCTAACACCTGGTGTAGAATCTTGCTAGGTGGGGAAAGAGGACTGTCCAAAGCAATTTCTTCTGCTAATGGGTTAAAATAAGCCTGCTTACTGGCCCCTTTACTATTTTTCCTCTATATATCCGATCTCCCTCATGTCTTTTCCATAAGTGAAGGAATTGCACCTACCCTGGGGGGTACATCAATTGTTTGTCTGTTGTATGCAGATGATATATTAATTCTGCATTTAACACCTAAGGGATTAAATAATCATCTGCAGGCACTTAATGAATATGCAAAGGCACATTATCTGAAGATAAATGTGTCAAAAAGTAATCTGCATGACGGGAAGGAAGAAGTTAAAATATGTGAGCGTTCCTTGGTCTATAGATGGTCAAAGATTAGAAGTGGTAAAATCTTATGTCTTCCTCGGAAAAACTATTGTTGGTAATCTAAGTGAAAAGGCTCACATAGCAAACAACACCCAGAAAGCAATTGTTAAAGGTAAAAGTTTATTCTCCCTTTATAACTCTACAGATAAAAGACACTTTGCTATTCTGCTAGAAGTTTATCGCGCTAAAATCCCAGCATCAATACTATATGGTATTGAACTACTTGACATATGAAATTGGGGTTTCTTAAAAACTTTGGAAGGCAAAATTCTGCGGTATCTAACCACAGTTAATACATCGTGTTCTATAGCCGGCTTTAGGTTGGATTTCAGTCTGCGTAGTAGCTGGGTCCAGGGCCTAGCAGGGATAGTGCGTTGGGTCTTTAACCTTGCAAGGGGAGAACCTTGTACATTAAGACACCTTATTCAAAAAGAACTGTTAGGAACTTTCAAAGAGCACTCTCTAATTGTAAAAAACTTCAGAACTGCAGTTGTTTTTTTGCAACTTGATGAATCAGTCTTATTTACCTTATCTGCATATAAACTGAAATCCACCTTGAAGCTGGCATCTTGGGAATTAAGCTTTAATATGGATACGGAAGCCCGTATTATGAAGGAGGTGTCTCTATGGTCATTGATACCTGCCTAATAAAGAAAGCGCAACCACATGTTACCTGGAATCTTCCTCATGGTGTACGCCGATTTTTATTTCTATTAAGGCAGAATCTACTTCCTTTGAGTACAATATTGTCCAGGTGGTACGGCTCCTCAGCTAGGTGTAATTTCTGTAATGTTTCAACTCAGGATATCACCCATGTGCTCTTTGTATGTCCAGCTTTAATCTCGTATAGGCGTAAGTGGCTGAGACCAATTTGCCTTCAATTAAGTATTCTCTCAGCCTCTGCATTTTTAGACTCTATTTATAATCCTCCTAATGAAAAGTTCTGTTATAACAATTTTAACTTTTTAAAAAGTTTTCTAGAAATATATTAGAGGGTTTTAAATGTTCATTCTCTTCTGTATTTTTATTTGTGATTGTATTGAAAATGTAAGAGCAAAATAAAAATGCAAGCGTCATACTACAGGGATAAAATATGGATTTCTCAACTCAGTATTAGGGCATCTTAGAAAGGATCTCAAATATTTATGATGGGCACTATTTCATGTTCCTGGTGATAAGTTATGGCTATACTTATTCCAAACTACTTTTACTTCCTATTATGAAGTCAAAATTCTGGAGGTGGTAATGTGTGACAAGAATTTTTGTGTATATTTGTTGTGTGGTATTTTGTTATTGGTGGTGATGTCTTATGTAGTTTTTTTTTGCTGCTGCGGTGTTGTGCTGCACTATTGCAATGCAATTTTGTTGTATTGTAATTCAGTAGGTGTTCACTTTTACCTATTTTGTTGTGATACCCTGTTGTATTTTAAATGTGTTGTTTTCCTGCTTTGTGTATGCAACTGTATTATGTTATTGTTTACTTTAGATATCTCAACAAATGCTGCTACATCTCCTCTGAAAAGCGGCACATACCTTAAAAGTTCCCATGGCACGCAACTATTTACCACTGTCTATCGTAGTAAAACAGCACTGAGTCTAAACGTAGTGCTCACTGTGCTACATTTATGTGATAAAGCCCTTCATGATTTAATTGTTGGAGGTGTTAGAAACAAAACAGGTCTTCATGAACAAAACTTTAAACAGTAACCATCTGAGTGCATTATTAGTGTCCATAAGCTTCAGTTCCTGTGCAGTAACATGAATCCTTCATGCGCCTTTATGAAGATTGATAGCAATGTGACCCTTTGTCTAATGTGAAATGTAAGCAAACACAGGCTAATGAAAATGTTTCATAGTCCAGTAAGTAGAGTGAACGAATGAAAATGATCCCTCTATTCGTTTCTAAAAACAAATGCACTTCTTTGAAACAGTGTTTCAGTTTCAGTTTCATAAACTTTTATTCGATTATCAATTGTATAATCATAAAAAGTACATACAATAGAAAAAGCTTTTCAGTGCATGAATGAGTTTAAAAATAAGTCGAGATATAAAGAAACATACTAAGAATAAAATTTGCAGTTTTGTATGCTTCTAGTTAGCTTAGAACATTTTGACGTATTGTTAAGACTGCTTTAAGAAAAGTCACTATAAGTTTAGCTTCATGTGGCGTGTTCAGAGACTGCAAAAAGAGAAACGCAGAATAGCATTGTCTTTGGCCACTGGATCGGAGAAGTGGAACAATCCACGTTTTTCGTGGAAGTTTGTAATATTTGCAAAATAAAACAACGTGGATTGTTGACTGTTGGGAAAATTCCATCACATGGACAGTTCATCAAATTGCGGGACCAATTTTGAGTTTCCGGAAATGAAACTAAACGGAAAAAGATGTTAAAACTAAGTCTTGTTAATAAAAATGTTTCGTGGTTTGATAAGAAATACGTCAAATATGCTTGTATGCCTTTGCAATATTGTTGTGCACAGATTTTTTCGTTAGAGGGTTTTAAGATCTCAGCTTGGTTCCGTAACTCCCTCAGGTGACCCAGACACATTGATTTTAATTGTTTCCTGGAAATATCTTCTATCGAAGCAGGATCTTCGAAGTAAGACTCATGGTCCAGGTCTTTGAAGAAGTTCCATATGTAGGTTAGCCAAGGAATTTTTCGCCAGTTTGTCAAGGCTAAACAGTCTGTAATAAGGGAGCGAGTTAAATGACATTCGGGGTTGGTCCCTATTCGATGCCACAGTAAAATCGGCTGGCAGCGAATAGTGTCAACAATATATTCCATACCAAGCTCACAATGCGAAGCTAGTATCGGGGAACTTTGAGGGAGGGCTAAAATGTATTTTATGAAGCCATTCTCCGTTACTTGTAGCTGATCTATGCGTCCATAACCCCAGACTCCAGCTCCATAGTTAGCCACGCTATGGCACTTTGCATAATATATGGTCAGGAGTTCGGGTGGCGCTGGTTTCCCCAGTTTCCTCGAGAAAGAAATCAATGCCGATGTTGCCCGATGGAAGTGAAGGTTTCTGGCGTCGATTGCCTTGCGCCAGTTCACCGCATCATCCACTAAGATTCCCAGGTAGGGGTAGACTGAGGTTTTTTCCAGTTTCATTTTATCGACCATTATCGGTTTAGGGTTTTTGACCCTAGGACCAATGTGCATTGTGAAAGTTTTCTTTATGTTTATTTTATTTTGAAGCCGAGTGAGTCCTTAAATGTGGCATATTTGTTAATTTGTATCTGGAGTTGGTTCAGGGTCCGTGCTAAAATGACTGAATCATCAGCATATAGCAATGTGGGTATCGGACGGTGATTTATCTGGGGTAAGTCCTGGCTCCCTTCCAACATAGCCTGCTCAAGCCCGTTTGTATAAAGGTTGAACAGGAAGGGAGCCAGTACACATCCCTGTCTTACTCCCTTCGTTATTTGAAATGGACGGGACAGCTCACCACTGGTACCAAATCTTACTCGCCCTACAGCATTAGAATAGAGTTCACGTAGGAAGGCTATTAATGGGGGGTCCACTTCAAGGTCACTAAGTATTTGCCAGAGTTTTGCATGTTGGACGCAGTCAAATGCCGCACTTAGGTCGACATAGACAAGGAAGATGTTACCTCCTTTGGCGCCAACATATTTCCCTGCCAGAAGGACAGTGTTAGATCTGGCATATTTGCATGGTTCTGCCTGATTTTTTGCTTTTTGACTTTCTGTTTTGCTGACTTCGTTTTTGTTGGCTTTAAGATTCTGGCCACTTTACCACTGTTAGACAGTGCTAAACTGCATATGCTCTGTACTCTAAACATAGTAACATTGGCTTATCCATCATTGGCATATTTAGTTTACTTGTAAGTCCCTAGTAAAGTGCACTATATGTGCTCAGGGTCTGTAAATTAAATGCAACTAGTAGGCCTGCAGCACTGATTGCGCCACTTACTTTAGCAGCCCTTAAAATTGTCTCAGGCCTGCTACTGCAAAGCCTGTGTGTGCTGTTTTAAATTGCCATTTTGAAGTGGCAAGTTAACCTACTTGCCAGGCCCAAACCTTCCCTTTTATTACATATAAGTGACCCCTAAATTAGGCCCTTGACAGCCCTGTGGGCATGGTCCAGTGTATTTAAAAGGTAGGATATGTAGTTTTGAGTTTTACATGTCCTGGTAGTGATAAACTGCTACATGTATTTTTCACTGCTGCAAGGTCTATCTCTCCCATAGGTTAACATTGGGATTGCTTTAAAACATATTTTAAGTGTAATTTCCTATTGGGAAGAGATAGAGATTATGAGTTTGGTGTCTCTGGACTCGCAATTCAAAATCACAACTTATGGTTGTCCCCATCCCCTCAGTAGAGGAGGAATCTTCCACATACAAATCGGAGAAGAAATTTTCGAATTCCTGCCTGATTTCTGACTCTTCAGACGATGTCCCAGGCTGATTACTTAGTTGTATTTTATCTATTTTGTTTCTAGTCTGTTCCGTTTTAGTTTTCCAGGCCAGTAATTTTCCGCATCCCTCACCATATTCGTGAGTGGCAAGTTTACTAGCCTCCCACTTAGTTTTAACTCTGTCTTCAAGATAGTCTGCCAGCTTTCCTCTTAGATCTTTTCTTTCCTTTTCCAATGTATTTCTTGTTTCTAAGTTAGGTTCTGTGTTAATCCGTACATCTAATTGACTTATAATTTCTTCCTTTTCTTTAATCTCTTGCTTGGTAAGTTTTGCTCTGTAAGCCCCCAGGCTTGTAAGTTTGCCTCTGATGGTTGCTTTGTAAGCGTCCCAGGTAATTTGATCTGAGGTACCTACTTTATTATCCTCAAAGAAATTTGCTGAGGTTATGTTCAGATCTTCCCTGGAGGAAAGATTGGGCCTCAAACAGGAAAGAATCTTATAAATCAGCGATGATACAGTATAAAATCCTCATAAAAAATACACATACTACCTATTTTGAAGGGAAAATCCTAGCTGCAGCCAACTCCTCCAAGGAGACCTACCGCATAGTACGGTCACTTATGAAAGCCCCTGAGCCGCAGACTGCCGCGGATCCCACCGGCACCAGATGCTCCCAACTTGCCGAGTTCTTCTCAGCTAAAATTCTTAGAATCCTAAAGTCCTTCCCCCAGCTCCACCCCCGACCTACTCTTCAGCTCGGCCCATCAACCAAGGTGCCCCGTCCCTGGACGCCTTCCTTCCCATTTCCATCGAGAAGTTGGGGGCCACCCTCATCCAGGTGAAAAGTGGGCCCCCGGAAGATTCAGCGCCCATGTGCAAGCTAAAATTAGTTGCTCCCACCCTATCCCCCCTCCTAACCAGGCTCATAAATTCCTCTCTCTCCCAAGGGTCAGTCCCCTCCAACTGGAAAAATGCGACAGTAGGCGCTCTCCTTAAGAAACCCCACCTCGACCCCACGGATCCTTCAAACTTCCGTCCCATCTCCCTCCTCTCAGGCATCAGCAAAGTGGCTGAGAAAATCGTGAACGAACAGCTTTCATCATTTTTATAGACCAACAACCTCCTCCGCCACTCCCAGACAGGGTTCAGACCAGGACAAGGGACGGACACCGCCCTTCTAGCCGTGACAGAGGAGACCAGAGCCATCTTGGACACAGGCGGTTCAGTGGCAGTGATCCTCATGGACCTGAGCGCCGCCTTCGACACGGTGGACCACACGATCCTCCTCCACCGTCTCCACAACACTGGAGTCACTGGGACCGCCCTAGCCTGGCTAAAATCATTCCTGGCGCATAGGACCTTCCAAGTGGCCGACAATCACAGTCACTCCAAAACTCTTCCCCTTCAATGTGGGGTTGCCCAGGAATCGTCCCTGAGCCCCACACTTTTTAACTTTTACATGGCCCCCTTAGACGATATAGTTTCACTATTTGGCGTAAAGGTGGTCATGTACGCCGATGACACTCAACTAGTCGTCTCCATCAACCAGGCTGATAAATCCATGGAGAATCTAGCTACCTGCCTGCATGACATATCCAAATGGATGGGCGACTCCTGATTAAAACTCAACGGTGAGAAATCGGAGATCACGCTCCAAGGCAACCCACACAGACTCCCTAAATCCCTCTCCTGCCCTCCCAGCATGGGCAGCCCCCCTACTCCAAAAATTGAAATGAAGAGCCTGGGAGTCTGGCTCGACCAGGACCTCAGCTTCAGATCCCAAGCAAGAAAGACAGCCGGCACCTGCTTCGGCCTCATGCATGCCGCACGGAAGATCCTCCCCCTTATCCCCCCCAGTCTAGAACAATTCTCATCCAGGGCCTTATCATCTCTAGACTGGATTATGGAAATGCTCTATACCTAGGCACCCCAGTAGCTGTCATCAAAAAACTTCAGCACGCTCAGAATGCTGCAGCAAGACTCCTCACGGGAACGAAATCTAGATGCTCGGCCAAACCGTCTCTCAAAGCTCTTCACTGGCTCCCCATCTAGGAGCGCATTGCTTTTAAGACCTTGTGCATTTCCCACAAAATCCTATAAGGCAAAGGAAAGCGTGCGCGGGCAGTCGCCGCTTCGCTTACAATGCCCCTAAGCTCTGGAATAGCCTGCTCCTTAACATCCGCAGAGAATCCAACCTGCTGTCATTCCGCAGGCTACTGAAGACCTTGCTGTTCCCCCAGTAAATTCCATCTCAGGAGCACTTTAAGGTGATACTATAGCGCTGGGACGCCTTTTCAGAAAGTTGCCATTTTCTTACTTTAACCATTTTGTGCCTCTGCCTGCCTCTGGATACACGTGTGAGTTAGGTGACAGCTGGGCTTCTGCATTCCCTCCAGACAGTCACACAAAGGGAGCTGGGGTGTGACATTTGCATTCTGATGGCCCATCACCAATCTGATGGACCTTCCTGGGGCAGATTGGGAGGGAGGAGCTGACACTTGCACCTGAATAGGACATTGCCTGTCCCCAAGCAAAGATCTGCCTTCCCCCCTGTAGTGAGTCTGGAGCCAGGGCAGGAAAAGCAGGGACATGGTGATCTTCACAGTCCTATTTGACGTCTCCCCGACTTTAAGGCACATTTGGATAAAATACTGCACCCCTGACACCACCAAATAAGAACTTTGCTGGAACCAAGGACATTCTGCCTGGAAGAAGAGATGTTGTGCCATGGAAGGGACTGCCACTATGCTAACTGCATTGCTATGTTGCCCTGCTACCTTCTGATTGCTGTGCTGTAGGAGGGACTGTCACTTTGCTACCTGCTCTGCTGTGGTGGCCTGCTGCTTCTTGCCTCAGAGTGAGAGGGACCGGACCTGCTCTCTACATCCTTGAACCCATGTTTCTCCAAGGGTTTGCTGGCTTGCTTCCTGTTCTCTGAAGTCTCAGGGTTACAAAAGACTTCTTGCAACTCTGCTGATGCTGCTGGACTCTACGATCTGTGAGTCCTATCATTGCCTGAGGTGTCATTCTCCATTCCTGGGCCTCAAAATTGGATTCTGAAGCTGTCTCTGCAAAAATCAACACATCGTCATCACTGTGCCTAACGGGACCCATGCAGTGCCCTCCAGCACCAGCGCAGTGCCGATCTGAGGACATTCCTGCATGAATTGATGACGATTCATCAACCAGACTGTGAGGCTCAACGACAACGCAGTGCCAATTTCGAAGATACAGCTGCAAGGCTCGACTTCGACACATCAACATGACTACGCGAATTGGAACCGACACTGCGAGTCTCCTAAGCTTGTTCCATCCAAGGTACTTTTTTAGCAGACTGTGCTTGGGTCCTGTAGTCGGCCTGCCTTCCATTGTGGTCGACCTGAACTTTGGATTTATACTGGTCTAGCGCAAACTCAAGTAACCTTTCATATCTCAAGTTTTACTAATTGGATTTTTGTCATTTTGGACTTGTTTTATTAATATTCTCTATTTTCCTAAACTGGTGTGGATTAATTTTGTGATGTTTTAAATGTGATGCTGTAATTTGAGTGTTGTACAAAAACTTTACACATTGCCTCTTAAGTTAAGTCTGACTGCCAAGCTACCAGAGGGTGAGCACATGTTATTTTAGCTTGTGTATCTGACTTACCCTGACTAGGATTGTGGTCCCTACTTGGACACAGTGCATACCTCTGCCTACTAAAAAAACAATTTCTAACAAACAGCAACAGTTATGTTACAAGGATTACTTGGGCCATAATGCAGACTTGGATAATGGATCCACCTGTCACCTCGTTGAGTAGTAAAAGACAACATTAACTGATACGGAGTGACTCAGTTCAGTTCAGTAAATCTTTATTTCGATGATTAAAAACCATCATAAAAACTACATTATACAAATACATTAATCACATTTCTGAACCGTACATCATTAAAAAAAGAGAAAGGTTAAAACATTAAAACATATGACAATTTATACATCATTGCTCAGTCTCTTGTGTTTCTTAGTCTTACTACTATTTTCAAGAAAATCATAATAGAGCACAAGGTACGCATATCACTAGCCTTTTGCAAGAATAGTAGGGCAGTCTTGGCTTGGCAGAGTTTTGCCTCTTTTAAAATATCAACAAGGAATCTGCGACGGGGCATTCGGTAAAAAGAACACAAAAGTACAAAATGAAGGGTGTCCTGCAGAGACCTATTATCGCAGCCGCAGGATCCCTTCTGCTCAATTGTTAAAGTAAAACCTGATGGATAGGCTAAAATATTATGTAACAAATTGAGCCTAAAACGACACATTAACAATCTATCCTGCTGGTTGTACATTAAAAATAAATAGGGCTCCATCCCTTCTCCATTACTCACTAGACGGTGTGCCACAACCGAACTTTTTGCTGAGTCGGAGCTTGATCTTCTTGAATCAAATTTTTCTAGTAGTTGTTTTTTGATTTGGTGTCTACATGAGGCGGTAATGGAAGTCCGATCACTAAAAAGTAACGACTGGTCAATGATTCCTAGTGTATCCTTGATGTGCTTCAGCCACGGAATTTTGAGGCAATTGTCTTTTTGTAAACAGTCGCCAACTATTACCCTGCTCAGTTCAGCTTCGGGGTTCACCCAAATTCTAAGCCTTGTCATAATGGGCCTAATCTTCACTTGGTCTATAATAAATGGGATCCCAAGCTCAGTGTGTGCAATTCCTGCTGGAGTACTCTGTGGAATCTTTAGGATCCTACGTAGGAATTTATCTTCCTCCAATTGTAAGGCTCTTGCATCCATAAAACCCCAAACCTCTGCACCATATAGAGCCATTGCAGTGCTTACAGCTACGTATAGATTCATTACTTGCTCTGGTGACCAGCGACCCAGCCTTCGGGCAAAGTTGAGTATCGCACCATTTGCGGAAACCAGCTTTCTGCACCTTTCCTCAGTTAAAAAGTAAAACTTTATCTCCCCGTCAAACAGAAGGCCCAAATAGGTGAAGGAACTTACAGTTTCTAGTGTGTGGGACCCTATTTTAAATACAAATTTCCTGCAAGGTTTCTTACCCGCCACCATCACATTCGATTTATTCAGATTTACGGACAGATCTAATTTGTCCATGAATTTCAACGAACCCATCAACAAGATGTTGTAAACTCAGAGCTGTTCGGGCAAGCAGGACCGCGTCATCCGCGTACAGCAGTACCGGAATATGAGGCTTTCCTGCTTTGGGCCACTCCTTAAAAGCTATGGCCCCATTGCTCCTGAACTTGATGCACTAGTGAAACAAGCTGAATCGCCAATATAAAGACTGAGGTCCCAATTTATGTGTTGGTGGAGAGGGAATCCCATCGCAATGGCAACTCCCATGGTGAGGGGCGGCATTGATTTTTATTCATTTTCAAAAAGAAAATCTTAAGAATAATGTACGGCTCCGTCATGTAGTGGAGCAGTTTGTGAAACTTACAATACATTGGCAGGAACTGCTATGACGGTAGTTCCTATCAATCATTGAAATGTCCAATAGGGCCGTGGACATTTCAAAATTTAATTTACTCTGTCACACTGGCAGAGGATGAACCGCCCACTAAATATTAAATGAGGCCTGAATGTGTATTTGGCTATAGCCAACATAAGCAAAGTTTGTTACAGCCTATGTCATCAACATACACAATTACTCAGGCCCTGATTGCGAGTGAGGAGCAGTGAAATTACTGCATGGTTTTACGAGTTACTATCTCTCCATCCAAAAGTAGGTGTAGCCAGATGCTTACATAAATTACATGTCGAATTTCCAATTGGTAAAAATTGCATGTCATTCATTTGTGTACACACAAATTGATAGTAAATTTGCATACAAAACATTTGCATGCCGAAACACGCTTGGATTTACTGAACGTGAAAACTTCATGCAGAAACATAATTTATTTGGGGCGCTAGGTGGCGCACTTGCGGATGGTCGCCTTCCTGTGAGGCTCTTGCCGCTCAGCGAATATATCCTTACATTTATCCTTATTTTAAGCACTTTTGGGGACTTTGCGCGACATCATTGGGAAGCACTGCCCCTCTAGCGCATACTGGCCAACTTTCAGCCTGATCGGCCAATGTGTGCACCTGCGGAGACCAGTGGAAGCGGCCCTGCCTGAAGGTCAGCTGCGACGACTACGCGAGTCCGTGGCTGCCAGTGACACTGTGGGCCGCGAATGGCTGGCGGGCACTTATCGGAGATTTCTAAGGCTGACGGGAGCTGCGGACTACATCGGGATTGCTGGGGGTGAGGTGACGGACCTTCCCACTCCCCCTGCCCCCCCTGTGCCTGGCTCTGAGAGCGAGACCGGTAAGAGCTAAGGCAGCAAATACGCTGGGGGGCCTTGTTGATTTGCCAGCCCGCTAGACCCGCAGGATCCGGCCACGTTCCTGGGGTGTCCTAGGTCCCATTGCCTCTGCCATTTCTCGCCCCCCCCCCACGACATTTGGACTGACTGAGCACACTGCTCCACAACACTGAGGGGGGCGAATGGTGGTAGGCCTCGGTGGATTTACTGACCGGGCAGCAGCGGGCCGTGTGTGCCGCTAGGCAGGGTGATGCAACCAGGCATGGACTCAGGGATTGATTGCGGACCGGAGGCTTAGCCATCTCACTCCCTACCATGCAGTATATTCCCCGGTAGTTGAAGCTGCAACGGGGAGGAGTGGCGGACGGCGTGCCCCACTGGGGGCGTTGTATGCTGGTTTGGACTACGCCTGGGAGAGCCGCAAGTGCTAGCAGACCTTAAGGGCGGCTGGGCCCTAAAGACGCCACCCGACCACATTGCTGGTGCACTGCGTAGGCAACAGGCTGGGCGTATTACGCTTGCAGGCCCCACGGTACTGGCGGGGACAGGGACATGTTAGAAGTGCTGCATCGACATATAGCCTGCCTACTCTGGTGATAAAAGCCTAGAACCTGCCAATTTGACATCGCATCTGATGACTCTCGTGCCTAGCCCGGCCACGCGGTGCCACGGCGTCGCTGTGCTACAGTGAGAAAGGGCAAAGTAGATGCGAGACAAGCTAAAATTAACTTTGACGCTGCCAAGAGGCCATCCCGTGCTGGGCAGGAAACGCAGAGCCAGGCAGGGGGCAGTAACACAGTTGAAACATTTCCCGAACCGCATGCAGACTTGCAGGATATCCTTCGAGAAGTCCGCCAAGGGTTTGCCATGATTGCGCATTAAGTGGACAGGATGTCCTTGTGCATGGATGCCATGGTCCACAAATTAGATGTCCATGAGGAGCGAATTAAGGAGGCAGAGCAGCGTATCTCGGACTCGGACGACACAACGGCTAGACATACCTCGCAGCTCTCCAGGATAGATAACCTATTGCGAACAATTGCAGCTAAGAACGAGGATTTGGAGGCGAGAAGTAACATTCGCATCTTCGGTATTCCGGAGACGATCAACACGGGCAGAATGTTGAAGAATTATTGCTCGCAGCGATTGGTCCAGAAGCTTTTCCTCATCAATTTATAGTCAAAAGGGCGCATTGCTCAAAAGCCCCCCGCCCTAAACCAGGTACCGTCCCTGGACCCATCATTGCTAGACTGTTCAATTATAGAGATCGAGATGTGGCCCTGAAAGCTGCGCGCAGCAAGCAATCGTTATCATTTGAAGGTAACTCTTTCACTATATACCCTGATTTCATGCCAATGGTTCAGGAAAAGCGCCGAAAGTTCCTGGATGTCAAGGCGAAATTGCGCAAATTGCAGATTGACTATGCTCTCCTCTATCCAGCACGTTTACGGGTCACGCACCAAGGCCTTCAAAAGTTCTTCACAAAGGCACAACAAGTAGATGACTTCTAAGGCACTCGACCAGAACTGATAACGCACAGAAAGAATCTCCGGGGTCTCCAGAGGCAGTGGTGGATGGAGAGGACCAATGAACATTCCTACATTTGTTTACATGGTTGAAACAATTGCAATATTTGTGACTACTGTTACAAGTGGTTGGGGGGCAGTGTCCATTTCTTGAAGGTTTTTTTGAATGTGTTCCCGGAAATGCTTCCTATTTGATCGCTGGGCCCCATCTTCCTACTTGCAGGATCCACGGCCTCAGCTGTGGGTGTTCTGTAAGCAAAGGGTTGTTGTGTGGCCACCTAGATATGGCCCCCGCAGGAAATTCCCCTAAAGCTCTTTGCCACGAAGTTGGAATTGAGACTGCATTTAGTCTCTGGTTGGGTGACAGCTCGGGGTGGGTAGGGTGGGAATGTGATTCTGGCAGGTTAGTGTTGCTTCAGTGGGTGGGGGAGGAAAGGGGACGGCTGTTTGGGGTTTAACTGTTTTGATTATGGTAGGTACACACAGTGTAGGGCTGATAAATTGTGATTTACAGATGAAGGCCGAATATGCGTTGGATGTGCAGCAACTTACAGAGACTTGTAATTATATTGGGATGCTGGGATACGCCGCAACATGTTTCTGTTTCTTCTATTTGACAATTGTATGGCTAACGATGGTAGGTCGCAACTGAACATTATCACATGGAATGTCAGGGGGTTGGGAGATCCACGGAAGAAGCGTCAAGTGCTGGCATATTTAGATAGACATAACACGCATATAGCTATGCTGCAAGAGACTAATGTCTCACCCCAACGGGCTAATGTATTTGCCTCGAGATGGGCCATGTACAGTGTTTTCTCCTCATATTCCAGTTATGCTAGGGGCACAGCTACATAGATTAAGAAACAAGTACCTTTTCACCTGGTGGGATCGTCCAGCGATGATCAGGGTAGATATTGCATGGCATGGGGGCGCTTGGGTGTTGAATCGGTTACATTGGTGTGTTGCTACGGGCCTAATGTCGATGATCCCGAATTCTTTTTCAAGTTGTGGGAAGCAGTGAGAGCTATTGAGTCGAACCACATTGTTTGGGGTGGGGACTTCAACGTCACATATGCTCCTTCCCGGGATAGGTCTCACCCTGCCCCGCGACATCACACTAAGGCGGGTACTCTACTCAAAGATATCATTACAGAGCATCAACTACTGGACGCATGGAGGCACATACATCCCTTACTACAGGAGGGAAAGCACTTTACAGCACACGCGGCCACCTGGGCGAGACTAGATTACTGTTTTTTTTCTCAGGGGCTTGGGCCTGCCATCTGCGCGGTACAGGATATGGCTCAGACGTACTCTGACCATGCTCCTGTTAGGTTAACGCTCTCCTCTGCGGAATTTAGCCCTCCGCGCAGCGCTTGGCGTTTGAATCCCCCTATGTTGATGGACAGAGTCTTCCAGGAAGAACTGCGTGAGGAGATACTGGATTTCTTTACACGCAACAAGGGATCGGTACAGAGCATAGAAGCCATTTTGGAGGCTTTTAAGGTCACACTGAGAGGTTTCTGTATCTCCAAGTGTTTCGGGGTACTTAGGGACATCATTGATACGCTCTATAAGATAGAGCGTGAACTGAAGTCACTGGAAAATACACTGCAACATGCACCAGATCGGGACACGCAGGAACAATTCAGGACTAAACTCACAGAATACACTGAGGAGGCACAGAGGGAGTCTAACTTTCGGGGAAAGCACTGGCAGGCGCGTCGGTACGGGGAGGGAGAATGGCCTGGGAAAACACTAGCGGATATCGTCCGTAAACCAAGCGACTCCAATTATGTGATGGAATTGGAGAGGGCGGACGGGACCCGCTGTTGCAATACAGCCAGTATGCTAGCAGAATTTACAAGTCACTATGAAACTCTATATACTACCTCAGGTGCCCCGAATATGGACCTGGATGATTTCTTGGGGGATGTGGCTCTTGGCTGGCTAAGAGATGGGCATTGTAAATTCCTGTGTGCACCGTTTGAATTAGATGAGGTCTGTGAGGCCATAATGTGGTTGCAATCTGGGAAGGCCACGGGAATGGAAGGAATCCCTGTAGAATTTTACAAAACTTATATTGATGTCATGGCCCGATCCTTAGTGAAGTCTATGAGGAGTCATTGGAGGTGGGATCTCTCCCCCCGTCTATGAGAGAGGCCCTCGTTATATCCTTGTTAAAACCGGACAAACCGGCCAACCAGTGCGGATCATACAGACCAATTTCATTGATGAATTGTGATGCCAAAATCTTGGCAAAACTTATTGCCAAGCATCTGAATCTTCTACTGGAACATTTTATCCTCCCGGCTCAGTCTGGGTTTGTCCCGGGTAGAGCCACCTCTCATAATTTGAGAACCCTCTTTACGTTAGGGAATAATGTTGCCCCTGAATTGCCCTTAGCAGCGATATTTTTAGACGCAACAAAAGCCATTGATTCTATCGAATGGCACTACATATTTGCAGTAATGATCCGAATGGGTTTTCCACTGTTTTTTTTATCATGGATCCGTCTCCTGTATCATATGCCGGAAGCCAAAGTGCTTGTCAACGGCCAGTTGTCTCCAAAGTTCCCAATTACTAGAGGTACACGCCAGCGGTGTCCTCTGTCCCCCCTCCTTTTCGCTTTGGCCACAGAACCTCTTGCAGCGCGTTTGCGACAACATCACAATGCTGTGGCTCTGCAATGCAACTTGAGACAAATATTGATCTCGATGTATGCTGATGACATGTGAAAGACCAGCAGCATAATCTAAGTACACTTTTACAGGAATTCATTGTTTTTGGGCACATGTCTGGCGTTAAGATCAACGGGGGAAAGTCGTGCCTCTTCCCGTTGACTGACTCAGTGGTACGCTTTCCTTTAGACTGCCCTTTGCAGTGGTCTGCGGATGAGCTTCGCTATCTAGGGATTCGCATTACTAAAAATAAGGATGAACTCATGAGGCTCAACTACGGGGTGGCCATCACCCGTATAACTGACAAGGTAAATCTCTGGCTAAGGCTTCCGCTGTCTATGGCAGGCAGGGCATCATTTATTAAGATGGTGATCCTACCCCAGCTGCTATATCTCTTCTTGAATATTCCATTTTTTCTGGACCGAAATTTTTTCAAGATGCTTAGGTCTGAGATGATTCAATTGGTATGGGGGGGCAAGCAAGCTAGACTACAATGGGCTGTATTTACAAGACCATACTCGACAGGTGGATTTGATATACCAGATTTTGAACACTATTACATCAGCGCTCAGGCACACTATTTATACTTTTGGATCCACCAACCTAAATATATGCCGCAGCTGGCAGCAGAACATTGTATAGCACACCCAATACAGATAGAAGGCGCCATATATATGACACTGACTCCCCAAGAACGCACCCAGACCACGGTCAATGCCACGATCATGGCTTGGCAGCGGATTGCGCACCGTTTCGAGACCCTCATACCTTACTCACCGCTTTTGCCACTGGTATATCATCCAGACATGCCCCTTTTACAGGAAGCATTTTTTCATAAACTACGAAACCGCATATCCCTCAAAACCTGGGGGGATCTGTATGAGAATGGAAAATTCCGTAATTCAGACACCATGTTGCAAGGGACACAAGGTACTTCAATGGATATGTTCTTATACATCTGCCTACGGTAGGGTGTTCAATCCTTACATGTAGCATTTCTGGATGAACCTCCTATTCTTCCGCCGCTATAGAAACTCCTACTACAGCCCTCGACAAGGCGACTAGTGTCTTTGCTTTATCGCAACATGCGCACTCAGCACACAGCCGGGGTTACACCATCTCACTCCAAATGGGAGGTGGAGTTAGTGCAAACCATAACGGAGGGCAATGGGAATACTGCTGTTCGCAAACTGAACGAATCTCGGCCAGCAGCAGATTGAGGTTAATACACTACAAATATCTCCACAGAATATACCACACTCCGGTTAGCATGCATAAACATAGGCTTCGTGATACTGAAAGATGTGAAGTTTAAGGATTGGCTTAATGATATGATATACTGCCAGGAACAATCTGCCTTATATGCTGAACTCTTACCTATTACATCTAGACCCAGAGATATATGGTCGCCATTGATATCCAACTTGCAGGAGGAGGCCCAGAGAGGGGACCATTAACACCTCAAATAGGTACACTAATAAATATGCACTATTAGTTGTCGCCACCCACGGGATTGGGGTACCGGTGACATGGATCACATGGCGCTGGCCCACTGACAATGTGTAAGTTGTAGCGCAGCTGGGGGACCCGAGTTGCCTTTCTGCATGCCTTTTCATAACAATAGCTTTACATGAGGGTATACTTAATTTCCTGCATCTTGGGATTGGAAAGTACTGTTGATTGTAAATCGAGAGAGGACTGAGCCTAGTCTATGATATTCCACGGAAATTACTCTCTTTAATTGCTACAATGTTCTAATGCCTGTTACAAACAACTGTTATGTATGTTTATTATTACAACGCAGCCGGCCCAAAGTGGTTGTAGGCGGCTTGCTGTGTTAACACCTTGACTGATGTGATTATTACTTGATTGTTTTGACAGATGCATAATAGCGCTGCCGGCCACATATTGGTTGTAGGCACGATGCTGTGTGACCGTAAACACTGCTAATAAAGGTTTTTGAAACTTAAAAAAAAAGAAACATCATTTATTTTATTATAAGGTGAGAGGTAACCATGTTCACATAAGTAATTTCTACCTACATCTTCCTGCTGCCCAGAGCAAATCATGTTGAAACAACAAAAAAACAAGTAACATGTATAATCATTTCGCTGATGCAACCTAAGGTAAAGCATATCACAACTACACAAGACAGAAATTAGTAAATGTGCAAAATTTGCAAAATTTGCTTTCATGTAATTATGCAACATTTTGACAAAAATGATACATAATTACATGAATTGCAAATCTGTCCTTTGAAGATATAGTTTAGCGCGAAATATATCTTTGCATCAGATTTTTGCACAAGAAACATTTAAAGAAGGAACCTTAAACAACAAACACGGACATTTTGTTGTTCACATTCATTAGATGACACATTTTGCTGTAACTTTTTACCGTGTATGACCCATAATTATGCAAAGTTGCATAATGGCGTAATTTCAGAAAGTAATTTCAGAAGTATAATGGTAATTTTCGGAAATTATACGAATTATACCAGTGTAAATTAAAGTTCACCCAAGCCTAGGGGCATATTCATCAAGGTGCAGTACTGGCCTTGCATCACATAGTGTGACACAAGGCCAGTGCAAGCAGTAAGTCATATTTAAAAAAGAAAAACACATCTGCACAAATACATAATTTTTTTAGGATTGTATCCAGCTGCATCAAGCGGGAATTAATATATGCAATGTAGGCGTTCTCGTGCAAAACCCAACGCAACCAAAATGCGGGGGTATTTATTAGTAGAGCACTGCATCACGCATAGTGGAGTAGCTCGTGCAATGCTAGAAATGCACCAGAATTGCTGCGCATCAGCAATCCAGGTGTGGGAAATGACGCAGTGGCTGCAATACAACATAGCCACCTTGTCCCCAGTCAGATTCTGTCAACCCACTAGAACATCCTTTCAGCTGGTTGACGGATCTTTGGGCTCAATCTCCTCACCGACTGACAGTCCGATACAGGATGTCTTTCGAGCTGAGAGGCTCCCGCAAGTCCTACAGTCTTTCTCCATTAAGAGGCGATGTCCAATTCCCCATCCCTATGACTTTGTCACTTGCTAGACCAGAGTCTGGGCAACTATCTCCCCACAGGCCTCAACAGCCTTACACAGAGGCCCCCTGTTGCGGCTCGCTTTTCCTCCACACCCTCCACCCCTTGCCCAACAATCAGACTTGGCTGCGCGCCTTGATGATATATCTCTACATTTACACCTTCTCACCTCTGAGCTACATGACATAAAAGCCCTCTCAAATGATCTTTTCCCCATGATCAGCTCTCTCCTCACCTCTGCGACTTGGCCTAGAGCGTCCACTAGGGATAATGATCACACGGGTCAGCCTTTAGCCCCCTCCATCTCGGAATCCATTCCCCTACCCAATGCTCCCACCAGCCACAGAGGATGTGAGTCCCACCCTGCGTCCATTGATCGCCATGACCCTCACAACTGTAGCTCTACTTGGTTCAAATCTAAAATGTTCCCGCAGAGACAAATACTTTCCATCCTTTCTTACCCGAACAGAGAACCTCCTCGCAATTTTAGATACAGCAATACTGACAATCTCACCCGTGTGAACGTCACCCATACTCCTTCCCCACTAATCCACTTCAACTTAAATGTGTACTACTTAATTGCAGGTCAGCCAGTAAACACGCCTCTGATATCTTCAACCTCATCCAACACAATGATTTAGACATTATCATCCTCACTGAAACTTGGCTAAATCCCGCTTCCACTCCTATCTCAGACCTCCTAGTACCTCGCACTCATGACATAATTAGGCTAGACAGAGCTCTGCAGTTGGGTGGTGGCCTAGCCTGTTTTCACAGGAACACACTCTCAATTTCTTACTTAGAGTCCTCAACGCCCTCCTCTTGTGAATACCTCTGTCTCAGCATCTCAAGTATGAACCTATCGGTTTGCAAACTTCACACCTTTTACCACCCCAGGGAGACAATCTCCTTTTCATTAAGCAACTAATGGAAATCATCTCTAGCACTGTTGACTCAGCGGTGTACCAAATCTTACTTGGTGATTTAAACCTTCACTGGTCTAAACCCAACGACCCCGCTGTATCTTGCCTTAAATCTTTCTTAAATGATCAAGAACTGACTCAGCACTGTGACCAATAAACTCATATCAAAGGAGAAACTCTAGGCCTCATCATCTCTAAAGGGCAGACTATCATCCTAGATTCCACGACCCCGTGTGACTGGTCCGACCACCACAGCAGCCTCTTTTACATAAACAGAGAAGTGTTGATGAGGAAGGCTCAACCATTGAAATCAAAGATATGGAAAAGGGACCTCAGATCTATAAACTCTGACAAATTAGCTGCCCACTGAGAATCTGCCCTCTCCTCCCAAGTTGACCTGGTCTAGGTGAAATCACTCACCGACGCCTGCAATTCGACTATCTCCAACATCATGGATAATATTGCTCCACTCCAACAAAAAAACATTTCAACAAAAATATCCAAACCGTGGTATAATGAAAACTTAAACAAGGAACACCACAACCTTAGGGCAGTTGAACGTTCCTGGTGAGCCAATCCCTCTTCGGACCAACTAAAACTCCTTAGAGATGTCAGGAGCCTCTACAACAAACAAATCAAGAGTGCTAAGGCTGGCTACTTCAGACACCAACTGGATCAAGCGGCAAGTCGCCCCAAGAAACTTTTGAAATTGATCAAACAACAATCAGTTGTTGGTCCTAACCACTCTGATCCTGGTGGCAACCCACCCTCATGCGACAAACTTGCCGCTTTCTTCACTAAGAAATCAAGACTCATCTAAACTAACCTCGTCTCTAAGAAGGTTCTATTACCTTCTTCCAGTGCCGCATCACCCATTGACAACTTTGAAAAGTGTAAATCGACCACCACGAACACCAAGAACAATGCGTCATGGGGCACCTTTACCCCATTTAATGAAAATGACATCAACAAGATTCTCCAGAATACCAACCCTTCCAACCACTTCAGTGACCCGTTGCCCCCCTCCATCTTCAAACAAATCAAGAATGCACTCATCCCCACCTGGACAAGGATTGTAAACTCTTCTCTATCACAAGGCATGATCCCTGACTGCCACAAAGCAGCTCAGGTATCACCTATACTAAAAGAACATAACGCTGACAAATCTGATTTCAATAACTTCCTCCCAATTTCCTACATCCCCACCTTAGCGAAACTTCTAGAAAAATCTGTACAATCCCAACTTTGTGCTCACATAGAGAATTACCAACTCCTAGACCAGCATCAATCCGGCTTTAGGAAGGGGCACAGCACCAAATCGGCTCTCCCTCATGTTATGGATGACATTTTAAAAATGCTCGACCAAAACAAATCCTGCCTCCTGATCCTCCTTGACCTTTCCTCCGCATTCGACACGGTTAATCATGACAACCTCCTATCCATCCTGCAAAACAGAATGGGTTTTTCGGATCAGGTGTTACAATGGTTTTCATTCTTCCTACATGACAGATCACAAAGAGTCAAGGCAAACCACTCTCTCTCCCCCAGCCCTCTTTTGTACTCATGGGGGTCGCCCATGGGCATGCACTCTCTCCTATCCTCTTCAACCTTTTCTTAGAACCTCTTGCTAACTCACTAAGGGGCATATTATCAAGACAGGTGTTAAAATTATCACTGTTTTAGCGACAGAAAACTGCCGCTAAAATGGCGATAATGGGCTTGATAATATGCTCTATGTAATTCCAATTGAAGCCCATGTTAAAGGTCCTTCACATTTAACATGGGCTTCAATTGGAATTCCATAGAGCATACTATCAAGCCCAATATCGCACTTTTAGCTGCAGTTTTTTGCCGCTAAAACTGCGATAATTGTACCGCCTGTCTTGAAAATATGCCCCTAAATTCCATGGACATTCTCATCCACATGTATGCGGACAACACGCATCTATATCTTAAAATCTCATCCCCAGGAAACATCATCTCACTCAACCCTACCCTAATGTCTACTCAAAACTGGTTAAAGGAGAACCATCTCCTGCTCTACACTTCCAAAACGGAATTCCTGCTCATCTCCCCTCCGAACCACCTCCCCAAGCTAGACCTCTGGCTGAGTCACCTCACTGCTTCCAACTACACTCCTCTCATCATAGACTCAGCCATGTGTCTCAGAAACACCATGGGCAAGTACCTGAATATGAAAAATCATATAGGCAATGTATGTAAAGGAGCAAACTACTTGATGAGGTCACTCAGAAATATCAAACCTTTCCTTCCTCTAAATGATTTCAAGCAGGTGGTCCAAGCGCGTCTCTTGCCGTGGCTAGACTACGGCAGTGCTTCCCTCTGTGGCCTTCCCAAATACGCCTTGGCTCCACTAAGAATTGGCTTTTGTAGTTTGGTTTGCCCTGTTCCCATCATGCACTGGGACAGGAACAGACTAATTTGCATACAGCCAGGTTCTGAAACTGGGATGGTGCAGTGAGCTAAAAAACGGTGTTGGATCTAGCCCTGATCTCTTGACTGGGTAAGAGCTTTCTGCTTAATTCAGAGACTCTGTCCCTCACCACCCCTTGTTGTAAATATTTTTGTCCACCCTAAGCGTGGAAGGGTATTCTCAGATGTGAGACCCTTGCTCATTGCACCATCAGGATTCAAGCAAACCGGGCCGAAGACGGCTGTAATGCCAGAAACCGGTCCCCGGGAGCTTGTTTCCTTCCCAGTGTAAGAATTGGCTTTTGTAGTTTGGTTTGCCCTGTTCCCATCATGCACTGGGACAGGAACAGACTAATTTGCATACAGCCAGGTTCTGAAACTGGGATGGTGCAGTGAGCTAAAAAACGGTGTTGGATCTAGCCCTGATCTCTTGACTGGGTAAGAGCTTTCTGCTTAATTCAGAGACTCTGTCCCTCACCACCCCTTGTTGTAAATATTTTTGTCCACCCTAAGCGTGGAAGGGTATTCTCAGATGTGAGACCCTTGCTCATTGCACCATCAGGATTCAAGCAAACCGGGCCGAAGACGGCTGTAATGCCAGAAACCGGTCCCCGGGAGCTTGTTTCCTTCCCAGTGTAAGAATTGGCTTTTGTAGTTTGGTTTGCCCTGTTCCCATCATGCACTGGGACAGGAACAGACTAATTTGCATACAGCCAGGTTCTGAAACTGGGATGGTGCAGTGAGCTAAAAAACGGTGTTGGATCTAGCCCTGATCTCTTGACTGGGTATGAGCTTTCTGCTTAATTCAGAGACTCTGTCCCTCACCACCCCTTGTTGTAAATATTTTTGTCCACCCTAAGCGTGGAAGGGTATTCTCAGATGTGAGACCCTTGCTCATTGCACCATCAGGATTCAAGCAAACCGGGCCGAAGACGGCTGTAATGCCAGAAACCGGTCCCCGGGAGCTTGTTTCCTTCCCAGTGTAAGAATTGGCTTTTGTAGTTTGGTTTGCCCTGTTCCCATCATGCACTGGGACAGGAACAGACTAATTTGCATACAGCCAGGTTCTGAAACTGGGATGGTGCAGTGAGCTAAAAAACGGTGTTGGATCTAGCCCTGATCTCTTGACTGGGTAAGAGCTTTCTGCTTAATTCAGAGACTCTGTCCCTCACCACCCCTTGTTGTAAATATTTTTGTCCACCCTAAGCGTGGAAGGGTATTCTCAGATGTGAGACCCTTGCTCATTGCACCATCAGGATTCAAGCAAACCGGGCCGAAGACAGCTGTAATGCCAGAAACCGGTCCCCGGGAGCTTGTTTCCTTCCCAGTGTAAGAATTGGCTTTTGTAGTTTGGTTTGCCCTGTTCCCATCATGCACTGGGACAGGAACAGACTAATTTGCATACAGCCAGGTTCTGAAACTGGGATGGTGCAGTGAGCTAAAAAACGGTGTTGGATCTAGCCCTGATCTCTTGACTGGGTAAGAGCTTTCTGCTTAATTCAGAGACTCTGTCCCTCACCACCCCTTGTTGTAAATATTTTTGTCCACCCTAAGCGTGGAAGGGTATTCTCAGATGTGAGACCCTTGCTCATTGCACCATCAGGATTCAAGCAAACCGGGCCGAAGACGGCTGTAATGCCAGAAACCGGTCCCCGGGAGCTTGTTTCCTTCCCAGTGTAAGAATTGGCTTTTGTAGTTTGGTTTGCCCTGTTCCCATCATGCACTGGGACAGGAACAGACTAATTTGCATACAACCAGGTTCTGAAACTGGGATGGTGCAGTGAGCTAAAAAACGGTGTTGGATCTAGCCCTGATCTCTTGACTGGGTAAGAGCTTTCTGCTTAATTCAGAGACTCTGTCCCTCACCACCCCTTGTTGTAAATATTTTTGTCCACCCTAAGCGTGGAAGGGTATTCTCAGATGTGAGACCCTTGCTCATTGCACCGTCAGGATTCAAGCAAACCGGGCCGAAGACGGCTGTAATGCCAGAAACCGGTCCCCGGGAGCTTGTTTCCTTCCCAGTGTAAGAATTGGCTTTTGTAGTTTGGTTTGCCCTGTTCCCATCATGCACTGGGACAGGAACAGACTAATTTGCATACAGCCAGGTTCTGAAACTGGGATGGTGCAGTGAGCTAAAAAACGGTGTTGGATCTAGCCCTGATCTCTTGACTGGGTAAGAGCTTTCTGCTTAATTCAGAGACTCTGTCCCTCACCACCCCTTGTTGTAAATATTTTTGTCCACCCTAAGCGTGGAAGGGTATTCTCAGATGTGAGACCCTTGCTCATTGCACCATCAGGATTCAAGCAAACCGGGCCGAAGACGGCTGTAATGCCAGAAACCTGTCCCCGGGAGCTTGTTTCCTTCCCAGTGTAAGAATTGGCTTTTGTAGTTTGGTTTGCCCTGTTCCCATCATGCACTGGGACAGGAACAGACTAATTTGCATACAGCCAGCTTCTGAAACTGGGATGGTGCAGTGAGCTAAAAAACGGTGTTGGATCTAGCCCTGATCTCTTGACTGGGTAAGAGCTTTCTGCTTAATTCAGAGACTCTGTCCCTCACCACCCCTTGTTGTAAATATTGGCTCCACTAAGGGCATCATTGAATGCTGCGGCTAGACTGGTTACAGACACCAAACGAAACAAACATATATATCCCAGTCCTAAAATCCCTCAAATGGCTGCAATACGAAGCACACATTCACTTAAAGATTGCTGTTCTGATGCACAAAGCTCTTCACTTCAACACTCTTATGTACCTTGTGCAAAAACTTAAACTATCCTGTGGTGTAAGAGCTTCAAGAAGCGCCTCTACCTTCCTCTTGAAACCACTCATCCTTAACAAAAAGAGAAGTCACCGAGCCTTCTCTGGCGCTGCCCAAATATATGGAACTCTTTTCCACCGGAAGTATGCAGAATCTCTTCAGCGACGGCATTCAAATTGGAAGCCAAAAAAATTCCCCCCTCGTTGCCCACTTACACCCGTTTATTGTATTACCCTTCTGGGTGCAATTGTCCTGTAATCTGTAATCATTCCTTTTTTTCTCTCTCCTAATTGATAGGGATATTGCATTTATGTTCTTCCTCCCATCACGTTGTAAAGCGCTCTGATATCCCTCAGAATCTAGTTTGCGGTCTACAAAATTTTATAAATAAATAAATGAGGAAACAGAAATATATACTATACCAACTAAGAATTTGTAACGTATGACATAATATATATCTCTGTGTTTGTGTCTGGATCCCGTGTCATGTGCACATAGTGGGAGTAACTACTCCGATATGTAGTTAATGATGTCCCATTATGTGATTCCCTCACTGATCCTGCAATGGAAGAAGGAGAAATCCCACAGTGAGAAGTATTGCGTCATGGCACACTGTGTGAGTGGACAGAACCACAATTTCTGCAATGTCAAACCAATCAACCAACAAATCATGTGGTCTACAATTATATTTAATTTGAGCAGAAAGGATACATCTTAGCAAAGTTTGAGATGTGAATATATGCAAAGGTGTGGCAAGCCTGGATTCTTTGTCAGTGTTCCACTAAAATAATGTCTGATTAATAATCATGTGATCTTAGGCATATGTGTCACACATGGCAGCATCACGGTAGGCTGATCAAAGTATTAGGACCACAAATCGAAAAATAAGTTCTAAATGCCAACTAGAATTTGTACCAATGCTCACCTGGGCCCATAATTCCAAATCATATACCTTAATATTTATGAAGGTAACTCACGCTCTTCTACCAGTATATTGTAATTTTACCTCTAATTCCTATACCAGTAACCTACTAATCGTTGTCACTAGATACCTAAACACGATGAATCAGGGAGTTGAGTTAAGGGAAAGGCACTCAAAATATCATAACATTTGTAATAATATAATAACCACAGACTCAGGGTAGGTTCAAACTTTTTATCTAATCATCATCATCATAAGTCATCAGCCACAAGTTAAATGCAATTATACTATCAATAACCAAAATCAGAAACAGCGTATAGCTATGAATAAGATAGATTATGCCAACCTTTTAGAAACTTTAAAGTAAAGGGAAGGTGGAAACAAGGAACATGCTAATTTTAGAAAACAGAATTTCGCAACTTGATTAAAGGAGGGTAAAGAAAAGGAACATACTAAACTCAAGAACTTTGGTAATTCATTGGCAGTTAAAAAAGGAGAACACAACTTATGCAATTCGATTATTCAGATTTTAGCTTATTAACTATAGGGAAGGTAAGATTTGGAACATACTATTAAATTTAGCTTATCTCCTTAAAGGGGGGGATGAGACAAAGGAACATATACTAATAAAAAACATTTAGCATTGACTAAAGGTGGGTTCAAAATTGGAACACGCTAATAGACAGTAATACATGAAAATCTCATTTACCAAGGGACGGGGAAGAAAGGAACATATGCAATCAAAAGCTTTGCAAAATCATGGAAGGTAAGAAAAAGGGATGCAAGTTATTTGACAATCACCCACACAGACTTATATTTACCTAGAATAGAGTGAAGACCAACCCTGGCCACGGTCAGTTGGAAAAGTCAGAAGGAACCCCAAAGACTTCAGTGCCAGTAGGCAAGCAGGTGCAGCTCATGGACAATCAGGACAGGATAACCCCAGAATTTGGATCAGGACTAGACCACCGAAGGTTAAGATCAGCACGCGCAGTTTCGGTTGCAACGCCTGCGCTACTCCCTCTCTGCAAGGAATCTGCCAAAACCCTGATTGGGTTATAACTTTCTCCAACAAAGTGCTTCGCCAGCACTTTCACTTCCCTAAACCCCGATTGGGTTCTCGAACCTTCCGACAGAGTGCTCCGCAGCTCTCTGCTTTCAGTCACCTATTGAGTGCGTTGGGTCAGTGACAGATCAGCTATTCAGACAAGTTGGACAATTTCTCTAGCTAAACCTACGCCAATTATACTGTTTTTAAGGTCAGTGTATCACCCCCCAATGTTGCAAGTGTAAGGATCCCCAATTTGATTGGACAAAGGAGGAGGACAGGTCATCACACGACCTAGATTTTGGACTTTCTCAGTTTCCTCATTCAAATTCCGTCTACGCCCCTTAAATTTCAGGTTCTCATGACATATGCCTTTTGGTTAACAATGGTGAATATAACATTGAATAAAATGTAACAATTTTCAGTCCAGTCCAGCTTCTTCTAGCTGGGTTACAGGTCGTCTTCCCAGGCGCATCTTGGCGGTTGCTGCCATCTGGCTAGGTTCCAATACCGCAGAGTTCATCTTCCCTCTGCAGGGTGACATGCGCAGTAAGGATTTCCAAAATGGAGTAGTAAGCACCTCCCAGGCCCAAAGATTACGATGCATGAAAAGTAAAAGGAAACAATTTAGAACACAGTAATAAATGATTACACTGTATACCATGAATCTCTACACTATACCTATTACTTTTATATAACTATAGCATTAGAATTAAGCAAAACGAACAGCTTAGCGAAAGCAGCAATGCAAGCCTCTCGGATGTGAGAACACAGAACAGCCATTTTAGCACTAGTGCGCAGATGAGAAAGGATTCCCTCCAAAGCTTTGAGTACGTCATGTCACATGGGTATGACAGACGCATGTGCAGTAGAAATTCCCATGTAGCAGCAGCCATATTAGATGCAAGCGTATTAGGATTAGAAAACACATAAGCAAGCTTCACTTGGATTCCCCATGCAAGTTTAAGATGTGCGAAATTAGTAAAAACAACATGTTGGTTATTTTGTTATTGGTTATTCGAGGTTCATGAGTACGAGCAAGTCGCTTCGTATGCGAATCCATCTCATTGTCATGCACTAAAAGTGTAGCATCAAATCTTATGTAATTGTCAATTGTAGGTGCATATGTAATACCAAAAGTATAAAATTCTCCCAATTTTCAGGCATTACAAGTTTGTAGGTCCACATATACACATAAGATAATACGCCACATTGACATACCTCATCAGTGTGATAGAAGAACAATTTAGTGCCTCAAGTTGCCTACATTTCCTGCATCTCAGTCCATCAAGGTAAAACTGACAGTGAATAAATAGGATGCGAAAGATGTCATACACTAGGAAATAACCTAGGTGAAATGCAACCAAGGTAAGGTAATACAGTGTGCTCATAATCCAAATCTGAACCGTCCCATGCTAAAGAAATGATGTAAGAATCAAGGCCTATAAGTACAGGATCACCTCCAAGGCAAAATCACATACATACACATGAATACAGAAAGTGTTTTGTACATGGATCATGACCCCATTCCAAAATCCCCTGACGGTTTACCAAAAGAAGTGCAATTCCACTCTGAGCAAACCAAGAAATGTTGTGGACTGAATGTTTGGGGTACTAAAGTACTGTTTCTGCTGCTTCGACAAAGAAGACTCCTGTACTCACTTCATATAGTCTGCAAGTTAATCTTAGTGTGTGCAATAAAGCATAACCTCTGTCTCAAAACAAATGTGCTATGGGGCAATGAAACTGAGATCACACATGATCTGGAAGATGACAATGAGAAAGATGCAGATATATAGTGCACAATGGCAGGTCGTCTGAAACGGGACCAAATAGTGGCAAATTGTTTTCCATAATTAAATGAAAATGATGGCAATAATGACAGAAATTATGTAAACTTATCATCTAATGAATAGCTTTTCTTTTAGCCTATCCATTGTGTGATGTTTGTGTGTATGTCAAGGTAGTTATATTGTCAGTCACATCATCTCAACTAGATGTAGGCCACAACATGTATGAATATTGATTTTTGAACTGTTGGCATATCTCAAACTAAAAACAAATCAATGCAGCAAGCGTCATACAGTGCACTGCATGAAAGGGAGAGAGCAGGATTGCTCCATTTCTGGATAGATATAGGGCATTCCTGCACTCCCTCTCTTAAGCAATGCAGTGCAGCACCACAAGCTGGTTTTCTGTGTTCTGCTGAAAGTGTGTTAAATGTGGTCCTCAGGGAATGATGAATTACAATTCTCTCCAACACATTAGTCCCTGAGGCAATCTTAACATTCATGTGTGTTGTAGATATGGACTATCATGCAGAGCAAATGTTGAGGCAGGTACCATCGCAGATCACAAGAGACATCCGTCATGGCCAGAGGCATAACCTCAGGTGTAGTTGTCAAAATGTCATTTGGTAAATTGGTATTCAAGCATGTATGGGGATCCACAAAAAGCACACATGTGACACCTTTCCAGTGCTGATTGATGTAAGGTCTACATTTGCCTGCAGTTAATAGATCCATATTTACTGTGCTTTGCAGAGCAATGCAAGGAGGCTCAAAAGACTGCACCAAAACATAATAAACTGCTGAAGTAGCAATGCGTAGCATTTATCTACAAAATAAGTCAGGGGAGATGGTTGCCAAGCATCTTATCACTTCAGGAATACAGAGATGGGTAATGCGTGAAGCATGTATGTGATAATGCAAGCACAAATGGTTGTGGACACACACAAAGATTTGAAATATGGTTCAATGGTGGTGTTGGGCTGGAATTTTCCTCTTCATGGTATGAGTTGTGTACCTCTGTCATGAGGGCCTAGCTGCTGGTATATTCCAATAGGGGAACACAGAATATGTGTGTGTGCCATGACATAGGCCTATGTCATAGATTGTGGTCTTGTTGGACCAGTAGGGGCACACAAAGAGCTGCCTATATATTTGTGGTATGCTACGGCCTTTATCAGGAGTAAAACAGTGCAAGCGTGGTGGTGTCAGCATATTGTGGAGTAATAAGTAGTAATAAACATGACCTTTCTACCCTGGTTCACTAGAGTGAGGCCTACAGGCTCACTCACCTCTTCTAAAGTTCTGCTGCTGGGTGTTCAACTCTCCATTGTCCAACATCAGATTGATCTAGAAGTGTGAATGCGAAAATCATGTGCTGAATATATGTGCACGTGCAAGGCATACACTATCCATAGGGGGCCAGATGTACAAAGCCATTTAGCATTTCTTAGTGGGCCGAATCACAATTTCACCCCGTTAGGAAATGCTAAATCGCCTTTTTAGATGTTTAAAGGCCTGTTCGCGGTTTAAATGTATGCTTCTACCTAGTAGAAACCGCAAAATTTCATTGCGATTCAGGATTTGCAAGTAGGAATTCCCTATTTGCGATTCCTAAAGCACATTTACATATCATTTCCTAAATCAAATTTGGCATTTAGGAAATGCTATTACCATTGACTTGAAGTCAATGGTAACCATGTGCAAAATGAAAAAATGTGTTAAGAAATGCATTTGTTAATGTAAAATGAAGCACATATGTACCGCAAGCACTCATTTCAGCACACACACAAAGTCTAACTTTAGGTATTCACAGAGGTAATTTACGAGTCATCTCTTTATGTCCACAGTCGGGCTGGAATCTCCGGCTTTGGCCGTACTCTCCTCTCCCAGGCCGTACTCTCCTGCTAGATCAGTACTCTCCAGGTTGGGCCGTACTCTCCTACTCAGGCCGGTTGAAGTGTAATCAATGGTCTGGAATGCAATTTTTACAAAAACCATCATGTTATTGATGTTGGAGTCCTATTGTGGGCCGACTGCGGATGTAAAGATATGACTCGTAAATGATCTCTGTGAATACTAAAAGTCATAAAGTTAGACTTTCCATTTCCTAAATAGTGATTCCGTAGGAAATGTAAAATGATTTTTACTAATTGTACTCTTGTACATCTGGCCCCCTATGTATAGTGTATGTCTTGCACGAGCACATATATTCAGCACATGATTATCTCATGTACAATGTGCACACCGCATTTCGGTGTGACTTCAGGAGGGCCTTATGGCCAGAGGCACCATTGGGTTTTTATTTCTATTAGGAAATCGCAATCAAAGAAATGCAAACTATTTCCTATTTTACCCATAGGTTGGAATGGCAGGAATGCAATGGCATTTCCTATTGCGATTCCCTAGTAGCGATTCCTACTTTGTAGGAATCGCTCTTAGGAAATTGCAAAATTAGTACAAATCATTTTACATCTGCGCCGGTTCTGACCCACGCAACAGAGGCCAGTTTGACAGAAGATGCAAGGCTTTTGCTGGAGCAAACACCTTCATCCCACTTCCAAGGGTCCAGGACTGGGGTGGCACCACTTGGCAGGACAAACAGACAGATGGCAGAGTCCAGGTGCAGAACCAGGGTGGTTGGAATTATTTTATGTCCCTGAGACTTCAGATCAGGAGGCATGCCAACCAGCATATTTTGTGTAGACTTTGTGCCTAATTGTTTTTTTTTGTAATTTGAATTGTGCTTGTATTGTTGGGCGTTTGTCTATTTTGGGGTAATCGTTAATTAGGTACAGTTTAAGATTTTTCTGTTTTTAGTTGGTGGGGAAAGTATAGATAGGGCTTGTGTCATTTTGGCCATGTCTGGGAAGGGGAGAGGGAAGAACTTCATGGAGAGAGAAATTGCCTGTCTCATTTAGCTGGTAAACCAGTTACTTACGCAGATGCTGGCTGCAGGGGTCAGGGTCAGCAAAGGGTAAAGAGCCAAGGATCAGAAGGATCTATGGGAGCAAGGACGTTGGTATATGGGCAAGGTGGCCCTTGAGGAGTGCTCTGTCTCACAACTTAAGCATTGTTGGGCAGAGGTCATTGCCTGGGAAGCCAATGTGATGAACATGCTGGGATTGGAGATTGCAGACCCGTAGGTATGTATTATTAACCATCCACATGTAGTAATACAGACAAATTTGTTATGGTACATATCAATATTAAAATGTATTTGCAATGAGTGGATGCCTTGTGACACACAAGTCAAAACAGAGTGACTCTAGGTGGTAGATGTATCAAACTGTTAAGTAAAGCAGCACACCTGGCATAAATGCTGTGTACGGTTACAGGGAGCTACCGCTCTTGATGTTAAGTAATGCAAAGCAGCCCTACGTCCTTTGTCCAAATGAGAGTTACCCTTTAGCAATGTACAACATTGAAGGTTTGGGCTTGTAAATGTAATTGGATTAATAATGTATTGCACTGTATAAAGTATTAGGTATGTCTGTGTGGCAAGGTTAGTATGTATGTACCACAGGGTGCATTGGTCAAATCCTCATGCAGCACAGCATAGCACAGCACAGCTCAGCAAGCCACCTTGCTGAGCTGCACTTCATGAAAGTCAAAGGTCAGGAATGCGATGTTTTTATCATTTTACGGTGCATTCCCTGTCCTTTCCAAGCACCGACATACTTTTGGCTGCCTACTGCCAATGCTTGCACCCTTGTGTTATGGTGCAAGGGGGACATGTGAAGAAACTGGCCAGCAGTTCTTTCAACATCACATGCATGTGCCCTGATTTTGACATATGACGTAAGTCATTTCTGATTTTTCACCTCCTGTCAGATCAACGATGTGAGGTGACTAGCTGCATTCCATGTTCTGAAAGTGTATACATATGTGTGTAAGCGTGTGTACATGTACAATGACATTTGAATGTCATAGTGCTTAGTTAAGATTTGGAAGCATGTGTGGTTGCTCTGTATTTAATGAAATGCCTCAATTTTTTTTGCAAGTCTCAGGGTGCAGTTGGTCCTTGTCACCCTTTCGGCCCCTTGCGGGCTTTTATGAGTTAAAGCAATGAGCGTTTGGTGAGGTCATGCCCACCAGACATGCCCACTACCCACTTGCAGCCCGGACACGTTCCCTGACACCCTTCGAGCTCTGGCTCCAAAACCAGTAGCATCTCCTTATTCTCTGCCCTCCTTTAAATCCAGCATCACAGCAGTACTGCCCTCCTTCAAGTCACTGCATCACGACAGTAGCAGCCTCCTTACCATGGCAGGTGCTGCTCTGAGGCGCTGATCCTTATCCTGTAAAATGAAGGAAAAGCTAAGTAGAATGTATCAACAAGCCCATTTATGAGTCTTTCAGCTGGAAAGCTAGCGCTTGGGAAATCTTTCAATACCGCACAGCTCTGCATTTGGGATTGTTTACCTACACGTTTTTGGTGGTGTGAGAGAAGGACACTTATTCCTTAAATCAATACATTAATGAGCAGTTAACTGGTATGCCTTGTGACCTTGCATTTATTTTATTTATTTTGATATGGGTGTAGTAGTGTGTGTGTGGAAAGGGCTACTGTGTGAGTGAGTGAGTGAGTGAGTGAGTGAGTGAGTGAGTGAGTGAGTGAGTGAGTGAGTGAGTGAGTGAGTGTTCCCCAGCATACCCAGTATTCTACTTACCTTGTGCTGGGCTCTGACTTTAAGAGTACCAGACCTGTTCTTTATGCTCCGATTGAAAGAGTTTCCCTCTTTATCCTCAGCCCACCCTACCTGTCCACACCCTTGAATATGCTGGTGCTGGTCTAATGCTACAACTAGGCATTTTCCTTTTTTTTTAGTTTTATATAGCTCGTGCTAGCCCCAAGACATCGGGTATCAAAGCGCTTTAATTGATCGCCAGTTTCGTTACAGAAGGACACATTCAGTTGTGTTAGGCACAGGGAGATTAAGTGATTTGCCCAGAATCACAGGATGTTGAGCATCTTTGCCGAGATACAAACCCGATTCCCCAGCATCGAGGTTGACCTCTCTAGCTGTAAGGCTACATCCTCTCCCGCATCAGGAATCGGCACATTCTATTAGGTTTCAGAGCACGGCTTCATTTACACTCTTCCCGGTATAAAAGTTCCCTATTTATCGGTCACTAGCAGCCCGTCCCGACGTTGTCGGGGAGCAATCAGGCTTCACACAGGCACCGCAGTTCTTATATCGCCGAGGGCCCCCCAGCGAGCCGGGCAGACTTACCGCCAAACCAGCAGGATCGCAGCGGGGCGTGATGGGGCCTCTAATGGTGCAGCCGCAGCCGATTAGGGATGTTAGGGGAGCCTCCAGAGGGTCCGGGCAGCCGCGCAGCGTGTCTCGCGCCGCCGCAGCTCTGATCTCCAATTCCGCCGACAGTGTCAGGGATCCTCGGTGGAAAGGTCCGGGCCTCACAGGCAGGGCGCCGGGCAGTGAGCGGGGTCCTCCCGCTCCCCGCGCATGAAGCAGCACCAGTCACTCCAGGATTACGGCAGGACTCACCCCCGTCCGCGCTCTAAGGGATTGTCCAGGCCTGCTCCAGGCGCCCCGCCCGCACAGGCTGCCACTTCGCCCAGCAGCAAGCAGGGCCGCGGCAGTCCTCCCAGCAGGTCGCGATCTTCCTGCAGGCCCGCAGGAGAGGGGCGGTAGCACCTCAGCACCCCGGAGTCAAGCGGGTCATCAATGGGCACGATCCGCAGAGCTGCACAGCCTCCGACACCCGGCCTCAGCATCCAGCAACCACGTTGTGTAGGTCAGTTCGGGCAGCAAGATTCGCCGCTATTTCAGGAAGTGTGGCCAGGGAGCGCAAGTGATGAATTGCGTACCGTAGGTGGCTCCTCGCTCCTGATGTCAGCACGCACGTCGCGGCCAGCGCTACTTCCAAGGGACTACTTTTTTTTAAGGTAAATATTTTAAAGAACGTATATATATATTTTTTATATAGCCTATGTCCATCTGCAGACCCTAACAATTACAACGATGTATCGGGTGTTTGGATTGGCGCTGTGGTTCCCGAGTTTACCCGCCTCAAAGGTTCAAAGTTCTCTCTTTATAATAGTAGTATATGTGATCAAGGCTTTGGCCGAAACGCGTCATGGCAAACTGGTGTTTGGGTTCACAATAAATATTTAAACACCAAGAATTGGGTCTCGCATCATCTTTTGGCAGCACATGCTGAGCTGAGTCAAGCTGAGGACGACACATACTGCATATATATATATATATCCAACGTAGCTTTATAGCAAACTCCAAGCCTCTGTTACGGCGGGCAGCACGGCAGGGACGCCACTCCCTAATCTCCAACCAAACTCCAGTACTCGAGAAATAAAACTCACTGGTGCCATGGCCTCGGTGTAAACGGTGTTTATTTACAGCAACGGGTGCCCAACACGTTTCGCAGTTAACCTCACTGCTTGATCACGGGTAAGTTGTACAAGTGAAATACGATTATTTAAAGGTGCAAGGTTCATTTACGTGTATTGCAATAGATATAGTAAACATACTATTAAACCTGATTTTAAGCATTTTCAAAATACCTTGTGGTCATTTTAAATTCTAATCAAACTTGAATTGCTAAATTAGTTTAAACGAAAATTAATCCTGAAACAATGTTCTCAACATACCACATTATACCCAAGTGGGTCTTATGAATGGGCAGTACGGCATAGACATAATAAAGTTACTAACCAGCCTCTTTATACATTTCATTCGTAATTATTTAACCAAATAGGTTTCAATTAACACTCAGTCCGATATTTTAGCCCGAACATTGATATTACAATCACGCTAAAGTGAGCTAATGTCCTTGTGTTCATATAGAATCGACCACATTCTTCATATTCTTCATTTCTGCAACAAAATCAAATGTACTCTATGTTACACAACTTCTGAACTCTTTCATTTACAACATAAACAAAAACTTGTTAAAAACTTTACAAGAATAACAGTTGTGGAAGGGTACTTTGGGACTATTTCTTTCATCTCAGGTGTATCGACATCTCTTCATCGAGGTTCAAACCGAAACGACTCAGTGTATTAAACTTAATAATCATCCTTGATTCGAGTTTTCTCAGTTCTAGTGTGCGGTTCCCACCTCTTTCTCTTGGTGGTATTGAGTCCAGCACACAGAACTTCAGGAGATTTGTGTTCTGGTTGTGTTTAACACTGAAATGGCGAGCAACAGGTATTGCTTGTCATTTTTAGTAATTGCACGTAAGTGCTCCAAAATACGCTATTTAACCCTGTTAATGGTGCTCCCGATATAGAACAAATTGCAGGGGCACCTTAGTGCATACACTCCATATTCGCTCTCACAGGTAAAGTGTCGCATAATCGTGAACGCTGCTTTATCTTTACATAGTTTTACCGTTTTGCAGTTTTGACTATATCTACAAGCTTTGCACTTAGTGCAGGTGAAAAAACCTTGTATGGGATTCTGTTTTCTAGTCTCCTTAATGCTACTTGTCATCAATGTGTCCTTCAGTGATTTGTTCCTTTTAAATGTAATTGAAGGATATGACCCAAGGTTATCACTTAAGTCCTCATCTGTTTTCAAGACCTCCCCCAAATTTTTTTTTCCAAACTTCTACGTACCTCCCAATCCTGGTTATGGTATGTAGGTATGAATCTTAACTCATTGTTAGTTTGTTCAGGTTCTTTTGATTTATTGAACATTTCTTCCCTTTTTATCTTACTCATTTTGTCAACTGCTGACTTTATAGTGACTGAGCTGTAGCCTCGATCTTTGAATCTTTTGGTCATAACCAATTCCTTCTTTTGATATTCCTCTTCTACACTACAGTTGCATTTCACACGCAATAATTCCCCAAAGGGGATACTGTTTATAAGGTTTTTGGGGTGGCAGCTTTCGGCTTTGCTGGCAGTTTTCTTCCTATGTAATTTACTGCTTCACTTATTATTCACAATTTGTACTTCAATCAAGATCTAAGAACTCAATTCTCTCTTCACTGGTCTCACTCGTAAATTGTAAATTCAAGCAGTTCTGGTTCAGTGTCTGGACAAATGTATCTGCCTGTGTTTGATTCCCATCCCAGATGCAAAATATGTCATCAATGTACCGTACACAGAGGACAACATAATCATGGTATTGACTGATGTTCCGGACAACCTGCTCCTCCCACCACCCGAGGTATGAACCTGCAAAGCTGGGGGTGAAGCAGGTTCCCATTGCCGTCCCCTGGGTTTGTCTGTATAAAACTTTATTGAACAGAAAATTGTTCTTCAAACAGATCGTTATCATTTCCAGTATCATTTCTGTGTGTAACAGAAATGATAAAGACCATCCTTTTAGAAAATGTCTACAAGCATCCACTCCTGCATCTTGTGGGATGCTTGTATAGAGACTGCACATTTCCATACTTATGAGCAAATATCCCTTCTTCCATTCAATTTCTTTCAACTTTTTCAAAAAATCGCCTGTGTCCTTAATATAAGCGGGCAGCCCTTGTACAAAGGGCTGAAGGAAGTGATCTACGTGTTTTGAAACATTTTCTAAAGCACTGCTCTAGAGGACACAATAGGTCTTCCTGGTGGCACAGTGGCATTTGTATGTATTTTGGGCAGGAGGTATAGAATAGGAGTTTAGGGATCTTTACAATTTAAAAACAGGTATTCATCTTGTTCCAATGTACCCTGGTCCCGCCACCCCTTCAACTTTTCCATCACTGCCTTATTGGCTGCCTCATAATCATTTTTAGTCACCACACAATATTTTGTACAATCTGACAGTTGTTTTTGTCCTTCCTCCAGGTACATCTGTAATGGCCACACCACTACATTGCCCCCTTGTCCGCTTTTTTAATTACAATATCTCTGCATTCTTCCAAGGTCTTTATCGTATCTCTTTGCATTTTGGATACATTTTGTGTACATTTAAAGTCTTTCTTTTTGATATTTTTAAGTTTCTTGATCATCCCTCGCTCGAAGCAATTTATTGCATCATTATTGATCTGCGGGATGAAGGTGGATTTCAGTTTAAAATTACTACCACCGCTCATTTCAACATCTATATCCGTATTCATTAAATTTAGAAATGGATCATCAATAAATACTTCTGGATTTCCTAGTTCCTGCACCACATGTAATATATCAATGTCATGAACATTTAGACCTGAAAGAGCATCAGAGACATTCTGTAATTGTTTGCTTTTATGTGTTGCGAACCACTTTTTCAGTTTAAGTTTTCTGGTAAAATTAAAAAGATCTATTAGAGTTTTAGTGTAATTAAAACCTGAAGGACAATTCCTTAGATGAATCATCCAATTTAGCATCAGAGAGTAAATAATTAGAGAGATTTACCACTGTCATGATGTTGTTCATTTTCTCGCTTGTCTTCCCCTGGTTAATTCCCACTGGGGTTTCTTCTGTGCTGTTTGTGGCGAAGTTCTTCCCTTTTCCTCCTCTGCCTCCTCGTCCTCGACCTCTTCCCGGGCTTTCGCTGTTCGCCTGTGTGTTTTGCGCCCTTCCTTTGGCCATCAGCGTGATCTCCTTTAAAAATTGTTCTTTTGCCCCTTCAATACCTAAGGGATTATGGGTCTCAGTAGCAGTTGTCGTTGAACTACTTGCCTCATCCTGTAGTTCCACAATTGCTACATTGGGAGGGGATGCTGTGCCTTGCTTTCCTTAATCTTGAGTGTCCTTCTCAAATGGTCAAATATTTTGCTGAAGGTCATGATTTGCCCATTTCTGTAGTCTGCCTCGTCTCTCTCAAATTTCGTTAATTTCTTCTGTTTGATTTCCTCCTCAATTTTTTGTAATTTTTTATTCATTTTGCTCATTTCTAGTTCGAATTCTTCAGTTTCATATAGGTCTTTTAATTTCTTAGTAATCCCCTCTATTTCTTCATTCAATTTAATGCACTCTTTCTCGGCATATTTGATTAAAATTTTCAACATATTCAATGAGCATTCCTCATGATATATATATATAAACAAACAGCTCCTCTCAACTTCCAGCAAGCAAACGAGCATGCCAAGCCGGCAACGAAGGAGACGGACCACCAGGTACAGGAACAATGTTTTTATTTCACCACAAACAACAGCTACGCGTTTCGGGCTGAATCGCCCTTGTTCACACTGTATATATATATATATTTATCGCTCCTGTGCACCAGAACGTGAGTCACTCGTTGGGCGGGTGCCTTACTGCGGCAGTGCTCCGCAAAATATTCACGCTCCAAAACTCCTCTCTCCTCATGAAAGGATAACCGCAGTCGCGGGCTTAGTTACAGCGGTGGTTATTTATTTTAGCAAAACAGACGCGTTTTGGATGTAATCCTTCATCAGCGTTATCACAAATCGTCCTGGGAGGCACCATCTTTTAAGCATCATACATTATGTCATAGAAACAGATGAGGGGTGGAGAAAGGCTGAATCGCAAGCGCCATTTTTAAATGGTATTCATCCCTGGTTGTACAATTTCATACACAGATTACATATATTCAAAATCAAGAAATACAATTAAAACTCAATGTTAATTCATTCAAATGACATTGAAATTGTAATATAATTACTGCATTTTTCAACAACCAAAAACAGTTAATCTTGCAGTGTATTAGCAGTTTGCAACCTCTTATGTTGGGTTGCAGATATTTCCACAACTGCGGAAGAACTCTGATGAGGATCTGCAAGAGCTATTATGGGGGGCTATGAAGAAACGACTCTCTAATTACGAAATAAAGATCAAAACAAGAAAAATTTGAAGGCGATGAAAGGGATTATGCGATGGGAAGAATTCTAACCTTCGCGAAGAGATTTGAGCAACCTAGAAAAGAAGTGTTCAATAAGAATAAAACAACTACAATGTAAAAACCGCCCAGGGCAGAAACCTCTGAGTCTGACATAACGGAACGGAAAATGAGCAATCTGAAGATGACTTAGCTGGTCCATCTGGAAGACGTCAAAAGACTCCTTTTCAAGAGGAGTTCAACATTATCCTGCAGTCATGGCGAAGGGGAGGCAGGACCAAGTCCCCAGAAGGAGAAGAAAAACCTGAAGGGGTGGCCTGAAGAGGAAGGGCAAAGAACAATCAAACATCAAGAGTAACACGGAGCAAGAGGGGAGGCAGATGGTAGATGAGGAAGATCATCTAACCATAATCAATCTGTCATCAAAAATCTTGACTACCCAGAAGAAGCAGTGCTGAAATTGGGACTAACATTTTGCCCACATAACTGCCTGGAGTACACTCAAACCAGGATTGATTTGTTCAAGTTTGTCAGCAAGCTTAAACTGCATAAATATTTTAAGTTGAAACCAACGACAAAGGAAGCAAGATTCCTCAAGTCACAGAGCAGAGACACGGATCTGTTGGCTGTCAACTACTTGACTACTTTAGAGATACTGGAGGATTTGCATCAAGAGGGAACAATGGAAGAACTACAATCTGTAGTAACTTTGACACAAAGAACAAGATGAGTCGACATAGAACAAGAGGCACGAGAAAGTGGCATGAAACCACGCTCGCAATTTCTACAGCAAATGCCATTCGACGCCATAGACACCTTTTCAGACGCAGTCATCAAAGATTTGATGAAATTTAGAGAAAACAACAAATCCTCTAAAGTAAGAGACATTTGAAAGTGCGTTTTTGACTTGGCAGCAAAGGGACGTTTTAATCGATTTGCAGCCAGAGCGTATAGTTTAGATCTTTTGGAAAGCACTTTAAGGAGAGTGGAATCCCTGCCTAGAGAGGATCAGTTGATACAGAAAAACATCAGGATGGAAATGAAGGAAATTTTGGATGATAACAAGTTTCTCCGAAGACACTGGTACCCTGAGCAATATAATGAGAAGGAATTGGTTTGTGCTAAAAACAGATACCATCATTGGTGCTGACATTCCGTCAGCACCTTTGATCACTTTTAAAAAAGATGGTCAAGTTCACAGTCACCTAGAAGAAATTCCACAGAGACAGGGAACTTTACATGAAGTGAGAGGGTTTTACCCCTGCGGAAGGTGCAACGCTTGCGCCTTCAGCAATAGGGTATTAACCTATGAAGTAAAAGGTCTAAAAACAGGTAAAAGAATCAACAAATTCATGAACTGTGAAACTACTCATGCTGTCTATTGCCTGAAGTGCCTTTGTGGACTCAGGTATATAGGGAGCACGATACACTGCATAAAATTAAGGGTACTAGAACATATGCGTGCTATTGTGAAGAAAGATTTTATTATCCAGTGGCACTGCATTTTGCCATTAAACACAAAAGCTATAGAGATTTGCTACAGTTTTTCAGCATTGACTGTGTCCCATTGAACGTCAGAGGGGGAGACAGAGTGCTGAAATTGAGAAGACTAGAGTCACGTTACATTGTTGATCTCCAGACGAAATCCCTGAATGGATTAAAAAGTGGGGAGGAATTGACAGTGCAGCTAGGGATCTAGAACACATAGGGATATTGCTTTTAAGAATTGTTGAAAATACATGAATTACTTAACTTGCATAAATAGGTTTGTGCTGCTTTCGGCTTATATCTTCTTAACATGTCATCTAAAGTGGGTGCCGATACACAGCAATATGTAACATAGAACTTTGGGGAAATGTCTGGAACCCGACATAGGAGGTTGCAAACTGCGGATACACAGCAAGATTAACTGTTTTTTGTTGTAGAAAAACGCAGTAATCATATTATAACTTCAATGTCATTTGAATGAATCAACATCGAGTTTTAATTGTATTTCTCTATTCTGAATATATGTTATCTGTGTATGAAATCGTACAACCAGGGATGAATATCATTTCAAAATGGCGCTCACAATTCAGCGTTTCGCCACCCCTCATCTGTTTCTAGGACATAATGTATGATGCTTAAAAGATGGAAGAATTGTGGAGAAATCCATTACCCAACGAAAACAGCGATCTGCCAGCGTTTGGGGTGAACCACTGACATCCTGGTAAGCCCTATCGAGTGTGTGTGCTGAATGAACTGTGTCCAAGACAGGGCGAGGGGCTCACAGAAAATAGTGGTGATTGCATGAGGTGGAGCCCTGGACCGGAGCTCCACGCTAAACGACTACATAAACATGTTCAATGTAACAGAGTGCAAGGAAGCGGCAGCTGGTATGTTTAAGAAAAACAAACCTGACATGAGATATGCTGAAGCAAACACAACCAGTGATATCCCCAATACGCTGTCAATTCAATATACCAAATTGGAAAGACTTTATGAGAGAGAAGTAAGTAAATGGTGGTAGGCCACCTCATTACAAAACTATATAGAGGTGGAAGGAGTCCCTAGGGGTCTACGTATATACACTGTCCCAGCATACGAAAACCCAGATCCGATGCTTTTGGAGGCATGGGCAGCACATACGGCGCTATCATGCAAAGGCATGCTGGAAATATTAGGATAATTCGCCTGGAGTGATAGAGCTAAAGCTCTCAAGGAGATCAAAGCTCTGGAGGAGGAATTACAGCAGAATCCTGATAAAGAACAACAAGAACGTCTAAGAGAGGCTATGAAGAAACAACTTGCTAAATATGAAATAAAGATCAAACAACGTAAACAATAAAAATTTGATTGAGACGAGAGGGACTATGCAATGGGGAGAGTCTTGACCTTTGTGAAGAGGTTTGAACAACCGAGCAAGGACCACCCAGGATAGAAACCTCTGAGTCCGATTTAACTGAAAACGAACAATCTGGAGATGAGACAGCAGGTCCTTCTGGAAGACCGCAGAAAACTCCTTTTCAACAGGAGTTCAACATCATCCGCCAATCGTGGTTAAGGGTGGCAAGAGCAAGCCTCCAGAGGAAGAAGGAAAACCAGAATGGGCGGCAGGAAAAGGAAGGGTAAAGCCCAATCAAGCAACCAGAGTGACTCGGAGCAAATGAGGAGGGCGATGGTAGCGGAAGAAGAACATATAACTATAATCAACCTATCATCGAAAGTCCTAACTACCACAGAAGAATCAGTATAAAAACTGGGACTAACATTTTGCCCACACAATCACATGGAATATACCCAAACAAGGATCGACTTGTTCAAGGTTGTTTGCAAGCTAAAATTGCATAAATTCTTCAAATTAAGACCAACAACAAAGGAAGCAAGATTCCTGAAAATACAGAACAAGGAAACAGATTTGCTTACTGTCAATGACTTGATAGCATTGGAAATACTGGAGGACTTACGCCAGGAGGGTTCAATGGAAGTTCAACAGCAGACAGTAACATTAACGGATTAAGGGTGTCGATGTGGAACAAGAGGCGCCTACAAGTGGTATGAAATTGCCATCTCAGTTTCTACCACCGATGCCGTCAGACACCATAGACACCTTCTCGGACTCAGTTATTAAAGATCTGATGCAATTTAGAGAAAGAAAAAAATCCTTTAAAAACAGGATAACTTAACGAGAGTACAGAGAAGGGCAATAAGAAATCTTGAATACGACAAATCCATCATCTGCAAACCCTCGGACAAGGGGGAGAATATTGTTCTACTACCAAGAGAGCAGTATGTGGAGGAAGCACTGCGACAATTAAGGAATCTGAACTGCTACGAATTGACAACAGCGGAAAGATATCAGGAGAGCATCCAAAAAGTCCATACTCTAATAAAGAAATGGCATGACAAACAAATGCTGGATCTGGATGAGTACTTATTCTTAAGAATTATCAATCCAATTCTACCCACCTTTTATCACCTACCAAAGGTGCAGAAAAGACAAAGACAGACCATCTGGACAACCGGGCTGTTTGACTGAAAATCTCTCTAGGTTTTTAGATCACTTTTTGTTTGGGGCAGTTCTTGGTTTGAAATCATATATCAATGACACTACGGATTTCATTGGTCATATAGAGGCTTTGGAGTGGCAGCCCTCTTACTGCTTAATAGTATTAGACATCACAAGCCTATACACCTTCATTAACCGGTTGCAAGGCTTGGAAGCAGTAAAATATTTCTTGCAGAAACGACCATTGAAATGTGCAACCCAAAATAGCATGCTGCTGGAACTAATCGAATTTTGCCTGTTTAACAACATTTTTCTCTTTCAGGGAGACCTTTACATACAGGTCTCAGGGACCGCTATGGGCACCTGCTTTGCCCCCAGCTATGCACATTTATTCGTTGGCTGGTGGGAGGGGCAGATGGCCTGGGCCCCTACCAATGAGGGATAGACCACCAATATACTGTTGTGGTATAGGTTCATCAATGACCTTTTTTTGGAGTGGAGGGGTTCAGTGAGCAAGGCAGAGGAATATGTAGCACATCTGAACAATAATGAGGTCAATCTACGATTCACAGGCGAGATTAGTTTGGTTGCAGCAAACTATCTGGAACTGAGAATCGAGATTCAGGACGGAAGAGTCACCACCGCTTTATTCAGGAAACCGACAGCCGGGAATAGTACGCTACATGTGTCAAGCAGTCATCCACAAAAATTAAAAACCAGCATTCCTTATGGGGAATTCCTTAGACTAAAGCGGAACGTTCTAGGAAGTGCAACTTTGATCTAGCAGCTAGAGATAGCCTCAAACGATTCACAGCAAGGGGATATGACCTAGGCCTCTTAGAGAGCACCCTGAGAAGAGTATAGCTGATACCTAGAGAGGATTTATTGAAACAGAAAAAATTGAGAGAAGAGAATGGTAAGTTTCGGCTGATAACCACCTTTTCTCAAGATGCTGATATATTGAGAAACATAATGAGAAAAAATTGGCATGTGTTAAAAACTGACACCATCATTGGTGCCGACACTCCGGCTGCCCCCTTGATCACCTTCAGAAAGGCTTGCTCAGTAAAAGACACCCTGGTGCACAGCCATTTGGATATTGTCTCAGCTAGACAGGGAACTTTGCAAGAATTAAAAGGATTCTACCCCTGTGGAAGGTGCAAGGCGTGTGCCTTTAGCAGAATGGTATTATCCTATGAAGTGAAGGATATGAAAGCAGGAAAGGGGATAAACAAGTTGATGATCTGCCAAACAACACACGCAATCTACTGTCTTAAGTGCCCTTATGGACTCAGATACATAGGAAGCACTATACACTGTGTTAAACTGAGAGTATTAGAGCACATGCGTGCTATTGTGAAAAAGGATTTCAATTATCCAGTTGCCCGTAATTTTGCGATCAAACACAAAAGCAACAGGGATCTGCTGAAGTATTTTTGTATTGATTGTGTACCCTTGAGTATCAGAGGAGGTGATAGAGTACTAAAATTGAGGAGGCTGGAATCCCTGTACATCGTGGATTTCCAAACTAAGTCCCCAAATGGATTAAATAGTGGGGAAGAATTGGCAGTACATTTGGGAAATTAGGTTTTTATAGATTTGTTAAATGACAAGTATCAGGATGAAGTGATTGCTTATAAATTAATTTAATCTTGTTTTTCTTAAGTAACCATACATGATAACAGGGCCAATACACAGCTATATCTTACATGGAACAATGGGCGGGCGAGTAACCTCATGATAGAGGTTGCAATTGCCGATACACTGCAAGATTCACACAGTATTAGTAACCCACAGTTGAAATGGAATGTATAATTCACAAAATCGAACGTTGGTTTTAATTTTAATGCCGTAACAAGTATCACTTTTAACTGTGGCATGTTTGGTAAAGACTCAAGATGTATATACTCTCAAGATGGCACGAGCTATGTGGCGCTTGTCCCAGCCCTCGTTTGTTTCAATAATGCAATGTATGATGCTTTAAAATGTCGCCGCGCAGGGCATTATATGTTGACACCGACGAAGGATTATTTCTCAAACGCATCTGTTTGCATAGGATTAAATCTCCACTGAAATGCAGCCCCGTAAGTGCTGTCTTCCTTTTGCGTGATAAAAAGATTGTGAAGCTTTCATATATATATATATATATCACTAGCAAATGTCCCAAAATGAGAGGAGCGTCAGTAGCTGGTGCCGGCGGCAAGGTTCAGGACACCCTCGCAGTAATACCTTTCAGCAAAAACGTTTCACAAGAGAAACACGCCGCACACTACTCCGTTTGTTGAGTTATTGGTTTATTTTCTGTAGGTTCCCCACCTACGCGTTTCGGACATGAAGCTGTCCCTGATCACGGTACAAACAATTGTCCATCATTGCTGTTTACATTAAATACCTGTAGACACCACTTGGCGGTTATGATGCATTGTGGGCTCAGTAGTTTTATGGATCAGTATAATTCCAACCCATACAGTCTGAGTTACCGGATCCAAGCATTACCACGTCACTAATCAAACTCTTAGAGTATTGATGCAGGTGAATGCCAGTGCGCAAATTATTTGTCCGAAGGACTGTTAGTAATAATGTGGCTAGTATGGCTCACATTGCGTGGCGCAAATTATCACCTCTGAGAAAGAAAGTGTGACGGACTGAGTGTCCATATTCATATTGATGGCTAAGTGCCTCAGAGTTTGATTGTGGCGTTTCATGATTTAGATCAACAGTAATCAAAATGCAGGGATAATTAAAATCAAGTTTCATTTTCTGTGTGTCACATACATTAAATTCATGTTGCTTATTCGTGAAAACAGAGATTAGTACATTGTTACAGTATACTTTTTCTTTTTCCTTTTTTCCAAAAAAGTCTTTGTATTGTCCATATTAACTGGATTATAAGTGTACATAAAGTTCCTCATCGGCGTTGAGACCCCACGGACTTCTAGTTTTGAATCTTATTATTAGTTTTGACTCAAGCCTTCTTAAACTGATTATTCGATCACCTCCTCTTTCATTCTCACCAACCATAGCTATTCCTGAATATTTCATGTCTTTCCAAGTTTTCCCTGGATGTGTATTTAGATGTTTGGCCGTTGCATAGGTTGGGTCGTTGTTTTGGATTGCTCTGGTATGTTCAAGAATTCTCTTTTTAGTGGACAAATTGTAGAGCCAATGTATTTTTTGCCACAGAAACACTGTATTTGGTAAACCACAAACAGTGAGTCACATGTTATTTTGTCCTTGATCACAAAAGTTCTTCCCCTGGGATCTGTTAGTATTTTCAAATTTTGCCCAATTTTGCACGCTTTGCATGTCGTGCATTTGCTGAAGCCCAGTTGTCTTTTTTCTAGCCAGCTCTGAGTTTTTATTTTCTTGAAGTGGCTGTTTACTAATGTGTCCCGGATAGATGGAGCTTTACGATATGTCACCAACGGGTTTTCACCAATAAAGTGCCTATCTCATTGTCTTTCTTGAGAACATTCCAATATTTTGACAAAATTTGACGGATTTTGTAACTCTCCTTAGAATAGGTTAGTATTAAACGTGGTTGATCGTCCTCCAAGTTGTTGCCTGAGGGTTTTTGCTTCATTATTAGTGTTTCCTCTCTTGACTTGGCTCTCGCTTTTTGTTCTCCTTTGATTATATCTGCATGTTTGTATCCACGTTTGGAGAAACGATCTTTGGTCTCTTTGAATTTGTTTTCCATCTCATCCTTTTCTGAGCAATTCCTTTTCATTCTTAAAAATTCACCGTACGGGATACTCTTTTTTAGGGAGGTAGGGTGAAAGCTGGTCCCGTGTAATACACTGTTCGTTGACGTTGCTTTTCTGAATACAGTTGTTTCTAATTTATTGTTTTTGACATAGACTTTTGTATCCAGAAACTCTATTTCGTTTTTTGGGATATTTGAAGTGAATTGTAGTCCAACTACATTTTCATTGATGATATCAATGTACTCTAGTAGTCTCTGTTTCGTACCTTTCCAAAGGAGGAACAAGTCATCTATAAATCTAAGCCATATAACCACGTCCGTGGTATATGGTTCGTTTTCTTCTCTCCAAGCTATGTTTTTCTCCCACCAGCCCATGGTGAGATTGGCATAGCTTGGAGAGAAGGAAACTCCCATGGCACAACCGCAGGTCTGTCTATAGATTTTCTTATCAAAAGTGAAGACATTGTTTTCCAAACAGAAAGTCATCATGTCTATTACCATGTTTGTATGCCGCAGTTCTGATATGGGTCTTTGACTTAGGAAATATTTGGTTGCAACCAGTCCTATGTCTCGCTGGATCGAAGTATAAAGCGAGACAACATCAATAGTTGCTAACCAATACTCTGGTTGCCACTCAACACCCATGATGATCCTGAGGAAATCCCCAGTGTCTTTAATATAGGAGCTGAGTGTTGGAGCCAAAAAATAGTCTACATAGGAAGATACGTTTTCGCACAGTGAGCCACAACTGGATATTATTGGGCGTGCTGGTGGTTTTACAAGAGTCTTATGAATTTTCGGAAGAAAATAAATTGTTGGCATTATTGGATGTACAACTGTCAAAAAGTTCTTTTCTTTCATGCTTAATAGGCCATTTTCTTGCCACATTTGTATGCATTTCTGTAATTTGTTAATCATGGTTGCAGTTGGATTGTGTTGCAAGACTTCATAATTGATTTCATTATTTAGTTGGCGATAGGCTTCTTCCAAGTAGTCTGTTTTATTCTGAATCACTATATTTCCCCCTTTGTCCGCTGGTTTTATTTCTATAATAGCGTTGGACTGGAGGCTTTTTAAGGTTATACGTTCCTTTTTTGTTACATTTTCCTTTTTGTTGATGGTGTTATTCATTGTTTCTAGTTCTGCCACAACCAGATCATGAAAGACATCTATCCGGTTGCCTGGATGTAAGACAGGACAGAATTTAGATTTACTTTTCAGATTGGTTTTAGGACGTGCTCCTACCACATGACCCATTTGGGAGAGTGTTTGAGTGTTGGTTAGTTCGGTTTGATCAATTTCATGCGATAGTTCATAAGCTATTTGTAGACTATTAGCATCCGCTACTACAAAGGCTTCGGGTTCATTGTTTGAAGCAGGTTCAGTGGCTAGAGTTGTTTTTTCACCACGTTTGTTTTTAGAAAAGAATTTCTTCAATTTTAATTTTCGCACATACTTGTATATGTCTATCCGAGTTTCAACTTGGTCCTGATGTTTGTCAGGGCAAAAAGATAGTCCTTTTCTCAATAGTGTCTCCTCTGGTTTTGTTAGATTATGATCTGATAAATTGACTATCAGATTAGGGTCTGGTTTGAATGTTTCCTCTATTTTCTGACTGTCCTGTTGCGAAGAGGATACCTTTGATTTCTTACCTCTCCGGGTTTTCCTCCTTGGGTGGGGTTTGTTGTTTGTCCCCTTCCACCTCCTCTCACTGTTGGATTGCCGCGTCCCCTTCCCCTTGTCTTTGGGGTTTGTTGATCTTTGTGGAGCATTTCTAGCTCCTCTGCAAAAGTAAGTCTTTTTGATGCCACTCTGGTTTGTTCACCCTCGCTCACTTCTGACTCGGTTTCGCTGACAGTGGTATCACATTGTACATTTCCTGATCCCATCTTGGGTTGTTGTTTTAGTATGTCAAAGCGTTTGGCAAATGTAAAGATGGTGCCATTCGCAAAATCAGCCTCATCGCGTTTGAATTTTCGCTGTTTCCTCTCTTGAATTTCATTATCATGCCTATCCAGGTTTTTATCCATATTTCTGCATAGGTTATTCACAGTTTCTTCATCTTCCCCTTGTGACTGTATTTGGTCTTCCAATTCTTTTATTTTGATGTGTAGGTTGTTAACATCTTTCCTGGCATGCTTTAGTATGATCAGTATCATTTTACGTGAACAGTCCATGTTGTTCTGTCCCCACTCTTCCAGAATCTCTAGGCTGGTATCTGGATGGTTGGGTGGGGTAAATATACGTAGTCCTCTTGGAACTAGACCCAGTTCAGTGTATTTATCCAATGTCAGGATTTCCCAACTCTTTGAGATTTCTTTTCTCTGTAGTTTTTCTAGTTGCTGGAATAAGAAGGCTTGAGTCAAAACTAATAATAAGATTCAAAACTAGAAGCCCGTGGGGTCTCAACGCCGATGAGGAGCTTTATGTACACTTATAATCCAGTTAATATGGACAGTACAAAGACTTTTTTGGAAAAAAGGAAAAAGAAAAAGTATACTGTAACAATGTACTAATCTCTGTTTTCACGAATAAGCAACATGAATTTAATGTATGTGACACACAGAAAATGAAACTTGATTTTAATTATCCCTGCATTTTGATTACTGTTGATCTAAAGCATGAAACGCCACAATCAAACTCTAAGGCACTTAGCCATCAATATGAATATGGACACTCAGTCCGTCACACTTTCTTTCTCAGAGGTGATAATTTGCGCCACGCAATGTGAGCCATACTAGCCACATTATTACTAACAGTCCTTCGGACAAATAATTTGCGCACTGGCATTCACCTGCATCAATACTCTAAGAGTTTGATTAGTGACGTGGTAATGCTTGGATCCGGTAACTCAGACTGTATGGGTTGGAATTATACTGATCCATAAAACTACTGAGCCCACAATGCATCATAACCGCCAAGTGGTGTGTACTACAGGTATTTAATGTAAACAGCAATGATGGACAATTGTTTGTACCGTGATCAGGGACAGCTTCATGTCCGAAACGCGTAGGTGGGGAACCTACAGAAAATAAACCAATAACTCAACAAACGGAGTAGTGTGCGGCGTGTTTATCTTGTGAAACGTTTTTGCTGAAAGATATATATATATATATATATATATATATATATATATATATATATATATATATATATATATATATATATTCACTGAAAAATCCATAGGTTTTAGGGGTTTTATAGTTAGCTGGACATTTTACTCGTACAAAACCATTGAAATTCCTCTGTTATAGTTAGTTGTACTAACTAAAACTTGCGCGCCCACAATCCACTGCTAATGATGTCACATATTACATCATTCGTGACATGGTCAGTGACATCACTGATGACATCACTGATGACATCTCAAATGACATCACTGATGACATCATCCAGTGAATGTGGTTTGAATATTTATTTAAATATGAATTATATATATAGCAATCTGCATTGAAGAATGAGTAGAAGTATAAGCATCTGGATGAAGGATTGACTAGCAGTGTGATTGACCGTTTAAGTCACTAATTTAAAGTCAGTCACTAAATATATGGGATAATGATTTAACTGTGTAAATATCTGTATCACTCTGTCTCTTGGTATGTAAACTACTGCATACGTTGGTTAGTAGCTATGTGAAAGTCTATATTAGTTATTGATTAGTTAAGTGAGTATTTGTATGGGAGAGTACATGTATGCAAGTTTGGGTGGAAGGTGTATGACTGTCCAAAGATGTGTAAACAGATGATTTAGTAGGTATATGAGGTTAAGACTGCATGTATAAACAGTTGTTTGGGTAAGAGAATGTCTTTATGGGTGTATTTATGAGTACATATATTTCTCAATGATACATGTCCAACAAAGTAGAAATATAAAAGATAGTGTATGTGACAGTTGTTGTACATAAATAAGTATACATAAGACTCAGTGATTGTATGAGTGACTGTATGGATAACTGTATACTTGTAATAGTGATTTTATAACACACTAACTATGAGTTACTATCTATATGAATAAATGAAGTAGTGTTTGTATAAGTGTGTAGCTGAGTAAATGTAAGTATGATCAATTGTTTATATAAGTAAGTAGGATGACTGCATAAGTGAATAACATGTGTGCTGGTGTGTAATGTTGATGTAGGTGTATAAGTATATTTAATAGTATTCTATTGATCTTTGTTAGCATGTATGAGTGAATATATAGGTAAGTGCTTAGATGTGTGTGTAGATGTAGGAATCACTGAGTAGGTTTTTAGAAACTTGTTTTGGTGTGTCAATGCATTCAGATACGGTACTCCATATTTTATAATGAGTGTTGAAAGATTATGCTAGTGTATGATGAGGTGTATCAGATTGTCATGTGGATGATGTAATCAGTGATGTCATCAGTGATGTCATTTGAGATGTCATCAGTGATGTCACTGACCAAGTCATGAATGATGCAATATGTGACATCATCAGCCGTCGATTAAGGGCGCGTGAGTTATAGTTAGTACAACTACCTATAACGGAGGAATTTCAATGGTTTTGTACGAGTGAAATGTCCAGCTAACTATAACACCCCTAAAACCTATGGTTTTTTCAGTGAATTTCTATGGTTTTTTTAAATGCTAATTCCTAACTATAACATGTCTGGAAGCTATGGTTTTTCAGTGAATTTCTAAGGTTTGTAAAATGCTAATTCCTTACTATAACATGTCTTAAACCTATGGCTTTTTCAGTGAATTTCAAAGGTTTTTCAAATGATAATTCTTAAATATATTTATAGTTCTATTTTTTTTATATTCTTTAACTACATTTTTTAGTCTACTTATTTTTAGATTTTTTTAAATTAAATTACACTACACATATTTAAAAAAAATGTTTTAATAAAAATATATCTTTTTTTATTATTTTATATTCTGTTAAATATACTTATATTATTTTGTTATTGGTTTTTTTTTTGGGATGTCGTGCACCCAAAGCTCACCCTTCTTGTTCACTGCACGGAACGTGTCCGCGATTTTAGGATTGTTGTGTTGGATCCGCGTACGGTGTGCGACGAGTACGATTTTCCCAATGCAGAGACTACAAAACTGGTATGCAACTTGTAGCGCATACGCGACATGTACGTATTATGCGGCGGTCACGTGGTTCTGTGTGACGTCATATGGGTATCGGACGTGGTGGGTGCGCGACTCCCGCAAAAAAATTTTTAATGTCCAAAAACGTATATATATATATTTAATATAAATATTAAGACAAGACCTTATCTGAGCTAATCATAAAAATAATATTCTTTAACTTTCAATAAAGTTACATTACTTTTAAATGCAATTTCGCAAAGTCGCGCTGGGTGCGTGCTGGTTGCGAGCTGCATGCGCGCACCCTACGCGAACCCCATGTGACCAAAAAAAAGAGATTTGATTGGTTCATTACACTTAATATTCTAAGTATTGAAGGACCCCACCCATTTCAATCACTCTTGTTAGACCTTCCTTAGGAGAAGACCTCTGCTAACAGGATTTGCTCTTTTTGGCTATTCCAGACCTGTTTGTCCTGAATTTTGGAGAAATGGCTACAAATCAACCATCTTCAGAATCTGAACATTCTGACAATAAAGAATTTGTTTCTGAGCCTCCCCCTCAATAGAAATATACTTCTATTGTTTGGAAGTTTTGTACTTTCTCCTCTCCAGGGGAGACCCAAATAAAAAATACTCATGTGGAACAGCTAGCATGAGGAAACATCTGCAGACACGGCATCCAGCCAGCTTCTTATGAGAAGAAATGAGAAGATTATGGGAAAATGCTCCTGCACCACCGGCTGTTGCTAGCACATCTGGGGCAGCACCATCCACTTCCACATCTCCTCCAGCTATACGTCCCCAATTTGGGAGAGTGAGGATGCATTGCCTACAATGCAACCGTCTAATTTCTTATGGGGAACAGTCAGTGGACCTTGTTAGTTGTGAAATTGACAACCACCGTTGCTAGTTTCCTTTTTTTTTCCTCATAGTTTTTAGTTCTGTTTGTCCTGTTGATATTTTTTCCCTGTTTTAAAAAAAAACACAAAATCGTTCAAAAAAAAATGATATATAAAACAACAAAAAGAAAAAAAAACTATTATTTTCAGAACTAACTACTCTGGTTAAAAAAGAGCTAAACTTGTATTCTAGGGGCATATTTTCAACAACTAGCGATATTTATCGCTAAATAAGCTTAGCGACATTTTTTTTATCACCGCGCATCACCGGATTTTATCGCAGAGACAACGTGCTATTAGCAACGTTTATCTCTAAAGCGATAACATTTCCGGCTATAGCGGCGAAATGCGTGAATATCGCTGGGAATCCAGCGATATTCAGGCATTAACGCCAATACGGTCTTAGCCTTAATATCCACCTCCCATTGGACATACAGGCTAAGAACTGGTCTGAGCAGGCGTTAGGTTTTGGAGATATTCGCGCTTAGCGCGAATATGTCCATCGCTACTCCTGCGTTGATAATAGGCGATAGCGATGTTAGCGACTGCTTCCAATCGCTAACAGGTTGGGTACGACCACTTTGCATGTCATTAGCGATAAATATAGCTGACATGCAAAGCAGGCCCCAAACCGCTTGCTATCACCTAAAAGCTGTCGCTAACTGCTGTTAGCGACAGCTTGCTAATAGGGCGATAAAATTATCGCCGCTTAGCGACGATAATCTCATATCTCCCACCTTGGTAATTTGCCCCCAGGTGTGTGAATGTTTACATGAATGTATGTCTAGTAGTTAATAGACTGAAAGAAAACATTTGTGGTGTATGGTGAATGGATACGTTTAGAACTATAAGGAAGTGCTGCAGCATGACACTGTAAAGTGTTTAGCTACAGCGTGCACTGGTACTTCCGAAGCATAGGGATGTAACATATGTACATAAATATGTTGCAAGTCTGTGCTTCCCTCTGCACAGCTGCTTAAACTGCAGTCATGTGGTGACACAGGCACCCTTGCACCATAGTGCAAGGATGTCTGTGTCGTGCGGAGGTTGTTTTTGTGCAGGAAGAGACGCCTTCCTGCACAAAAACATTCAGTAAGGGCATTTTTCTCCTTCAATGTATGCTGTGTATTGTAGCATACATTGAAAGAGAAAAAATGAGAAGTAAAAACAATTCTCCTTGTTGTGCCTTGTTACACCAATTGGAGGATGGTGCAGCATTCACACACATGTCCAGATTTATGATTTTTAATAAAACTGGAGATGTGTCTTGTTCCATGAGTGTTCTGTGCAAACACGCACAGCAACACCTATAGGACCCGTACCCTCCAGATATGCCCCCACCGCCCAACTACCCTAGACATGCAAGATCCCCACATTTGAAATCGCCAGAGATTCAGGTGGGGTTAAAAAGGCCATGTTTATTCACACATTGTATAAACATGACACGCAATAACATGCATATCAAAATCACAAGTTATAACATAACTACATTTTGAGCATATCAGCTCCATGAGCATATCAGCTCCATCACCTTCCCAACCCTAAGGGAGGAACACCATCTGGTTTGCATCTCGCAACTGGGTATCCTACGCCAAGTGCCCTGCACCTGCCCCTTAGAGTGGTGGGTCCCGCCCTTCTATCCTTGTCCGCCATTACCGGGGCCCACCTCTCGACCACCAGGCTGCCCAGGGTTGCCCGGGAGGCTCGAAATTTGTCGCCCTAGCCTCCCCAGCCGGTGGTCACTTCCTCCCAGTGGAGAGCTTGCCATATCCCCTCTCAGAGCTGGCCTATGGAGCCCGGCAAGCGGGCTCCCATCCATCTTGTTTAGCCACTATTTACTGATCGCAGGTCTCTTCTCCGCAGAACGCCCCTCAAACCATTAATCTAAGGGACGGGTGGGTGGGAATTTCGGAAAGCCGGCCTGGATCACGAGAATGGCCAGGAGCTGGTGTGAGCAGTCAGGTATCCAGGGGTGATAGCGGGAACAGAGACCCCAGTCACAGGGAGTTGACCCTAAATAGGCCCAGAGACTCCACCCCCTGACCCTCGGGTCACGCGATATCGCCAGAGCGGAAATGGGTCAGCCGGACGCCGATTGGGCCGTCCGCCCGACCAACCACCAGAGACCAAGAGCGGGCGGGGTCCGGAGAGGCCGGGTCCTAAGAGCGCGCGCCGTGATTCTCCACGCTTGTCATAGGACCCATACCCTCCAGATATGCCCCCGCCGCCCCACTACCCTAGACATGCAAGATCCCCATATTTGAAATCACCAGAGATTCAGGTGGGGTTAAAAAGGCCATGTTTATTCACACATTGTATAAACATGACAAGCAATAACATGCATATCAAAATCACAAGTTATAACATAACTACATTTTGAGCATATCAGCTCCATGAGCATATCAGCTCCATCACCTTCCCAACCCTAAGGGAGGAACACCATCTGGTTCGCATCTCGCAACTGGGTATCCTACGCCAAGTGCCGTGCACCTGCCCCTTAGAGTGGTGGGTCCCGCCCTTCTATCCTTGTCCGCCATTACCGGGGCCCACCTCTCGACCACCAGGCTGCCCAGGGTCGCCCGGAAGGCTCGAAATCTGTCGCCCTAGCCTCCCCAGCTCACTGGTCACTACCTCCCAGTGGAGAGCTTGCCATATCCCCCCTCAGAGCTGGCCTATGGAGCCCGGCAAGCGGGCTCCCATCCATCTTGTTTAGCCACTATTTACTGATCGCAGGTCTCTTCTCCACCACAAGGGTGGCCAAGGCCCAAAGATCTGACACCCTCCCCACCTGCGTTCAGAATAAATGACCAGAGTCCTTGGATAAACGTATCAGTTCCACAGTCCGACAAATGCACCCCATCCTGGTGGTACATTGCTTCTCCGGAAAACATCCGGTGCTGGAGGTAGCGCAAGCGGCCCTTCACTGAGCACAACCTTGCTAGTTCGCCGTTCAATCGCCTCACCGAGACGTTCAAAGATCTAGGACGCACTCCTGGGCCCCATGCCCTGCGCGATAACATGCCAGACCAGACTAGTTTCGTTGATGGGAACACATGTCCCAGCCAGGCAAACTCTGCTAGTAGGGCTTCCTTGACAGCCAAGCGCCCCCTGTCGACCATGTCGTTGCCTCCCAAATGCAGGATAATCCAATCCGGCGATTTATGCTCTCGTGCCCTGAGCTCCTCGACGATCCGCCTCAAGTGTCGGATCCGCATCCCTCCAACGCCATGCCATACGAATTCGGTCTCGCCCAATGCGGCCGGTTTCACCACCTCTCTTCGCTGCACGTGCACCGCCGCGCGACGCACGAATGAGTGCCCGATTACCCATACCACGGAAGCGGGCATATTAATCAAAGGAGAGAGATGGAACCGTTAGACACTGCACACATATGCATTACAATAATTCAGGCCTTACATATCGTTTGTAGCAATCAGAGGTCCAGCGACCTACACCTTTCACCATGATGGGAGGCAGACCCGCCCCTGCCGCTAAAGTTGCGGCGCCAATCCTAAAGGAATGAGAAGAATAACCCGCTGCTCCCAGTCCCAGGTTCCCCAGGGCCAACCCAAAGACTGCCTTAAATTGGTATTGAGACAGGCAATCCCCGTTTTCGTGGACGAAAAAAGCTGACCCCCCACTGCTGGGCGTCGGGCCAGGTACGCCTGCATACGGGATACGGGGCAGGCAGCTATCCCTGGGGCAGGCCGCAACTGGATGTTGGCCCCCTTTCATTTTTGGTCTGTTTTGGACCGTCTCAACCGCACTACTAGGCCCCCCGGGGAAATGGAGGTATCCTTGAGCTGCAGGCCCCCCCCCGTGGTCTACTCTGGAAGCCCCTACAATCTCACCTAGGCGGAAGGCCCCGTAAAAGGCCAGGCAGAAGGCCGCCCCCAGCATGATTCCTTTGAATGGAGACAGGCAAATAACAGGCAGTACCCCCAAAATATCGATCAGGGTCGGGAGATCCAAAGGCCTACGACAGTCCCGCCGTGTCCCGTCTAGTCGGGCCCATCCCGCTAAGGCCTTCCTGATCAAGAATGAAGCCCCAGGATCCCGCTCCCCTGCCAGTTTAGCAAAGAAGCCTATCGCCGCCAGGGAAGCCCTAGCATAGGACACTGTTTTGCCCTGATCCCGCAGAACCAGCAAAAAGGCGTACATCGTTTCAGCTGAGAAGACCCTCTCCCCACCCGATTTTTCAACAAATGCTTTGTAAACATTAAACTGCGACTGATATGCGCGTTTGGTTCGATCACTCAGAGCGGCACCTACCAGCCCCGCTAAAGTCGGGCTCCAATTTTCCACAGTGACGTAGGGAACGTTGTCATGCGCTCTTCCACCTGCGGGTGGAACCTCCGGAAGTCCTGCAACTTGGAACGAGACAAAGCGTCAGCAGCATGGTTATCAACACCAGGTATATGCGCAGCTTTAAAAGTCAAATTCAATTTCAATCATGCCAACACCAACAACTTCAGCAACCTCAGTACGTGTGGGCAAGTCGCCCCTTGCCGATTGATAACCTGAACCACTGCCATGTTATCCGACCAGAAGGTCACAACCCTGTCCCTGAAGCGCTCTGCCCACACCGTAACCGCAACCCAGATGGGAAAGAGCTCTAAAAAGGCTAAATTCTTAGTCAAGCCTGCTGCGTGCCACTCCGCTGGCCAGACCGCCCCACACCAGGAGGGGCCCAAGATCGCCCCAAAACCAACTCTACCAGCTGAATCGGTGTACAATCTTAGCTCCTTACTGGACACCGGCGGCGCGGGCCACACTACCCGCCCGTTGAAATCTGCCAGGAAATCCCGCCACACCTTAAGGTCCTCCTTCACCCCTGCTTTTAACCTCACCCGGTGATGCTTCTGGGTAAGACCCACCATCGCTCTGGCTATAGACCTCGAGAAAGGGCGTCCCATGGGAATGATCCGCAAAGCAAAGTTTAGCTGCCCCACAAGCACTTGTAACTGGTGCAACGTCACCTTAGGACACGCCAATGCTACCTCAATGACTAGGGAAAAGGCCTTTACTTTATCCATTGGCAATATACATTCCCCCGCTACTGTGTCAATTTCAATGCCCAGGAAGGACATGCATGTGTCAGGGCCGACTGTCTTGCTCGGTGCCAGCGGCACCCCAAATTCCTTTAACATCGCCACCAGCTGGCTTAGGGCCAATGCGCAGGCATCCGACGATACGGGACCCATTACCATGAAATCATCTAAGTAATGCACCACATCCGTACATCCTGACTTTTGCGAAAACACCCATTGCAGTATGGAGCTAAAGGTCTCAAAGTATTTGCAGGAGACCGCACAACCCATAGGCATACATCTGTCGTAGTAAAATTGCTGTTGGACCTGAAAGCCTAACAAATGGTAATCCTCAGGGTGTACCGGTAACAAGCGGAATGCTGACTCAATGTCGGTTTTTGCCAGTAACACCCCTCGGCCTAGCTCCCTCACTTTCTGAACAGCGGCATCAAAGGATGAGTATGTCACTGAGCAAACTGCCGGGTCGATGGCATCGTTTACCGATGCACCTTTCGGTGCGGATAGGTTATGGATCATTCTGAACTGTCCCGGCTCCTTTTTGGGCACCACTCCCAAAGGGCAGCAGACAAAGTTCTCCCAGGGAGGAGCCGGGAACGGGCCTGCTACTCGGCCTAAGGCCCGCTCTTTCTCTACCTTTGTGGCCACCACTGAGGGATGGGTTCTTGCTGAAACTTGGTTCCTACACTGAGTAATAGGAGGGACATGCGATGCTGGTATACGAAACCCGCTGGAAAAACCCTCAAACAACATCCTGGCAGCTGCCCTATCCGGATACCTGCCCAACGAAAAGATCAATTTCTCAATTTCAACAGGAGTAGGCAGATTAGACTTGGGGAGGCTTGATATCCTTAGGGGCGTTGCCCCCCCCCGTTCTTTGGATTTCTTATTGCACTTTGACTCAGGATGGGACTGGTGACCGCAGTAGGCGCATGCGTGCTTGAACTTGCACTGCCAGGGGGCCACGTGCACCCTTTACCATTGAACGCCCAGCATGTACCTTTCTTCTCGTCCGGCCCTCCCTGGGAAGTCTGAAAGGGCTGCCTAGCCGGGTGCTCCCTATTGCTTACGCTCTCTAACCAAGCATTGACTTCAACCTGATCCCAACAAATGGAGGGGTTTTCTTCCTTCGCCCAGCGAAACTCCCTATCGTATGTCAGCCAGGCAGAACCGCCCTGAGTGGCGTGCGCCTTTACAATCTTATTAGTATAAAAAACCAGCGGAATCGCCAACTCTGGCCTTTTCTCCAACAACACCGTAACATAGACGTGAAAGCCGAACAACCAATTGGTTATCGTCTCTTCTATCCTAGGTCTCCGATCCCGGAAGGAATGATCCTTCCCATCCCTGTCCTTGTAATCCTCTTCTCGCCTCTTCGGCCTGATAAGGGAGAATATATCTACGTAGGCACCTCTCCAAATCTTCTCTCGCATTTCCGTACTAACATGCGTAGCTAACATCCCTGACTGGGACAACACGTTCCCCTGACTAGTTCCCACCTCGCTGCTCCTTGGCGTAGTGTCAACAGGCTTACCTCCTGTAGGTGGCACCGCTATCGCTGTCGCGGGGGGCTGTGCTCCAATCATTACGCTGGGCGATGCTCTGCGCGACTCGACTAAAAGCGCCAACTGCCTCTGAATATCCTGCAATGCGCCCTGTTCTGTGACCTGCGGGGGCACCCACGGTGCTGCCGCCCCAGCGCTCCCTCTCTCTAATATCCTTTGCGGAGCTGATAATTGGCCCACTAGAGTGGAAACTGATGCCAGCAAGCTATCGAACGGATCGCCAGCGGCTGCCACTGCGGCCACCGGTTGCGGTGGGAGTGGTGCCAGAGGGACCGTGACTAATGGTACCACGCCTCCCGGAGCCAATGCCCTCAGTGCCTCCCTAATCTCAGACAAAACTGACCCCACTGGGTCTACTGGTGTGACCACTCCTGGTTCAGGATCAGAAGGAAGAACCCGCTCTGCATCTAAAGGAGGAGTGGGGACGGGACCTACTGATCCCTCGTCCTGTTTCCCCCCGGCAGGGCTAGGCCTACTCTTCGTCCCTTTCCTTTTTGGCTGCGCCTTGGCCTTCTTCTTCAACGGCGGACAAGCAGCCTTCGGTCGCATCCCCCTGCGTGGCCGCTCTACTGCTTCGGGCTGCTCCCCCCGGGAAGAATCACTCTCATCCCCACTATCGGGGATCTCCTTGCTCAACTTTTTTAGCAGCAATTTCATAATCTGCGCTAATTCAGGTTCAGAGTCCTTACGCTTTTGTCCACCCTTTTTTGGCGCCATGCTAACTATCGCGCGCTTCGCACTGCCTCGCTATAGCACCTAACGCGCCCTGAGTTCCCTGTTCCCACACCCCTAAGCACCGTTCACGCCGCCCGGCAGGAGCCCGCACCACGAAGACCCTCGCACACAGCCGTAAGCCCCATAAGGCAGCGACACTCCAATCCCTTCCCTGCACCCACCGTGACTCACGGCTGCCCACGAGGCCCCCGAGGCACTCGACCCCTTACCTGGCTACACGAACGATGCTCAGTCCTTCTGCTTTTAGAATTTCCGAAAGCCGGCCTGGATCTCGAGAATGGCCAGGAGCCGGCGTGAGCAGTCAGGTATCCAGGGGTGATAGCGGGAACAGAGACCCCAGTCACAGGGAGTTGACCCTAAATAGGCCCAGAGACTCCACCCCCTGACCCTCGGGTCACGCAATATCGCCAGAGCGGAAATGGGTCGGCCAGACGCCGATTGGGCCGTCCGCCCGACCAACCACCAGAGACCAAGAGCGGGCGGGGTCCGGAGAGGCCGGGTCCTAAGAGCGCGCGTTGTGATTCTCCACGCTTGTCATAGAACGCCCTTTCAATGCAAAGTGGTGTGTAGGATGAGATTGTATTTACATGGAAAAGAAAAGGTATTCAGAGTGCCTTTTCCTCTCCTCGTGCATATGAAAGAGAGTTAACGACTAGGCTAATTCTTATTGTAGGAGTAAATTTCTGTACTACTAACCAAGAACTAAATACATTTATAAGTACTTATGTTTTAGGATTCTGAAATTACCGGGCCCTACAAGACCACCATATCTCTCTATTGTATACCATACCATGTGTCTTGCAGAAAGGTGCTCTGAAGTTGTGTCCTATCTGATACCTGTCTGCAATGGAATTCTCTGGCACAGATCTACTCCATCCATCTTCCCTTTTTTCAACTGTGTGCGAACACACGCCATTGTGCATTTTAAGACTTACTTAACCCCTTCGATGCTGATGACGGCCCCCAGCCGTCATGCATTACGGTGGGCGTGTGCTGATGATGGCTGGGGGCCGTCATGAACCCACCCACTATTGAAAACGCCGCACAGGCACAGAATCCTCGCCGCGCCCAAGGGGTTAAACTTACCTTAGCAGTAATACATCTAAAAAGCGCAACACATTTTATTCAGTTGTTTTTTATAATGGAAATTGTGGTAAATTGCTTATTTTAGAATTAGGATCTGTGAAAGAAAAGAAAAAATAGTTATAACATGTAATAATATATTTTTAACAACACATCATAATTTTAACAGTTTACAAAGTAATTTCTTTGCCTTTTGTTGCTGTTCTCAGAATATATTGAATTTCACTAGAAACAGTGATTTCAATCGTACTCATCACATAACAGCAGGCTAAAAAGAAACAATCAATAAGAATGCTTAAAAAAAACAAGAATCCATCCTCAAAAATATACTGTATAATACAAATCACACATATATAAAATGCTTACTGCTAAGAAAATTTTATAACTTAAATGTATAAACACTGTAAATGTTGGTGCTTCAAAGTATACACAGAGACAATAGGCAAGAAAACTAATTCACCTATATACCTTTCCATGAGGCCAAATGGTAATGTTGCACTCCTTTTTATGTAAATTGTCCAATGGTAATCCTATTAAACCAGAATAATAAATTCCTCAGAGGCTGCATTATCTTCCTAAAACTTTGGCTTTAAAAATATTAGGTAGGAATTTGGTAATTCACTAGGCAAACGTTGTTTCAAAACCAACTGAGCATCATTACAAAGTATCCAGCCTTTGCCACATTTTAGATAGGCAATGTAATGTCCAGATGTTGTGGAAGGACCATCATGGAAATGTATTGCTGCTGCTACAAAAGTCCTTCCTGATATTGATAGTTGACTTGCTACAAACTGTTTTATTAAAGTGTCCAATTTTCTCTCATCAGTTGTACAACATTGCATCATTAAAATTATATACTGTCCATATCTTTGTTTAAATAATGTTGATAACATTTCTGATTTGCATTGACTATACTCCATGTTTTGATTTGCAGCTTTAACTAATTTATTAAAAGACACTGATTTACAGTCCGGTAACATCAAATATAGAAATCTTTCAGTGTCTACATTAGTGCTACATTTATAGATACAATTTTCACAATGATGTTCCCATTTATAACAAAGGCCAAAAATATTCTCTATGTCTACACCTTCATTTTCCAATACAATAAGCCTGTTACTGTCAGAAATTCCTGAGCATCTTGTTGGATATTTTGCGTAAATTCTGTAGAACCAGAACATACATCCAAAAGATTACGAACATCACAAACACTTTGCATTACACTTGTATCAGTTCTCAATTTTTCATAAATGGAATGCAACAAGGAACAAAATCTTTTTTCCCGATTCTCCATAATTTGCTTTTGCAAACCTTCAAGAAAGAAAACAACATTTACCACTACATTAGCATAGCAGTTAACACCTGAACTATTTTCAAACTGATAACCAACAATCTCTTAAATAGTGTCCTTTTTCTTTTTGCTTGCAATGACAACATTATCTTGTTTTTTCCTTTCTGTACACCTTCACTAGAAATATTCTCATACCTTCTTTTTCGACCTACTACACGCTTTTCAAATACAGGATATTGACCTATGCTCACCCCTAGGGCCCTCACACCCACGCCACCATACGGAAGGAACAAAAGGTCTCTGCTAAAGTACCCCTTTATGGTTGCCCGTCGGGTATTGCACCGCCGACCCGACGAGGAGCGAGTCCATATGATGAAGCATGAACCTAGCTTGCTAGGTGTGTGGGGACTCTAGTTCCGATAAGAAAGATTCCCCTCCTTTGTGCCTCCACCCACTTTTGGTTCATCCTCCTTTTTCACTGGGGAACTGCGTACCCGCTTTTGTTCTTGGGTAATATGTGTCCAACATATTCGTTTTTAAAATATCTGTACTTACTGGATCTTTTTCTGCTAAATATTCAATTTCTTGAACAGATTTTGGAACCCTATTTTGCATTGCTGCAAGACCTAGACTCACCCAAATTATTCTTCTAGATTTGGAGTATAGACTTGCAGATGATAACTGATCTGAGCATCCACATGCTCCAATTTCTCGATGCGATAACATCTTCAAACTGAAGGCACAATCGCAATGGACCGCACACCGCTAGCCCCTCCTCCGGATCGCCCCTAGGGACTCTGGTACATGGAGTTCTTGAGTGGTTCACCCCAGTGGGTGCAAGTAGGTACTAGTTGAATTGATGATCTCTAGACCCGATACATGTCCCGGGTTTTGGGATATCGCCCGTGACATGGCTCGGGTTTCGGGATAACTTCCCTCATCAGTAGAGAAAATAGTTAGGGATGGAAGAGAAGGCTGCCAAGGAACCGTCAAAGGCCTCGATGCCCGAACCGGCACGCAGGTGCGTCGTCCAGGAGCCCGTCGGCTCAAAGCTCAAGGGGGCCAATTTGTAGACACAATCGCAATGGACCGCACACCGCCAGCCCCTCCTCCAGATCTCCCCTAGGGACTCTGGTACATGGAGTTCTTGAGTGGTTCACCCCAGTGGGTGCAAGTAGGTACTTGTTGAACTGATGATCTCTAGACCTGATACATGTCCCGGGTTTTTGGATATCGCCCGAGACATGGCTCGGGTTTCAGGATAACTTCCCTCATCAGTAGAGAAAATAGTTAGGGGTGGAAGAGAAGGCCGCCAAGCAACCGTCAAAGGCCTCGATGCCCGAACCGGCACGCAGGTGCGTCGTCCAGGAGCCCGTCGGCTCAAAGCTCCTGGGAGCCAATTTGTAGACACAATCGCAATGGACCGCACACCGCTAGCCCCTCCTTCGGATCGCCCCTAGTGCTTAGGGGCGACCCAGAGGAGGGGCTAGCGGTGTGCTGTCCATTGCTGTTTTTTCTACATAAGGGTTCCCTTGAGCCTCACAACCTGATGAGCTTCTGGACGACGCACCAGCGTGCTGGGCAGCGAGGCCCGTGACGGTTGTGAGGTGGCCTTCTCTTCCACCCCTATTGCCTTTCTCTACTGATGAGGGAAGATATCCCGAAACCCGGGCCATGTCCCGAGTCTAGAGATTGGGGTAACAACAAGTATCTACTTGCACCTACATAGGTGAACCACTTGCGAACTTTCATTGATTCTTCGAACTTCAGGCACTTCACATACCAGAGTGCTTAGGGACGACCCGGAGTAGGGGCTAGCGGTGTGCTGTCCATTGCTGTTTTTTTACATAAGGCTCCCTTGAGCCTCACAAGCTGACGAGCTTCTGGACGACGAGCCTGCGTGCTGGGCAGCGAGGCCCGTGATGGTTGCGAGGCGGCCTTCTCTTCCACCCCTATTGACTTTCTCTACTGATGAGGGAAAATATCCCGAAACTCAGGCCATGTCCCGGGTCTAGAGATCGGGGTAACAACAAGTATCTACTTGCACCTACATAGGTGAACCACTTGCGAGCTTTCATTGATTCTTTGAACTTCAGGCACTTCACATACCAGAGTGCTTAGGGGCAACCTGGAGGAGGGGCTAGCGGTGTGCGGTCCATTGCTGTTTTTTTTACATAAGGGCTCCCTTGAGCCTCACAAGCTGACAAGCTTCTGGACGTCACACCTGCGTGCTGGGCAGCGAGGCCCGTGACGGTTGTGAGGTGGCCTTCTCTTCCACCCCTATTGACTTTCTCTACTGATGAGGGAGGATAACCCGAAACCCAGGCCATGTCCCGGGTCTAGAGATCGGGGTAACAACAAGTATTTACTTGCACCTACATAGGTGAACCACTTGCGAACTTTCATTGATTCTTCGAACTTCAGGCACTTCACATACCAGAGTGCTTAGGGGCGACCCGGAGGAAGGGCTAACGGTGTGCGGTCCATTGCTGTTTTTTCTACATAAGAGCTCCCTTGAGCCTCACAAGCTGACGAGCTTCTGGACGACGCACCTGTGGGCTGGGCAGCGAGGCCCGTGACGGTTGTTAGGCGGCATTCTCTTCCACCCCTATCGACTTTCTCAACTGATAAGGGAAGATATCCCGAAACCCGGGGCATGTCCCGGGTCTAGAGATCGGGGTAACAACAAGTATCTACTTGCACCTACATAGGTGAACCACTTGCAAACTTTTATTGATTCTTCGAACTTCAGGCACTTCACATACCAGAATGCTTAGGGGCGACCCGGAGGAGGGGCTAGCGGTGTGCGGTCCATTGCTGTTTTTTCTACATAAGGGCTCCCTTGAGCCTCACAAGCTGATGAGCTTCTGGACGACGCACTTGCGTGCTGGGCAGCGAGGCCCGTGACGGTTGTGAGGCGGGCTTCTCTTCTACCCCTATTGACTTTCTCTACTGATGAGGGAAGATATCCCGAAACCCGGGCCATGTCCCGGGTCTAGAGATCGGGGTAACAACAAGTATCTACTTGCACCTACATAGGTTAACCACTTGCAAACTTTCATTGATTCTTCAAACTTCAGGCACTTCACATACCAGAGTGCTTAGGGGTGACCCGGAGGAAGGGCTAGCGGTGTGCGGTCCATTGCTGTTTTTTCAACATCCTCAAAGTGAAACTGTATAATTTCTTACTAAGAGTCTTCTCATGAGAAATCTCTTCCCACATTTCTTTCAATTCTGTATTTTCTGATTTTGTAATGTAGGACGTTACTGTAGGAAGGTGGATACCTGACTATGGTTACCCCAGATTTTTTGCCTAGTGTTTAGCTGGTTTTCGACTTAGTTGGCCAGGGATCCTGCTAATCAGGACCCCAGTCTATCTGCTCTCTCTTTAAAATGGACTCCATGTACCCTAGGTACATCTCCAATTGTATACTGGGTCACCTTATGAGCCCCTGTACAGTGTACTATTGGTACCCAGGGCATAGGTGCATCCAAGGCCTACCAGGGGCTGCAGTATGTATTATGCCACCCCTGGCGGGCCACCCAAATTGACACAACTGGCTGATCACTCAGCTGGGGCAAGATGGTGTAATCACCCCTTGCTTAGATATAGTATACCTTTATCTAACCCTATATCTGGACACATATGCACCTATAAGTCACTCCTATGGAAGGCCTTAACAATCCAGGAGGCAGAGTGCTTGGTTTTATGTGAGATGGTGCTCTAGCATAAGCTGAGCCTGTCTGCAGCTTTCGGAACCATGTCCTTATAACTGTTCTAGGATATTGCCATACCATATACTCTTAAGTGCATTATGAACCTCGCGGTTCAATGCTATCCTTAGTTTGGCTTTATCAAAACATGTCGTGTAAGGTGTCATACGATTTGGAATACTACCCCCTCACCAGTCCTGCCAACGGGGGTAGAATTCCACCCTTCTAGAGGGAGAAGCCATGTTACTTTCCTTAAACGCAGTTAAATCTAACCAGAGCCTCAGCATCACAAAATGGATGCTGCTGCCACAGACACAAGTGTGGCCTCCTGCTGATGACCGAAACTCCGGCAGGGGAGGCCTGGAAAAAAGGTTTCCTGTCACAGGGAGGTGCTAGCACCACCCGGACAGGAGATAGTGGATTGGGGCAGAGAGGGCTGAATGAAACTAGACACTGCCTGGGGCACACAAGGTGTCCCATGCATAGCCCAGTTCAAACCAGTGCTGGGGCACTCCAGCCCCAGCTCTGGTGCAAAACTGGACAAAGGGAAAGGGGTGTAACCACCCACTTCCTGGGTCCCACCCATAGGAGGGACCTAGCAGGTGATCCAGCCCCTTGATTTGGAATAAAGGTAGGAGCTGTGCCCTTAGACTTTAGATCATCCTGACTGAAACTTTGATACAAAACTCTGGACCCTTCGACATCCTACTCGACGTAGAAGACTGAAGAATCTCCCTTGTGGTCAAGGAGTGACCACCCTGCACCAGCAGGCACCATCAACACTCAAAGGTTTTCTTTGTTGTTGCTCCTTCCGGAGCTCAAACAACAGAGACCAACACGAATCAGACTCCCAGACATCCAACAGCCTGATCCACAGCCCCAGCAAAGCTGAGACCCGTGGAGGTGACGTGAGACGTGGGACCGGCCATCTTGGAAAGCCAGCAAAGTGCTTCCTGTGCAGCTCCCGAGGCACCCTCGAAGCTGTGCATTGGGGATTGAGAAGCCCCAGCCCCAAACAGCTTTTGCACTGAAGATCACCTCTCCATACTCACCAAGTGCTGCTGGGGGCCCTTTTGCATTTTCCTGCTTGACGTGTCTGTCTGGTCAACTGCCCGTTGGCTAGTGGCCTCTGTGACGATGAACCTACAAATTTTCACTGCTGTTCTGGTTGCTCCAGACTGGCCCTTGCCCCCATGAAAAGGATCAGCCCATTAGACCTTGCTGGTCTGATCCAGAAGCCATCTCCGATTCCTGCTTGGGTTGCATTTGCCAAGGCCTGTTGACTCCGATTCGAGAACCGACACCGCCGACAGCGAGAGCCTTTGTGGGACAATCAGTGTCCACCTTCTGGTTGTCGTCAATACTTCCTGGTCCACGTGGCAGCGGAGACAAACTTCACCACAACACCTGATCGCAACCCGACATCGCCTGGTTCCTTCCTGGTTCCATCCTGGTCACTGGCTAGTGACCCAGACTCTGTGCCCTCTGCTTTCAGGTACTCTACATCTTCGATCCACCCTTGGATCCAACCGGACTCTTCTCTCCTGGCCGCCTGCAGCATCTTTTCACCAAGGCTCCATAGAACTCCACGACGAAACCCGACGCACTTTGACACCTATGCAGCCGCTTCCTGTGGGTGAGGTAACAAAGGTATTCTGGTGCCCCTATAGAGATTTACATCCCTAGTGTCCTAGTTTAAAGCGGTTAAGTTCTAGTCCATTCGGAAGACTTCCAAAACTGCAACTTTCTAACATTTTTCGCACCATTGACTTATATTGGTGCACGCGTGTGCATATAGACACTGCACCCGCATCCTGTGGGCCTCCTCCGTCCTAACTTCGGTTAGTCCAGTGTAGCCCCAGCTATTCTCAAGGCCCTAGGCCTTTCCATTGTTCGTGACGTGGTTCTTATACCACTATTTTAGTATATGGTTTGAGTGGCCACCAGGGCCTATCAATATTTGTATGTTATATGAAGTTCTTTGTTTAACGCTTGTGCTTCTGTCCTCATAAAGAGTACAGAGGATTATTCTAGTAATAAATACATATATTTTGTAATATATAACTTGTGTGGTGTCCTTTCATTTGGTATTACAAGGATTGCATATGGTAAAACAGCTGGCTTCACATGCCCTCTTGAGTTTAGCCTAAGACTGCTTTTGTCCATGCTACCAATAGGATAGCTGGTCTATAAGGTTGACTTACAACCAATCACCATAGGGGTCGTTTGGACTGGTGCAAGGTGCTCACTAGAATAGTGAACATCATATACCATGCCAACTTCTCACAATTACATATCGAGCAACAGCAATGGAATTGTCCACCACGTACTGTTAGCATTTCACATGGACAGAATAACTGGAATGTAGTCATTTATATATTTTGACTCTTCACTTCTTCTTAAGTTGTAGGTATTTTTGGAGACTTTCTTCAGATGGTATGTCGCAAAGATGACATAAAACTGTTCACTCTTCCTTTGGATATTACAGGACGTGGAAATGCAAAACGACATTTGGTATAGAACTTATCCTTAGACTTGTACTTTCGTCGACAGTATTTTCCACATCGGTGGCTTTCGAATCGTAAGACTTGTTCTCTTAAGTTGTTTTCATCTGTGCTTTTGGGTACAGCACATGTAGCACATTGTTCAATACAAAACAGTATCATCCGCATCTGTTCCAAATTTGGGGGCATTCTTAATCCATAACAGCATATGTATATGAGGAGCACCTCTTGTTTGATACTCCTTTCTCCCAAAAAAATCCACAATTTCTCCAAGAGGAAGATTTTTTTTTTTTTGCAGATAAAAGACATCATAGCTTCAAATCTATGATTGAAATACCTGCATACATTAACAGGATCCAAAGAGCATAATTCCCCAGGTGTCTTGTATTCAATCTTTTTTACATTGGAATTTGCCTCTCGAAGAAATTCAAGTAAATCATCCCAAGCGTACTCAGCACAGCTTAGGGTAAGTAACCATGTAGGAGTTCTTAAGTTCCGTAGCATACATTTCAGTTCTCCATGACGACGGTACAAATATTCATTAGTCCCACGCTGACATGCCATCAGATTATTTAGCTGAGATTCTAAATGATAATCTCTCTGGTGCACTTTATCCGTAAAATCCTTTGCAGAAACATTTTGCAGATGTACTCCAGTTTTTAAAATGTGAGTGACTGCATATGAAATTCCAGACAAGTCACTTTCAAACAAAAGATGAATTATATAAGGGATACATTGTCAAAATCTTGGATCTTCTGCATATAATCTTGTTGTCTGATATTCAGATGCAGGAATCTGCACAGGACGTTCATCATATCGTCCTCCTTTTCCTGTTGGAAACAACTGCGGAAAACAACGAGCTTCCAAGCTCTCTTCCCATACACTCACTGGACTTCCTTTTGCTTTTTTCATTTGGAACAACTCAATAGTGTTCCCCATCACTTCTTTTGAATGAAGTGGATGTACACTGTTATGTTCATAGATTTCTTCACACTTTTTCAATTTGTCCACTTGACATTTCAGTATCTTCTGCTAAAAGTATTTCTTCTTCTCCCATATAAGCAGTTTTATAGTACGTATTAATTTTTATCAAAAACAAAGTTGCCTTCTGTACTTTCCTAACATCCACTAACTCCTGCCAGATTTTCTTACTCTTAGTCGGGACACCATTAACAAGAATACATAGTGGTTCACTTTCTACACTCTCAATACCAATAGTTTCACTATGTTTCTTTAAATCTAATGGTAAATACACAACTCTTACTTTTAATCCTCTTTGTAAATCTGAAGGAGGCAACTTACCTGTTTTAGGCTCCATTCGAACAATAGCAGGAAAACGGGTGGACACATTGAATGAGAATAGACTCATAGGTATTTAAATCTATCAGTTCTGGAGGAATAGCAACTAACTCTAGATTATTATGCACAGCTCTACCGGGTATTTTATTCTCATCTAATTTGTTATACCAAATATTTACAAATATGCTGATCAGAGCCCACATCAAAACAACTCTCAACCAACAAATAAGTTGCAAATTCCTTCCACTTATAATTGTTCTTTTTCACTTTTTAAATACAGATCAACACTCCTAGTCTGATTTTTATAGTGAGTTCGCCGACAACAAATACAATAAAAATTTGGCCTTTCACCTGAAATCACCTTAAACTTTGTAATTTCACCTTCAAAATGTTTTGTACAACTATGTTTAACATTCTCTTCAACATTTTCTTGTATTAATGTCTCAGTTCCTGCACTCTCTATTTCAGGACCAAAGTAACAAAACTCAATGTCATCACAAATCTTCTTCACATCTGAAACTGACCCACGCAAAAGAGCACTGTTCAACTCATTTAACTTTAGTGCTGGACTTTTTGGTAAAACAATCTTCTGACTAACGTCCGCATTTGAGTAAGATGTACTGCCAACATCCTGAAATGGTGAAAAACACTTTGAAAAACTTTCCTAGAAAGACAAGCCAGAGAATGACCTTGCAAACCAGTATTTTTTCTTACTCTACAAGGGTCTAGGCCTTGCAACTTCTTAATCTTTTGTTTAGCACATTTTTAGTATATTATCACAAGAAAATGCATAAAATATCAATAGATTCTTGTCAAACACTACAAATACTACTGCAATCCCAAGTAAACACTGGGGCTTTAGGACGTCTGCCTAGAACTTCATCAGCTATCACTTCTTCTGCATTTCTGGGAACCATTTTCTCTTTCTCAATTGGGCAACGAATTCTAACCTCATAAGCTCGACCACTGGTGTCAACTGCATGCAACAAATCATTGGTCTGAAAATAACTCTCCACATTAAAGAAAGTCTCAGAACTTGAACTGTTTCCATTCCCCTAAAAAAATCACAAAAATTAGTTCTGTTAATTACTCTTTTCCTCTTACTTTTTGCCTTCATTAAATGGATTGATTTGTCTAGGGATGAAATTCTGTTTAAAACTAAAATACATAATTTCCTCTTTACTTCAAAAGTATTTTCAACAATAGATTCAATGTGCGTCTTCTTTTTATAAAACAGAGCTCTCTTTTTATATTTCTTGATATCTTTCAGCAAATTATGTACTAATCTATTATAAAATATTTTTTCACGGATTTCTTTATATTCATTTTCTCTTCTTTTGCTATTAGTTGTATCCTTTTTATGTATATTGCCTTATTTTCCTTTCCTATTTTTTGCACTTTTTTTGTGCTTGTAACATTTTTAGTGGTTTTAACATTTTCCATATTCTTTCTGATTCTAGTAATAATTTTAAGAAAGTCCTTTGTGGTCTTACCAGAAAATGTGATTTTCCCAAATGCACACTGACTCACAGTGAGATTCTAGACAAATAACAGTATCCCTTGCACTTTACTTAAAATATTACTACATGCTACTGAAAGAGTCACTATGGGATTGCAAGAGCACTCACAGGGTCTTTGCTGGAGTGTATGGATACTAACTGGGGAATTGTAGGCCTGAAACTGAAGTGTAAAAGTGGTTACACCAGTACATGCATAGTACATAGCAATTTGAAGCTCTGCCTGCCCTAAAGCCTGGCTCACTGCATGAGTACATGTATTTGGATCACTGACAGAATATCGACAGTCAAAATACCGACTTGCCAAAATATCGAGGTAAAAATATAGAATGCCAGAATATCGACTTCCTATCTACAAACAGGTAAGTACAAAAATATCGACTCCAAAATATCGATAGGAAAAAATATAGACAGTAAAAATATCAAATTTTTTAAATATCTTAAAAGTAATTTAAAACTAATATAATAATAAATATAATTAATTTAAACATACTTAAAATACTTAAATAAACTTAAAATTAATAAATAATTATTGAAACTTAAAAAAATATATATATTTAGCAGTAGGGAAAGCGTTGGATAGCGCAAGGTTAAACATTACTATTCCCACTCCAGTGAGCGCAACAGTAGAGAAAGCGTTGGATGGCGTAGGGGTAAAAATTACTATTCCAACTCCAGAGACTGCAACAGTAGGGCAAGCGTTGGATAGTGAGGGGTAAACATTACCATTACCACTCCAGAGAGAGCAACAGTAGGGAAAGGGTTGGATAGCGTAGGGGTAAAAATTACTATTCCCACTCCAGAGAGCACAACAGTAGGGAAAGCATTAGATAGCGTAGAGGCAAAAATAACTATTCCCACTCACGAGAGTGCAACAGTAGGAAAAGCGTTGGATAGCGTAAGGAAAAAAATTACTATTCCTACTCCACAGAGTACAACAATAGGGGAAGCGTTGGATAGCGTAGGGATAACAATTATTATTCCCACTCCAGTGAGTGCAACAGTAGGGAAAGCGTTGGATAGCGTAGTGGTAAACATTACTATTCCAACTCCAGAGAGTGCATCAGTAGGGAAAGCGTTGGATAGCGTAGGGGTAAAAATTACTATTCCCACTCCAGTGAGTGCAACAGTAGGGAAAGTGTTGGATAGCATAGGAGTAAAAATTACTATTCCCACTCCAGTGAGTGCAACAGTAGGAAAAGTGTTGGATAGCGTAGGAGTAAAAATTACTATTCCCACTCCAGTGAGTGCAACAGTAGGGCAATCGTTGGATAGTGAGAGGGTAAACATTACCATTACCACTCCAGAGAGAGCAACATGAGGGAAAGGGTTGGATAGCGTAGGGGTAAAAATTACTATTCCCACTCCAGATAGCGCAACAGTAGGGAAAGCATTGGATAGCGTAGAGGCAAAAATAACTATTCCCACTCCAGAGAGTGCAACAGTAGGGAAAGTGTTGGATAGCATAGGAGTAAAAATGACTATTCCCACTCCAGTGAGTGCAACAGTAGGAAAAGCGTTGGATAGCGTTGGGATAAAAATTACTATTCCTACTCCACAGAGTACAACAGTAGGGAAAGCGTTGGATAGCGTAGGGATAAAAATTATTATTCCCACTCCAGTGAGTGCAACAGTAGGGAAAGGGTTGGATAGCGTAGGGGTAAAAATTACTATTCCAACTCCAAAGAGTGCATCAGTAGGGAAAGCGTTGGATAGCGTAGGGGTAAAAATTACTATTCCCACTCCAGTGAGTGCAACAGTAGGGAAATTGTTGGATAGCGTAGGAGTAAAAATTACTATTCCCACTCCAGTGAGTGCAACAGTAGGGAAAGCGTTGGATAGCGTAGGGATAAAAATTACTATTCCTACTCCAGAGAGTGCAACAGCAGGGAAAGCGTTGGATAGCGTAGAGATAAAAATAACTATTCCCACCCCAGTGAGTGCAACAGTAGGGAAAGCGTTGGATAGCGTAGGAGTAAAAATTACTATTCCCACTCCAGTGAGTGCAACAGTAGGAAAAGCGTTGGATAGCGTTGGGATAAAAATTACTATTCATACTCCACAGAGTACAACAGTAGGGAAAGCGTTGGATAGCGTAGGGATAAAAATTATTATTCCCACTCCAGTGAGTGCAACAGTAGGGAAAGCGTTGGATAGCGTAGGGGTAAAAATTACTATTCCAACTCCAGAGAGTGCATCAGTAGGGAAAGCGTTGGATAGCGTAGGGGTAAAAATTACTATTCCCACTCCAGTGAGTGCAACAGTAGGGAAAGTGTTGGATAGCGTAGGAGTAAAAATTACTATTCCCACTCCAGTGAGTGCAACAGTAGGGAAAGCGTTGGATAGCGTAGGGATAAAAATTACTATTCCTACTCCAGAGAGTGCAACAGTAGGGAAAGCATTGGATAGCGTAGAGATAAAAATAACTATTCCCGCTCCAGTGAGTGCAACAGTAGGGAAAGCGTTGGATAGCGTAGGGGTAAAAATTACTATTCCAACTCCAGAGAGTGTAACAGTAGGGAAAGCGTTGGATAGCGTAGGGGTAAAAATGACTATTCCTACTCCAGAGAGTGCAACAGTAGGGAAAGCGCTGGATAGTGTAGGGGTAAAAATTGCTATTCCAACTCCAGAGAGTGCAACAGTAGGGAAAGCATTGGTTAGCGTAGGGGTAAAAATTACTATTCCCACTCCAGTGAGTGCAACAGTAGGGAAAGCGTTGGATAGCGTAGGGGAAAAAATTACTATTCCCACTCCAGTGAGTGCAATAGTAGGGAAAGTAAATACTTCATATATAAATATAAAAAACATAAATATTAATACCAATTTCACAAAAAAATTAAAATATTTTACAATTTTATAAAATATATTAATTAATCAATTAAAATTACAAATAAAAATTAACTAATAATAAAAATTACCTACTAATACTAATTATTTACCAATTACCAATAAATTAATTTACAATATAGAATTAAATAAAAATTAGACACAAAGAAAAATATTTTAAAAATGTAATTACTTACAATTAAATTACTTCCCAAGCTATTCCCCTATAAACACACAACCCACTACAGAAAATAATGTAATAAAAGTAACATATTTATCAATTAATCAATTACAATAAATTACAAATTATATTTTAATTAATTACCAAATAATAATTAATTAACAATTAATTCTTAATAAATACCAAAAATTAAAATACCATATTTAATTAATTATAATTAAATTAATTCCCACCCTATTCCCCTATACACCCACAACCTGCTACCGAAAATAAATTACTAAAATTAACATATTTATCAATCAATAAATTAAAATTAATTATCAATTATATTTTAATTAATTACCAATTAATTCTAAATAAATACCAATCAATAAAATAACATATTTAATTAATTATAATTAAATTACTTCCCACCCTATTCCCCTATAAACCCACAACCCACTACAGAAAATAAATTACTAAAATTAACATATTTATCAATTAATCAATTACATTTATTTACCAATTATATTTTATTTAATTACCAATTAATAATTTATTAACAATTAATTCGAAATAAATACCAATAAATAAAATAACATATTTAATTAATTATAATTAAATTACTTCCCACCCTATTCCCCTCTAAACCCACAACCCGCTACAGAAAATAAATTACTAAAATTAACATATTTATCAATTAATCAATTAAAATTAATTATCAATTATATTTTAATTAATTACCAATTAATAATTAATTAACAATTAATTCTAAATAAATAAAAATAAATAAAATAACATATTGAATTAATTATAATTAAATTACTTCCCACCCTATTCCTCTATAAACCCACAACCCGCTACAGAATTATATTACCCAAAAATTGAAAATTAATATTAACTTACCTTAAATTCGATATTTTTGTTGTCTATATTCTGTCTAGTCGATATTATGTCCATTCTATGTTTTTGATTCGATATTATGTCCATTCTATTCGATATTAAAATGTTCTAGTCGATATTTTAGTAGTCTATATTATGTCTAGTCGATATTATGTCTATTCTATATTTTTTACTCAATATTATGTCTAGTCGATATAAAAAACTCGATATTTTGACTCTATACCCATGTATTTCTGTCTACAAAGACATCATCCAACAAAATGATTCTCGTCCAATTTTCCCAAATGCACACTGACTCACAGTGTGATTCTAGACAAATAACAGTATCCCTTGCACTTTACTGAAAGGATTACTACATGCTACTGAAAGAGTCACCTTGGGATTGAAAGAGCACTCACAGGGTGTTAGCTGAAGTGTATGGATACTAACTGGGGAATTACAGGCCTGAAACACAAATGTGAAGGTGGTTAGATCACTACATTCATAGTTCATAGTTCATGAATCGCTGCATAAGTACTTGGATAATGACTGAATGATTATATTAGTACAACTACACAAAAAGTTACCAAATGCTTCTCTCACAATGCTTTACAAATGAGCACAAACTCACAGTGTGATTCTAGAGAAGCAACACTATTCACTAGTCTAGAAGAGTTAAGATGACTGCACACCTTTCACATATTTCATTACTACATTTGGAAGTACAAGCGTGACACATTTTAAAATACATAAGCAATGACTGCTTTCAAATTCTACCAAAACTTGGCAACAGCATAAGTTTTAAACCAGTCCTAGAACTGCAAGCACATGAAATACACATAGGCATCTCTCACAACAGTTCCCAAATGTACACAGAGTCACAGTGTGATTCTAGACAACCAAGACTATCTCTTGGACTTCATCAAAACACATTCACTGACCTACAAAAAAAAGTGTCAGCACACATTTCACATATTTCATTACTGCATTTCAATGTTAAAGCCTAACTCATTTTCCAAATACATAAGCAATGTCTATTTTCCAATTCTACCAAAACTTAACATCAAGAGAAGTGTTTAAGCACTTATGTGTCTAAAAACACATCAAGCAACCAAATGATTCTCTCTCAATTTTCCCAAATGCACACTGACTCACAGTGTGATTCTAGGCAAATAACAGTACCCTGGCACCTTACCAAAAAAACATTTAGTAGTCTGGAACAGGAAACATGACTGCACACATTCCACATATTTTAATACACAGTCTCACAAACTGAATCTAGACAAGCAACACTATTCCCTGCACTTTACCAAGAGAAACACATTAATCTTATTAAATACAAATATACCAAATACAACCTCTCACAAAAGAATAAGTTACCTTTGAAATTGATTTGTAGATTAAGAAGTATGTCAGTCACACACCAGATTTTCTTATACAGAATCTCTGTTCTGTGCACTTCTTAGCAAAACCCCAAAAATGGCAAGCTTTCCCTCTCATTCTCCACACATATACATGTAAATAGCAAATCACATTGCTTCCTACACTAATTCAAAAGCTAACACACATTTCTATTAGTTACACATTTCAGCCCTTTCCAAGTGAAATAAATCTGAACCCTTCCCCAATCTGCTCACTGCCTGTTACCAGAGAAACAGTTCATGGAACACTTAACTGAAAACATAGGTCAGAAGTTCAGCACACAATGTTGCTAATCCAAACAGAAAGTGTGCTTGACTATTCAAAATATCAGGGTATCCTATGCAATGTTCCTTTCAAATACATTTTCTAAACCAATAAAAAACATGCTTTCAAAAAACAGAAACATGCACCCTAATTTTGAGACTAGAATGATCTCAAACACCCAATCATTTCTTTTCTTTTTTCAAACCTGCATCTTATCCACCATTTTAGAAAAATCTCACTTGTCAAACTGCAATTTCACATACAGAGACCATCTGAGTGCATCCAGACATCCCTTCAAGATGCTTAGAGTGTGGATTGTGGGACACAGTTATATTTTCTGGAGCCAAAGGTATGCAGAAAACAGAAACTTGTACAAAGACCTAGCTTTACCAAATGTAGACATTAAATGGATAGGACTGAGAGGGTTAAAGTGGCTCCAAGAGATGCCATTGGTTAAACCCTTTTTGCATCTTCAACACCCTGACCTCATAATTGTACACTGTGGTGGCAATGACCTAGGCACTTTCACTTGGGTAGGTCTGGAAATGCTTATAAAGGACACCTTTACCTAATTGATGTCACTTTTCCACCAAACTGCCTTTGTCTATTCTGACATATGCCAAAGGCAGAAATTGAACTGGTCCAATCAATTTTGTCCACAGATTGGGAAAGATAGGAAACATGTCATTAAATCTGTTTCTGCTTTTCTCCGAGATTATAGAATGGGTTCCATTTACCTTAATAATCTGCTTTTCAAGATGGATGGCATCTATAGGAGAGGTGGTGTACATTTTACAGATGAGGGTAACAGAGTCTTCCTCTTGAACTTTACACTCTGCAAGGTACTTACTTGTAGGAACCAAAATATCTCAATAAACACAAGGGCTCATTTTAGAGCCACCTAAGAACTAAACACATAAGCTTGATGTATAACTGAAAAAAATTATTAGTTTTTTTGCTTGGAGTCGTGCACCAGACGCGTCAGAGTCGTGTACCGAACGCGTAGAAGTCCTGCACCAAAGGCGTTGGAGTCATGCACCCTACAGGTTATGAGTAATGCATCCAACGCGTGCACTCCAGGGGGCCGCACTGAGCAACGCGCTGGGTACTTGACTCCTAATTTTACTGTAAAACAAATCTCCCCTATCACTAATTTCTATTATTCCCGGGGACTCCATCCCCCGGGGCTTATATAAAACATTGGGGACCGTGGGGGGAGCCCCAATGCCCACACGGTCCCTCCGGCTTCCTGAGTCCTTCGGGAGCCGGCATTGCTTTTCCACATGGGGAGCTGCTAACATGCAGCTCCCCATGTGTAAAAGCAATATGATTTGGATTTTGAAAGAGAGAGCAGGTTTCCCTGCTCTCTCTATCAAAATCCAAACCAAGTTTGCTATGAGGGGGCGAAAGCCTCGGCTCCCGCCCTCCCATAGCATACAGCAGTGTCGTGGGGGGTGTGCACCCCGGGACACTGCAGGAGCCAGCCCTAGAGGGTGGCGGTCCCAAGTGCCCTCGAGGGCTCCAGGAGGGGGGCTGCACATCCCACCTCCAACAATACACAAAGCACCGGGGCTTGGGGGGGTTGTTGAGACCCTCCAACCACGGATTTTGCTGGGGGGAGCCTTGCAGCACCCCCAACCATTTATTTTGAAGCCCCGGGGGGTGGCGGTCCCCGGGGCTAGGGAGCCCCTCTTGGCCCCCATACATTTTTTAAATGTGCCCCCGGCATTTGGACCCCGGGGGCTAATTATAAAAGAAGGTCCATTATATTTATTTATTTTTTTATGGCAGGATCCACGCACCCTGCACGCACTTGCCATTTAAAAAAATAAATAAATACATTTTGGGCCCTGGGGGTCCTTGTGGGACCCCCTAAACAGGTCTAGAGGGCCAGGATATTTCTACCCTGCCCCCTTTATACGTTTTGCACACTTGTTCCACTGACTTCTTCAGCCTTGCTTCTACCGAATCACAAAATGGCTGCCAACCGTTCCTGGTTTCGAATGTTGACAACCAGTCAATTAGCATTCAACGCGTGATCTGAACGGTGCGCTCAGGGTGCACAGATCCACCGCTGCCATATATATATGTACTTTTAATTGTAATTTTCTCAGCAACTACTGAACAGATGTACACCATTTGAGCAAAAGGCACGAGTCTGAACTGAGGACTACCTCTTTGCCAAATTTGTGTAATTCCATTCAGCTGTTCAGGCTGTAGCTGCAGCTAAAGGTCCCTATAGAAAATTGCATGGGGAAAATACGTTTTGCGACCCCCTTTTTTCTCGGCCCCCGCTACATGAATCATCCCAAGTCTTTCAGGATAAGAGCGGACCAGAGCTGGCCATTAGTTTTGAAAATTTCACGAAGATTCATCAACCGGCGCCAAAGTTATTCCAAATAGAATGTTGCGGATTTCCTATGGAAAATAGGTCCTAACTATAACTACCTACTGGTGACCTCCAGTAGGTAATATATATATATGTATATATGTGCATTTGTTTACCCCGATGACATCAAGCCGCTGATCTCAGTGTGGCGGGTGCAAACGGCTCGTGAGGACGGGGGACTCACGCATCAATATGCTTCAACCTCCACGTAACAATGGAATGCACTCACAGGGCTTTTTCAAATATAATTTATTCGCTTTCACCAACAAAAAGTACTGACAAGCACCTTTTCGCCTCCCTAGGCTTTGTCAATGTCATTGACAAAGCCTAGGGAGGCAAAACGCGTTTGTACCCTTGTAAATATGGGGGCACTGTCAATATCAATGGGTGATGCAGCAGAACGCCCGCTGCAATACCCATTGCCCTCCCCTTTCAAGCTAAGTATAGCAGTGTTAACTGCCTTGTAAATATGGCACAGCTGTATCGCCACAGGAATGTCGAAAAACAATTTGTTCTTGCAGCGATAGAGGCTTGTACATATGCCCCTATGTCTTCTAAAACTTGCTCTTGGAAGTAAATCACACTTCAAGAGTTTGAGACATGGTAAATTTGGCCCATTTTGTCTGTAAATGTCCTTTCAACTTTATTGATTTAATCCCTCATGATGAGAAACCTCTAATAAGGATCCAGAGTAGTTGGCCATTTCTGCTGACTTTAGAGAAACCTCTAGTAATGAACTCTACCCTTTCCTCTCAGTTCACAAGGACCTCTGCTAATGATCTGGGCTATATCCCCTTCTTCTGACTTTGGAGAGACCTCTTGCAATGACCTGAGTTACTGCATTTTTTCTGCTCATTTCAAAATGACAATTAACATGTCGCTTGTCAGCTTAAGGATGGAACAGCAGTAGACAAAATCACTCTTGGGACAGATTGGAAAGATCATATGCTCTTTATTATTTACACTTGAAAGTGGCTTATTTTGATGATAGCAAATCTGGTGTTTTTGTTATATTTGATAATGGAATATGGCAGTATTAATGAGAGATGGTGAAATTATGGACATGTACTGAGGATTAGTTAGTGAAAACCCCAGAATGAAAAGTGATTTCTGAGACATTTTGCAAATGTACCCACATCTTGTAAGTAATAGTGCAAATCTCGCCAGACTCTGAAAATATGCAAATGCAAATTTAAACATGCATTCAAGATGAATGAGCAGTAGTACAAATCTGAAAAATGAAGTAAGAATTACTGAGTAATTGGTCAAATTTAAACAGGAACTTATACTTATTGAGACACAGGAACAATCTAAACATGCAGTTAGAATTAATGAGCAATGTTGCAAATCTGAACATGCATAATGTTGGTATTGGAAATTCTTCACATTTCGGGCCCGATTCACAGAATGAACTTAAGACTCAATCTTAAACTTACTACTGCTTTGGTATTCACAGATTGCACTTACTACTTTTGGTATTCACAGAATGAACTTACTACTTTTGGCATTCACAGAATGCACTTACTACTTTTGGTATTCACAAAATGAACTTACTCATTTCGGTATTCACAGAAGTTAGGACTCCTAACTTTAGGACTCCTAAATGCCTTCTGTGAATACCGAAAGTCTTAAAATTAGGATTTTTTCTCAATTTAGTAGTAGTAAAGTTAGGACTCCTAACTTTAGGACTCCAAAATGCCTTCTGTGAATACCGACTTGTTTGTTCACATAAAGAAATAACACGACCAATGTGAAATAACCCAAATCAATGCAGCTTCCCTTGTTTGGGCAATTAGGTTCCACTGACACTGATCAATGTTAATCAATTACAACAGTGCTTAATTTCTCTATATCCACGGTATTGGTGATGGTACCTCACACACTACTCCTTGTCCTGCAAACAAGTCTTCTATTCAATCTTATGTATGTATCAATGTATATCCCTGGATCTCTTGACTACAGTGAGTCTGAATTCTTCAATCTCTTTTCTTCAACAGCTTCCAAATACTTCTTTTCACTCATTCATTCATTCTCACAATACCACTGTCTAAACTAAAACACAACCACCATAAACAACACATTGCCCTATTAATACTCACACCTTCAAACCGCAGCCCACCTTCTAGAACTGCCTGACAAAGCTGTACAGATCTTCAAGTTCTGGACATTTGTTTCAGAAATCGGGACTGTTATTCTGAATTGGGAATTATTTTATAGCTCCATTCAGGGTATGAATCATATCTCTGCTACCAGAAACTGCTAGCACAGAAATGTTTTTCTTTAATTAATCAGTTCAAACCGTTACTTACAATAGGGGCCTCCAGTTCTGCACTGAAATCTTCTTCTCTTTAATGGATCTTTGCCACTGTTTTAGAATGGAGCATCAATCGAAAGCAATTCAATAAACATCATCAATTTAGACACTTAGTTCAATCAATAATTTAGAGTTTTGGATCAGTTCGAAAACTTTTATTTATCATTAAGAGTTTAGTATATAATTTTGCGCTCTTTATTCAATTTAGTAAATCGGATAAATACGTTTACAGAAATATCAGGAAAATCATGGCTAGAGTCAATCAAGTAAATAACAGTGTGTTCCTTAAAGGAATTTAATCCCTACCCTACTCTAAGTGGATCCTAACATACCAGAACCCGTAAAGAGTCCTTTTGGAAAAGAGTGAGATTTAAAGGAACATTGAAATAGGGTCAGATTTTCATTCATTTAATGTTGAGGCAATTCCATCCACTGCAGGGAGAGTGGAAGGAGGAATGGCGACCTTGATTTCTGTTAAATATGGATCTATAAAGATTGAGAATATAGTTGATTTCCCCTGGTATCAGATTATTCTGATCAGTAATTTGATTGATGTTTCAATATTATTGATTCATTTGTATTATAATATTTTTGATTGGAAAAATTTTGGGATCATTAATACCCTCAAAGAGGAAATTGATAAGGCTGCTGTTAAATGTTTCCTCTTTGTATACGATGGGTGGGTGATTTCAATTGTACTTTGTGTTAGCATAGTTCTCAAATGGTATGTGGGCTCTTAGACACTGAAAACCAACCGCTTTCCCATTTTAAGCACTCTCTACAGGGTGAAGCAATAAATACCATCATTGTTGTAAATGAACTATGTTTTGTTGATACTTTGGTTTGTTCCCCACCTATACAGTACCCCACATTTTTTGGGAGGAGTTAGGTCGAGTACTATCGACTTCATGCTGATATCTAGAAAATGTCCCCATCTGGTAGACAGCTTTGCGGTAGAACCTAACCCTACTAGTGATCACAATCCCCTTGTTGCCTGTCTGTACGGAACGGCACCAAGGAGCAACAGTGATGCCAATTAACATACAATCCTAATCAGGGGGTGATAATAAAATGGAGCAAAATAATCACACTATATTTTGAGAAGGAGATTGTGAAATCTAATTTTAGTCAAGATATGACCTGTTTATCTGATGATTCCACCCCAGAGGTGGTTATACAGTACTTTGAAAGAATTTGTAAACATGTGGCCAATCTATACTACTATTATAAAGGAAGAACTTTGAACCTTTGAGGCGGGTAAACTCGGGAACCACAGTGCCAATCCACACACCCGATACATCGTTGTAATCGTCAGGGTGTGCAGATGGACATAGGCTATATAAACGTAATAAATATACATTATTTAAAAAATTTACTGAAAAAAAAGTAGTCCCTTGGAAGAAGCGCCGGCCGCGATGTGCGTGCCCGCGTGAGGAGCGCGGGGAGGAGCGGTGTCCAGGAGCGCGAGGAGGACCGGCGGACATGGTGCGGGGAGGAGTGGCGGACAGGCGATGAGGAGCGGCGGACAGGCAGTGAGGAGCGGCGGACATGCTTGGAGGAGCGGTGAGCGGCGGATAAGGTAGGTTATTTATTTATGTATTTAGGAGCGGTGAGCGGCGGAAAAATGAAGCAAAAATGAAAATCGTGAGCAAGAGGAAGCAAACGGAGCATTACAAAAGTGAGCCAAACGGTGCATTACAGGAGGAAAAAGTTACATGTGCAGGTTACAAAAGCGTAGAAAGTAAACATAGAGGTATTTTATTCTCATCTAATTTGTTATACCAAATATTTACAAATATGCTGATCAGAGCCCACATCAAAACAACTCTCAACCAACAAATAAGTTGCAAATTCCTTCCACTTATAATTGTTCTTTTTCACTTTTTAAATACAGATCAACACTCCTAGTCTGATTTTTATAGTGAGTTCGCCGACAACAAATACAATAAAAATTTGGCCTTTCACCTGAAATCACCTTAAACTTTGTAATTTCACCTTCAAAATGTTTTGTACAACTATGTTTAACATTCTCTTCAACATTTTCTTGTATTAATGTCTCAGTTCCTGCACTCTCTATTTCAGGACCAAAGTAACAAAACTCAATGTCATCACAAATCTTCTTCACATCTGAAACTGACCCACGCAAAAGAGCACTGTTCAACTCATTTAACTTTAGTGCTGGACTTTTTGGTAAAACAATCTTCTGACTAACGTCCGCATTTGAGTAAGATGTACTGCCAACATCCTGAAATGGTGAAAAACACTTTGAAAAACTTTCCTAGAAAGACAAGCCAGAGAATGACCTTGCAAACCAGTATTTTTTCTTACTCTACAAGGGTCTAGGCCTTGCAACTTCTTAATCTTTTGTTTAGCACATTTTTAGTATATTATCACAAGAAAATGCATAAAATATCAATAGATTCTTGTCAAACACTACAAATACTACTACAATCCCAAGTAAACACTGGGGCTTTAGGACGTCTGCCTAGAACTTCATCAGCTATCACTTCTTCTGCATTTCTGGGAACCATTTTCTCTTTCTCAATTGGGCAACGAATTCTAACCTCATAAGCTCGACCACTGGTGTCAACTGCATGCAACAAATCATTGGTCTGAAAATAACTCTCCACATTAAAGAAAGTCTCAGAACTTGAACTGTTTCCATTCCCCTAAAAAAATCACAAAAATTAGTTCTGTTAATTACTCTTTTCCTCTTACTTTTTGCCTTCATTAAATGGATTGATTTGTCTAGGGATGAAATTCTGTTTAAAACTAAAATACATAATTTCCTCTTTACTTCAAAAGTATTTTCAACAATAGATTCAATGTGCGTCTTCTTTTTATAAAACAGAGCTCTCTTTTTATATTTCTTGATATCTTTCAGCAAATTATGTACTAATCTATTATAAAATATTTTTTCACGGATTTCTTTATATTCATTTTCTCTTCTTTTGCTATTAGTTGTATCCTTTTTATGTATATTGCCTTATTTTCCTTTCCTATTTTTTGCACTTTTTTTGTGCTTGTAACATTTTTAGTGGTTTTAACATTTTCCATATTCTTTCTGATTCTAGTAATAATTTTAAGAAAGTCCTTTGTGGTCTTACCAGAAAATGTGATTTTCCCAAATGCACACTGACTCACAGTGAGATTCTAGACAAATAACAGTATCCCTTGCACTTTACTTAAAATATTACTACATGCTACTGAAAGAGTCACTATGGGATTGCAAGAGCACTCACAGGGTCTTTGCTGGAGTGTATGGATACTAACTGGGGAATTGTAGGCCTGAAACTGAAGTGTAAAAGTGGTTACACCAGTACATGCATAGTACATAGCAATTTGAAGCTCTGCCTGCCCTAAAGCCTGGCTCACTGCATGAGTACATGTATTTGGATCACTGACAGAATATCGACAGTCAAAATACCGACTTGCCAAAATATCGAGGTAAAAATATAGAATGCCAGAATATCGACTTCCTATCTACAAACAGGTAAGTACAAAAATATCGACTCCAAAATATCGATAGGAAAAAATATAGACAGTAAAAATATCAAATTTTTTAAATATCTTAAAAGTAATTTAAAACTAATATAATAATAAATATAATTAATTTAAACATACTTAAAATACTTAAATAAACTTAAAATTAATAAATAATTATTGAAACTTAAAAAAATATATATATTTAGCAGTAGGGAAAGCGTTGGATAGCGCAAGGTTAAACATTACTATTCCCACTCCAGTGAGCGCAACAGTAGAGAAAGCGTTGGATGGCGTAGGGGTAAAAATTACTATTCCAACTCCAGAGACTGCAACAGTAGGGCAAGCGTTGGATAGTGAGGGGTAAACATTACCATTACCACTCCAGAGAGAGCAACAGTAGGGAAAGGGTTGGATAGCGTAGGGGTAAAAATTACTATTCCCACTCCAGAGAGCACAACAGTAGGGAAAGCATTAGATAGCGTAGAGGCAAAAATAACTATTCCCACTCACGAGAGTGCAACAGTAGGAAAAGCGTTGGATAGCGTAAGGAAAAAAATTACTATTCCTACTCCACAGAGTACAACAATAGGGGAAGCGTTGGATAGCGTAGGGATAACAATTATTATTCCCACTCCAGTGAGTGCAACAGTAGGGAAAGCGTTGGATAGCGTAGTGGTAAACATTACTATTCCAACTCCAGAGAGTGCATCAGTAGGGAAAGCGTTGGATAGCGTAGGGGTAAAAATTACTATTCCCACTCCAGTGAGTGCAACAGTAGGGAAAGTGTTGGATAGCATAGGAGTAAAAATTACTATTCCCACTCCAGTGAGTGCAACAGTAGGAAAAGTGTTGGATAGCGTAGGAGTAAAAATTACTATTCCCACTCCAGTGAGTGCAACAGTAGGGCAATCGTTGGATAGTGAGAGGGTAAACATTACCATTACCACTCCAGAGAGAGCAACATGAGGGAAAGGGTTGGATAGCGTAGGGGTAAAAATTACTATTCCCACTCCAGATAGCGCAACAGTAGGGAAAGCATTGGATAGCGTAGAGGCAAAAATAACTATTCCCACTCCAGAGAGTGCAACAGTAGGGAAAGTGTTGGATAGCATAGGAGTAAAAATGACTATTCCCACTCCAGTGAGTGCAACAGTAGGAAAAGCGTTGGATAGCGTTGGGATAAAAATTACTATTCCTACTCCACAGAGTACAACAGTAGGGAAAGCGTTGGATAGCGTAGGGATAAAAATTATTATTCCCACTCCAGTGAGTGCAACAGTAGGGAAAGGGTTGGATAGCGTAGGGGTAAAAATTACTATTCCAACTC